>NC_142125.1:27684578-28284578 GCF_056152115.1 Neolamprologus brichardi
CTCGGGCCCCTCCGGCTCGCCGGGCTCCTCAGCTGGCGGCGCGGGCTCCTCCTGCTCTCTGAGCCCCCGCTCACTGAGCTGCTCCTCCAGCTGCGGCGCGGGCTCCCCCCGCCCGCTGAGCTGCTCCTCCGGCTGCAGCGCAGGGTCTGCATGCTCTGAGCTCCCTAGCTCCAGACTCACAGTCTCAAAGTGAACGTTTTCAGAGTATTTGGAGGTAAAGCAAACAGTTTCTGACCCCACCGACTCTGAGCTAACGACTTTAGGACTGTCTATGCCAGGGGCGATTTTAGCCCATTTTTGGGGGTGCTTCAGCACCCCCAAAATGAATCAAAGCACCCCCAAAGATTTCTTACTTTTTTTGACAATATTTGCTGTTTGTGTGACACATTACTAAAAATATAAAAAGCATACAGTATGTACTTGTTTGAGACGAAACATTTTAACAACAAAAGTATAGATACCCCCCCTCCCCCGTCCCAAAATGGTTTGTTCCAGCTCGCCTCTCCCCTACTCTGGCTCTAGCGCTCTTGCTGCCAGAGCGATGGTGGCTGAGACGCAGCGGAGCGGAGGTGTGAGTGCCTGGCTTAAAACAGGACATATTAGCTGCATTTAACCTTCAGTTACTCTTAATATAGTTAGGTAGGAGTCAGACCATGTTTCTTTTTAACTGAAAAACATTACACCAGGTAACCTGCAGTGTTGAAAACGTGTTTTGCGACAATGTTTGCTACCCTACAATCCGTCCTGCTCTGTAGTAAATTCAGCGACATGTCACCGTCCTGTTGCTCCCATTGAAATGTATACAGCCTATTTAAAAATCTAAAACTTTAAATTTTCCGTAGCCTAAAGTTGTTACCACTGTCCTGTTTGAAATGGATACTAACTAGCTAACTGACTGAATGCCCATTAACCTTATAACTCCTGTTGTGTGTGTGTGTGTGTGTGTGTACAGAGAGACAGCCAGGTTCATAATGGATATGAGGAAGTTTTTTCAAAAAAAGGAGCCACATTCAGGTAAAAGTGTAAAATCAAATGATCCATCAATCAAGAATAATGTTGGATCAGTGTTTCAATATTTATATCTTTTATTAGATGTTCATGTGGTTTGGTTATTTGCCTTTTGGTTGAAAGTACACTGAGAGAAGACTTTTTTATTAGTGGTCTTAATAGTATTTTTTCATATTAATTTAATTTTCATCTAATTGAATACAATCTATTTGTGTATGATTGTCAGTCCAAAGAGGGAGAGAGGAAAGAGGGGAACATGAGGAGAAAGGGCAAGGTCAGGAAGAACCAGGTAAGAAAACAGACAGGGAACAGAGACAGGCACAACAGAAACTGTTAAACTGGCAAAGAAAAAAAAAACACAACTTATTTTACTCACACAGTCTGGAAGTTGTGTCCTCCCTATATTAAAGCTGTTATACAGAATCTGCAAAACAAACTGGGTTGAAACATTTTGACCCTCTTTAACAACATTCCAACATAACATTATAATTGATTGGGGAGATTAAAATTAATGATATATTTTTATGTGGTTCAGCCACAACTCTACTAAAACCTCAGCCAGTAATAGGTAGGCCAACTTTTGGACCGTCCAGTTGTCTGTATGACTGCCACAGTACGTACATCACATTTGCACACTATCAGAAAGTGTCAAACAGCCCTGGTGGAGTGAGGAGCTGTAAAGAGAAGCAGAGTGCTCTGTTTATATTCTAAAAATGTTTTAAGCTTGTTTCAAAGATTCTGTACAGCAGCTTTAAATGTTTTCCAAAAGCACACAGACACTTATCAGTGTTTCTCAAACCTTTTACAGTGTGTACCACCTGATAAAAATGTTAAGCTCTCCCAAGGACCACTGTGAAAGCATGAAACTCATAAATCTGACAACACAAAATTATTATTATTAAATTAGTAAAATTAGCATCTGCAGTAAAGATGTTTTCATACATTGTATACATTCTACCACAGGCAAAGTTGCCTCCATTTTTATAGTTTTTATTAATATTATGTAATAATTTATTTGTAACAATTTATTCTGTTTCGGGAGTGTTTTTATGTATCTGTATTATATTATACATACACATTAAATGTGAATCTCTGTCCAAAAAATGCACTCAGTTTACTTCTTACTCACTATGAGCATCATTCATTATTCTCACCCAGTAATTAAGGTTAGGATATGTATTTTTTTTATTCCAATCCATTCTTCTTTAGCAGCATTTAAATAACCTTGATCAGATTTGATGGTTTTGTTACAGACTTTTCAAAAAAGTGTTTTGCTTTTCTTTCACAAATGTGGGATTAAATTGTGTTAAAATGTACAAAACAGTGATGTCATGTTTTGTGACGAGGACCCAGGCACAGAGAGACTTGATGAATTTAAGAATCTTATGATTTAATAAAGAAATTTGCAGACTTACACAGAGATGGTAAAATTATGATGACTGATAATGGAGATGAATACAACAAACGATGAGGACAGGGAGGAACAGGGGTTTAAATGCACCAAAGTGACAGTCAGAGAGAACTCGGGACAACATTTAAGGATGCAGGGACTGACAGAGACAGGTTTATCTTGCCTGGCTGGGCAGCTCTCTGGGTGCTCAGCACCCCCAAAGCTCTGATCCTAGAATCGCCCCTGGTCTATGCAAAGTTCTGCCCCAGAATTAGCACTCAGACCACATTTGTCTGTCAGTGGACCAAAGATCTCCACTGGGGGTTCAGTTACACCTTCTACAGTTTTTCCATTGTTAATTGCCGTAGCGGCTATAGTCTCTATTTCCATGTTCACAGAGAGGGAATTTACAACACCGGCAAAGTCCATTTTACTCACTGTGGCGTCCAGAGCCGCTGGTCCTGAGTCTTCAACAAGCACAGGAGTGAGTGTAGACGAGGCTGAAAGATGCTTGCGAGGACGCCTTCTCCTCCGTGAAGGCGGGGCCGTGTGCATGGAAATCTGCTGTTCATCTATGTTTTGATTTTCAATGACAGGATTTATTGAAACAATAGAGTCTGGTTTACTCACTGCGGTAATGAGTGCTGTCGGACCGTCGCCAGCTGACCGGACTGAAACCGCAGGAGTGGGTTGAGGTGTAATGGGGTGATGATGGCGAAGGCGATATCCCTTCTGTAATGGAGGGTCAAAAAAATTGTGCCGCAAGCATCGACGGGAAAGCTGCTCCTGCTCACGGACCCCCCCGAGTTCACCAGAGCCGGGTCCGTGACAATATCAGCAACTAAGCCTTTAAAAGTTTAAAATAAAATAAGTGTTCTTCAGATTTTTATGCCCAAATCTGAGACGACTTGTAGAGCGATGAAACTTTTTCTTTCTTTTTTTTTTTTTTTTTAGGATTAAGCAAATAAGTAATGCTAATTTGGCATCTTAATCCAAAACTAATAATAACGTGCTTCACAGTTTTTTCTGCCTTTTTTTGTAAAACTGAAAGTTTGAAAATTCACAGATAACAAAAATAATTAAATTTTAGCATTACAAATATTATTTTAATATTTAATCTACCAGTTTCAAAATATCATTTTCATTCTGGGGGATTAAATATTGCAGAAACATAAGGAATTATTTTCATAATTACCAGTACTTTTAGTGGGTATAAACCTAACATTGTGTGGTGGTCTCATAAATTTGTCAAGCACTGTGTACGGACAGTAAAGCCTCCATCAGCCTGTAACATATTCTATCCTTATGGAGGCAGCAATATTGAGAGCATAGAATATATAGAAGTTATAAATAATTAAATATGGTAAAGTGGTGTTTATAATTGCTGTTGCATCACTTAAGTTAACAAGATGCTCTAAATAATATATTCATACAATTAAAAGACATTTTCAGTAATTACAATCCTCATATCTTATTTTTTTAAAAAGTAACAACAATCTGAATGTTTAGAAAATCAAATAAATATACATTGTGAAAAAAATACTGCAGAGCACATACAAATCCATTTCTTGTCCATTATGCAACAGAATTATAAATATCTTTGTTTTATTTTTTTTAACATAAAAACGAAATAAGCATTAAACATGCAGTATTAAAAAAAATATTATCTATCTATTGCATTTATCAAATAAATATCAATTTATATTCAATGACAACAACCAAAACCTGTGTGAACATCATCACTAGCACCAACTTCATATCATCATCCAGTGAGAACGCAGGATATCCTTGATTAGCAAATGAGGGTTTCCTTGGTAACCAGAGCCTGGAATGACAGCTGGTGACAAGTCATCAGCAACAAAGCGATGAGCAAATTACCTTCTGTGTGGATGCAACTTAACCACTTGAAAATTTTTAACAAGACTCTAAGCTTAAGAGTTATAAAGGAAACGTTTCTGGGCATTAAGCCTTTACCTGTGGTGAAGTGAGGAGGTATGGCTGGTTATGTTGCTAGGTATGACAAATAGTCTGAAACGTGACTGGTTGGTCAGAAAAAGGGGAAGAAATGCAGTCTAACTGGTAATGGAAAGAATGGAAAACTAACAGAGCTAATCACAGAATTCACTGTGTTGAAATAGTATAATTATGAATACTCTAACCCAGGGGTTCTCAAAGTTTTGATGACAGAGTACCAATTTAGTGAGCCGGCATATGAGCAAACTACCCACAAGAAAATGACACACATCAGTCACATTTAATTAGTGTTTTTAATGTTTCTGTCACAAAATGGTGCTTTTTGCTTGTTAATTGCCAGCGCTGCACTGAATCACAGTTTCCTTTTAACCATTAGAGCGACGGCATTTCACACAGAGACAACAGGAAAGTTGGGAAGGTTCAGTCTGCTTTGATGTCTGAAATAGGCAAGCTCAAATTCAAAAGAAACGCTCATCCTCTGTGCTCTTTATCATGCCATGTGAGACGAACTGGGGATGAATGACAAGTACAATAGTGTTATTTCCTTTCTCTGTTTGTTGGCCTGCAGGTTGTACTTTGAGAACTCTGTAATGAGCATCTCTACTGAATAAATTAGGAGCCATATTTAACCTGCAAAATGTGTCAAAGCACACACCTACTGCTGATTTAAATTCTGCTGATACTTATATGCTTGCTGACTTTTATTTCCTATGCTTGTGTTTCTAGCAGTTAATCTTATATGGCTTATATGATATTAACATAATAAAGTGTTTAGCTTGTATTATTTATTATTACTAGCACACCTGCTGTCAATATAGTTTAATTACCTCTGGTTATGAAGTGTTTCAAGGAAATGTACTTTCTTTTTTGTTTTTCCATCTAACCATTGGCATTATGGTGCATGGCAACTTTATTGCCAATTAATTCATCAAATGTAACTGACCATGTGATCAAATGTAAGACTGCAGAAACAGTTCAGAAGGTTAGTTCTGGAGTGTGGACATCATGAAACTAACACGACTCAAATATGCACGTTCCAGATTTGACAGTTCAGTTAGACCTGGATCCTTTAATGCAGGGATGCCAAACATGAGGCACGGGGGCCAAAGGTTTCAGTCGAAACCACTGAGCATCTTTAGAAAATGCAAGTGAGGTGAATTTTAAACTTTTAACAGTGTTGTAAGTTTTACAGGTCTTCCTACTGATAAAAACCTCCTAGACTGCAATTTGTACTACACCAAAGAAAAAAAAAGCAATGGTGAAAAAACAGGAACTTTGTGTTCAACTGTCTATTTATCTATTAGAAATAGAAACTTAAATTAAATAAAGAAAGATAAAGAAGCGTTCTATCAATTAACAAAAAATATCTGTATCCTGTAATTACAGGAGAGCCTGTGCAATGTTACGCGTATTTTCAACCTCAGATTTCTTAGTGTGGCTCATTTTCTCTGAAGAACGTATAAAATAACATGTTTCCACTTACTTCACACCCCCTACACTTTTATTTATGCGGTGGGTCATGAAATTGTGGAGATGCTGTGTCCCTTCACTCTGTTTGTTTGTATATATGTGCCCGTTGTGTGGTGTTTTTTTCTTTCTTCTCATGCTTTTCCCACTCAATGTTCCAACACTGTTACGATTCAAGCACCTACACCTGCCTGTTCCCACATTCCCACACATTTTACTTTCAGTTTTATTTGATTATTTTTTTCTTATGCTCCATCGCACGTGGAACACAACAAATATGTAGCTTTGAATGTGTGGCTCCTTACTGACCAAGATGACGAAAAGACTATCTACTCAGAGATCCTGAGACATTTTAAAACGGTAAATGGACTGGTACTATATGATGCCTTTCTACTCAATTTAAGCACTCAAAAGCTTTCTTAAAGCAAGTCTCAGTCACACACATATATTCAAACAGTAGTAGTGTCTGAAGTGAACAGAGATGGGCAGTAACGCATAATCTGATTTTTTTTTTTTTTGGTATGGTAAAGGATTACTATTGCAATAAAAAGTAATTAGATTACTGTTACTAAACCATGATTTTGTTTGTGAGAATGTCTCATGACAATGACGTACGAGCGTGCGACATCCGTGGCAGCAACAGACGTGTGTAGATCAACTATGGATAATATGGAGTGCGGAAAGAGTACAACCATGCAGGGTTTAAAGCGTGGAAGTACTGACATCACTTTAAGTTTGGTTCTGTAAAAAGTGACATAAACATTAGCATCCGCTGTACACTGCGTGGGAAGAAAACGTCTTTCTACAGCGAAAAAATTAAACTTGAGCAAGCACCTAGTACACTGCCACTGGAATGTGAAATTCATAGAGGATCCCCCCACTAACATGACCGCTGCAGCACTGGGCAAACCTCCACTGGCCCCACTCCTGCTAAAACGGTGAAAATAGACTTAAGAGTGACAGGACTTAGTGCTGCTGAATCTTTGATTATATTTATTTTTTGCTGTGTTTTACTTGCATCTATTTGAAAGAGTGAGTGGAAACACAAAACATTATTTCATTTTATGTGCTGGAATATGCAGAAAATAGGTTTAAATGTTAAACAAATTGCTTCCAGTCAAAGGCTGTTGCATATAATTTAAATTTTGCTTGATGCATAAAGTTAAAAGATTAAAACTAATAAACAATTAAAAAAAACTTTTTCATTTGATTCAGTTTAGATCATGAAATATGCAGAAAAAATTGGGTTGAAAGGTCTATTGTTTTATCATTATCATTATTATTAGTAGTAGTATTTATTCAGGTTGTGTATCATGTTGTTAAAAAGTAATAAAATAACTAATTACTTTTGAAAACAAGTAATCAGTAAAGTAACTGGATTACTTTCAGTAATTAGTAACTAATTACTATTCTCAAGTGACCAACACTGGTAGCGAAGCACTTTTATTTAACATTTACAACTTAGTATCAGTACAGTTTGAGTCCCAAAGGACACTTTTATGCATGGAGAGGTGGAGCCAGACATCAAACCACTGATCTCTTGATCCATCCTCAAATTTCAGACGAGAGGAAGATTTAGTCGGTGATGAAGACTTTTCAGAATGTGAGGCCTTTTTGCCTTAAATAAATATGACAGTGCAAACAGTAGGCAGGAAGGTAGGGAGATTTTTTATATTTCTAACCAATCAGATCTTCCATATCAAGTGCTGATTACTCTGAGGCAACTGTTGCTGTGATTTGGCACTTTATAAATAAAATTGAATATTTACGCAGGAAATGATTACGGGCGGGCTTAAACTGAGGCCTCTAGCCTTTAGTACATGGGTCACCTGCTCAACCAGGTGACATGTAGCAGCACCATCTAATCAGGGTCTGACATTGAGTTTTTAGATGAAGAAGAGATTGACTATAAGTCAGCTCCAAAACAAGCCCTCCAGCAGCCAGCAAGGGGAGAAATATGGATGGCAACAAAACGGTGAGAGTGAATGATCTTCGTGCCCAATGATTGAGGCACCCCACATGGCTGCCAGCATGAAGAGCCAACCGAAATGGTAGTTACTTATTTTGAACTTTTCCTCCTACATGCCATCTAAAAACTCATTTGTATCAGGAAGTGTTCCCTCATCTAAATTCCCTTTTAGATCCAGCAACAACACAACAAAGAGATGCACTGTGTCTGGGCCCAGGATGGACAGGAAGACACAGCATACATGCATCAAAGGCAAGAATTACATCTGCCCCTCATTCGTTGTATAGAAAAGCACAGACAGGCTGTTTGTTCAGTGGGGCAGGTGGGGAGGAGTATACACTGACATGAATCTGGTGCATTCCTAATTCAGTGCATCATCAGAAACCTTTACTTACAAATATAAAATTTGTTCAAGATAAACATCATATTTCCCCCATATCTTGATTTGTCTCTGTCATTTTATTACCTTTTTGTCACAAAAACAAATAGCACGTTTTTCACAAGTGTGTTCTTGCATTAATTTCAAATATTAACATATCTATTAACACACAGTCATAGAGAGAGACAGGGAGAGTTTGTGTTGTTTGTAGTTATGATAAAGTAAATATCTCTTAAGTATTATGCTGACTAATAAAATATGAACACAAAACAAAAGCTAATTAACCAGATTACATAAACTGCAAATATCCTGTTTTCTCACTTCTCTGCTCTCCCATGGCTCTACTCACTTTCTCCTTCATCCATATCAACCTCTGCTTAAGAAGCTCTTAAGCCTCCTTTTTCACCCCTATCAGTTTTTCGCCTCAGGAAATCTTTTACGGACTAAAATGCTATATGAAAAAGTTTTATCATGACCAGGATTTAGTTTTAACTTTCAGTATAAATTTGTAGAAAATGCCACAGCTCTAAGAATTTTCTTGAAATCTCTAAGGATTGCAAAGCTGTGAGGAACTCTTAGTGGTAGGAAGCTTTGTGAATCACTTTTATTCAAATCAATCAGTCATCTACTGCGCCATGATTTCCTAGTTTGTTTGGGGTTTTTTTGCATATTTGTCATGCTCAATTTTTTCAGATGAGCAAACAAATTTTAATGCTGGAGAAAAATAACCTGAGTAAATACAAAGTGTAGTTTTTAAATAATGATGTCATTTATAAAGGGAAAAAATATGCAAACCTACGTGATCCTGTGTGAAAATTGACCCCCTTGTTAAATCATGAATTAACTTTGATTAATCTTGAAATCACTTAAACAGAACTTATCTGATAAAGTATAAAAGATCTCAAAAAGCAACACATCATGGCACAGTCTAAAGAAACACTTTGGAAACAAAGTCTATAACGTCTATCACTCTGGAAAGGGTTACAAAGGCATTTCTAAGGCTTTGGGATTCCAGTGAATCGTTGTGAGAGCCATTATCCACAAATGGAGAAAACTTGGAACGGCGGTGAACCTTCCCAGGAGTGACCAGCCGACCAAAATTACTCCAAGAACGACTCATCCAGGAGGTCACAAAGAACCCAGAACTGCAGGCCTCACATGTCTCAGTTAAAGTTAAAGGTCATGATTCAACAATAAGAAAGAGACTGGACAAAAATGGCCTGCATGAGAGAGTTCAAGGAGAATACCAATGCTGAACAAAAACACAGAGATTTTTGGATCTATATATAGGATTTAAAGATGCTAACACCTCACTAGTTGAAAAAATGGACTTAACTTTTTCACTTTAAACATGATAATTTGGCTTAGATATAACTTAGAAGAAGAGTGCAGCTTTAAATGGCAGCATGACCAGCTATTTTTATATTGCATATTAAGCAGAATATGCACACTATTAAAAGTGCTTTTAATATTAGTAATGTTTCTTAACTCTGTGTTTTCGATAGCAGTTTTATCAGTAAAAAAGCTAAGGGGGAAAATGTGATGTCCCATCAATAGTGCTGCATAATTGTAGGTCCAGACAGCTTAAAGTCCTAAATGCGGTGTAAAATTAATGACACCCTTAGCTCATTAACTGTGTAAACAAATGGATTTTTACAGCTCCTGTGTGACCAAGGTAAATGACAGGCTGTAAAAAGTTACTTATGGATGGAATGAGAAGAGTTTGCAAGTTTGCAGTTCCTCGTGCCTTTCAATAGAAAAGTGCTTAGAGCAGATCCTGGCTGAGTGTCGTGTCCCTGAGGTTTTCCTGCAAGTATGAAGAATTCTGCATTCTTCTGTTTAATGCTCTGAGAGAGGTATTACAGTATTCCAGCTGATTAAAAAGTATATTTTAATAACCAGGAAAAATTTACTTTGACATCCTCCATCGAGTTTTCAACCGAGAATAAGAAGTATTACTGTTACCATTTGCTCAGCAAGTCAAATTGGCTTTCACAATATAACCTGTATCAAACAGGTCGAGCCATTTTAATAGCTCTGATACAGTTGTTGATCTGCAGAACTCTCGATCAATGGACTGAGATTAAAAATGAAGTTTAATGGATGTTTGATGGATTTAAGTAATGACTTAAGCCGCAAATCATCTTCTCTTTGCTGTCTAGTATAAGCATTACGAACATAACAATGAAAGGCTTTCCTTCAGGATGAGATTTTCCTCCTTTGACATCTGTCTTGTTCTTTTCAAAGAATAATAAGTACTTACAGTTTCTGCTTGACAAGATTAATAATAAATATTGCACTTTCAGACACACTAAATGATGAATCCTACCTTTCTATGTTTCTCTTGGTTATGAAAGTGCCAAAAGTTGTGTGTGACACTCTTTAATGAGAACTACAAATACATAGACACGTTCAGACTAAGTGCACCATAAGTGCCAGCCATTCGTTATTGTGACTGATGGGGTTTTTTTTTTTTTAAGTTTTATTAAAAGATGTAAAAACATTAACCAGAAACAGATACATTCAGAACTTCTTAGAAGTTAAGGACAAACACACTGTGTTAAACAAGTGAAGAGAAACAGTGGCTTTATCTACATTTGTGAACAATGATGTGCTTGTTGGGTAAAATGAGTCACGGAGAAGAAGTAAGACAGTATATCATACAATGGAATTGAGTAATTCATTGTAATAAAGCGCTACAGATTTCTCATTTATTCTACTTTATAAAGCAATATTGCAGTACAGTAATTTTATTGTAGCTTTATTTGACTGGATAAACATATCTGCATACATCGTGGACCATGACATCAGACTTTAGAGGACTTAAAAATATATTTAGAGTGCTTGTTAGCTGCAGAGCAATAGGGATGGGAATCGAGAACTGGTTCTTGTAGAGTTCTTGTAGAGAGTTCCACTATCTTTCAGTCTACAGTGTGGATATAGACATTACTTTTATTTTTATTGCAAAGGATGAGAGTGTGACAGCCAAGCGGGAGTCAGGCTGCAGCCTCCGTTTCCATCTGTTCATGTTTCCAAAGCAGAATCACCGTGGTGATCGCTTTAATGTCTCTTAGAGCTGTTTTTTTTCTTTGATTTGTGTTGTAGCCTTTATGTTCATGTCTAAAAAAGAGAAAGATCATATGTGTCTCCTCAGTAGGACAGGTGTGTTGGGCTGCAGTCTATAGCTTTATATTGTTAAATGGTGACTATGAGACAGTTTGTTTCAGGTCATTTTAATGTAACAAGAAGTGTAACAAATTACTTTCTCCTGGGAGTAATTAAGTAATGTACCACACTACATTTAAGAAAAGTGTTCTGTGTAATTCACCAAAAGTTGATTCTGTTTATCTGGACGTAGATTTTTCAGTGGGCTGGTTTCAGTCATTATGCAAATGTACTGTTTATAAGATTGGGGAAACCTGCAGTCAGCTGAGACTGAAGAAGTCAACTGGATGAGTGACGAAACGTTTCTCCCACTGAAAACGCTACATCCAGATGAACAGAATCAACTTTTGGAGATTTACTTACCTGGATGATTGAGAATGCATCAAGATGTTCAGTGTAATATATGTAATAGTTTTTTTTTTGAGAAATGACCCACCACTGATCACAACAAAGAGAGGAAATACTTCATAAATACATGCACAAACATTTGACCACACAGCATACAGCTAACTTGACTGAATGCAATGTCTTTGATACATTATGCTGCTTAGAGATGGAGGTGACTCTCAAAGCCGAGCCAATGAGAATCGATAAGGAATTGAATCGATAATGGAATCTGATTTGCTAAATCCGTATCAATTCCCATCCCTACAGACCAATCAAAAAGCACTGAACAGGTAACTTAATCAAGTTTACAGCTGTGTAACAGCTTACCTCCCACATGACCTTTGAACTCTTTTCCCAGAGTTTATAAAGTTCCTTTACATAAAACAACCAGTCACAGAAGAACAGCGTCCCTCCAGCTGAATAATTATAATAACATCCTGTAAAGTTTTAAACCAAACATAATGACACAATGTTGACTCAAAGAAAATGATTAATATAGAAACTTGGAATATAACATTTAATGTTTGATACTATGCCAAAGACTGTGCCAGTAATGTATAAAAAGCTCCAACAGTATCCCAAACAGGATTTATTACATAAAGGCTTGTAGGCATGATCCCAAATAATAATTTGAAGCTCTTAAATGTGGATCTTGTAATCATAGATGTAGCCATTCTGCCACAGCGGTTCATACAGTTTTTATTATGGAACGCAAGGAAAATTCAAGAAATCGAAATAGCTGGTCATACAGTGGCAGATTATGAAGACATGATATAAACCGTGTATAGTTCACCGTGTTTATTCAAGCCAGAGCACACAGACAAGAGCTAAATCTACAATAACAGCACAGACCAAACAGCACAGAGGAACAGGAAACTGTTTCACCTTCCCAAAATCAAGTGGAAGAAAATCCTGAGGCCAGTCAGCCCCCGAGACCAAATTGCCAGCTCTCTGCAGTAAGCAGCAGTGATTACACGACCGACATAGCAATCACACGCTTACAGGACATTTTTATAATATGTATGTTTACCTCAGATGGAGCTGAATCAGTGATAGGATGTGCTTCTGTTCTCAGTGATGAACAGGTTTATCAGGGTATGTGCTGTACTGCATGTTCTTTTCGAAGAACAGATTTTTAGCCACATGATGTGAAGCAGTTTGACATAGTGGGATTCTTCAATGTTTTCAAAATGTGTCTAGTACATGAATGGCTAGTAAAGCAAAATACAAGCTCTATGCCTTGTTCATTTCAGCCACATTAAGGTACATGAGGTCCAATCAAAAGATTCAGAGACCGCACCCACTTGCCAATTTGCCGACCCTTCAATTTGAACTTCATTTTGGGGAAAAGGACAAAGTTGAACAGAGCCAAATGTAGAAAGCAGAGCAGCTGATTGTGCTGGTGTTCCAAAGAATTTCTGCCTTTTCCATGTGCTGTGAGCCACCGCAAGATAGCATGGTCACATACTCCAAATGTTCTGCCTCAAACGTCCAAAGACCTGGAGTAAATCTCGACACTGACTCTCTGACCCTGAAGGAGGAACTCATGCATGCCCACATGAATATTAAGAATAGAGAGCACCATCCTGGTTGTGCTCCTGACCTAATGTGGAGCTTTCAGTTTTGGAACATGAAGCTCTTCCACTGAAGACTGCTGTTTGGTTTTTTTGGGTCAAGACTAGAGAACCAACTTATTTTGACATGAAGGTTGGGAGAGCAGATAACAACTAAAATTAGGCAAAGCTGTTGCTTTGATATACATTAGATACAGTTTATTTATAACACATTTTTTCTCATTTTGCCTCTGTGCACCCCCACAGTGGACTATTTAAGTATTTAAGAAAAATAATTACTTAGGAATTATGACCATCTTTACATATAGTACACAGTTTTCAGAGGCTCAAAGTAACAAACATTCTACATACTTTGATTGTTTTTAATAATTCAATTCAATTTTATTTATACACAGAATGTACACAGAATTTATTGCATCAAACAAAAACTTTGGCTTTTGATTAATTTTTTAAAAAAAAGTAAAAAATGAAGAATATGCCATCTTTGGAGGTCCAACCATATTCTGAAATCTAAGCAAGAAAGATTTCAAAATTTGCAACCATACTTGGAGCTTGAATGCATTCTTTCCTGAAAGCCAGAACAGAATTACTCAGCCAGGTATTTTTTTCAACTATACTTTTGTTTACTCTGGTCCCAATCACACGTGAACTCCAGAGTGACTTGAATGTCTTAAATGTTTCATATTTGAGGTCTAAAAAACCAGTTTCCTTAATTTTAATATTGTTCTATATAAAAACCCTGTCGCCAAACATGACGGAGAGCTTGATCATGGTCATCAGAGGGGCTCTTTACAGATTTTTTTTTAAAAATCTCAAATTCCCATACTTATTGACTATAGCTTGAGCCTATATGTATAATAACGTCCCTCAAAATCAATATCCGGTCGTACATTACTGAGGACAAAGGATTTGAAAATTCCACGATAACATTTTGCTTATTTCTGGTGGACTGTAGATGAGAATTCGTAGCAGCAGAGTTGTAGCCCGAATGTTAAAAATAAATTATTATTTTTTAAAAACGATAGAGTTTAGTGGAGACGGGAGAGCATTTAAATCATTTTTTTAAAATGAGTCCAAACTCCTACACCTCATCCAACAGCCCGCAGTAAGTTTAAAAAGCCACAGTCTGTGAGGCATAGATCAGCGAAGAAACTCAGGTCACCGGGACACAGCCAGTTTTCTACTAAAAATACACAGTCCAGCTTTTGAAAAGCAAAAGAAATTGCTTTAAACGAAGGCCTTATTTGAGACTGACCTTTTAAGAGTTAAAGAAAAGCCTTCCCAGAGGCACGAAAGTACAAGTGCGAACAGGTAACATGGAAATCTGCATCCATTATTTTAAATGACTCCTCAGCTTTTCAGCTTTAACTAAAAAAACCCACTTTTTTAAATACAGAATTTGCCGTAGTCGCATAGCAACACAGAAAGCCACCACCTGCACTTCCCACAAGCATCTTTTTGCACAATACAGCACTCAGAGAATGTCCAAATACAACTACCCGAAGTGTTTGTAATTAATTTATGTGTGCAGGATACCAGTGAGGATCCAAATGTTGAAAAACAGACTCAAATCTAAGATATCAACAGGCACTTTGCAGATTTGTAGTATCACCCAGCAGAACGATGCAGAAGGTGTGAAAGTCTTTCACAGAAGCAGTGTGTATATGCTGCATGCCATTTTTATCACCGAGGGCTTCAGTGATCCTTCAGTGCTGTCCACGCTGTGTGCTGAGTCAGGGGGAACAGCCTGGAAGGAGTAACTAGTTTCTCTGACTTACTCTCACTGTCTCTGTTTTCTGAGGTCTCATTAAAATCAAGCCAATAAAATGTGTTTTGTTTTTTGGCTATTAGCCCCTTAACATGAACACCCTCTCTGTTTTACTTTCCACCTCCTTTCGTTTCATTTTCAAGTTTGTAGTAAGATGGTGTGACAGTGCTAACTGCTGATGCGTACTTAACATGATTAGTTCAAGGGGCCATGTTTGCTTTGCTGTCCTTTTTGATCCCACGAGATCCCATAAGCACGTATTTTTCTTTTATCCCCACTTCATGTGGAGAACTGATATATTCTTCATGTTGGTTAGCATTAGCATCATTGTCATTTTAAATTCTGATGAACTATTTCTGATTTCTGATTAACTATTAACTAGTTCTCCAACCTTTGTGGTGAAGTTGTAACAGAAACCTCTTATTATGGTCTCTTGTGACCTCAGTTTTATTGGATAGTTCCTGTTTTATTTTGAAGATTGTTATTCCTTGTGGATCTCTGTATTTTTACTTCCTTTGTGTTCGTTCCCCCCTCATTAGTGTCAGAGTTCATTTTTTGTTTTATTACACTTCTCCCTGGTGTGTCTTTAGTTTCTATGTCTTCCCTCCATCTTTGTGGGATAATTTTAGCACCGACCTACCTTGTTTCTGCTTCTCTCACTGTGTTTTCCTTGTTGCCTCTTTTTTTGGATTTTTTTTCTCTTTTTTTGGATCCAGACATTTATTTTATATATGCCTCACTAATGCAAATATCGAATAAAGCGATGTAAACGTCAATATTGCGAGATGATCTGCTGAAGTTCAGCTCAAGGGTCAGAATGGGGAAGAAAGGTGATTTAAGGAACTCTGAATGTGGTCGGTGGTGTCAGACGGGCAGATAAAAAGGTTTCACTTCTTATCAAGGCTTTTATTGTGAAATTTTTGCAAGAACATGTTACATAAAGTCCTATTTAACTACATGATTATAGCACATGAGATTATCTTTGACAGCTGGTTGCTAATTTGAGTGTGTTTGATTCATAGTACTGAGTTAAATGCATCGTGAAAAGCAGCTCTATACTCTCGTAGCTGTTGCCTATGGCCTCAACAGCTACGATAAGTCTGCTGGGAAGCAATATGTGGTGTAAATGCAGTATATTCAATAGCACAAGGAAAATAGTGTAAACATATGCCACATTCTCTTTTTTATAGTCCTGACAATACATATATAGGCTCAGTTGGTTCTTCTGCTCTTCCTGGCTTTCATTAACCTAACGGATTTATTAGCTCCACGTCCAACACAAACAGCTCCGTTTCTTCATGATGGCAGAGCAATGCAAACACACCAGCACCACAAGTATACCACCGTGCCAGGAATTCAGCACAGTACTATAAATTTTCTGCCACACCAGAGGAAACAGGAAGGGAGCAGACAGATGTGGGACACATGTAGGCGTTGGTGGGGGGCTGTGGAGACGGAGGACTTTATAATCTATTCATCAGGTCATTCATTTGCTGATGTGGCCACCTAGAGTTTACAAATGAATGTGAACTTGCCAGTGGTTATATAGCCTTAGAGACACGTATGGTTGTCTGCTGTCGTGGTGGTAATGAAACTTAAGAGATGTCACTGCATTCACATTTTACAAATTCAGATTCTGTACTCTCTTAATGTATCGGCTCAGCGTGCCAGGCTGAGACAGACTGAGCGTGCTCTGACGGGAGCGGCCATCTGGAATTTCTTTCTAGGATGACAGACATTCATTTAATCTAAGTCTACATCACTTTGGACTATTTACTGTATACACACAACTGTAACCACATGTAATTTTTCAGAATCAACAATGTCCCTGTGGCTGGGCTCGGTGTCATTTATTTAAAACATCCATGCACCACATTAATCATAATAATCCTTCTCTTTTTGTGTTGAATATAAAGCGCGCTTTGTGTTCGAGAAGTTGCTGAGGCAAGCGTTTTTTAACTTGTTTTTCACCGCCTCAATTTCACCAAATGCACAATGTTTTCTTTTCAGCTGAGAGAAAAGACACTTTAGTTAATGACGTGCATAACTCTCTTGAAGTGTCTGTCTCACTTATATTCAACGTTGCAAAGCAGAGGGTGACACATTGGGAAGTGAGTCCATGGTCGACATGCATTGTACACCTGCTGTCTGTTGCCTTAATGAACAATATATATATATATATATATATATATATATATATATATATATATATATATATATATAAATAAATAAAAGGAACACAGAAGGGTGTTTTTTTTACAATCGATTTTGAAGGACAGAAAGGAAAGGGCGGGGGGTTTGCTTCATCCCTGTACCTACAGGTCAATATTCTATACATGTGTCAAATCTTAGAAGAAAGAGCATGATATGAGCTTTGTATTCTCATGTGTATTTGGCCAGATAGTAAACACTGTAATCTCATGGAAGACCACCTGTCACATTGCTCTTTTTTTAAAGACTTACTTGGGCACATTTTAGCCTTTATTTTATAGGACAGTTCACAGAGTTGACAAGAAAGCAGGCAGAGTGTGTGTGTGTGTGTGGGGGGGGGGGGGGGGGGGGGGGGGTGACACACAGCAAATGGTCTGAGGCGGACTCAACCCCAAGCCCCTGAAGCACCTTGGGTACATGAAATGACTGACCTGATGAATAGATCTCCAGCTCAACCAGGTGAGCAATAGCGGCGCCCCTGTCACATCCCCAACAGAGTTCATTCTGTCAAAACATTGAAGTCTCTTCACCTTTTTAAAACAGATTCATTGCACATCATCTTTGTGTTCAGTTTCATTGTAATTTTAATGTTCAGCTATATCTTTAGAGTTATTTCCATCAAACTGTAACGTATAAAATTATTTCCTCAACCAATTGTATGTAAATTTATCTTTACCAGTACATGCACATGCATAACAGCTGATACTGATAAGAACCTTAAGGAGCCTTAAGTTTGGTTGTCCAACTCCTGATCATGTAGGAGAAGCTGAGGGACAAAGAAACAAACATACAGACAGAGATTTCATGTATTTTAATAGGATACTATCCTGAAATACTGTCCCTGGGAATCTGATATTTGACAATTTAATAAATATGTAATAAATATTCCACAGCAATTCAAAGTGCATAAAACAATTCTTCAGCAGGTCATCTCAGAAGTTCTATTATTATGTATCGTATACAGTATTATATTGTGCCCTTTGCTAAACTAGACCATAACATTGTATAACTATACAAAGAAATACACAAAGTTGAAAACCATCATGTAGTGGTGTAGAAATACCAATCCAAATGTACAGTGCTTGAGGAAATGTGGTATAGGTTGTGATATTGCAAAGGTCACAGTTAGCTTACAGATATTACGGTGCAGAAGACTTTGTTATGCTGCAACAGTAACAGAAGTTAGTGGAGTTTTAAACCTTTTCCAAAAGTGTAAAAAGGGGAGGTACATCATACATTTCAAGTAATGATTACATTTGACTTTATCAACTCTCAACACAGTAGAAATACATGAATGTTCAGTTCTTTTATTGGAGAACAAATCAGCTCAGTGCACATTTATTTTGAGCAAGTGAAATGAAATCAAGAGAACCCTATGGATCATGTTATGTTGACATAAAACATGACATTGTGCGAGTGTTTCTTATGTGTTGGAAAATCGCAGGTCTTTTTCTGATGGAGGCGTTATATTTGCAGGTCAAACTTACACTGCTGTATGCTTTTGATTCATCTTCAAGTGATAAATCCATCTGCAGCACTCATCGAGTGGCGATGACAAGTTAAGCTTCACGAAGACCTCAACAATTAATTATCTGTGCATAAGACTCCAATGTGAGGGCCACTCTTCAATACAGCCATTTAACTTGGTTGCTACGGCAACTAGGCCTGCATAACGACAGCCGTGATGATGGAGCGATCACTGACGGTCTGACTTCAAGATAGGCCACAAGTTCTTCCACTTGGTGCAAAACACTTAGTCTTTTATTCCCCCACCACAAAAGGAGCTGCATTATGCAATACTGTGCAACAGCGGAGTGACACGTCTACACCAGTGACATGCTCGCTCTGAGATGGGCTGAGCCTTTAAAGTATGAATGGACATGCCCTGACAGGAGTTATTATGTTGTTATACATTTAAATGAAAAGGAAAATGTGCCTTATTAAAGCTAAATGCAGTTACAGTGCTTTTGTGACACTGGTATGCTTACCATTCCGAAAGTGTGAAGAGTAGCTTATAGAGTGTATTTAAACATAAATACATATAAATTCAAAGTTATCAGTTTTTAGTTCATCTTGCTCTCTGCACAGAACTCTGCAAAAGTCTTAAACCGAGTGCTCGTTTCTACATATTTTGGTTTCAAGGCAATTGGAAAGGATTTTTTTAATTGGTTCCCCAGGTTTTTCTTTGGACACTGTCCTTGTGTCTGACCATTTTCAGAGGATATTTGTTGTTGTTTGTTTATTTGCTACTTAACACTGACCTGTGAGTCATTCAAGCATAAAAATGGCACCTAACTCAAGGGATGAACTGTGTTGTGTCTACACATAACAGAAAGTGCCAATTTTAAATGGGATCTTTAGGCACTTTGTTACTAGCAGCCTGTCACAAAAACACATCATTTGTTCCCATTATCTGAAAGTCATGTCCTTAAGCAAAAGGAAAAATCCACTAAAAACCTGACAGAGAACCTAAGAGATGCATGTGGCCCTTCAGCTGATCCATCTACTGTTCGCCAAAGGCTCACCAGAAATATTGTCAGTGGAAAGGTGACTGTCAAGAAGCCATTTTTAAAGGAAGGGAAATGGGGAGAAAAGGTTGATGTATGCCACATTATACAAGAACTGGACTAAAAATCAGTGGCAACAGGTCTGATGGAGTTATGAAACCAGTTATAGTTTCTGGTTGCGAGGCCACTTCCAGTGGAGACACTGCTTCAGATAGTTCATGCTTGAAGAAAAAGGTGGTCATAGCACATATGAACTTTCATACTCTTGAGAACTCCTTATTTTCCTTACATACTGTATTTTTTTATGTTTGTGCATTTTGGTGAATTGCTACACTTATTTCTTATTTTCATAGTGAGATATAAACCCAATGCCTCTAAAGAAAACCCAAACACAATATATGTAACTGTCACGGCTGGGGCAGCAGCCGTGTGGTGTTTGGAAAAGGAGGACCCAAGTTGCAGACAAGGCTGTGATGCGAGTGATCTTTATTGACAATGGATGACAGTACACAAAACGATGGTGAGAATCACAAAATAAACTAAACTGGGAAAGCTAGAGAGCAGAGCTGAAAACATACACAAAGGGGAGACACGAGGCGAGGAGCAGAGCGACGCAGACAAAACCATAGAATGCAGACGACCCAATGAGGAGCAGAGGTAGACGCACACTATAAATACACACACACAAGGTAATCAGGAAGTGACACTTGGGAGGAAAAAACAGCTGAAACTAATGAGCAAAACGAAACACAGACCTTCAAAGTAAAACAGGAAATTCACAGACTGTTTTACAAACACAAACTCAGAGACACCAACAGAGCACAGAGGGGAGAACACAGGCAGGAATAATAAAACACTTAACACAAGAACTAAACCCAAAGAACTAATTCAAAATCAGAATAAACTAGAAAATAATAACAATAACCTCAAAACAAGGTTCAGCGACCCAGGACCATGACAGTAACAGACCAAACCTTACATTTGCATCCAAGACCTTCTTTCTACAGGCAAAGCTTCTATTCCTATTTTATAAATGTAGAATAGTTAATGTCAGGGGTAGTTCATGCAGGGCTTGGAATATTCTGCATTACATTTGCACTTTTATCAACCTGTTAAAGAGTAGGTAGACATTTTACTTTACTAAATCAGCCATGGGGCAGAAACAATTAAAATCATATATTTTCTCATGCTATAGTGTCTACCAAAGAATGGACACGGCATAATAACATATCAGATTCATTTTCTTTTTTATAACAATTTTAAGAAAAATAGAAATTAAAGAAAGTATGAATCTTGTTGTAGTTGCAAAAGAAAGTCTGAATTTAGGAGGCCAAAGGTCTGTTAAATACTTAAAATCCAAATCTGCTGTCCAGCCAGGCCTCACTGGGAAACGATTGTTACTCTTCATTTTCACACCTTCCCAGTTTCCACTTAGAAAGTTTGACACAAATTGCACCGTAACAAAATCCCAGAGCCGACAACTCACCTCTGGATGGCTGTTAGGTAGGTCGGGACTTTTCTTTATCTGCTGCAGTTGCCTTCATTGCATCAGTCTGTCAGGCGACTTTGGGGAATTACAGCCATGGAGCCCTTTTGACACATGTCCGTTAGGAGCACAGCAATATGGGTCAAATTATGGAGCAGAAAATGAGTTGTTGTTATCCTGAAATGGAACCCGAAGAGGCCACTGTGGGTTGAAGTCCATCCTGCAATTGAATGCCATGTTACCTCAGACCATCAAGTGATTTTGACAAAATGTTTAAGGGAAGCTTCAGGCGTTTCTTTATTGCCCAGTTTATTGAGGCTGCATTAATAAAATACACAATATCTCTCAAACTAAGACACCATACATTTCATTAGCTTACTCTTTTTTTGGCTACTCAGTTACTCAGAGTTTTAATTCAACACCCCATTTGCTCTCAGCAGGAGAGCTTCAAGTCTGCCTGTATAAGAGGTTGTATGCTTATGCTTAAGTATACTTGTAAAACTGCATTAACACTTGTTAATACATGGTAAGTTAAGAATCAGTTAGTAGTCATTTTAGTCTTAAATTATTAATTTAATTTATTTGCAAGTAAGTTTTCAATTTATAGTTGATTTAACTAGTTTCTATATGGTTAAGTATTAGTGCTATGCCTTGCAAGAGGTAGAAAGTCAATTTTTTATCCCATGTTAAACTTAAGATAATGTATTTGTTAGTGATTATCAAATATTATTGTTGGTTTCAGATGAAGGTTTCACTACTAATAAATGAGGCTGTAGCAGAAGTGTCCACTAATATATGATGCTTATCGATTATGATCTTTTCCTGAACATAACTAAAGACTCATAATCTTTCCATTTAGACCAATATAATCCAACCTGCCTGATTATAAACTATAAACATAAGATACAAGTTTATAAGAGCCAGATAGCGCAAAATTCTACAAATAGATCAACTACACAGTATTTATTAATCATTTACAGTGATTTGTAAACAATCTGGTGAAACGTTATAACATCGACAAATCGGTTATTAACCATTTAGTAAACATCATTACTTCATTATTTATTAATATAATGAACAGAATTAACCAGGCCAATATGGGACTTTTAAGACTGATACCGATATTTGTTGATTACAAAATCTGAGACATTATATGAAACATTTGTTATGTGTAGTTCTTTATGACTCCTTACTAGGATATTATGACTGTGCAGTTAAAGAATAAATTATTTCTTGTTCACACTCTGCCCAGCTCTGCTCAGATCAACTGTTTTTTGTGTTTGTGGCAGTGCAAACATGCATGATGCCAACATAGAAGTTGCACAGGGCCCTCTGGTAGACAAACTGTGTAACACTGGTCCTCAACTGCTAGACAAACTGCTGAAGTAGTTTCCTAACCTACTTAAAATTGTATTTTTCCCCCTTGATTTTGTGCTGTAAGTGTACTGTTGTACATACAACATGGCAAAATTGCAGCCTTCTTGGCAAAAAATAAGATGTTCAATATTTTACATTTTGTGATTCAACCAAACTCTTACTGAGAAGATTTATCTTTAAAGCTGACAGTTTGTCCACTTTTTAATGTCTGAGTACATAGTAGTGATCATATTGTTTGGCTTCTGTTTAAGCTGGGCAGGTAATGTACAAGAAGCTATATCTGAGTTATTCTATCAGAGGGGAAAAGCGTAAGAAGACACAAAAATGCTTTTTCAAGTCCATTTTCTTAACTGCTTATCCAGTTCTGGATAGGTCCCCAGCTGTCAGTGTGAGAAAGGTGGAGTACACGCTGGACAGGGTGTCACATAACCACATAACACCGAGAGATAGAAAACCATTCATGCTCACATTCACAGGCACATCCAATTGAGATTCCCCAATTAACCTGACATCCATATATTTGGTCTGTGGGGGGAAAAGGGAGCATGGGAACGTGCCATGCTGAAAGTCCTCAGCAGATTCTAACCCACTGTGAGGTGACAGTTCGAACCAGAGCACCACTGTCTGCCAACTGCTGTGCAGCGTGGCATCGAGATTTTGACTGGCTGAGAATGCGTTTGTCCTTAGCAGCAATACCTGTTATATTTATTGTTGCTTGAAGTGTAAATTATGCAAATGCACAGTGGTATTGTTTGAGCCATCCATCCATTCAGTTAAGGATTGGAGGAGATACTGAAGCCTATTCCAGCTTTCATGGGGTGAGAGGCGGGCACACCCCGGACATTCAGCAGCCTATTGCAGGGCTAATTAAGAATAAGTGATTAGTCAATCCATCTATTTCATTCCACTTAACTGGGGTGACAACTAATGTGTGTGTGTGTGTGTGTGTGTGTGTTGGGGGGGGGGGGGGGGGTCAACTGCCATAGGCAAGACTCAGGCTGCACCCTGATTGGGTCTCCAAGCCAAGCCAGCTTTGTTTATAAAGTGCTAAAACAGCAAGTGCTGACCAAACTGCTCAACATTAAGGACAGAATAAGAATACAAAAAATAAATAAGTATAAACATAAAATACAAAAATAAACAAATAATTATAAGTAATTAATAAATAATTAATATAAGGAAAAATACTAACAATATATAAATATAATAATTATTATTAAGTAGTAGTAGTACTACTGCTAATAATAATAATAATGATAATAATAATAATAATAATAATAATAATAAATAATATATATGTGTATATATATATATATATGTAAAAACACAGAAAAACTACATTAAAAGTGGATAAAAGTACACCTGTCTATTGCGGGGCTAATTAAGAATAAATGATAAGATTTAGGACATTAATATGAAATGGCCTTGCAGAGAAAGCTCTGAGTTTTGCGCATAAATCCTCTTCATTTGCCCGCTCTCTGACAAAGGATTATAAAGGGTGGATTGTAGGTGAGGTGAGGTCAGCTATTAGACAAGGGGGGTCCTCAGAATTACTAGATAAACTTGTGCTTGTAGGCATCAAATATGTCTTATTATTAACTGTTTTTTTAAAGAAGCCAATAAAGTCAGACAAAAACATAACACGTCTATCGTAGCTGTGCTTCTCCACCAGCAGTGAGGTTGGAGAGAATAATGCTGGAGTGTGAAGGTAGTGGTGGTGGTGGTGGGGGCTCAGCTCAGAGCAACACGGTGAACGAGCAGGGAGGCGGGAGCGCGCGCATAGGAAGGAAGAGAAGGAAAGGAGCTGAGGCAAATCAGTCGCCAAGCGGAGCCCAAGACAGCGGATGAACGGAGCCGAGCGTGTGTGCTTGTCGCTCTTGTCGTTTTTTTACAGCAGCTCAAAGCGGCGTCCGGCAGCCCCGAAACCCGCCCGAAAATGATCTTCAAACTCGTCCATCTCCTCGGGGTGCTCGTCTGCGGCGGCCAAGGTAAAGGGATGCGCGCGGGAGTGTGTGGCAACCCTCGAGCTTTAGTGACTTTGTGGACAAGTTGAGTGTTATTTTGCCATCTCGGTCTGCAGCAGCCAGAGAGAGGGCTGCGAGCTGAAGGGGAGAGAGGGAGTGTGAATGTAAGTGTGTGTATGTGTGTGTGTGTGAGAGAGAGAGGGGTAGATTGTTTAAGTGGACGTTGTTTTGTAGTTGAAGCACGTCTTGCAGGGGGGCCAGGATGCTTTCCTGCTGAAAAGAGGGCTCATGACGGGGTCCTGTGGGGTGTTTAGGGTGTTGCAGTGCACTCCATACTTCCCCACGATATCATCTCTTGCTACAATTAGTTTTTTAAAAACAAAAAACAAAAACATGTTTCACATCGTTGCTGTATTTTCTTATTTGCAAACAGCTCTCCTTTCTTTCCGCTTTAATCACTGATTCCTCCCAACTTAAACCGGCAGCGCACGTGAAGACGTCAATATCCACATTCTGGACTCATATCTGTCAAAGACCACCGCCTTTTTTCGCGCGCGCGCGTGTGTGTATTAGTGTGTGTGTGTGTGTGTGTTTTCACTCTTCCCTGTCCACTCTGTCTTGTGAGGAGCACTGTAGAGAAAACACTGTCATGGACTGAGGTTTTTGTCAACACCTTCATCAGCGTCTGCACCTCGCGCGCAGGCAGTGCGAGATAATGTGAGATTAATGCCGCGGTGATGCTTCCCAAAGTTTCTTCTTTTGTGTGTGTGTGGAAAAAAAATTCTTATTAGTCTTATTTGAGACAGCAGAGTTACACTTACTCTGTTAATTGGGTTCGCGCACCTGATTCGAAGGAGAGGGGAGGGGGTAAGGGGGTGACGGTGTGATCCGAGTGAGCGCGCTTCAGCGAGCCTGTGGGCAACATAAAGATGTAACCTGAGTGGCTGCTGCGTGCACGCGGATGCATTTCTTTGCCTTGAAAAATATTATTGTGTGTTTCTTAATCGTGTCGCTCGCTGAGAGTCTTCGAAGCTTTACAATCACTGGAAAATACCGAAAATCCACCGTCTGGATAAGTAAAAATAAAAAGACAGGGCAGCACAAGGTGATCATTTTCCTTGGTGTGAATTGTGCACTTGTTCATATTAAACCAAAGAACTAAAATATCTAGGGGAAAATGAGTTTTAGGAGGACATTCGTCTTTTTTTTTGAGTGTGGCCACACTGGCTTCCTGACGCACAACGGCAGGTGGGGGTAGAGCGCTGCAAAGTGGTGCCAAGAGGGAAGCCATAAGCCATGAGTCGTTAAAGTATGTTGCATTCAGATACTGCTTTTGCAAGTTTTTGCTTTGAAGTCTTTCAGGAGGGGGAGTGGATCTCAAAGTGTGTGTGTGTGTGTGTGTGTGTGTGTGTGTGTGGGGGGGGGGTCCTGGAGGAGGCTTTACAGGGTTCCAAAGCAAAATGGGAAATGGTAGCTCAAGTTGTTTGTGTGTGCCACAGTTTTAAAGAGTTAAAAGTGGATTTAAAGGAAGTGCTGTATGGTTTTAAAGTGTAAAGGAGTAGATGCTTTCTCTGGGTTCAAACCCAGTTACTGTGCACTTGTTTTGGTTGACAACAGCAAAGGACTGGGAAGCATACCTGACCGAGACACACTGGGCCACAGACACCCACAGTTTATTATCCCTGACACTTCCAAAAGGACTGTGCAGTTTATCGGCAGCTCATATTTCTGCCGGCTTAATCAATAGTCTGTTAGAAAGTGCTGGGTTATGATAGAGAGGAAAATGAAGAGGGCGCGTTCAGAGAGCGGCGTTGCTTCAGAGCGTTCGTATATTATTACATTTAATCCCAGCTGAGGTCAAACAAAGACACATATAGGCAGCTACTGTTCATAGAGCCCTAACTGGGATATTCATCGCACTCTTTATTTTTCCCTTTTGTTGCAGGAGTATTACATCACCACCCTCCCCACCCCACCCCCAAACCAATTTCCATTCTTATCAAGCTTTTTGTGTGTGTGTGTATGTGAGTGTGATAGCAAAGTCCACACAAATTGACCTGTTAGACAATGCTCACAATCTGCTCTTAGGCAAATTATAACACTGCTTCTGAGTCGAGGGGTAGGAGTATGAGTAGGATGCTCGATTCTCGTTGTCTGTTATCAGTGTGGGGCATTTGAACAGACACTAATCCATCAGTGAAGGGAGTAAAGCCAGAAAGAGGTTTTACTTGCGTGCCCCCCCCCCCCCCCCCCCCCCCCCCCCCACACACACACACACACACCACCGCTTCCCATTGACAGCTTGGTTTCTTCCAGGAGTCAGCTCGGTGCCCTGTACTCCTACTACACTAACTCTGCAGATGCCTTCTCTGGGCCCTAAAGGAAAACATTTGCTCTTGAAGTCCCAGCTCGCCTCCTGCCCTGCACTCGCATCCTCGAAGGTGTATGTATTTGGCTTTTTACAGATGCTTAGTACAATGAATTATATGCTCGTTCGGGCTCGCCCGGGACTCACCGATGTGATGTTAAGTGGCGTAATTAAGATATTTCGCAGTGTCTCTTGGGGAGGGAAATGTCAGTGGCTCAGGGTTTGGAAGATTTATGCCCCTGCACTTAAGTGTCTCTCACTGCACACACACTGAGCCTGGGCTTACGCATGTTGGAGGTTTGCTTACATCCTGCTTGCTTACATTTGTGCACTTGCTCACAAGCATGCGAGGGTCACACACGTTTGTCTTGCGCTCATCCCCAAGCCATGAACGAATTGTCTTTACAGCAGCTGTTAACGTCAGAATTTTTTTTTTCTTTCCCCCCCAAAAGTTTCTCACCATGTCGCACATCGCTCTTAACAAAATGCAAGACCAGTCATAAACTCCTCTTAAAGGCATGCAAAGCTGTTCACAAATGAAATAGCCCGTGTCTCTCTTTGACTAATAAACTGGGGGGGGGGGGGGGGGGTGCTGGCGTACATATAAAGAGAGCCAGTGTATATATGAAAATGGAATCGGCCCCTCGAGGCAGCTGCATACGAGAAATCAATTTAAGGAACGGCTAGAGTCAGCAGGGCTCTGGATTGTACAAAGGGCAATCTCGGTGTTATGGATATGCTATTTATTTGCCTGCAAGTTTTTTTTGTTTTTGTTTTTTTTTATTCCTTGTGCCCTTTAGCACTCAATCTGTGTGAGCCCCAGCATCGAATTTGTACGTGGCGTGTAAGACAGGAGGAGAGTGTTATAACACCGGGATACGTGATAAACAAAGAACTGCCAAGCATCTGTGCTGCAGGGGTTTTGTCAGCTTGCTGGGAATGAAATGACAGAAATAAAGGAAAGGAAATGATCAGACACTTTTAGATATGACGCTGCCACACATATATATATTTTTTTACTTCCTACATGTGCAACTTACTTTTTTTCTTTTTCCAAACTGAAAGACTGAAGAACTATTAAATTATTAAAGCGTGTGTTACCTTGCCTGCGATGAGCAGCTCCAGGATACACATGTATGTGCGTTGTAAATAACCCCACTATCTATACAAAAACCACAGTGCCACAGAACAAAATGCTTTATGGATCAGGGCGTCCATGGACCAGGCTGCCTGCTCAAAGTGGAAGTTTTTTCTTTTTTCTTGCAAGAATGTCAGTGAAATGGCTGCAAAACAAGCTAAAATGAAAAGAAAACTATTACAAAGAGGCTATTACTGATGGACAAAGATCCTCAAAACGACAAAGCAATGGCAAATGACCACAAAGATCACAAAGAGAATTTAGAAAAACGACCCGAGCACCACAATCAGACAGAAAGTGAGCACAAAGAGAATCAAATTGCCTTTAAATACCTTTTTTGCTTTCAGTTTGGAACCAGTTCTCTCTGTGCCTTTTGAGAAGGAGGTTAGAGAATATGTAGTGAAATTGGTGGGGTGGGGGCATCACAGCCGAGAGTACAATATATATGATTGCAGCTACTTTTTTGGGGACGAGCTCCTATCTTTCAGTGTAAATGTGCAGGACTGGTTCTTGATTAGGTGCTACTGGTGTAAGTGAAGTTTGGGTATTGTGTCGATCTAATATCGATACCAGCGTTAATATCGATACTATAGATATTTGGATCGATCCACCAAACTCTAATTTCTACTACAAGAGTCAAAAGTACCTAAAAAAGAGATCACCCCCCCCCCAAAAAAAAAAAAGAAAAAAAAAGGAAAAGAGAAAAACATTAACAATAACAATCGGCTGAAACCTCATCTGTGGTCGGAAGTGTAAAGTTTCAGAATCCTTCTATGAGTGTAAAATCCTTATTGAAAGGTTAATGATCACCTGCAGACTCGTGAATGGAATGAACTCTCTTGCTTTTAGGTAGTTTGGAGTGTTGTTTGTTTGCAAGCCATATTCAGCCTCCAACTCCGTAAACACGATTAGCGTTTGGGGTTAAGATAGCTGTACGCTCATGCTTATAAGGAGGCCGATTGTCTTGTAGTGACACATTTTGGGCTTTTAAGTAACTTAAGTTATATCAGCTGAGGGGATAAATGGCATTCCAGCAATGCGCTCAACTATGTGAACATTTGGCATATTTTGAAAAACCTCAAGTCATTTGAAATCCATGAAGCAAAAACAGCAGCATGTTCAATAATGCCCTCTGCCAACCTCAGTCTCTTTTCAGTCAAATTACCCATTATTATCATGGAAGTGACTAATGTTCTCCTCGGGGAGTCTTTCCCAAGCAGAAGCCAAGAAAATGCACTAAGCAGTCGGGGTCTTCTTGCAGGAGGAGCTTGGCATTGCTCATTAAATCCTATATTCTGAATCCCAGAAAGGGAAAATTAGGCAGGATGGAGTGAGCAACAGGAAGATTTATATGAGGGGTGGGGTGGGGTGAGTGGGTGTAGGAAGGCAGGAAGAGATTATGTTTAAAAATTCATTCAATTCAAGTGAATCTGATTGCATCTAGTTAAATTGCATTGCCAGAGATTGAATCAAACTCTATGGAGTCTCACTGTGCCAAAATTAATAAAATGTAATTGAATCCTGTCGAGATGGAATCAAATTAGGCCAGACTGATGTGATTGGCGGAGGCAGCTGCTGCATGTTTCCGCGCACTCCTGTGGGTTTGTCTACTGCTTTACATCAGTTTGGTGCTCGCCAAGCAGGAGACCCTTTGGCTCCTGCTTATGTGTGTCCTGCCAGTCTAAATGTCAGTCTAACTAGCAGGCTAATAGGCAGAGCCAGGATGCCAGGGTGACAACAGAATCAGTGGGCACACTGGCTGACTGAGGCTGACTGACAGATGGAGGAAAGTGGTAACAGTGGTCTTCCTCTGCCTCTACTGATGCTCACTCTATTTCTGTAGATCAGGCGTTCACAGGCCACTTCTCCAAAGCAGATCCCCTCATGGGATGCAACCCACTTGGTCTGGGCCTGACTTTTGGGGATGGGTGCCGGCAGGCACGATTAAATGAAGAAGAGAGGAATCAGGGAAATGGCAGCAGTGTTTCAGAACCGCTCTGGTTTGTGCTGTATGTTTTGAGTGACCCACTTAAACCGCATTAATATCTGCACTAACGCCTTGGGTTTTGCTTCACAGTGGGCTGACGTGAATCACATGAGACTTTTTTTTTTAAATTTAAATGACATAATGCAGCATTAAATTGGAGAAGAGATCCTGTTCATCCCATTCTTTGACTCGGCTGCTCTGTTTTTAGGACAGACTATTGAAAAACTGACTATTTTTGGTGATGTCACCCATATTACTCAGATGATGCCACCGTTTTGTGTTATCTATCCATTTGTAGTGAGCTGTAAAAGCCATGTTTTCACATTTGTTTTATTTTTAAAATTAACATTGATACATCTGTTCATGGAAAGCTGGTGAAGGAACGCAAAGGTGTTATCTGATCTGTTTTGAACTATTTGAACTGTAGGTGTGTATGTACACTGATTTAATGTTGATTAGTACTGATAACATTAATGTGCATCTGTTAAATCTGTCAAAAAACAAACAGAAAACCACGAAAGATGCCAAACTGAAGCCATTAAAAACAGTATCCTGTTATCATGTAATGCTGTGTGCAAGGCAGGTTTTTGATCCAAGCACAGGACATGGAGAACAGGACTTTAATGCCCCTTTTCCGTTAGTGCCTACTCGGATCAACTCAACGTGTTTCGCGACTATTTTCAGGTTTTTCCATTAGGTCATAGTACCTGGTACCAGGTAATTTTTTAGTGCCTGCTTGGCCGGGGTTCCAAGCGATCGGAGCAGGTACTAAAATGCGACATTGTCAGACTGTATGCCACCGATTGGCTGGTCAGTAGCATCACTTCATGTGAGCGTCTCATTCGCAAAAATCAAAACCACCATCTTTGATCCGTGGCAACGGGGGAAATGGCTGCAAAAATAATGCCATGTTCCCCCAAGTGTAACGAAAAGCTGTAGACCAAGCAGCAGGTAAATTCTTGTCTCAATGTCTACTTTTGTTGTAGGGATCGGAATGCATATTGATTATGTTGCAAGATGCTCGGATGCATTGCTGTGGCAAGGACCACGCACATTTAGAGGTACTAAATTGTAATGGAAAACCAGTTGTGGCGAGCCGTGCCGAGTCAATCGAGTCAATCAGGTACTAATGGAAAAGGGGCTTAACTTGGACGTTGTGGAACAAAATGCAAAACCCAGGCAAGACAGGAGCCAGGAACTTACAAACCAGGAAATTATGGGAAAAAATAAACAATGCACAGGGCACACAGCATGAGGGACAACACAGCAAATGGCAAGGGGAGAGTCAGACAATATTTATCTACAGGGTTACAAGGTTATGAGGCTAGTGGGACTATCAAAATAAAACAGGAAATAACACCAAGCATCCGAACTTGACACAGACAAAAGGTAAACAAACATTTAAGTAAGATGACTCAGTATAACAAACTATTGCCGGGAACAGAAGCAAGATAACTCTAACTAATAAGGTCTGAGAATATAAATACAATTAAACCAACCAGGAGTAAAAGCTAGTAAGTAAGAGAATACAAAAGTCAAAATACTACAATGGAAGAATACAATATACAAAACTCTGGCCTACTTGGCACGTCATGTTTTGACGTGAAAAGGTTTTAATCAGATGGATTTAAAAGTTAGTAGAGCTCTTGGAAATTGCCTCAAGCTTTGAAAAAAAAAAAAGTATCGATTCCAATGTTAAAACAACAGATGACCTGCCAGTAAAATGGGCAAGACTTTAGCTAAAAAAACTACCGCCCAACTATTATATTTTTTTTAAAACTGATACTAACACTGATATTTGAAATGAAAAAATTAGACCATGTTTCCTGTCTCTTGTCCACTTGTTTAATTTACATTCATCAGGTTTTATAAATGCTGATACTGAGACCTCAACAAATAGCTAACATTGGCAGAAATACTGGATCTGCTGATAGAGTTGCTAATTGGAAATTTTATTACACAGACACAGACACGTTGCAACACATGAATTGCACTTTAGTGTTTATATGCAACAAAGAAGGCTTATCCCTATGTCCAAATGTTTTCCTTTTCTTCTCTATGTAACAGACAAAATAAGTGTTTTTTAAATTGTTAGGTATAAGAGTAGTTCAGAAATGTATATGTATTATTCACACTTCAATAACCACCATTACCTTGCCACATGAAACAGAAACATAACCCCACAAAAACCTTTACAAAAGCTTCTCTTTCTGCTCCTCTTCTTGCCTTTGTATTACACTGCACCTGGTATAGCAAGTCACTTAAAACTGATGATTTTCTTTTAAACAAATTGTTCAGTTTTTTTGAAACTGTCAGTCACGTACACCTGTCAAGCCCTGACTAACACATATTTGAAGTGATAATGATGACGCATATGTTTTTTTTCTTCTATTTCTTTCTGTAGCGCTGCCAATTATTTTTCCAAAGCATTCAGCATCAGGAAGTTTTAATTTTTCCTCTCTTTATCCCATTAATGAAATTTGCACCACATTAAAAAATCTAAAACACGCCTAAGAGTGTGCCTTTTGCTAATATGTTGAGTGCATTTTTTTCTGTGATTTTACAGTAAATAGCCTGAGCTCTGCAAAAACTAGGATATGGCCCAAAAGTGAAGAAGAGACAGAACTTCACAGAAATTGGACAGATGCATTGAAATGGATGGTAAATTGGTACAGACGCTGGTTGGAGGCTTCTCAGCAGATGCGCGCACAGTTATGCTAACCCTCTTTATGAGTCATTGGTAAAAGGATTTTTTTATTTCGTAAGAGACTGTAGCAGGTGACGGAGTGGAGGTGTACAAACACAATGACAGAAGAAATTTGGATTCAGAAGACAGTGGGATGGACACAGATGGATGACAGCTTAGAAGACAGCTGAATGTGCGAACGCTGAGAGATAGGTAGAACCATAATGAAGAAGAGCCATCTATTGACAGCCAAAGAGCAGTATTACTCAACCTGCTTCTGATGAATGTGGGCCCCGTGTTGACTGAGCTGTGTGGGCCTATGGAGACTGGTGGATGTCAATATCATCATGGTGATTGAGGAAAGGACTAATGTTAATTGTAGCTGTGCTGGCTAGCAGACTCTAATGAGAGATTGGTGTGGGTTTTTTTGGATACACCTGTCAATGGGACGAGACAAGCTAGGGAGTGGCTCCAATCACTTTAAGCACGCTTAAAGGTGTGTGTGTGTGTGTTGTGAATTTGTGTGAAATATGTGAAAAATATTTGGATTCTAAAACTTAGTTTTGGCAGGTTTGTACCTGAATGCTTATGTAGTACAAATTCCAACCCTTCCGAATGATCCTGGGGTCGATACTGTCAACCGATATTAGCTATTTGCTGCTGATAAGTGAAAAAGAAAAGAGTGAACACGAGTTGCTATATATTATTATTATTCGTTTTTATGTTGCATAGTTTGACCACCAGAGGGCACTCTACAATATCCCAGTTTACAACACTCTGCTGATCCAAGCACAGCTGGGCAGAGTGTGAATAAGTAAATAAATTTATACACATTACAAATGTTATGGAAATCAGTTTGTTTCATCTCTCTGAAAGAAAATAAGTATTGGCCGATGTGTCGGCATATTAGATATTTAAATCACCGAATATCAGTGTAGGTATCAGTCTTAAAAAATCTATATCAGTTAGGCTCTAGTACAGATAGAAATATGTCTTCATCTCTGAGATTAAATACTGGCAATAAATTTTTGTTGAGCTTTGTAAGGATGATGGAGTGGTGAAGTGGTTAGGAGTGTCAAGTCTCTGCAACAACGTTCAGATCTTCCTGGTGCAGGATAGTGTGGAGTTTATAAGGACGTTAGGACTTTACAGAGGTGCTGTTCATATTGGATCCAATCATAGTAATGGTTTGTGTCAATTTCAAAGAGGTTAAAGTTGCAGCAACTTTGTAGTATAAAGACCAACTTTATTGACCAATGCCTTTCGGTCAATGGCCAAGACCAGACCAGGAATTCCTTCAAATATGGTGTTCATACCAAAATTTGAACTACAGATCAAATTAGAATGTGTACATACTAGAGATGGACCGATCCGATATTACGTATCGGTCCGATGCTGACGTAAATTACTGGATCGGATATCGTGTAAGTTCATCTCTGAATGTTTGTAAAGTATTCCCGCGTTAAGCTTAACAACCGATATATGGAGCGACTGCCTCTCTCTCTCTCTCTCCTGCTGCTACTTCAATCGTGAAACTGATCAATGATCAGCTGATCGGCTTTTCTGTTCCGAGTCTGTCTCTCTTGTATGTTTATTGCCCACTTTGCACCAGCTTGATAATTTAAGCTTGATAATCTGTTGTTAGAATTTATTTAATATTATTTCTACACCAGGATCCTTTTCTACAGCTGACGGCTGGTAACTGTGCAGGGGCGGATCTAGCAAAGTTTAGCCAGGGGGGCCGATAGGGCATTAACAGGGAAAAGGGGGCACAAAGACATACTTTTCTTTCTTATTCTCATTTAAAATGTCGAGCTTTAATAAATAATCATCCGAATCTTACACCCAAAGTTTTAATCTGATGTAAAATGTATAGAAGTCCATTACTGTATATAGTAACTGTTAAGTCTAATATTCCCTAGTAAGCTATAGTAATTTTTCCTTTGGGAAGGTACGATCTGTGCAGTCTGCAGTTCTGTTGAAGAAAGATGTTGAATCTATTTAATTATTCTTGAAAAATAATTTATTTCTGGGCATTTTTTTCACACTGCATCAAATTAAAGTTGATTACGTCGATTAAGCATCATGAGGTGGAGGGTGGGTGGTTCCCTATTTTTATTTATTTATTTTTGCTGGGAGTTTTAGAACCCTATTAGTTATGTTGCTTACTCTTTAAAATACCAGAATAAGAAGGATGGAGCAGGTTTAAGTTTGTTAGATTGATCAGTATTGCTGAACTATGAAATATTTTGGGTGCATTGTATTTTTTGCATACAGGTATAACAGAATAGCTTTAGTGTTTGTTTTTTTTTACTTGAGTATGAACTTATACAAAAAGCAGCAAGATATTAAAAAAAACAGTTTTATTGATTAAAAAACACACTATCGGATTCATATCGGTATCGGCCAATATCCAAATTTATGATATTGGTATCGGACATAAAAAAGTGGTATCGTGCCATCTCTAGTACATACCCTGTCTGACACCAGTAAATGGTAAATGGTAAATGGCCTGTATTTGTGTAGCGCTTTACTAGTCCCTAAGGACCCCAAAGCGCTTTACACATTCAGTCATCCACCCATTCGCACACACATTCACACACTGGTGATGGCAAGCTACATTGTAGCCACAGCCACCCACTGACAGAGGCGAGGCTGCCGGACACTGGCGGCACCGGGCCCTCTGACCACCACCAGTAGGCAACGGGTGAAGTGTCTTGCCCAAGGACACAACGACTAAGACTGTCGGAGCCGGGGCTCGAACCGGCAACCAACCAGCAGTAATAAGACAATTAAGCCTTGAAAAATGTGTTCTCACACAATATCGTATTCAGGGCTCGCAAAATTTCAAAATCCCTGGTAGCCCTTCGGGCAGAGACTCTTCAGTTTTTGGTAGCCCAAAATAAATTTAAGTAGCCCGAATAAAAAAGAGAGCAATTTTTTGATTGATGTTTTGTTTCCTGTTTTCCTGTTACATTAATGTATAATATTGTAACGTGTATTCTGTGTAGAACATGAATCAGTCTGTCAGATCCTGAATTTGAAACTTCCACTGAACTCACGGGTAAGAGGCAAGTGGAACCAAGATCGAGGCCATTTGGTTTTTGAAGTTTGCAAAGACTGCTAAATTGTGCCAATGGTAGTTCACTCTTTGCAACATAGTACGCTGTTTTAAACAGATTTTCAGGTTTATTTTTAGTATGTTATTTGCAATTGGTGTTTGTTCCGGGAAAGATATTGCAGACTGAACAATAATGCATTTCTTGCATTTCTCATTGGTTCTAATGGGGGCCTTTCTTAAAATGACTGGTCCCAGTAACAAAGGCGCTTGTCAACTCAGAAATCGAGGGAAAACCAACAACACACCCGGCAGAACATTATGTTATTTACACGGGTGCACATAAGTGGTCCGCATGTGCGCATTCGCTGTCAAAAGACGCGCACCAGATAAGAAGTTGCAGCGCGCGTTTGCGTCCATATAAAAGGCACTGTTTTTGTCCGCTAGAGTGGGATTTTCACAGCACATTCTGCACCACATCTCTGTGCGTTCATCCTTTGTTTGAAGCCAGCTCACCTCCTGCAACCACTTTTCCGAGAATACGCGCTTCTTTTGTGGTTCGGACTCCTTCTGACATTTCTTTGGAGGTGGAGGAACACCAAAGTAATTGCTTAAAGGAGCTTGTTCGACATCTTTAAGAGTTCTAAACAAATGTCTGTCCTCCTCTAGAAAATCTTATGTACGCAAACACGCGTTGCAACTTCTTATCTTGTGCGTGTTTTTTTATTTTGACAGCGAATGCGCACCTGCGGACCACTTATGTGCAGCCCTGGTTATTTAGCTCGTCATATTGCAGCCACAGAAATTCTTTTGTCCATGAAACCATAAAGCCGCACTTTCTTTTTGCCTTATAGTCTGATTTGTCATAACTTTTCCGTTTTGTGGTAAGCTTTTCTTTGGCTGTCACTTCTTCACCCTGACCTGTCTTATTTGGCTCAGCAGAACTAAAATATATATCCTGCTGCTTTTACACACGCACTCACATAACGCTCAGCGATTCTCTGCTTTGTTTAAGCTTGCTGCGGGAGATTTCACTTGTCATGTTTGCATAGTAAGCTAACGATTGATAAGACGATGTCAGAGGAATTGGTGCGCAAATTATCATCACTCACCAATCAGTGCTGTCGCTCTCTATACACAGTTCGCGCGATTGCAAAGTGAAAGCAAAAAACAAGCGCAAATTCAAACGCGATTTCAATATGTCACATATTGACAGTGGCTCACCGATGCCAATGACATAATTACTCAGCTACATTTCTGAAAGAATGCAAAAGCATTGACATATATTTTTCCTTCCTACGATAGCCCGACGGGCAGGGCAGAGATAGATTTTGGTAGCCCGACTGGCAAAATCGCTAGCCCCGGGACGTCGGGCTAGCGATTTTGCGAGCCCTGGTATTTTGTTTAGCCTAAGACATGAAAACACAACATCCAAAATCATTAAATATAGTTCAAGTGAAAATGACAAGAACATTCTGAAGCTGCTGGGATTTATTATATAACCATGTATAAACATTACAGCCATTAAATACTGTCCTCATTGCTATATCATTAAAAAAAGTCCTCCTTTAACAACTTGACTTAGGTAATCAATTATTAATTATTAATTAATTCAACACTAATTAACACTAAGAACACAAAACGTTCCTATTTCAAACTCTCAAAGCAGTGGTAGGAAGTCTGTGTGTAGGACTTGCAAAATCTCACACTCTTAGAAATTTCAACTCAGCTGCTTTTTATAATCTTATGACTCCCTCCAACCCGTCGTTTGATCTGTTTTAATCTCAGTTAGCTCTTAGTGTAACGTCAGTTGACTCAGAATAAATCTCTATTAGCTTAAAATGAATGGCTTCTAATTTGGTTATTTTTAGCTTATTTTGTTATAGTGGGTGGAATGATTGCAATGTACTTGTATTTATATAGTCTTACTGATCACTCAAAGCTTGATTATACATGTGTTCATACAGCTCTTTGTTCTACATGCTTCATCTACCTCACATCCATGACCGATTTAGAATCATGAGTTAAGTGAACATATCGCTGGACCTTGACCTTGAGGTGACAGTGCTAACCACTCCACCACCATGCCACTCTTTCAGTGTCTGTATCAGGACACTGTCTCTCTCTGACCTGTGTATGATCTTTGTTCATTAAGTGCATCACATACGATCAGTCCTGTGCTATTTTAGTATTACACTTTTTGGAGATTCTCCCATGATCCTTCAAAGACCAGCAGGTGCCTGTCTCTGTGGGAAGAGGTGACAGAGACATAGACAGTTCTTGAGACACTTCCCCTTGAACCCCCTTTCCGTCATTTGACCCACACTGGTAGATTTAATATCCATCAAAACTAACCCAGAACACCCTTATTGTACAGAAAAGCTCACAGTACATCCAACTAACAGTACATCTCTTCCGCTTATGCAATTCAGGCACTTGGGATGGCTGAAGCCTATCCCAGCTATCATTGGTTATTGTTTTTGCTTATGAAAATGATTCTCCCAAGTATTTCCAATGAACGGAAAGAGAGCATTGTAACTCACACATCAAAAAACTACATTTTATTGTTCTTGTTATTGTTTCTCCATAGCGGTAGGGTCGCATCTTATTATCACTGGTGACTTAGCCCTCGCAGGATTGAAGCCTTGATAAAATAGCAGGAATTAAATACATTAAATCAGCTTTCATATAAGGCGAAGATGGAAAAAAATCAAACCAAAAAGCTATACTGAGTCATGTGAACCAGATGCTCGGTTGGCTGTGTCCTCTTTTTCTCTGCTTGCCTTGCTATCTGAGTTTTCCTGTGGGCTTACAGTATTAAATTATCTTCTGCTGCACTGTGTTGTATTGAATCTATCATATTTCCTTGTATCCATTCATTCATCCATCCATCCAGACAGTGGGCCCTTGGCTTGCCATGCTTGCTGGTTAATTAAGCCAAATTGTGATTGATGGACTCTCTAGTGAATAGCGTGTGGTCCCGGTGCTGACCCGCCCAAGGAGATCATCCCAGCTGCCAATCACATCTTACAATACCTAATGGTCTTTTAAGCAGTGAACTGGTGTAGCCCCCTCCTCCTTCCTTTTCTCTCCCCCTCCCCACTGGTACCTGCCTGCATTAGAAGACTTTAGGTTTGCCGGCGTCCTTGTGGAATTTGTTCTGCTAGGAAATGATGCAGGGACCATCCAGAAAAAGGGATCACTCCTCTCAGATTTCTTGCCCGGTGGCCAATATCCTTGTTTATGGGAGGCCACTCTTGATGAGGAATAGATGAGAGGAGAGTGAGTGATAGATGAGAGGGAGATTGGGGAAAGAGAAGGAGGAGGGACACTTGAGATGTGGTCACAGCGCAGCAGAATAGCTCACAGTGAGGCCAAGCAGCCTCTGCTCTCCTGATTGCCTCTCCATGCCAGACAATCTTCAAACAGAATCTCCTAATCCAATGTGGGCCAGCTTATTTTTGTTTTTATCCTTTACTTGTTTGAGTCCTCTTTCTTTCACTTTCTCCCCCCTCTTTCATTTTTTCTTCTTTTCATGTGCTCGCTCTGTTTCGTGGTCCTCCCACACGAATCTCATCACCAGGGTCTGTAGGGGGAAGATATCCTGTTCTCCCCCTACGTGGGAAGCTTTTCAAGCAGCATCCATGCTTAATGTTATTTACCCGGAAAGCTAATGATGTTTGGGTTTTTTTCCGCTTCTCAATATAGTTATTAACACCTATGGATTTTATGTTGCTTGAGTCTCTTCTGAACCACGGTGCTCATGAATTTGTTGTTTTGAGTGTGTTGTTATCTCTCAAAGTTATAATAATCATCCTGCAGACGCTCATGAGGTGCACCAGACAAAGTGTAGGCGTGTTTTTAATTACTCTGTATATCTGCGCAGCATCCTTGCTGGCCTACTCTCACTGTGAGTACGATGGGAATGTTGTCTTCCCACCCACCATCCATAGAGTTCCCAAGGACATGAGCCTCCATGGGAATACACAAAGAATTTCTTAGTAATTAAAGAACCTGTGTTATCTTTGCTTGGATCAGAATATACATTTAGTGACATGCTGTCTTTCCATGTGAAGTAAGATTCCTCACATTTCAGAGTCCTGCTCATTCATGCACAGAAAGGCTGAATGTAGGGATCTTTACCACTGCTTTCCTTCAGACCACATTCAAGCTGCTTATCCATACTTAATGGTAGAACTGGGTGAACACTGAAATATGGAGAAGCAGTTGAGGGAGTTTTTTGCAGGAAAGTTTGCCTGTGTCCTTTCATGTGACCATGTAGGCTTCAGGGTCTGAGTCTTAAGAGAGTCTTGTGATCTTGTTCACTCATTGTTTTGGATCAGTCCTGAATGTACCGAGCCTCCCACCAACCAAAACATGATCCCAGCATTCAGGGAAACATGGGATTGAAATTTTGTGACATGATGTACGGAATCCAAAACTAACAGCGAGCATTTTCTAACACTTCTAAACTTCAGCATATTCACCCTTGTGTTAAACTAATTCGCAGTTGGAAAATCTGTTTTTAAGGTGCGTGTTCATCCAATTTTGGCACCCATTCCCAGAGGGTTGCTTCTAACCCTACTATCTTGTTGGCTTGAAATTCCTGTTATTGTGGTCATACTTCAACAGGACTTTGTAACAGACCCAGATTAGATTTCTCAGGGCATGCCATGTTGTAGGAACAGTGTGATTTCCAGCTAGCTAAAGCCTGTGTATTGCTCCGAGAACTAAGATTGCTTTTATTTCACGCTGCTTTTCATCCATCCTGTAAAGTCTGGAGTAGGTGACCAGAGAAATGATAGATCGTCTCGGCTCTTGAGGCAAAAAGCCGCAGCCATGGACGTGAAGAAACATTGCAGTGCGCCTCCTCAGTCAATAAGCAACAAGAAGCTTTGCTGGAAGCTGCAAAGGGGAATGCAGCACTGGCTGTCGCAGCTATCTCCCCAAGGAGGCGGCCTGAGCCACAAATTAATAGAGCACTCCCACATGATCGGGGAGTTTCATTTGGAACCGTCACGCTACATAAAGCCCTACAGAAATGAGGAGTTCACAGAGGTCCCCCTCTACTTTCCCAAGAGTCCCCAAATAACCTGTGTGATTGTAACACTCTGCCCACTGCTTCGCCACCTTTGCACCTCCCTTCTTAATGCTCAAAGGCCTGCCCAAGCTCATCCAGCTTCAATTAGCACCATGCATTGTCTCCTTTTTTGCCCATTTCAAAGTGCACCATACATATCGTTTTTTGCCTTTGTGCATGCTTGATTGTGAATTACACAATAGTCACTGGATGGTTCCTAAAGTGCTCATACAATTTGCTATGTGACATTTTCAATCCATATGAATCTATAAATGATAACAATTAAAAATTCAGACTGTGGTGACATTGTTTCCTTTCATCTCAGATTCTTGATTTATTGGCTCGCATATTGCTTCTCACTTACTCGTTTGACAACAGCGTGAAATGGTTGGTGACAAACGTGGAAAGTGGTGTGCCCCTGAGGCCCGCTTTACTCTTATCATTATCTTTGCAATGCCCGAGATTAGACACAGCAACCAACTCCCTCACAACAGCATGCCTCTGAGCGAGGATTAACACAACGACTAATCACTCAACTCACTGGACACAAAACATACAGTAGTGATTCATATTTTGTCACAAAGTCTAGTTAATTAAAACCTGGCATGGAATATTTGCTTGTGGCATAACACAGTGTACAAATACATACAGCGAGAGAATAACGAATCGTTCTTTGTCTCACTTTAACATTTTGCACAATAACGGTTTTAGAAAATATTTAAGTCAAAGCATTTTTAATGCTTGCCATGTTGCAGGGTATTTAAAAGCCATTTACAAGATCACTCGTTTTGATCTAATCCACAGCTGGAAGATGGATGATGGCCGGCAATCATCTTTCATGACTTTGAGTGCACACGTTTGAATTTATACATGCAGGCTCAAATATCTTCATAGTAATTGGTGCTTAAGGTTTTGCAGTGTCTCTTAACTTGACAAGGCCAATGCCTAATGACTATTAATGATCACTATTGACTATAGCTGGTAATTTCTCTTTAGGAATTTTTTGGCAGCACTCATTGGACTGAAATGAGCAATGGGAAAATCAAAGGAACTCAGTGAAGATCTAAGAAGGAAAACTGTAGATTTACACAAGTTGGGAACGTCTCTAGGAGTGTTTCTAAATAACTGATCATCATCATCATCACTTTAAACAATTGTATGGAAGTGCAAGTTATCCGGTTGTGTCATCGTTTTGCCAAGGTCTGGAAGAAGACACCAACTGTCACCTTCAGCTGAGAGGAACTTGGTTAGGATGTTCAGGAACAATCTGGGAACCACCAAGGCTCCCGTCTACCATGGACTGTAAACTGCTGGAACACCAGCCTCACCATCCACAGCGAAGCTAGTTTAACAGAACCATGAACCATGAGAGTGCTGACCAATAAAAATGCCCCTGCTCCAACACCTTCAAGCTTGACTAAAATCTGCAGCTACCCACATGGACAATACAAATGCCTTGTATTGTAGTGTGCATTAGAGAAAATCCAAAATAAATAAGTTGTGCGCCGGATTCTTGTTTTTTTAGAGTGCCTATGATGAGTGTATTCAAACACCTGACCAACACTGTACTCTGCATACTAATGTACTACTAATAGCAGTGTATTGATGGCAGTGTGGATCTGATGTTTGGTTGGTATGCTACTTTGCTTCTGAGAGAACTCAACAACCACTGAATAAAATTACACACACTGATGGTCCTCTTGGGATGAAGTCTATTGACTTTAGATTCTTCCCTCGGTTTCACCATTAAGTTGAAATACTTGTTTTTCAGTGAAATCAGCCATAAAACACGGCTGTTGTTTCCATCCATCATTTGTTCCTCTACTAGAATCCATTCATCAAGTCGAAGAGGACTTGATGAATGAATACAAAAAGACCAAAAAAACATTTCTTTTTTCATTTCCATCTATTGAGTTTAAATTAGTGGAAAAACTTCCTCTTCCATAATGAATTCTTCTCACTGTTACACTTAAATGATGAAAAATAATAAAGAGGGACTTTGAATTGAAGTTCCTTTAGTGCAGTGGTTTTCAAACAATTTTTGAGAGGCCGGGAAAGAAGAACATGACCTCCATCCCCTAGTTTTGATCACAAATTTAAAAAAGGATCTAAATTCAGTTTAGGTGAACACTAGGCTATTCAGTGAAGCATTAGTTTATATTTTTACTCTCAACTCTGTTTAATTATGTGTGGGGAAATTAAAATACAACACCAAAAAAAAAACAGCCCGTGAGTTGAAATGATCATTTCATGGCCAAAAGAATTTTAACACTGTTGAAATGCCTTAAATGTTGAATTCTTTCGTTGCTTTTACTGTTTTTTATAAACACGATGACACGACTGCAGGGAATCTATAAAATGCACCAGCCGGTGTGCAAGTCTTTGGGGCTGAGGTCACAGATTTAGTCAGTTCTGAATTTTTCATGTGAAATCATTATTTGTGCAGAAATGCAACCAGACAGACACGCCAACTCTACTGTGCAAGTGTTTTAGCCAAGACATGCAGCCAAAGTGATAAAGAGCTATCTTCAGTGAAAAGATGAACGAGGAGTCCTGCAACAGATGGCATGGGCCCCCACTGTGCCTTGATCTCAACATGATGGAGTCAGTCTGGGATTACATGACACAGAAGACTCTGAGAGAGCTTTAATCAAAGAAGAACTCTCCAAGATGTTTGGAACGACCAGGCTGCCTTGAAAAACTGTGCACAACTCTACCTAAGAGAATTGGTCCCATTTTAAAGGCAAAGTACGCTCACATCAGACACAGATTTGATGTTCTTCCATTTACTTTGTAAAGTTAGAGATAACGAAAGAACATTCACTGCATTATTTTTGAAGCTTCTTCACTTAGTGCCTAAAACTTCTGCACAGTACCCTATAAGCAATTTATTTCTGCCTATGTGACATAAAGAATTCCACTGTTTGTACTTTGAAGTTTGCCTTGTGTTGTTTGCCAGAGATACAGTACAGTGTAACAAATTTACACCACGCTGCAGACCGGTCCTATTGATCTATTGTCTCAGTGCAGCAAACAATTTTGCTTTTCTCCTTCACTTTGGTCCTCCTCCTTCCAAGAATGACTGTCTGTTAGCTTTATGAATACCGATCACCGCTTCTGCTCCTTCCAATCCGAACCTGTCAAAAAAAATAAATACCAAAAATAAAAAAATAATGTTTTCAAAACAATTATTGCTCAAGCTGTATGTGGAGTTAGTACAAATAAAGCTACACAGGGCTTTACATTTTTCTCAAAAGGGGTTGCATGGTAGACAGAAATGCAATAAAATGTGGAATTATGTAACCAAAAATGTAACTATTCTCTTCTACAGTCAAACGCAACAAAAATCGATAGGAAAAAGCTTCTTTGCACTCAACAAACAAAGCTCTTCATTTATTGAAAGTGGAGATACCTTTGTCAAAAAAGCAAAAAGAAATGTCTTGAATGATCACTTCAGAGGTCGGTAGAAAGGGATTATCACATTTGACATAGGGTTAGGTGGAATATGATTTCACCGTATCACCCAATCCTTTTGAAAAAAGCAATAGCTTATCAGTTTTTATCATGTAAAATATAAGTGAACAAACCCATACGCTTTGATTCTGGTGAATTCAAAGCAGAAGCAGGGGAACTCATACAAATAAATGGTAATCAGGAGCAACCAGGGATTGGTAATGTGTGTGTGTGTGTATAGAAGATAATTTGATTTAAAACTCTTTAGACTATATTGCACTTTTAATCTGTTATTCCTTCCACTGTCTGGAGACACAGCAACATAATTCACAGGTCCTACCAGTCCTCCTTTAAAGTTGTTGCCAACTTGAGAAAGGCAGATTTGATCAAATACAAGAACACTTCTCAGAAAATAATTTGATAAGAAAACTGAGTTTCCAGCTACGTTTATTGTTGAATAAGGCGGCTGTAGCTCAGGTCTTAGAGCGGGTCAACTATCAGTTGGAAGGTTGGTGGATCAATCCCGGACTCTTCTGATATCTATGCCAAAGTACCTGTGGCAAAATGCTGAACACGATGTATCCACTGGTGTTTGAATGTGTTAGGCAAAAAGAAAACTGAATATGTGTGTTTAGATGAATGAGACTTGTAGTGGTAGGAGTAGAAAGTAGAATCTTATATCATATATCATATAGACAATCATTGTAAGCTATTGTAGTTAATTAAAAAATGTTTTAATGAGGAGTTATGGGCACAGCATGTTTCGTCTTACAGTATTATAAGTGACTGGCTTAAAGTATCTAGCAAGTGGGGTTCCAGAAAGTCAATACTGCGAAGCAAATCAATACTAAAAATGACTATTGGATTAGACATTCATTTAACAGCGTTGGTGCCAACAGTTCACCTCCTCCAGTGGACATACAGCTTCACACAGCCCCTCCCCTCACTAGCAGCTGAATGCAAAAAAAAGCAAGTTGTTGTTCACAGCACTGAACACTGACACAACACACTGACACTTTGCAACATTTAAATTTATACATAAATTCATATGCATATCCACCACACCAGCATTTTTTTCTGTTTTTCTTCCCAAGCTGTTTTCTTTAAAAGCAACATCACAACTGAAGTAATGAAAACATGGAGCTCTGTACCAAAATTGGTGAAATTTACATAGAATTATTATTTTTTGACTGCAGTAATAGAAAAATCTTATTCGTTTTGGGGATTTTTTGCATACATTTGTGTTGACTGAGGATCCTCGGAAACAACTACTGTCACCGCCAGTTGAGTGTCTCTCACGTCACTCACGGACTGATAAAAGGTCTAGAAATAGCTTGCTATTCTTTTTATTAATAGCACAACGACGTCCCACTCAGCTCTGACTTGTTACAAACTGTTACCCAAACGCAAGCCTGGGATTTTTTTTCCCCAATGCCCCACCGGTCCCCTGAGTATGCCTGCTCTCTTTATCATTTTTGGGTAGGTAGGTAGATGTGTGGCACATCTGCTTTGCCCCGATTTTAGCACAGGGCTTACATAACTCCTCAGTTGTGTAACCTGGGAAAACAGGAAACAGAAAGACAAAGTTGCTACAGTATGCCAGACTGTGCTGTGCCTTGATTTGTTATGTGGAGAGGTATCACGCTCTGATTTTGTGGCTAGTTGAAAGTGTTAGCTGTGATGGAAGCGCATGGTGCTCGGCGTGACGCATGGCCCAGACTCTGGTGGATGCTGTGTCACTCCAAGGTTGTTAAATGGGAGTCTTTTACCTTTTATAGATTTGGACAACGTGACTCTGAGGCTTCATCACCTGAGTACTGCATCTTCTCGACAGGGCTTTCTCTCTCCATGTGTGTGTATGTGTGTGCAGAGGATACGCGGCTCGCTTCGGTTATCCCACTGTAAAACCTGACACTGTGTGTATGTGTGTAAATCAAATATGATTCTTGCAAGGAGCTGCTAAAGTGGAAAATGAGTTATAAGGCAGACAGGGGGAGGAGGTAGGGGGATTGCGGCTGTGTGTTTTTGTTTGTGAGCATATTTATTTCAGGATTTTGCTTACGCTTTGATTTCTGCTGTTTTTGGGTTGTGCCCCTTTCTAGCTCAAGGCTCGGAACGTTGAGTGAAGATGCAGTGCCCATATCTGCCCGCATCAGCAAAACTATATGCAAAACAACATGCACGCAGGCATGCAGTAAGAGTCTCTCCCTCTCTTTCTCACACACACATATTTGAAATTTCTTGGAATCCCTTAGTGCGGTGTGATGGCCAGCCCTCGGCTTGAAATCTTGAGATAATTGCAAAAAAAATAGTTTTAATTTAACCTTCAGCCATCCCTGCAATGACGAGAAAATCAGATGAGTGGAGGAGAAAAGTTCAGACATTGAATCAAAATCAGGACCTCCCAGCTAGCCCGCGATTATAGTCTAATCATAATCACTTGGCGGGATTCCTACTTCAGTAAGTGATCATGAGACAGCCCGATAGTCCATCAGTGGCTGACAGGGAGGCAGATACACTCACTGTACCCGTACTCAACATGTTCAGCCATCTGCGGCGTCTTTCTGGCCACACAGAGCTGCAGAGCTCCTGCGGTTTTCTGGGAGAAATTGTATAAAGCTGCAAGGAAGAAAAGCTGAAAATGAGCACCGAGCGAGTTCAAGGGTGTAACGCTCACCGCTGAGTTCAATGTGAAATGTAAATTTCTCAATACACTGATCTCTGCGGCACAAACTAAGAATTCATTACATTTTACAATCCGGCGACTTGTCGTGAGATTCGGTATGCTGATTATCTGACAGCGTGCGTTGGGTGTACGTCTGCGTGAAACGGGTGGTGCGAGCCGCGGCTCAGCGTGAACTTTCACGAAAACAGCTTGACATGTGAGCAGTGGGAGAAATCAGCTGATCCCACCTCTGCGGGAGCTGTACTGTCAACTCGCTCCAGATTCCACTCTCGCCTCACTCTTGACACCTATCTTGTAACGCTATTTTCCCCGCTGCTGTTTGTCGAAGAAGCAAGCCTGCACGCCGTGATATCGAACCTTCACCTCCCGATGCTCGAATCAAACTCGGCTTTACTCCGCTGGGCTCACCGAGGAAGTCCATCAAACTGAAAGTGTATGACAGGCTTGCAAAAGTGTTAGAAGAGTTTCTTTGGGGAAAAAAAAAAGTATTTTCTGCCTTTATCTGACAACAGCTCATGCGCTTTGACCACAAACTCCACATGTTCACCCATTTTAAACTAGTGGGAGTCATGAAAAATAGCCCTGCGTCAGTGTGCGAGGCAGAAAAAGTGGCCATTGTTTGCAGGGTAGTGCCAGTGATGCTATCGCTGGTAAGCTGCTGACTGGGTTATTGTGCTGGGAGCTGCCAGAAGCGACAGCACCACGGCATATGAACCTCAGTGGGGGCCGGTTAGAGGGATCAGGGTTGTGACACCATGTGCATATGTGCGTAATGGATCTGCAGTAGTGTGTAATAAGATGGCGTTTAGCATAATGACCCTCCTGGTAGCATGATCCTGGCTCTGATAAGCGGCAGCAGGGTTTTAACCACCATTGATATCAATCTTGGAGGACAGGGTCGATTATTTCGTGTAAACTGACATAAAACTGAGGGAAACAAGGCTTTAATTGCTTGTTTTTTTCCTGATCCGCAACTCACATGTGTTTTGATGACAAGAAGTTAAATTGAAAATGCAAATCTCAACATACCTAGAGGGGTGTACTGCAAAGCCAGTTCAAAATAGTTGGGGTTTCTCTGCATTAGCTGGATGGACACAACCTAGAACCCAAGTCAGAGATAACAAGTATCACAACAGAGACTGAAAGCTTTCTTTGTTAAATCTTTCTGCTTCAGGCTCTATGTGCGCTCACATAAAAAGTGGCATTTGAAGCATTCTTTGACTTGGACTCTTCTGCACGGCATCAATAACTAGAGACATTATCAGATAAAGATCTGTAAAGAGCATAAAAAATTGAATGCAACACTGCTTCTTCATATAGGATGTTAGGCGTCATGAATATGTGATCAAAACAATTTGCTTCCATTCATCTGGGCCCAGGTCACAACGGCAGTAGTCTAAACCACCTCTCCCAGCTCTTCCAGGCAGACACAAGGAAAGATGAAAGCTGTAATCTCTCTGGCGTGTCCTGGGTCTGCCTTGGGGGCTCCTCCCGGTGAGAGTGTCTGAAACACCTAACCCTGGAGGCGCATTGGAGATGACCCGGTTAGATGACAAAACCACCTCAACTGGTTCCTCTCAATTTGAAGGAGTAGCAGCTCTACTCTGAGCCTCTCCCAAATGATCTAGCTTCTCGTTCTTTTCACCAAAAGAAGATCATTTCTGTCATTTGTATATGCAATCCCATTCCTTTGGTCACTACACAGACCTCATGGCCGTAGGTAGAGTTGGATGTCTCGAGACCACTTTTACGTGGTCTTGGTCTTGTCTTGGTCTCGACAGACTTTGGTCTTGGTCTTGTCTTGGTCTCGGATCCCTCGGTCTTGTCTTGGTCTCGCTGTATTGGTCTTGCTTTCTCAGATCGACATAGTGGTCGGGAGATTTGGAGTCAACCATCGGCGGAGCGGGGGGGTGGCTTACTGGGCCTAAGCCCAGGTCATTTTTTCAGAAGCCCGGGGTCTTTTAGAGTGTATTTTGTTTCATAGTTAGGGGCCTGACTGACAACTGTATAAAACAAAAACTACACACAATATTCGAAGCACATAGCACACATTCGTAAATTCCCCCTAATTTTGGTATGATCCGAGCTCAGGCGCTAAGCACAGTGCTGAGCACAGCACTTACGCACGTGAGCGAGGGGGGAGAAGCTGCTGCCTGTGAGTTTGTGCATCCAGGCAGACGGAGGAGAGCTTAAGTTTGACCAGGTACCAAAGCAAATCATTCGTACTGTACAAATAATGTAAATATGACGGTGTATCACAAAAGATTGATATCAAACTGATCACTTGACCCATATTACGTTACTTGCTCTTCGAATCAACAAGTGGCGAAATGAAAAGACGAACAGCAACAATGCTGTTTCTTTAGAGAGTCTTAGCTTACATGTGTGTTTATTTCATATTTTCAGTTGTTACCCTCCACGGCTAAACAAAGCACTTTAAATCAGTTTCAGTAATGTACTGATGAACACAACAATGGGCATAAGGGGCTTCTTTCAAAGAAAAAACTCAGGTAGATGTTATTTTATATATTATGCTTTTTATGTTGTTCAGTATATTTCTATGCAAAACAAGAGGAATTTCAATACACAGCAGTATATTCACAGCTAAAACCAGATATTTACATACACTTTAGGGAAAAAACATTTTACTGTTAAACATGAATTTAGAATAAACTTGTTTTGTTTTAGATAAATAAATATTGAAATATCTTTTGAATTAGTCAAATTTCAGAATAAAGAGAGAGAGAGAGAGAGATGTCTATTTTTTATCACTTTCATTAAATTTAGGAGTACATATACACTAGGTTTATTGTTAATTAATAAGAAAACTCCAGACGATTCCATTCTGAGCTTAAGAAGCTTCTGATAGGTTAGTAGAGTCCATGTGAGTAAATTGGTGGCACACCTGTGGATGCATATAAGGCAAAACACAGAGCCTGTTTCTTTGAAATGGGAAAATCAAGAGATGTCAACCAAAACACCAGGAAAATAATTGTGGAGCTCCGTAAGTGTGGCTCAATTTTAATTGCAATTTGGGTGCCATTTGCAATTAAGAAATAGATACAATTTCTCCCTTTACTCTTAAATTTAACAAATATGTTTTTATATTTATCAATCTAAAAAAATAAACATTTAGTCTGATTTGATGTTACAATTAAAAAAGTGTTTTTTATCTGAAGAGTATGTAAATATCTGGTTTCAAGTGTATATTTGATGATGTTGGTGTTTGGTTTGATTGTCAGCACAAAGCGGGAGAGAGAGGAGAATGAGGACAGAACAGAGAGGGAACAAGAGCAGGTGAGACAGATGTTAGTCCGATGGTTGTTTGTCAAAACTCATCAGAACATGTATCTAGTACCTAGTGTATCTTTTTAGATACCATTTGTTACTTTTCAAGTTCTATGTTTATTAAGTTATGCAGGCTTGTTTGCAAAACAAGGCTAAATAATTATATAAACATTTCTCAATCTAAATAGTGTACTTTGGTTGAATTAAAAAATAAGTGTAGTGCTGATCTATGATGATTTTTAGTGCTACTATCATCTAGTTTTGATTTTGGTTCTCTCTTGGTTAAGTCCTAAGTAGTCCTGATTTTGAACTGTTGTAGTCCTGTTTTAATTCTGGATCAGTTCTGGGTCTGGTTGAATTGGGGTTTAGTCCTCGTGCCTTGATAAAGCCCTGATTTTGTTCCGCCTTGCTGCTTGTGATATATATATATTTTTTTTTCCTATATGAAGTCATTCTTTTTTGAACAAAATTCAAAATCCCCCCATCCCACATGCATACTACCCTTTAAGGCTAGTATGCATGGCTTCACCTCTGGAGTTAACAGTATCCATGACACACAACGTAACGTTTGATAATGTGTCATGCGCAAAAGCATCAGCTCTAAGAGCCGTGCTTAGAGAGTGCTTTGTAGTGAATCAGAAGAGTTGACTCCCATTGAGCGAGAGCCGGCTCCTCACTTAATTTCCTTTCGCTGCTCAGCTCTCACACAGTGGCTCAGCTGTGCTCCAATCTGTCCATATTGTGGCCAATCACATGCGAGGATATAGGATAATATCATTATGTGAAAAACAGAGAAGGTGAGAGACATGACAGTCAAGTGGAGCGTGCATCTGTCCTCTCAGTAAGTGAGGGAGACAGTAGACAGCAGTGAGGAGGGCTGTGCGAGTGCATCGCAAAAACATATAAATATGCCTGACACCCGTAAACGAAGCAGCATCTGGCTGCAGTTTAAAGACTTTTTTGTCTCGGTCTTGGTCTCGGTCTTGGTTTCGTCTCGACTTGGTCTTGGTCTTGGTCTTGGTCTCGTCTCGACTTGGTCTTGGTCTCGGTCTTGGTCTCGTCTCGACTTGGTCTTGGTCTTGTCTTGGTCTTGGTCTCGTCTCGACTTGGTCTTGGTCTCGTGTCGACTTTGTCTCGGTCTTGGTCTCGTCTCGACTTGGTCTTGGTCTTGGTCTCGTCTCGACTTTGTCTCGGTCTTGGTCTTAGTCTCGTCTCGACTTGGTCTCGGTCTCGGTCTTGGTCTTGGTCTCGTCTCGACTTGGTCTTGGTCTCGGTCTTGGTCTCGTCTCGACTTTGTCTCGGTCTTGGTCTTGGTCTCGTCTCGACTTTGTCTCGGTCTTGGTCTTGGTCTCGTCTCGACTTGGTCTCGGTCTCGGTCTCGTCTCGTCTCGTCTCTACTTTTTCTCGCTCTTGGTCTTGGTCTTGGTCTCGTCTTGACTTGGTCTTGTCTTGGTCTTGGTCTCGTCTCGACTTGGTCTTGGTCTCGTCTCGACTTTGTCTCGGTCTTGGTCTCGTCTCGACTTGGTCTTGGTCTTGGTCTCGTCTCGACTTTGTCTCGGTCTTGGTCTTAGTCTCGTCTCGACTTGGTCTCGGTCTCGGTCTTGGTCTTGGTCTCGTCTCGACTTGGTCTTGGTCTCGGTCTCGGTCTTGGTCTCGTCTCGACTTTGTCTCGGTCTTGGTCTTGGTCTCGTCTCGACTTTGTCTCGGTCTTGGTCTTGGTCTCGTCTCGACTTGGTCTCGGTCTCGGTCTCGTCTCGTCTCGTCTCTACTTTTTCTCGCTCTTGGTCTTGGTCTTGGTCTCGTCTTGACTTGGTCTTGGTCTCGGTCTCGGTCTCGTCTCGTCTCGTCTCGTCTCTACTTTTTCTCGCTCTTGGTCTTGGTCTTGGTCTCGTCTCGACTTGGTCTTGGTCTTGGTCTTGTCTTGGTCTTGGTCTCGTCTCGACTTGGTCTTGGTCTCGGTCTTGGTCTCATCTCGTCTCGACTTTGTCTTGGTATTGGTCTAGTCTCGACTTGGTCTTGTCTTGGTCTCGATACCCCCTGGTCTTGGTATTGTCTTGGCCTTGGTTTAGGCGGCCTTGACTATAAGTCTAGCCGTAGGTAAGGGTATGAATGTAGATCTACCGGTAAATCGACAGCTTTGCTTTCACGCACAGCTGTATATGTAACTGATCATTTTTCTAATTTGCATTCTTTTATATATTTTTTATATATGCAGTTTCTGCATCTCTAATTGAATAAATGCAGAATTTTACAGCTGGTCTCCATCCGGTGGTGTTGATGGTGGTGACATATTGCACTGGAAGCGTACTGTACATAGAAGAATCAGTGAAAACATGGCACTTCTGGATGATTTTAAACCAACACTCAGAACACATATAATCTGCTCCTGACCGCATAATGTAATTACCAATGTAATCACCAAGTTACCATGGTGATTTCGTCAGGTTAAAAGACAGCCACCTATGTGACAGAGAAAGCTCAGTAACCTCCTTTTGTATGACAGTCTTACTATTATTCGCCATGATGCTGTGCGCGTATCATTTAGGTATCATTGTCTCGGTTAAAACACAAGCACCCATAACATTACTAGTGATTTAAAACTCCACAGGTTTCATTTATGTCAGGATGTAGCATAACACATTTTGGAAAGAGAGGTTTTCAAAAATTATTTGGATTTCATTTCTAATCTATTCAGCCACCGATGCCTTTCATGTTCTCTTTGAAGTTTGAAGTTCTCACTGCTAAGAAGGTGTCGTGGTTTTGGATTGTTAAATTTAGATTCAGTTTTCGCTCCTGTGAAGCCCCCTTTGCCCAGCCCTCAGAAATATCACCTGCATTTCACCTGCTACAGGGGTTCCTAACCAGCTAATCACTCCTGCAACACTTGCCATCAAGCATTCCAATCATTTCAAGTGTTCCTAGTACTCCACATGATTCCCATTGACCTCCCTAGGCATGTTTTTTGTATGATCTCGGATATTGCTTTTTCTTTTTATTGCCCCTAAAGGGCTTTGCTCGCTTTCACTGACTGCTTTTTCGTGCTTGAGCGCGTGTCTGTGTTAAAGGTTGAATTTAGGAATTTTTTGTTTGCCTCCTGGTTCTGCATGTTGGTCTTCTTCCTCTGTGAAGTGATAGAGAAAGACCTTGAAGCATGAACAATTAGTAAGTTATTGGGCTAGGCAATGTGCCAAAAGTTTTGTATCTGACTAAACAAGTTTTTAGGGAAATTAATGCAGAACATTAAGTAGTTCCAGGTTCTATATTCATAATATCTACAATACATCTGCCGGAAAAAAAAGCTAAACCCTGCAGTTGTACTCCGGTGAAGGTTTGCATAGTCTGAAGGGTCTCCGAGCTGGCAATACCTTAGATCTGTATTTGCTGTTACATGATCTATTGATTATCTTTAGCGTCAAGGCTATTGGTCAAACAAGCAGTTTTAAAGCAGTCCAATCAGGCTTACGGAAATTGCAGTTTAACGGGCCTGAAGATTTATTGATCCATTGAAAAAAAGAAACCTACAGAATGACCCAGAAAACGACCTCAGTGACACAGACCCCCTGTGGCGTCTTACCGCTACTTCATTATAGCGAAGGAGAGGAGGTGTGTTTGCAGATTTATTAATGTGTCCACCTGTCATCCACTTGGTGACACAATACGGTCCATCCCATGTTCATTTCCTTGTTCAGTCATGTAAGGAAGATGTAAACAGCAAACGCGGCTGGTGTGGAAGATCAATGGGGAGGGTGTGAGTGTCAACGAGATGAGACGTGTTAATGAGTTCCCCGCTCATCCGCTGCGATCACTTTGCAGTTGCGTCGTCTTGACGTCGATCGTTTCCGTTGTTTAAATTCCTGCTGGGGGTCGTTATCGTTCTCATCATGCAAATCATAATGCGAAGAAAACTGCAGGCATTCTGTAAACTATATAAAATCTATAACTGCAATATAATATTATATGTAAGTATAAACATCCTAATTAATGCTGGCTTTATGTGGCAGCAAGACAGTGACTGTGTGTGGGTATGTGTGCGTCCTTCAGGCACTCAAATTTGGTCGTACAGTGTTTTGGTGTGTGTTAAAGGCGCAAGTCTGATGGCTCTATCTGAGAATGTGTGCGAGTGTGTGTGTGTGTTGGGTTTGTGCGTGTGTGTACAAATGCTCGTGCGTGCACATAGACCTATGTGAACAAGTGATTTATGGGCTGTTTTTAATCAGGCGGTAGAAAATGTTATTAGACAGCCTTCTCGCGCTCCCTCCGCCTGCAAATGAGCCGGCCCCCGCTGCACCCTGGGATAGTCTCCTGTAATTAGTTCTGGGAACTCACCTGTTACTGAGGGAGATGGTGGAAGAGGAGGTGGGGGGTGGGGGAAATAAGCGAGGGACATGAGGAGAGGATGGAGTGAGAGGGTAACAAGCAGACAGATAAACAAACAGAGAGGATTGAGACTGGGGGAGGAGGTGAGGGAGTTCAGGTTTGGGGTGGAGTTCGGGGGGGAGTGAAGAAAAAGCACCAGAGAGAGGGAGAGAGTGGGTGCAAGGATGAGGAGAGACACAGGGAAAAGAAACTGACCTCGGCACCCCTACAGCTCTTGGTTTGCTAGGCTTCTAACAAGCTTGCCAGTGTCTACCTGACTTTTCCAGCATATATTAGAGCCGAATGAGGCTGGGAGAAAAGCACACATCTCTTTCTCTCTACAGTCTTTCTATCTTTTTGAATTGAAGACCCATTATTAGTAATTCAGTCATAACAGGAGAACATTGTTTTCTTTCAGTAATAAGATATTGCAAGAGAAAATAATGACCAGCAGTTGTTTTCGAAGCACTTTGAGGCTAATTGCTCTGCTCTGAAAAACCCGCAACAGTGATTAAATTAGAAGTTAAATTGGCCAAAATTCTAAAGTCCAAAAGTCGTTTGTGAGGCAGATATGTTTCTTTTTTGTGTGTGTGTGTGTGTGTGTGTGTATTGTTCTATTGTTTGTTTCGATTTAAAGGGGGAACACTTTTTGCCCATATTAGGGCTGAATACTAATCAATAGCTACTATAGCGATTGCTGGGGAAAAACCTGACACGTTCATTTTCCACCCTTTCAATAGAATATGAAATATTGATTGTAGTTTTTTGCAGATGTAAATGTGTTTTACTACAGAATGTTTGAAAAGCTTTCAAACAAAAGTTGCTAATTTAAAACAGACACTGATCAATAATTTTATATTAAAAATTGATCAAATATCTAGGTAAGGAGAGTGTCAAAATTTAACAAATATTTGGTTTTGTTGAATGTTTTTGCATCTTTCAGCTCTTGTTTCTGTTCCAAAAAACACAACTGTTTACTTGTTATTCAGCTTCTTTGAAATATATTTTTTCTCTTTACTAGAAGTAAACTCACCACCCTGCTAAAATCATCATGTCTCATCTGTTCTCTGGCGCATCATCGAGCCCTGATGAATTGATTGTAGCTGGTCACAGGCTCTCCTCTGAGCATTGCCTTGACAGCCCATCAGAACCACAGGCTGTCAGGCCCAGCCAAACACCCACATAAACACTTGTGAACACAAAAACACAAAAATATAAAAACAAGAATAGGCAGCACAGATGTATACAGTTCAGATCTGCACATATGGAGACACAGATACTGTATGAACACATACGTGCGCACACACACACACACTGCACATCACCAACGCTCCTGACAGGCCAGTAAAAACATAATGAAATATTCAGTAAGTCTCACTGTGGTGTGGGTTCTACCTGTCTCAGCTCTTCTTGTTGCTTTGTGTGAGTTTGTTTGCATGCGAAAGGAAGAGATGATGCATGTTGGCATCAGCCTCGTTCAGATTTTTCCTCTTCACAGATAAATTCAGCATACACGTGTGTATGTAATGCACGTGCTGCACGGCAAATTGCGTCTGTGCTCGTATATGTTTGGTGTATCTCTCAATTCTTGCTGTCACGGTTGTGCGTAATTGGGTCTGAGCCAGCCAAACCTTTTGTCTGAGTGTTGCCTTGTGCTTACATCAACTATGTTGTTCTTGTAAATAACGTACCCGAGCAGACAAACTTGAAGCCAGACTTTTCAGCCTCTCTGTTTCCAGCCCCTTAAGCACATACCATGCATATTTTTTCTTCACCTTTGAAATCAAAAGGCTGTTAATGGATGTTTCTGGCCAAACAATAAAGAATTAGTTTAACTGCAAGCTTTTCCTCTGTTTTTCATCAAATTTGGTTTATTTGTTTATTTAAAAGGTAAACTGCTTATTAATCAACATTAAAAAACTGAATTAATTGAATAGGTTATTTTTCATTATTTCTCTGTGGCCTGTTCTTAAAATGGCATCCTGTTGCATCAAACAGCAGCCAGATCCATTCATGAGCAAATATGTTTCTTTACAGCTTGTGAATGATTTGGTATTTCAAACATTTTCTTCAAGAATAGGAAAAATAATTTCATTATCTGACATAAACGGCTGCAACGCAAAGAAGACTTTGTATTTTAAAGTCTTCTTTTTTTCTCTTCTTTTAGCTGCTCCATCTCACCCTACCCCTAGCATCCTCCTCTGTCACAACAACCCTCAGCATGTTCTCCTTCTCTACATCCATGAATCTCCTCCGAGACTCCTTCCTGTCAGCTTTATCTTCAGCATCCTTTGTCCAATATATCCACTATCCCTCCTCTGCACATGTCCAAACCACCTCTGCCTTGTCTCTCTAACTTTGTCTCCAAATCGCTCAACCTGAGCTGTCCCTCTGATGGACTCATTTCTAATCTTGTCCATCCTGGTGACTCCCATTGAAAATCCTAACACCTTCAGCTCTGCCTCCTCAACTTTGGCCTGTACTTTTGTCACTGCCACAGCCCCCAAACCCGTCAAAGCAGGTCTCACTACCTTTTTTGTCTGCTGTGCATTTCTTTGAATTGTTGTTAATCCCATCTACCTTCACTACCTCCGCTCCTCACACCTTCCCACCTGTCTCCCTCTCATTCACAAACATGTATTCTGTTTTGTTTATAGTGACATTCATTCATGTTCCCTCCAGAGCATACCTCCACCTCTCCAGGCTCCCTTCCACCTGCTTCATGTGTTTTCTCTAGATTAACAAAGACAACTCATTCTGGCCTTTCTCTAGTCTTCTCCATCAAGACTCTCAAAGCTATACTGCTGCTCACTGACTGTCACCTCTCTTCTTACCCATTTCTTCCTTACTAATCTTCTGCACTTTCTGATTCACTAACTGTCCTCCATCCTTCTTCATCTTTCTAAATTTCTTCATTCATCAGCTTCTTAAAGTACTCATTCCATCTTCTAAACACTCTCTCTTCACTCATTAGTGCATGTGCATCTCATCTCCATGTTTTCCAGTTTAATTTCTGCCCATCCAATCAATACAAGAGGGTATCTATATAAAAGCAGATGAGATCAGCCACCACAGCCACTTTCTTGATGAAGAGCTCTTCACATATAGCAGAAAAAATACTGTACACTTTTTTTGTGTGTGATGTTGGAGAATAAAGATTCAAAAGTCTTCCTACGATTTAGACCAGAAGATTGTCCTTTTTATTGCAGTTTTAACTTTTGGCAGATTTAAGGTGTTATCTGGTCGTCCTCATTGCTGTTGGAAAATTACACCTCTCTAACTCTCAACTGCCTTTGTAGAAGGTCTTTTGCACAGTAATATCCACATGATTACTCCCTTGCAGTTCTGTTTCCTCCCACTTGACTTTAAAACTTCCTTTCTCTATCTGACTCAGACGACTGCCGCTGGAGACGGCGTCTGGTGATTAACAGAGCATATCACCATTGTAGCATCTCTATGCAAATAAGGGAGATACTTCACTGGTGTTGAGAAGAGCGAATACAGAGGGCACTTGTTAAGTGGCTGCCATAATAATCCTTATTAGAGCAAAATGGACAATTTATTTATAGGAAAGGAATACATCAGCATATTGTAACTAAACAATTGAAGTCAGTAGTGCACCTTAAATGATTTATGCCTTGGAAAGAAAGAAAAGAAAGAGGGCCTTTAATAATGCAAGTCTAAACAAGTTTCACACTTGGCACATATTAAACTTTTTGATGTGTTGCTTTGAAGTCAAAGGGCCGTGTAATATTACTATAGTGAGAGACACTTCCAACAAAAGGTGATATTTCTATCTGCAGATTCACAACAGTGACAATAAACATGGCTCTGATTAAGTCAGACACAGCAAGAAAGGGGGTCAAGGTGGGTTGCAGAGACATCAACAACAGTAGGCAGGCTAGAGTAGCCTAAATGGAGCACTCACAATCATTCCTCAATTTCACAATTGGATGCATAAAAGAGTAGCATAAAGGCTATTGGTGGAGTTTATTTGGCAATTAGCAAAATGCTTTCATATTTAATAGAAAGACTTTACTTACTGAAAGTCTGATAGATTGCTTAGAGTATAGAGTAAAGTTTGACAGTGACGGATGGGAAAAGCACTTGCTAGCCAGCATTGCTGTCCAAAGGAAAATTAGCAGTTTTATCGTTTCCTGATTAACTGGTCTCATGGTGTTTGCGTGTGTGCAGACACAGTCTAACAGACATCCCAATTCTGGTTGTTTCTTTGCTTTCATTATCAAGTCTCCATTCAGCTGGTCCCCACCAGAAAATAGTTTGCATTAAAATCACATTTCTGTGTAATCTATACAAAAGTCTGAAAAGTGCATATAAACCTCATCAGACCAGCAGCAAAATTTCTTCTACCTTGTAACCTCTCAGCTGCTTGGCTGCTGATCCATTTGCATTTAATCTGCAACTGTCTTAGAAGACAAGAAAAAATAAGGACTAGTGATGCAATAAATTTGAATCTGACGACTCAAAAAACAGAATTAAATCTTTTCCTCAGACATTTGAGGCAGTCTGTTTACAATCCCACCCTAGAACAGCATGGCTTGGAAAAAAAAACGCAGAAGATTGACACCTATGGGAGCAGAAGAGATTTTTCACTCTGTCAAACTCAACTCCTGGCATTTTTTTTCATTGCATATGAAAACATCTTTATTAAATATATTTCAAATCTCGCTTAGAGGCAATAATTATGTAATTGCACATGTGTAAAAGATATGTGTAGAATCTAAACAAGAACCATGCCAACATATAGCCATAGCTTGTGTTGCCTGTGCGCCTTTGAAAGGATCAACCTCCCCTAGGAGCTGATTGAGAAAGCATATACTGTTTTAAAAAAAAACCATATGTGGCAGCCTCCCATCTCCTGCTGTGCTTTGAAAGTCTGTTTCCATTCACCAAGACATATCATCCGGCACAGCACTGCAAGAAAAAAAAAATAAAAGTATATGCTTTCCACAGTCCTTAGCAGTAAGTAAATAACAGAGCAACTTCTATTGATGAATGCACTTTGCTGGAGAGTAAATATGCAATACCTGAAATAATACATAGTGTTTGTGTTGGAGGTCTGGCGATGCTTGTTATTCCTCACTGATGGACTTTGTAAAAGGCTTTTCAAGTGTGTTTTGAAGCAATGTTGATGTCCAAGCACTCAAAAAGTAAACTGTTGGATTTTTGAAATTCCTTTTTTGAGGCAGATTATAAATAGCAGGCAAGTAAAAGGTGCAAAGCTAATATATTTACAGCTATGAAAGTGTGAGTAAAAGATTAAGGGACTATAGGTATTCATCCAGAGTTATATTTAGTTATTAGTTATATTTACTACAGTATCTACGGTGGCTCTGTTTTGGTTGTAGGTATGAATGTGAGTATAGATGGTTATTTGGATCTGTGTTAGCACTACCACAGACTAGTAACATGTCCACGGTGTGCCCCATATCAGCTGGGATGGGCTCCAGTGCCACCATCCTGAACTGGATAAGTTGAAGAGAATAGACAGAATAATGGAGAAGGTGGACTGGCCAGAACTGTGTGCCTGAGACAACCACATTAACAATATTCACTCCTTCTGACGTCATATGGAGCCGAGAATAGAAAACCTGAAGCAAAGCAGTTTGAACTCCAAGCATTACTCTCATAAGGAATATGTGTCCATACCCTGACTACATTATTTGAAACTTTGGTTATGATTTATATGAGGATCCACCATGATATGCTCGAGTGGTCTTCAAGGATATTACAGGCGTTTTTTTTTTTTACTTATGTGACTTTTTGAAAATGTTGAATTTTTATGTTGCAAATCAAGGTCAATGAAGTTATCAAATCTGGTTTAGGGTAAACATAAAGATATAAATATATTTATGATATATTGTGCTATCTCTAAATGTACCCTGAATATGGCTTACTACATGCCTCTGGTATATGTTTAAAAATGGCTTGCTGTCACTTGTGCTAGTTTTAGGTGAACAGGGCATATCATCAGTTATGGTCCCACCAACTTCCATTCCACTTTCACTCATTTCTAGAAATCCTGGGTAAGGGGGACCAAATTTGTCAAATTATGCAGGAATACAGAAGTTTTAAAAGCTATGGGCTGATCGGTTAGATGCAATTATATCACTGTCTGTCACATAGCCTGATCTTTGCTTATTGGCATGGGGTAAGCTGTTATGACCAGTGAAGTTACCATGTATGTAAAAAAGTAAAGTTTCCCCAAAGTAATGTGGGTGTGGCTAGTGAAATAAAACTGAGCTTTCCAAACTAGCTAATAGTCACATGCAATCCCCTTTTTTCTTAATAAACGATTTAAAATATCGATTTTGTTTTACTATTTCTTAATGATCTGACACGTCAAAGTAAAATTAGAAATCAGGAACAGAGCACTGTATGTATGCGCATGTATAAGCTTGAACTTTTTCGTTATTTTCTTCCGAATTTCACTGCCAGGCGTTTCGCTCTTAACTTGGACTATAAAAGAAACAGGGGTTCTCTAATCTCTTATAACTTGCATGGTATGCTTTGGTTCGAGGATTACGTGGGCCTCCATAAACCAAGAAAACATTTGACTCCATTTCAAAACCCAGTTCCTATTTATATAAAAAAAAATGTTAAAGAAGAAAAACAACACCTTGTTATAAACGGGACCGATTTTCTTAATTCCTTAAAAGTTGCCATTTTTGAATACACCGTGCATTATCACTTTTACCTTTTCGCTAATGCTCACCTGGAGCATAGCACTGGATAGCACGGTGCCAGGGTGGAGGAGCAACACATCCATGGAATGGGATTACACTTATCTGCTATTATAAAAGCACCTGGAATCATCCCTGTGACTGTAAAAATAGCTCAGTAATCATGTAAGTGGTTGACAAAAATAATTACTGCTGCATTAGAGATTGTCAGATCATAGAGGGGGGATTCTGGCATTACATGAAGTGACAGTGTAGACCGTTTGTGGATTATACAGAATGGCTTATAGTGTTCAATTAACATCAACAGAAATGTAGCCCAGGTGCAAACAATGGGGAGTGGTAGACCTTCCATTCTGACCTAATATTTCATTACATTCATCTAATTAATTATGCAAATTGAAGTAATTTGTTATCCTTATGTTTGCACATGAAGCACTGTTTCATCACTGTTTGTTTTGGTTTCATATGTAACAGATGGGTTGCATGCCTGTATCTGCAGTGCATTCAGCAAACATTAGTAGTTATGAAGCAATGTTCAAGACCCTCTCCTCGAAGACAGAGTGATGGCCGAACACGGTCCCTCCATCCCAAACACATGTCGAGTAGTGTTCATTAGTCCCACCATTCGGAGAGGTTCATAAATCACAGCCATCTGGAACGCTCTCGCTGCTGCAAAGCAGCACGCTCCGTGCACCCCACACCTCCCTGTCCTGTGTGCCGCTGGCAAACGGCCAATCAGATAGCAGATCCCAGAGTACCACGTCATGGCTGGGCCAGGCTGGAAGCAACACGGCAGACAACCTTTTAAAACTTTCGTTTTGTTATAAACAGAGACTTTAGAGAGCCTCACTCCAGCTAATGGAAAAGCTGATTTAGAAGAAAGAGTGTCACACTCGAATGCAGACGCTGAATTTTAAAACAAAAACTAATGTGATTTTTCAGACACTAATAACCTTTTACTCCATACTGCAACAAACATGGGATTGGGGTTAAACTCTCTTTTGGACTTACATTATTTGTCACTGAATTGCATATAAAGTAATTGTGCTCGTTTTCAATCAGCAGACATTTTTGAAGAAATGATCCATTCACGCTCAATATAGACCTTCAAAAAGAATTTATTTCTTGGGTGACAAAATTCAAAGTCATGTTCTGTTGCAAGAATGCCGGTGAAAATAGAGCGAAGCTTCTGTCTCAGCTGAAGAGGACCTTGGGGGAGAATTTATTTGTCAAGGCTGCGGGTGACATAAATACATCACAAGTGTTGCCACTAAGAGGAATTAATTTGACAGGCTACCTATGTGATATGCACAGCCACCAATAAAAATGTGAAGCTGTTATTTTCTAATGCCTGTAACCTGGCTGTTACTTTTTTGATCTTAACTCAAGATCCGGCAAAGCAGTTGCCAAAGCTAAGCAACATGTTTGCAGACATGTATTCCAGAGACCTAAATAGATTGTACGTGGAACTCCTTTTGAATTGGATGGCAGCATTATGTCTCAAAAACATTAACACAGGGCCATGTTTACCACTGTGTAACATCTTCTTTTAACAGCAGTGCCATAGATGGCTGGAAACTGAGGACTTCTGGGAGAACACAGTCGGACTATACTTGTCTGATAGAGGATTTTAGGTGCTCAGCAGTCCTGGGTCAGTTCTGGATCATGTTCACAAATGACTTTTTCCCTGCCTGAGCATATTGAAACTTTTACATGACAGGAATGATCTCCATTTTTAATGCAGTGCCACCTGATGGCCTAAAGACCACAGTCATCCAACACTGACATTTGCCCCTTGCATAGAAAGATTTCTCCACATTCTCAGGCTCGTTTGCTGATATTGAGGAACATTTTTCTGAAATTGTTCCAAAATCTGTAGACAGTCTTTTTTTGCAGATTGGTGAACCTCTGCCTCTCTAAGATGCTCTTTTAATGTCATGTTACAGACCTGCTGCCAACTATGCTCCTTCAGCTGTTTCTTTTAGCACCACTTACTTTTCCAGCCTTTTGTTGCATTCCTTCCTCAACTTTTTTCAAGGCATCTTGCTTCCATAAATTTTAAAACATAGAGCAATTTTATATATTTTTTCTTTTGTGGGTGAAATATGGGTTCATAGGATTAAAATGATTGCAATCTTATTTGACTTATAATTCAATAAGGAAAGATTATTTGGAAGAATTGACCATAACAGAAACTGATGCTTGTGTTGGTGAAGATGAAGATGGAGCTCTGACTGATATAAGGTGGAGACAGGGAGGAGGTGAGTTCCATGAACACGAGTTTGAAGTGGAAAATGACAAAGATTTAAACCTCTCAGATTCAAGGCTGATTGGCTCAAAGATGACAGGGAAGAAGATGATTGGACTAGAACAATGTTGCAGTTTGACAGTGTGGGAAAGCAGTAGTAATAGATTAGCAGCCAAACACCAAGGAAAGCAGGCAGATGAGTAATTACTGATCTTCATTATTGAACATCTGCATAAGCTTCATTTTACATATTGTACCGAGCTCTGGAATAGAGGTTGCAGCATAAGATGGAGGAGCCGGGGTGGAAATGGGTCTCAAAGTGGCTTGCAGAGGCAGGTGTAACTATGGCCAGGATGAAACAGTGACACACCAGAGGGTGCATGCTGAACCACCTAGTGAATAAGGCGTTAACACACAATATAATATTTTCATGAAGTAAAATTACAGGACCTGGGCAGCGTAGCAGCACCGGTGGTCTAGTAATGGTTCAAGAAATGCAAAAACATGATGGTAATTTGCTCTTAGATGGCATTAAAAAAAAGTTGGATTTAGAAATGTCTGTGGGCGTTCTGATTTATGTGCTCATGTGCACAGATGTGTGTGTGTGTGTCTGAGTGTATGTGAATGCATGCATATTCAGGTCAACACCTGTAGCTCCTGCTGAGCATGAAATGGCTTATTTGCTTGCACAGATTCAGTTCTGGTGTTTATAATAAAAATGTACTTTGCATGTTTTTGGAGTCAAGCTTATCACTTCGCAAACAGAGGCCCGCGTGCACACACACCCTCACAAAGAGCGATTAACACACAAGTGGTGACTCCGCTTGCTGCCATTTATCCCTGATGCATCTCGCTCTGCTGGCGTTTGTTCTCGTGTTATTTGCTGATGCACAAGCCAAACAACAAAGAGGGAACCTAATGGGGTGAAGAAGAGCATGATTTCGTAACAGCTGATAGACACACGACACCTAAAAGTCTTTTGTTTTTAATTTTATTTGATTTATGACGCCCCTGCTCATTTGGATGCTGTTAAACTACAACAGCAGTAAGACACAAAGAGACATTTTCAGCCACAAGCAAAATTCTCTCCCCGCCACTGCTCCTTTCCTCCGCCTCCTCTCTGGGGAAATCACCGACAGGGGTGGGGAGGAGAGTGGCGAGATGTTGTTTTCTTTCTGCTCAAGTGGCGTGTTACCCCTGCTTTCTCCCCCTCTTCTGTCCACCTGTGCCCTCCTCAGCTCTTCTTGCAGCACAATAATAATCTGACCATCTGCCGTAATCAAACTTTCCCTCTTCTTCCCCTCTTGTTCATCACTCTTCACCACTTTTTTCTTCTATCCTTCATCTGACTTTGAAACAATCCCCTCTATCCAATTTCTTTGCTCTCCCACATCCTCTCCCTTTCTTTTGTCCCCCCCCCCTCCCTCTTTTGTCTCTTCCTGGATCAGCCCTTGCTGTATTCCTCATTATGCCCCCGACCCTCGTGCCTCTGTTTCCCCCTGGCTCCCATCTCCCTTCCACTCATGCTGCCCACAAGACTCCAACAGGCCGTTATTGATCGGCTTAATTGGAGGCGTTAGAATGCAATTCCACCTGTCTTCTCCGCTTCACAGCTCCGTGGGCTATTCAATAATGTTTAGATGCTCGGATGCAGATGTGTCTGTGAATGACAAAGAGGGAGGTGGAAGGGAGTGACGCCGCTAATGATGAGCTGCCGCTTTCATGCTCCCTCAGTCTTTCTTTGCCTCCTGTCAAAACTAAATCTCTCTTTCTCTTTTCCCCTCTGCTCCGCAGTCTTTTCTCCACCTTTGTCTTATTTACCCATCTGAGTCTGTGTATCTATTCCCGATCCTGCTTTTCTCCCTTTATTACTGTCTCTCGCTTCCTTTCTGTTACCTCCAAAATATTCCATGTCTCATTGTGGCTGAAATGGGATATTTCGAACAGACGGGATCCCGTATTGATATTCAAATAATTCTCCTCGGGGAGATGACGGGAGGCCATTGTCTCTCATCCTTGATGTGAAAACCTTTTCACTGTCCACATTCCTATTTTCTGCACATTTTGCATGCATGAAATAAATCCCAGACTAGCTGGGAAAATCTAGTTGCGGAGAAGTGTTTTCCTCTCCATCAGCAACTTTTTCTGCATGTACCCTTGAGCAAAATATTTAATCCCCAGTTTTAATCCCCAGTTTTGCTCAGCGCCCAACAGTACAAGGTTAACAGTATCTTGTGTTGCTCCCAGCTATGAAAGTGTGTTCTTTTTCTGTATCACCTGATTCATTCCTGACAGCACAGCATCTGGGAACTGACCACTAGAGCCACAATTAGAACAGTAAGTCATAGAGCTGCATAGATAAACACAGGTCTTAAAAAGGGGGAAAAAGTCATGTTTTTCCATATGAACACACAAATCCTCCCTCAAGTTATGAAATTGTAGGCTTTATTTACTTATTCATGTTCTGCTTCATCCATTTATACTTTATATTTGCATACATTATGTTTCGATGACTCCCAGGCATGCACTTGGGAAATTCACTGTGAGTTAGCGTACATGCATAACAGAAGTGACTGCATAGATTACTTTGCAAAAGTCTTGAACTACATCCCACTTCTTTATATTTTGCTAGGTGAAAGTAAGAAATAGGCCCATTAAAGGGAAATGTGCAAACATACATGATATATATATATATATATATATATATATATATATATATATATATATATATATATATATATATATATATATATTCTTGACAGCCGCCCCTCTACTGAGACTATTTGTGAAGAGGCTTCAGTGAACAGTAGATGTTCATAGCGAGCGGATGCATCTCTCAGGTCATATGCCAGGTCTTTGTGGAATTTTTTTCTGTTATTAACTTAATGACAGTTTACCATTGTGCTCATCTGTTGTAGATAGGTTTTTAGGTGTGCTACTTCTTATTTTATCCTCCACTTGTTCAGTTTTCTCAAATTTTTTAAGGGCACAGTGCACACCGCGCTGAGATATACCAGGTTTGTGACAAATAGCTGTCCGGGATTCATCCTGCTGGCAGAAAAGTGCGATCTATTGTCACTTTTTAATTGATATTTTTCACAGATTCCACCAAAGAAACAGCAAGAAAGTATGTGTTTTTTGGAACAGGACTGATAGTAACAAAGTGCCTAAAGATGCAATTTAAAATTGGTCTTTGCCAAGTTGTCTGTTGTCTGGTTCATCCCTTGATTTAGGTGGCCTTGTTATGCTGGATTGAATCACAGCTCAGTGTTAAGTGTCTTAACAAACTAGCAAGCACAAAAACATTCCTCTGAAAATGCTTGGGTACTAGGACTGGATGGAAAATGAATGAAAAAGCAGCCAATGTCCAAAGAAACGCTTTGAAAAGCCTGGAAAACTATTGCTGAAGACCACTTTAAAAAAATGACAAAGTCTGGCTGTTTGAAAGAAAAATATAAAGTTAGGAGGAATAACTAAGTGCTTTTGCACACTGCTGCAGGTCTCTACAAAATTCTGCCTCAAAAAAAGAAAGTGTGCAACAATTTATTGTTTTTTTCTCTGCTAAGGTGACATTTGTTTGCCCTTATAATCTTTTAGCAAGATTAAACGAAAACCACAAGGTTGTATTTTATAAAATCTGACAGGGAGGTGGATCATACTCAGTGGAAGATAACTTTAAATTTAGATCTGTATGTCTGTATTTCTGACACCGTGAAAAAGGCTCATGGCCTAGGCTGCAAGACCATACTCTCTGAGAGCTCTTCTTGTTTTTCAAGTGCTCGTGTTGATGTATGTGGCATTCTGTTGGATCTTCAGTGGTATCACAAGGACTCTTTTGCTTTAGGGTGACTAAGGCATTTTCTTTTTCTTTTTGTTATTTGTTAAGCAGAAACAGTGTGCAGTTTAAGAACAGCCGGATTTCTGGGAATTTGATAGATTTCAACAATGCAGGCTTTTAATGTTCCAACAGCTGAGAGCACAGAATGATACAAAGAAGAATAAAAGGAGGTTGTTTTTCTTTTTCATTGAGTAGAGCATGAATAGGAATACCTACCTGTAAGAATAAGAGTAAACCTTATGACAGGGCTGCAATCGACTGTACACATGTACCTACTAATATGGATGCTGGGTGCACAGTTATCTTTTTAAAGGATTTACAAAATAATCTCTTTTTTTGGCCTTTAGAAAAAATATCCAACCTTCCCCTGGCAAAGGTTGTGCTATGATTTTGCCTACATTTACATATAAAATGATCATTCAAAGGTCTTTTACAGTTTTTTTCTCTCCCAGTGTGCACCACTGCCCTCTGTGCTCCTCATTGTGAAGCAGTAGGTAAGGGATTAGGGGAAAACAGCGAAATCCACTGATAATAGGCAACAACAGAGTGAACAGAAGTTCATGATGGTTGCTGTGAGTGAGAGGGATGGGGGTTACAGGTCATATTAATACATAAGAAAAGCACAAAAGCCTACCCATGAATGAATCATGAATGAATATTTGGGTGCAACTGTAGTAAAAATTGCATGATTGGTTTACATTTTTATGTCGACAGTCTTTAGGAAACTGATATGTTGTAGGATTCTTGCTGTTTCTGTTGTAAAACCACTTTATACATCCATCATTTACCAAGTACCAAAAATATCCCTGCAGCTCTTAAAGCTTGATTCCTTTGAGATGTGGAGAACTTACTTACAAATCACAGTACAGCAGAAGACAAAAGACAACACTTCCTTTATTAAATATGCAATAAGGTGAGATATCCACCTTCCAAACACACAAATGCTATTTTTTTGGTTGATCTAATCTAACGTAAATCTTCACTAAAAGACCATATTCGAATAATCACATCATGTGGTCATATACAGTTCTGATTAGTATATAACTCCTTTGAATACCAATAATTGTGACAGACTAATACCAACTTTGGATGTTTTGAAATGGCTGTTTTAGCGACGCAGGAAATAGCTCTGTGATGTTTTCCACTGAAATCAGACACAAACTTCAGCAGGAAAGCTGTTAATCAGGCCTAATTTAGCATTTTAGTATAATTCAATACAGACTGTAAACCAGAGCAAATGCTCAATGAAACAAGTGCTAGTTAAGAAGCACAGCAGTGAACATTTTAGTCCATAAATTTCTAAGAGATTCCAGGCAAGCCTCTGAAGTGCTACTGTACTCAGCTCGGTGGGAGGGCCAGTCCTCGGGGCGCGGAAGGAACAGGTGTGCCAGTTTACGACGAGCCTCACTTTGAGCCTAATTCATGTGAATGCCTCAGAAAAGGCCCTGTCTTCTTGCATCAAAGCACACTCAGCCTCTTGTTGTCTAACTGCCTCCCCTGATTAGTGTAGCTTACTCAATTTCACTGACTTTTAACAACTGGTTGAATCTTGTGCTCCATACAGTATGGTTTACCAGACTGTCTGGTTAGTGCAGATTATGGAGGGTAAGACCTCCCTCTTTGCAGACAACTCCTCCAGCTCTTCTGGGGGACATGTGAAAAGGGCCCCAAACCAGCCGAGGCATGTAATAACTTGGACATGTCCTGGGTCGACCCAGCAGTCTCCTCCTGGTTAGACAGGCTCCAAAGACCTCACCTTGGTCTGGGAAGGCATCTCAGAGAAATGCCTGAATCACCTCTTCTAGCTCCTCTGGCTGAGCTCTACACCCTGTTTCTAAGGAAGAGCCTGAAACCCATAATAGGGGATTCATTTCTGCTGACTGTGTCCACTGTGTTATTCTTTTGCTATTGCTATTGTTTGTTGTTTGTTTTTCTAGTTCCTGAACATTTTTGTTTTCTTCTTATGTGATGAGAAAGAAATTGTTTTACCTCTCATCACATCTTTCCCTGATGCTGATGTTCCAGGAATGTCATTATAGCTTAAATATAGTCCTTTTTTTAAGTATTTGATAAACTCTTCATCTTTGAGTAGTGATGTATTAAATCTCCAGTTTTTACTTGGCGTAGTATTATTCTTGTGTATTAGTGTTAAAGATACAGGAGCATGATCGCTGACAGCTATAGGGTGAATCTCAGTGTCTGAGATGTCACTCAGCAGTGATCTGCTGACTAGGAGATAATCCAGGTGAGAGTAGAAGTGATGGACATGTGAAAAGAAAGTATATTCCTTACTGTTGGGGTGAAGGGAGCGCCATGCATCGTAAAGACCAAAGTCACTCATATACTGTTTGATTATATTTGTGGACTGCCAATTGCGCTGAGCTCCTGCTGTATTGAGCCTATCCATTTCTTCATTTAGCCCCAGGTTGAGGTTGTAGAAGCTTTCCAGCAGGATTGTGGACTGACTTTATGCAATCAAAGACAATTTTCCCAGGTAAAGGAATAATGAATCATAATTATTGATCAGTGATTAATGAAAACCATTCCACGTTTCAGACTGAAACACACACACAGATGATTTAAGCAGGTTTGTACAAGATGCATCAAAACTGAACGCCTGATCAAAAGTAAGACCTGGTCGAACTGAGGTTGGTATCACTCTTGGCTGGAAGCAGTGCTTAAACAATGGAAAAAAACACCAACTTTGTCCAAAAACCTCTCATGTTTAGCTGTTTTTTGTAAAAAGATAACAATGTTAGCCTTTTCTGCAGATATAGGGGATTTATGGTATCACTCTTGGTTGGAAGTAGTGCTTAAACAATGGGGAAAAACACCATCTTTGTCCAAAAACCTCTCATGTTTAGCTGTTTCCCACTTTTTCTTTGGTCATTTTAGCCTTTTTGGCCAGGGTGAAGGGAGTATCTGCCATCAAACACAAAGACAACCGCATGTAACTACAACGGTGTTTGCTAGTTCACCTTACATGCATTAATTTAATAACGTGGTTAGCCTACTCAACGTAAATTACACACGAACAACATTAACCCTACTGACCCAGAGAAGAACGGCTGCTGCTGCCATCATCATCCGCCATCATTTCTGCTACACTGGCAGGGCTAGGGGCCAGGACTCTCCTCTTCGGGTTCATGTTTCTAACTCCGGGTCGATAACAGACACCACACCCGCAGTAGATGTGCTCGGTGTGAGGTCTCGCAGCAAGCTATCAAATTCGGTGCATTTCTCGGCTTTTAAAAAAACGCTATGCGTCGCCAGGTGTTTCATCAGATTCGAGGAGTTACCTCCTTTGACAGTATCACAGTATCACCTTAAAGCACTTGTTGCAGGCTACTAAGTTTGCATCCTTTGCTGTGAAGTACAGCCAGACTTTTGACCGTTTTGCCTTGGGCATTTTTAATCTGTAGCTCTGCTCTAAAAGAACGTACGTATCTGGGCCCGCCTACTACGCTTGCAAAGGTAAAATGATTGGCTAGAATTCAAAGTGTATGACATCTCAGTAAAAAAAGCACCGAAATAAAGCACCAAAATGTGCGCTGCTTTTCGGTCTGGTTACATAATGGCACCGGATACTGGTACCCATCCCTACGTATAAAGTTATAAAGTATAAAGCACTGTTCAAGCCAAACCTGATGTTACTTTACACTTGAAAGAGTGATTCCCAGCCTTTTTCTCACATCTATGCATACAGCTTGTTAATTAAATACTGGTACTGATTCTGCACTCACTATTGACAGATACTTAAAGACCTGGAAAAAGTTGGATTGGTGCATCAAGAATCAAGGCATCTTAAGATTTTACTTTCATAGAATAAATGTCCAAGCTGGAATAGGCTCCAGCCCCCTGTGACCTTGAATTTGATAAGTGGAAGAAAATAGGTCGATGGGATAATTGTCCATTGTGTTGTAGGTTCCCTCTACAGTTCAAAAGACTTGACATTTTGAGCATTAGCCAGTGGGAAAAGCTGACTTCCTCGCCTCTAAATAGCTCTAGCAAAGCTTGGAGTTTTGCTTTGTTTTGTTGTCCTCTTGTGGAGGAAATAGGCTTGAGTCCAAAGATTGCAAAATGGAACCTTTCTTGTCCAAGATCCCTTTCATCCTGTACTAATGTTCCACTTCAGCACCACCAAAACACCCCCAAATGATCACATTTTCTTCATCATCCTCAATAATATGGTGCCAAGCAGTCCTCAAGTATCTTGTTAGTGATTCTGCAAAGACATTTGAATAACCAAATTCATTGCTTCTTTAATCAGCACGACAGTTTTCAGCTGTGTCTAAGTAATGGCTTTGATCGGTTCTTTTGCCATTGCAAACTTACATTAGGTAACACAGTGTGCTACTGGAACACAGGAGTGGTGATTTCTAAATAATATACCTGTGTAGGCTCATATGGCATTTTCTGATTCCCACAACCTTTTTCGGTTGTGGGAAAAAATATGATGCTTTTTTCCCCAAAACAAGTTTCTTTTCAAGTAACCCTAAACTTGCAAGCTGTCCTGTGTATAATAAATATTTATTAAAGGATTAAAAACTGCAGTGAAACAGAGGCTATCGTGAATCACTTTGAAATTAAATTCACATCAAAGAATACCTCTAGCATATTTTCCCACCTATATTAGTTTTTTTCTTTTAAAGTGTCAGAATATGACATAAATTATCCAACCTTGAATCCCACTGCTTTGTTCTGGCATTATTTCCAAAGGATTCCCTGTCAGTGTTTCCTTATTATTTTAACTTGAGCTCTTCTTTTGCCGATGTACTTTGGCTCTTTGATTTCACACTCACTTTCCACCGTACCTTTCTTCTTGGCAGATGCGCAGGCAGGCAGCAGGCAGGCAGCAGTGGTGCAGCGGGATGTCCTTGAACTTGGTGTTCCCTTGAAATAATTTGAACTCCTTTCACAATTCGTTACTCCCAAAGAAAATCACTCGCGCTCACTAGTCCTCATCTCACCGAGTTATTGGAAAGAGAGAGAGAGAAAAAAAACTTGTCAAATGAAGTTGGGCTGAGCTCTCGTCCTCTGTTACCACTATGCCCTCTTTCACACTCAGCCTATAACGCATAGTGACACTGTTGCTGCTCTGTAACTGCCTTCTACTACTGTCGGACACTCCAATATTCCCCTGGAGCCAAGTGGGCTTCAGTATCTTGCTCAAGGACACCTCTACGGAAAATGTTAAGGGAGCGGAAAGCCTTTCTCACTCAATTTCCCCACATAGATTTTCCCAGCTGGTGTGAGACTGAAAAAGGCGACCTTGGCATAACAAGCTCACTGTTGAACCTCTGGGCCACTGTCCCACTGTACCACAGTCCCTAGACTGTCACTACAAGGTTCACAGGAAGGACACTTGGTGTGTGTGTATAGAAGTGTGCATGTGAACTCTTCTTAGACTAGTGTCAGTGCTGGTATTTCATATAAAGGGCAAGTCTTCTGTATCCTCATTGATACAGGGTGTGGAATGATATGCAGAAAAAACATTTTCTTGTAATATTGATGTAATTAGAGATGATCCTCACATGTTGAAATGATCTATAGCCACCCAGTTCTGAAAGCTATTCCTAACTGGGCATATTTATCATCATTCTTCTATGTCACCCTAAAATTAGATAGAACATAGGTCTTTTGGGTGGATGTTGTGGGCGATCGTGGCTCAAGAGTTGGGAGTTCGCCTTGTAATCGGAAGGTTGCCGGTTCGAGCCCCGCCTCGGATAGTCTCGGTCGTTGTGTCCTTGGGCAAGACACTTCACCCGTTGCCTACTGGTGGTGGTCAGAGGGCCCAGTGCCGCCAGTGTCCGGCAGCCTCGCCTCTGTCAGTGGGTGGCTGTGGCTACAATGTAGCTTGCCATCACCAGTGTGTGAATGGGTGGATGACTGGATGTGTAAAGCACTTTTGGGGTCCTTAGGGACTAGTAAAGTGCTACACAAATACAGACCATTTACCATGTTAAAAGAAGACCTTCTCTGAGCCCTTGGGCCACTGCGTCATTATGACGTGAGGCCTGCTCTAAAGAGTGGAAAGTACTTACAAGCAAAGCACTTTCCCAAACAAGTACTTTGCTTGGACGGCCTATCCAAGTGTATGTAGCATCTTTTTTTTCACCCTTTTTTATTTTTTAATCCATCCAAGAGAATAACAACATTCATAATCAGCTTCCTGGAAGAAACTGCTCTATTCTAATTGAGCATTCAAAGTGCCTTTTACTGCAAGACTCATTCACCGAGTCGCACACACATTCATACAGGCCCTTTTTTCTATACTTAAGTGCTGATGAATCCAACTCTAGTTTAAGTATCTTGTCCAAGGATACTTGTCCACCATCCTTCTGCTTAGTAGACTACCCATTTTACCTCCTGAGCCACTGTCATCCCAGGAGAAGACATTTTTCTTGGTCTTATTTTGACATTTTTGAAGCTGATAGAATAAAATATAGTAGTTTAAAGCTGCTGGACTGAGCTAAACTTATGTTAGTGACCTTGCTGTAGCTCAGTTAAACAGAAAGATTAACATAAGAGCAACTTAAAACAGAAGTGCTCATCTTTGGCAGGAGAAATGACGCCACAAAAAAACTCTTAGTGAACTTAGTGAATCGCTTTCTTTCAGTGCAGCTCGTGCAGATGCGGGGTAAACACAGGAGAGGACATTCATTCCTTCTGGGGGAAGGATGTGATACTGCTCAAGGATTTTTTTCTTTTCTTCTCACCTACCCTTCCATGTGTCAGTTTGTTTCTCTGTTTGTTTTTGTCTTTATCTTTGATCCGTCTCCATGCCGTTTCATCCCCAGCTCCCACTGGTCCTCAGGCAGGTTGAAGATCACACATCTTCAGCCCAGCTGGCCTCTTCTCCGCCCTGGGCCAGCCAGGAGGCAGGCTGGAGGGGGGGAGCTGTCCAGCTGCCAGTTCTGAATCTCCCCGACACACTGCATCTAGCATTGGCGCTGTCTGCGGTCCTGAAATGTGGCTCCCTCACCCTTAGAGGCGCAGCTCTGCCTCGCCCTGTTAGTGTGCCGGCAGATGGGGATGGGGGCGGATGTTCTGTGATGCTATTTTCATGTAACTGTGTGGATGACATTAGCAAACACGGGCAGAGTCTCGTATTCACTTGTTTATTTATTTTTTTCCTCCCTCCACATCTTTGTCAATCGAATGTGAAGCTAGAAGCACGGTGGGGGACGTAGGAGGGAAGGCTTAAACATTTGACAGGAATGTGTGACTCTGACAGGAATACAGCGTTTCAAGGCAGGCAGGTGAAACGGGCAAGGAAAATGTTTCCTGCTGGTTGGCTGTGCCTGAACATAGCATCTCAGGGCACAGTGACATATTCGGCACCAGAGCCCCTCTTTTTACAGGACCCATTGTGTCCTGAGCCAAGTGTGTGTGTATGTGTCTGTGTGTGTGCAGAGAAAGAAAAAGAAAAAGTGTTTGTCTACAGTGGGTTTCTGTGCATGTAGCTTCTTAGCTGAAAAGGCTTAAAGAGGAGAGTCATGGCGTGGCGCTGTGTCCTTAGATTGACACGACAGCCTTCTGCCATAATATCCAATCTCTGGAGTGAGAGGTTTCAACCCTGTGACATGATTCCAGAAAAAAAAAAGTAGTGTCGGGGCTCTTCCCGAGTCCACTTCCCGAAACTGTCCCCTTGAAAGTACGACTCCACAAAGTATTATTGAGGGTTTAAGAAAAAACTGTAACCACTAGCGGAAATGAGCAAGCTTGGAAATGTTTTAAAGCACGGGTGTCAAACATAAGGCCTGGGGACCAGGATCCGCCCAGCACAGACTCCAATCCAGCCCACCGGATGGCTTTGGGTCATAGATAAATATAGACTAGATATTTGAACTTTTAAATGTATTTTAATACATTTTACAGCTTTTCTGCTGACCTCCCCCATTGGCAGTCATGCTACACAACAGTAATTAAATAACAGAAAAGTTCTTTTTTTGTGCTTTTTGCTATAAAATTTATGTTCTTTTCTCTTTGACACAAAATTTCTTGTGGACTCGGTCCACAAAAATAGGTAATTGTTTGTCCGTAAACTTTCTGTTTTATAATTACAGGACAGTCTGAGCAACAAGCTACCACAATAGTTTCAGTAATTTTAAAGGTTTATTTCTTAAAATTTAAGGCCAAAGAGTCGTGCTGAAAGATTTTTGTGATGTGGTACTGTCTTCACCACGGGTGGGCGGGTGGCATGCACACCTAAGTTTGTGAATGCAATAACTCGAGAGCTAGGCAACGTAGGATTTTGAAAATAATAGCATTGGTGCAGCTACTAAAAGTCACAGTTTGAATCCTGGTGACCTTAACTTCAAGGTCAAGGTCCAAGGTCACATTAGTATGTGTGAAAATCCAAGGTCAGGTTTTTTGATTTTGAAATTGAGACCATTGGTGCATTGACTTAAAATCTTGGATGAGTTTAAATCTCAATGACCTTTAACTCAAGTTCAGAGGTCATGTTTTCTGAAAGTCTTGTGAATGCGACCACCTTCAGAAGGAAGTAGCGTACGATTTTTATGTTTGTACCTGTGGGGTAGCGCTGGTGTATATACTTCTTTTTTTAAATTTGACAATATCTCAGGGATTAAATGTGTACTTAAACTTCCTTACACCAATAGAAAGTGGAGTTTTAGTTGTCCGTCCAACTTAAGACCAAAGTGGAAGTAAGCTTCTCTCTCTTTTACTATTTAAATCACAACACGCTGGCGCAAATCTGTCCTAATTTGGGGTTGTATCCACACTGCAGTTCTTTAGCACTGCAGACAAAAGTGGCTTTGGACTCCCAGTTCTGGTTTCTTATGAATTAAACCAGCTTCCTTTAGCCCAAACTATCATTTTTGCACAAAACACGCATTTCATGTGTAATCCGTCATGCCATTTGCACAGTTGGAGAGAATAAAGGGTGCCATCATGGAGGGAGAATGACAGATCAACCCCCCACTGGTAATCAAACCCTTCTAACACACAGGATGCCATTAGCTTTGACTTTGATTTACTTTGTACCATCATCAGCTCTCACCAGAAACCAGTTATTTTTAACCGCCTGTCCTTAGATGTGTACAAAATCGCAACTAGAGCCACTTGTGTTGTGTCATCTTGTTGCCTCAGTGTCAGCAAAACATCATTTTCAGATGTATTTCCGTCTTCAAGGAAAACGTCAAAGCTGTGTAATCGGCTCAGCCTGTTTGATACGACTAGGTTTTGGTGGGGGGGGGGTTGTTTTTATCCCTCCCTCCCTCTGCCAAAATCAAAAGTCGCTGTGATTACCATAATCGTACAAATCTGACAAGATGTTTAATCAAGATCAAACAGAGAAGAGATTAGTGTTTTCATTCAGCTCTTAGTCTTTTGCTCTTCATGTGTGGATGTTTTGGGTTTTTTTGCAGCAGAGGTAATCCATGAAAAATCACTGCCACCGAGCTGTTAGACACTGCAGAGAAGTCCTCCAGAAGCCACGCACACGTGCACCCACTTTCACACACGTGCAGCTGATGCACCCACACATATTGTACTGTACATGCTAACACACGCTTGCAGTAAAAAAAAAAGAGAAAGATACAAGCAGAAGAAGAGGCAAGCGTGATCGTGTAGATTAGCAGAAAGATAAAGCATGGAGAGCTAAGCTGGACTCCATTAATATCAGAGCTCCTGATTGGGTGTTTAATTAGGAGGCCCAGTGTTTTCTAAGCTCGTAACTTTCAAATGGACTCTGGCAGACGAGTCCGGCACTTTTTATGCCGCTCGATACAACTTTACACGAGCGCCGTAAATGTCACGACGCTCGCTTTCGCAATGAAACGCAACCCTTTTAATCATTTTTTATTTTATGGAGGATTATTTATTTCATTGGGTCTTATAGTAAAAGCGGCAGGGAGATATGCGGCATTTATTTTTGCAATGACAGCCCCCTGCCGGTGTTGATAAACATGAAAGCCGCTTATAAAAATCGGACAAACATGCAACAAAAGCGGTGGTAAAAAAAAAAAAGTCAGTTCATATTTCAAATCATCAATCAGTGTCATCACAAAAAAGGGAACAACAACAAAAAAACAGGCAGTTTTGCTTTATAGGCTCCAGTTGCGATGTGTGACATCCTGTGACTTCCAAAACTTTAAGCCATCATACGTGATAATTCGACATAATTACTCCTCAGCTTTGGCATCAAACTTCGAAGTCTGCTTTCAAAGTGTCTTTACAAGTAAAACTCAATGCCATTTGAGTTCCTGCCCACAGAAACCTTTCTGTTCTGACTTGGCAGATATGAAACCATTAGGCCGTGCATCGCTCCCTTTCACTGCGTCTGCATCTCTTCAGTTTTATTGCAGCAGAGGAACAAAAAAGAGTTGAGCAAATAATCAACGCGCTGAATCTGCACTGAAAGGGACGAAACAAAAGCTTTTCGGAAGGTCGTCATGGTTCTGAAGACTTTGCTTTGTGAACTTGTGTAAAGTTGAGGACAAACAAGCAGCAGATTTGACTTGACAAACTGGTTCACCTGTGCCTTGATAAATGAGCATTTTTCTGGATTTAGTCTTTATATTGTGGCCCGGTTTCTGCGTAGTCCGAGTAAAGAGGTTTTTTTTCATTTGGCTGGAACAGCGTCAGTGATTTCTGGCCTCTTTTCCACCGCTTGAGTCGCTCGCTTTTGAAGAGCTAATGTAAGGATCCTCTGTTATGCCGGCTTGACCTCCATCCATCCCTTTTTGTCTATCCCTCGTGCAAACACACACAGAAACCCTTGGCACGCAGTGCTCCTCTTTTCTCACCCTCCCGCCTCGCCACACACCCCTCCTTCTCTCCACCTGCTGGAGGGGCTTGGAGAGCTGCTACAGGAAGGTGAAGTGTCGGAGTCAAACACAGCGCTAACCTTGGCCTGCTCAAGGGGACGAGCTCGCGCTCAGTCGAGCTTAAACACCTGCGTGCGGTCGCCAGGGATAGCTGGCCTCTCCTCAACGCAGCCCCCTCCGCTTACCGGCCCTCACTCGTCCCCCCCCCCCCCCCCCCCCCCCCCCCGCCTTCTCCCTCTCCAGCTTGTCATTAGCATATGCGAAGACAGGCGTAGTTCAAGGATGCAAAAGAAGCCGAGCGCAGGCATGCATATTTATTTGGCTTGCTGAAGCAGGGGGTGAGGAGTTTGAGTGTTGACCCTGGGAGTGGTGTTCAATTTTCACATTAACCCAGAGACACCCGCACGTAAACACGCCCCAGCGTCGGGGGGTGGCGGCTCCCCAGAGGTTACTCGTGTTTGGTGGCGTCGTCGGGAGATGTAGTGAGCAAAATTGCGTGTCATTCTGGTTTGACACCACTTCCCTTTTGTTTAGTGAATAGCAAAAGTCTGTTTGCACTCCCCCCCCCCCAACAACAAACTAACAAAAAAAGAAACAGGAGTTTTTCTACATAGAGCAGCTCAAAATGAAGTACTAAAGTAATCTTTACCCCTTTTTATTATTATTATTTTTCTTCCCTCTGTCCTCATATTCCTTACCATGGTGGCTCATGGCTAAAAATGAAAAGACAAAACAGAAGCTTATGAAGAAAACACTGCTAGGTTTGATAAAACATGCACAGCCAGGTAGAGAACTTGTGCTTTATTGGCTTATTTTCTCTGTTTAGTTGTGTAGCCAGTGTCTTCCTTAGTAATAATAATAAAAAAAATGTAAGTTAAAACAAAATATTTCTAAATGAGCTTACTTGCCTTCTCAGTTTGTTAATATCTTTATTGTCATTAACAAAACACAAACAGTGGAGGTTGTTAAGCTCCACTAAGCTTATATGAACAGAGGTGTAGGGCTGCCAGAGTGCTGTGGAGCAAAGCCTCATCACTGTTTTTGCAGTTTGCATACTTCTCTTCTGTACTGTTGTGCTAGAAACTCATTAAGAAAGCGTATGTTACGCAGGGAAAGCTCAAAGCTGTCATGTTATTTACGCCATGTTGACTGACTTAAAATTTCATCTCATGCGTTTAATAGGCTGACAAGAAAGGAAATATTACACACTCTGAGCTTATGTCGGCAGGCTGTATGTTAACCAGTAAAAAAGGAGAAGGAAGGAAAATTTTCTTTTTCTAACTCTGGAAGAAAAGAAAATAATTACTAAACGTCTCTTTCTCTCTCTCTCTCTCTTTCTTTCTTTCTTTCTTTTTTTTTAAATCTCACCTGCTGAAGACAACTGGCCTTTTCTCATCCCTGTGATGAATAGCTGGCCATATTTCAGTTCTTTTACTACTCCTGTCATTTCAAATGTACTGAACCACACTGTTTTTAGAACATTCAGGATTTCTTGGGTATAGGTATTAAAAGCCTTTTGTCATTTTAGCCCACAGGAGCTCTGCATTCCTTTTATTGTGGCTTTTATTGTGAAACATTTGTACAGACGTGTTTTAGAGAAGAACCAGCATACCTGAGATGGTCTATGTCCACGACACAGGGCCCAGCATGATGTGACGTGACAGAGTCCAGGAAGTTCGGCGACAACATTTGAGTATTGGTTTAAAGTTCCAACATTCCAGAATGTTGTTGCCAAACTTTCCAGACTCCGTCATGTCACAGCGGAATATGAGGGGTAGATTGGGGTCATAACCCCTAACCCTAGTCTTCATAAACCCATGTTAAAGCCAATCTAACATTTGATCATGCAGTAGGAAAAAGACAGACCTTTTTTCCTCTTTCCTGTGACCCTTATTTGTTGCTATCACAGCTGATAGAAGGCAGTTTTCAGGCATTATGCTTTGGTACTCTCAAAGAGGAAGTTGAAATGACACTATTTCCACTGGCATTTTCTTTAAAACTGTTTGCTTCACTGTGCATCCACACACAGTAAAGAAATGTTGAGAGAAAAATAATCAGATGAAAAAAGATCAGAAGAAAGTAAAATACTCTGGCCAGTGTTACTCATTGTTAAAATGCCTTTTCAAGTCCAACATCATCATGAAACCTACGACACTATTAATACATCATCTTAGTTTTCCGTGGAAACCATGCGTGTGCGTAACATCTGTAAGCCCTGATGCTTAAATAAATAATACTACACTCCATGAGTGAAAGCCAAACATTGTAATCCCCGTAAACAGACGTGACAGGGCGTCTAGAAGGAAGATGCAACGCTTTGTCGGATTTGTTCAAATCTTCAGATTTATCTGTTTGAGTGCACACAGGCTTGCAGAAAACACCACAGCAGGTTAACAGATAACAGCTAATTTTGGGCTGTCATCGAGTTATTTACGGCATTAATTAGCATTAATCATGTGACCTGCTCCCAGGTGGCAGTTGTCACATCTGCAAGTGGAGGCTGAACGTCAGGTCTGAGAGGCTGACGACTGCATGCATTTTGCTAACCTCTGTGTTTTCTGCATTTCCAGCACCTGTTGTCATAGTAGTGAAGTATGTTTGCTTGTCCCTTTCATCCATTTTTTGGTTCACCTCTTTGGAATGAAGTAAAAGTTCACAATGGTGAGGAACTCGTCATGTGGTACATGATGTAAGGGGTTCGTGTTCAAAACCCCACAGCTGGCTGATGTTGCAGACTGTGCCTGCCTCGATGCTTGGGCCGGTTATAGCATTCATCTGCTCCTCCGTGTAGTGCTTTATTCAGCTCCTGTCAAGTGAGTGAGCTAGTTCTGCTTTTCTCCAGTGGATTTACAAACAGCCAGTTATTGTCTGCTACTAGCCTTGGGTGACAAAGTACATGGCGACACCCACCACATCGGCACTTTCAAAGGAGGTAAGAAGAAGCGACTTGAATAGGCGGAATTAGTTGAAAGGTTTTCAGGCCGGCGCAGCACTCTCTCCCGCGGTTTGCTGTGATTCGTAATAAAGAAGAAAAGGGTCAGAGTTAAATGGAATTGTAGCGTTGTAGGGTTTTTTCATTCTTATTTAATGAGGGGACTTGCTTATCTAATACACCTTCACATAAGTTTAAAGATAACGAAGGTGTAGAAGTTTGTTACATCTCCACAGAGCGCTGTAGTGACAGATAAAAGCAACAGACTGAGATACAGCAGCACACTGCTGCGAGCGAGCAAAATAATAAAGATTTTATGATATTTCACTTAGTAAGTTGTGACTAGGAAAGGATAGAAGCAGACTCAACGCAGAGACACTGTGAATGCCTCTTGTTGCAGATGTTCACAATGCATCTGTAATATTGATGGTAATATATACTGTAAACAGTGACACAGCTGCTTGTTTGGCTGCTTTTTTTTGTCTCATACAGAACAACAAACACTCACATGTTTCAGATCGTCAAACAAACTTTAATACTAGACAAAGATAAACAGACAAAATATAAAATGCAGTTTTTAAGTGGTGATTTCGTTTATTAAGGGGAATAAAGTTATCCATATCTACCTGGACCTGTATAAAGAAGTAATTACGCCCTAAACCTAATAAGTGGATGTGTCACCATTGGTAGCAAGATCTGCAATCAAGAGTTTGCGAGTCCTTCACATCAATGTGGAGTAATTTTGGCCCACTTTTCTTTGCAAAATTGTTTTATTTCAGCCAAACTGGAAGTTTTTCCCAGCATTAATGGCCTGTATAAGGTCATGCCACAGCATCTCAATCTGATTTAAATCTGGTCTTTGACAGGAAGCTGCTTCAGGGCTCACACTCATCATTTCAGATATTTATAAATAACAATCATTTCATTGTAAGGATAAGAAAAAGTTGTTTACTAGCAGTTTAGCTAACAGTTAAAAGAGATTCCCTCATCATCGGGACACTGTTCAAGTCTTGTCTGCCATATTGGATGTGATGCCACCAGTGGTTGCTAGGGAAACACATGTTTCCCAACTTGTCAGCAGTGTTTCCTGAAGCTTTCTGGCAGTCACTGGATGAAATCAACTGCACAGAAGGTGCTGTACAGAAAAACCTCCTAATGATTGCTTTGGATGCTAGCAGTTCACCAAAGTTAACTGTAGTTTTCATGTTTGTCTGCATTACTACAGCTCAGGGAGTAGAAGGGGTATTTGTAGACAAGTGCACTTCCATTCAAACTATGACAGCACCAATGTGCTAGCAACCAAAACAAGTCTTTGCCAATCGGTTGGGGCATGCTCACTTCTCCCTCATGACCAGTGGTTGCCAGACGGGTGCAAACCAGACCCTACGCCCACGCTACTGTCTCCTTGTTGATCCTACATTGTCACCATGATTGTTACATATCCAAAATGGCAAACAAGTTAACATCATGTGATTATTAGCCACATGTCTGCAAAACCTCAATACAAAGACCGTTCTTTTATATCTCAGACACCAATCTTTTACTGATCAGAGATCAGATAGATGTTGCACATGTCTTTGCAACCTCTGCATATACTAACTGCATCAGTTCAATCAGTGCTTTCCTGTAATAATCACATTATTATTATTATTAGTATAGAATTTTATATCACTTACTAACTTTCAGGAAATACAAAAAGTAAAAAGGTTTTAGTGCCACAATAACCATGCTTGTCATACTTAGCTGTATTGCCACTCGTTATTTTTGAACCATTCCAGCTTGTTCACATTAATGGGCTTTTGTCTCTCGTTTGGCTCAAGTCCAAATAATCCCACATGCAAACTGTGGAGTGCGGCTCTGAAACCAGCTCCATTCGGATTTGTTCTTCACAAACTGTTGAACCTGTTACAGATACAGCAGTTAGTTTTGTGTTTTTAGCTGTTGGGCTGAACCACACAGGGTTACCCTCAAAACATGAGGCATAAATATAATGTCTGAAGCAAGTATTTCATTTTGTTATGTTGTTTTATCTAAAGCTTTGTATGGAGGAATGTAAGGATTATACCCAGACATGTTGGTCCCTTATTAATTAGACTTAAAGGAGTAAGGATTGTGATATAAGGACACAGATGCTGTATGCCTTTTTAACATCTGGTTAGAATGCAGCTCAAGTGGTTCCTGATTGCACTTTTGATATCTGATAACTATTGGAGTCATGCGAGGAATAATTAAAGGGCATGTATTATTAGTCAATTTGATTAGGCGTGCATCAGCCTTACTTGTTGATGCTGTTGTCAACAAAAAGCTGACAAGGAAAACAGAAACAACACAGCGAGACAGATTCATTGAAAACAATTGCTGTGTTTCAAATGAAAATTGGAGCGTATTCAGCTTCACACAAATCAGCCGCTGACAGTCGCACATAAATAAAAAAAGGCATCAGAGTTGGTGAAAGGCCGTCAAAGAAGCTTACCCAAGGTTATTTCAAGGCTCTGCTTGTTGGGTTTCATAATAATACTGAAACTAATTAAAGCATGTAAAACCAAGAAAGACAAAAAACCCCAAACAAGCTTATAATCTACGTTGAGCTTAATTAGAGTTGCAGAATTTAAATTTAAAGGAGAATCGTATCTCCAAAACCATATTTTAAACCAATACTGTTTTTTTATTAGTAACAATATTGTACACTGACTCTGACAGTGACGGTTTCCTGTACGCATGCTGTTCAAGAAAAGTGCTCCAGCTGGGAGGTGCGGGGCTCTGCTCAGTTTTCGTGGTGCACTGTCGCTGCATGTGGGCTGCTGTGCCGGCTTGATTGAAGGCTTGGGGAAAGAGTTTGGTGAGAGGACAGACGCATCTGTGCCTTGGTGGAGCTCAGACAGAAATTCTACTGTGTAAACGCACACGGTGCAAAAATGTTAATGTCGAACACGCGAATCTTAAAAGTGCAAGGGGCACGTGCCTCCTACACACTAGGCCAGTGTGCTGGAATGACGCACTGCAGTGCAGATAGGAGCATCTTTACTCAACAAAGTCTGTGTCCAGCAGCTTCCATTAGCCATCCATCAGAGAGGAATCACCGGGACCGTAATAAATCACAGGAACAAGGTTCTCATAGCCATATGGCCCGAGTGCCCTCATGATATGATATGTAGGATATTATTACCCCCTAAGCTCCAGCGTTTGTCTGAAAGACTCCTTGGCTGCATGAATGGTGAGCAGGTGAAGCGTGCACGCTCCGAGGCCAAGGTGACAGCAACGAGGAGTCGGGCCTCACACGTCTGCATGGCCAAGGTGACTTTAAGACCACAAGGCAAGGCAGAGAACACAGCTGATTTTCTACTCCACTGATGACCCACCCAGCAGTCTCCTGCTCATTAAGCATCGTTAGGCTGGCCTGCCTCAGGAGAGATAAAGAGAGCGTGAGGGGTGGGAAAGGACTGAGTGGGCATTATTCTTGAAGAAATTGGATATTAAGGGCCCCAGATTAAGGTTTTTGTACTTCTTTCCTGCTTTTAAGAGCTAAATCATTTGACCTATGTCTTAGATTTTTGTGTTTGACAGTGCAGTTATTAAAATCGTGAACAGTCAATCGCCGTCATGAATGTTCTTTTGGTTGTAATTTTATTTGGAGTGCACACCGTAATTAGGGTGATATTGTAGAAACTGAAATGGGTTTCAGAGTTTGTTTGTTTTTTTATACCTTGACAAAGCTGCTCTAACCTCAGTTTGATGCTCTGAAGCTGTTGGAGCTCTTGAGCCTGAACTTTTGAACAAACACAGGCAGAAAGTAGCCTGTTGTAATGTAACATGTATGATTTTATGATATCTTTCAACACCATCTCATGATGATCATGATGATCATGATGATCACATATTCTCAAAGTTAGATTATTTTGTCAGCTGTGAATCTTAGTTTTCCAAAAACATGGCGTCATTGAGTTTTGTGGCATTATGAAACAGCACAAAGCGTTTATACTCTATATAAGTCTGAGTTTTTAAGACTTCTTGTCTTTAGTGTGAATTTTTTTCCCTTGAAAACCTAAATATGTTGTGCAATACATAAGTAGCAAATATGATACAAATTAAAGCTCAAACATACTAATTAATATAAAACTCAATAAACACGTCATTTTCAAAAATGTGAATTTCCTGGCAATTATTTCAGAATTACAGAGTCGAGTTTGCATTGCTGCCTAATTCCGCTTACCTCAGAAGTCAAATATCTGATCCTGAGTTGAACGCATTATGAAAGTAAAAAATTGGAAAGACAATAAAAAACAGGATTTATTTAGCTATAATGCAAAGTAGAGCTATTCATGCAGGTTTGGTATTTTAAAAACACAGCCGACATTCATAGACAGATTACAAGTTTTTACACTTTTGGTGCAGCTGCTCTGACTTTGTAAATCCCGCTTGAAAGGGCATTCAAGATGTGAAACTATTGCTTAACATATATTTGGTAAATAGAAACATTATCATGTATTGAGACATTATTCATTGGTTTACAGACAACTATTTTGTAGCCTCCAGTTGGCGTGACAGCCATTGACCCGTTGATTTATTGGTACCAAAAGTGAGCATACTTAAAGAAAAGGGTAAACTGCTTCTACTTTAAAACATTAAAACATGAACTTTAAGCTTTAAAACATTGAAATTGTATGTGATATTTAAATATGGACGTCATGCACAGTCTCAAATTTGGAAAAAAGCGGCATGGACTACAACCAGTTTTTGCGCTAGCCTTTACATCTGTTGTTAAGTTGGGTGTTTTAACATTGGAGTCTGTGATGGGTGACTCATTTATGGAGCCAGGATAGAGCAGCCATTTGTGAAACTTTCTCCGTCCGCATTAATCTCTGCTTTTGCTGTTTTGGCTTTCTTTCCACCGTCTTCATAAGCTAGCTGCTAGCTGTCTCTCTGCTATTCGTACTGAGCTTGTGTAAAGTGGAGTAAATATGTAGAGGTTTTTTTTTTCTTGCTGAAAACAGATGCCCACGGCACTAGAAATGAAGCTGTGAACAAAACAGTGAGCTCAGACTTGTTATAAGGTTCCAGGAAGAAGAGGTTGAGGTGATAATTCTCTACTCGTTCATCAGAATTATCAATTCATTTCACAATTTCACGATAACATTTGATAAATTACTGCTATAAAAAATCTGTTAAAGCATTTTTTCTTTTAACCAAACACGTCTCATATCTTAAGTCTAACAGCATTCCTAACAGCAGAGGAGTGTGTTGTTCCAGTGCTAGGTGAGAGGAACATTACATCAAGTTTCTGTGCGATTGTCTAACGGAGATTGAGGAACATTATCATTACTGAATGCTGCAAAATCATTGGGTTTTAAGCACAGAGTGAAACTGAATTATCTTCATAAGCATGATTAATCTCTTTGAAATGTGTTCAAAAGCCAGTTAGTAGCAGTTTTATTCTCACTCATAATACTGTTGGAAAGTAGATATACAGGACACAGATGAATCTCACATACGGTTTAGTGTTAATAGAGCAGTTTGAGCTGAGCAAGCTGCAAAATAAGTGCCGTTTATGGGATGTTCAACACGTGTCCGGTGAATCATTTATGGCTTAGAAATTGTGAGTACAATTTAGGATTCATAACTTATTTACTAATCATTTAATATCCGTACCTAATATTGCATAAATTATGTAGGAATTTTGAGCAGAAAAATAGCTTACCAGCCTCGATGAAGATGAGATCGGGTGTTTTGCTGGAGGTGAATCAGTAATGCAATGTAATCAGGAATCATGAGAAAAAAGGTGGCCATTATTCTTAGTTTCTTTTTTCTTTTCTTTTTTGTTTCTTTTTTGTTTATCTTTGTTCTTTTTAAAAAAAAAATAATGGGTCCACAGTAATAATAATAAATCAAACAGCATCTTTGTGTTTATAATTACAGGATAGTGCAAGTAATGAACCAACAGAACATTTTCTTGTTATTTTGCACATTTATTTCATGCTGACAGATTTCTTTTCATTTACCAGAGTAACATTTCTCTGCTATACAGAAAAAACTGAGATGTAGTGCTGCACTTGTTTTTCATACACTAAGACATCTCAGGTATTAAGTCTGTCAAACTTCTTTACAGTGATAGCAACATGAGCTATGTGTGGCCTGCAATGTAAAATGAGTTTGACACCCTGCTCTATCTCACCTGCCAGTTAATCCTCCTTTTTTCCTTCAAATATTCCTACACTAGTATCACTTGAAGCTGTCAGTATCTGAAGAAGACAGAAAATATATGACAGAGCTTCACTGAGATGTTTCTCATGCAGTCCCAGATGGAGTTTATTGCCACCTTGTACTGTGCCTACAGTATAGTAAAATTGACAGCTGGTCGATAAACTCGACTATCAGTGAAATAAAAAGCCAGCGAAATAAACCGCAGCAACCAGCTGTCCCTCAGCACGCACTGCCGCTCCTGCTTTCTCCTCGTCTTTTCACTCCACTGTTGTCTTGTTTCTTCACCCCGTGCCCTGCAGATGCGACAGGAAAATCGTGAGTCACGTACATTGAGTTGGGGTCCCTCTGCAACCAGGAAGAACCGACTGTCAAGTGTGTGCAGGATGGATAGGACGGGGAGGGGGAAGCGAGAAAGAGAGACATATGCCCTGAACTCCCTGTGAACCTTGAACTCCCCTGCTGACATTTTACAGAAACCCTCGTGCTCAGACACACACGCGCGCACACAATTGTGCACTCAACTGCTTCCTCACCTCTCCGAATGAATCACATCATTGCACATTGTTCCGTCACGCACTCGCTAACGCGCACCTTTTCCGCCTGTTTTTCTGCGAGTCCTGATGTGAGAGCTGTAAGACGGCTAATAGGTTCCAGTCGTTGACTATGTGTGCTGCATTTGACCGTCACTTAACACGATCGGGAGTGACAGTCGGCCCTAGTGGCACCCTTGCCCTGCTGATGGAGTAGGTCAGCATGGGACAGGTGTCTGTCAGCTACGGTCAATTACAAACAGGCAGGGCGAAATATGATGCTGGAGGCGCTATGGGGGGAGAAATGATAAATCCATGACCTCCACTTTCATACACATATCAGCATGTATATGCCAATTTCTCTTTGTATGCAAAGGTCAGTGTTGAATCTGTTTTTACTCCCAAGCTCCCACTCGGTGTCATAACCACTCATCTCAAATGAGTTGGATGACGGCTCGGCGATGCCCTTGATTGTCGACAATCGCTGCCTGTGATTCAATTATCGGCTCTGACTGTAATTTAGAGCACATGAGCAGTAACAGTACAGCAGCTGATGCCAAAATAGATTTGAGAACATTTCATGAAATGTTAGTGACCTTTTAGAAAGTGTGAACAATGATAGTATATTCTTGAAGTAATCAGAAACCACCATGGAACGAAAGCCAAACCACAAAATAAGATTTGCATGCTCATATGTGTGATTCACTTTTGGCATGGTTAGGTTTAAACGGGAGGTTTTACAGAGGTCTCTAAACTCCCGATAAATGGTAAATGGACTGGTTCTTTTGCTCTCCTGAGAAGCAGCCTATAATTTTATGTCCTTTGTAATGGACATTTGTTTTTGGTTTATATCTTTTGACTTACTTGAGCTACTCTACTAAGTCCTGATGTGCTAAATAGAGGACACCCTGGGCTTTCCATTGATGTCTTGTGTGTTTGGGTGGCTTCTTTTAGCTCCAAAGAGACAGAAAAGCACCAAAAGTTCAATGGGAAGATTTTTTTTCCTCAGTTCTCAGGAGGATATAGCGCTTTTCTACTCTGAGCACTCAAAGTGCTTTACACAACTTGCCTTATTCACCCATTCACTTTTTTATGCTCTTTCTACACCAGTAGATCTATTAGAGAGCAACTTGGGGTTAACATCTTGCCCAAGGATTTTAGGCATGCAGACTAGAGCAGATGGGGATCAAGCCACCCAGTTTCTGATTAGTAGAGGACCGGCTCTACCACCTGAGCTATCCCAAAGATCACAGCTTTGGATTTGAAGATGTTAAGTTCTCTATGCTCCTCGACTTCATTCCTTCCAGTTTACAGTATTGTTCCCATATAAGTTTAAGACCTTTCCTTGGTCATTTGCTTTGTATGCAAGACACTAGCAGTAGCACTTGCCATGCTGAGCAAGCTGAGTGTTGTGAACACCTCTCTTCTTGAGGTGCTTTGTGAAGCTATGTGTCAACAGGATGTGGCAAAGACAGCAGTGTTGATAATGATACTATTACAAATGTATAATGTGAATGTATAAAGTGCTTTGAGTGCCCAAGTAGAGGAGAAAAGCGCTATATGGGAATCAGTACACGTGCCATTTACCAAAACAGTAAACGTTACGATCAGGTAGTATTTGGGTATGGATCTTATTGACAACCCTATGACCTCAGGCTGCTTTCATAGATGTATTGTGTTTATCTGTGGATGTTTCTATTTCCTGATGTCATGCCATTTTCAGCTTGCTGTATTAGCCATGATTGGATTGAGTAATTAGCTTTAATGCAGTATCCATTAGCTCACTGTAAGCATTAAACAAATATGCACGATGCATACATGAATAAGTGTGGAGCCCAGGGCTACAGCTAAAAGTGTTATTAGGCTATAACAGAAGAAGCTTGTTAGTATCATAATTTGTCATTTTTATCATTCAGGTGATGTTAAATATTGAAAGGAAAGTAGCAAAACTGAATTCTATCCATCTCTCGGGTCTTTAAACTTTATTTAAAGTGGTTTTTAATCAAATAAATTCCAAAACAAGCCCAGACACGGCTGTCTTTATTGTCAGCGTGCAGCCATATGGCGCCTGGCAGCATTTTGACCCCCTCTTTGCATTTGAGATGAGTCGGCAAATTCGATGGCACGCAGCGCATCGAATCCCAGAGTCCCTCGTTCGCTCTCGTCTCTCACACATCCGCAGGGATTGCTTTAATACTGCTCAGCGTTAATGAAGACGAATCATCCAGTGAAATCAATCGATGATGGAGTCACTGTACTCAGTCCACCCCCTCCTCCTCCTTCTCAACCCCCCAAGGGTGTGAGAGAAGACACACGCATGAAGATAAGTTAGAGCATAACATGCTTGGGTGCACACAGACAAACACAGAGCACAGCTGGAAGGCCCACAGACTCACTGACAGAGGTGAAGTGCACTGCGCAGTTTCACAAACTTCTCTGGTTTCACTGATTTTAGCAACTTTGCGTTCAGGACAAACTTGTGAACGGCAGGAGACAAAGTGAGCTCCTACTGAAGCCGTGGAAAGAAAAACTCGGAGATTTACCTTACTTTCTGTTACGAAACATGTAATCCCTTGAAACAATGTGCACACTTTACCGAAACCCACTCATTTAGTTATACAGCAAATGTGACGGGGGGTGAAAAAAGACTGCAGCGTAGAAAGCGAGGTTATTTTTGTCAAAACCCAATTCGATCCCACAAAGGAAAGTAGACGATTGATTTCTTTCTCAAGCTTTTCTTTGCCATTTCCTGTCTTTTCAGTCCAGATAGGGGATGCGTATTCCCCTGAACACCAAGCAAATGAGATATTTTGTTATATGTGTTTTTGAAATATCTTATTCGCTGGCACAGACACAGGCAGTCAAACACAAGGGCTCTAAAAGTGGGTGCCTCACATCCCCTAGTGAAATCGGTTCAGTTTTGCCTTATTTACTTAGAACTAAAGCTACAATGACAGATACCTATAGAGGAGATTATGTTTGTTTCTATGCTTTATCAACTTGGCACCAGCAAAATGCCGGCAGATACTCAGTTTGGCTTTAACAACAAATATCCTTGGAAATGTTTTGGGAACGCTTGTCTCATTGGGCTCCTCTTCTACTGAAATGTTCTGATATGAAAACACAGCATATAATTTGAGGTAAGCGGTGCCTGGAGCACTTTTCACCCTTATCCATTATTTCTCTATACTTGATCTTACTTTGCACCTTCTTACAGAAAAATGCAACATGTAATTTATCGTTGATTGATGTTTATTGGTCAACTCGCATGTTACAATGTGAAAAATATGAAAATTCATCAAAAGAAACAGAAAATAAATAAAAGAGACTGTTTAGAAAAAAAATAGTTTTGTGTGACAGGCCAATATTTGCATTTGTATTCATTTGCAAAGCTCAAAATTCTGACTTTTGGCAGTTTTCCTTTTGAAAGTCTTTTCAGGTCTTTGTTTTGATAGCTGTCATTGAAGAGATCACAAGAAATGTCAGAGGAAGGGGAGAATGGGATCAGAGACAAACATGATGCTTCAAATTTTCTGGCACATGTGCTTCAAAAATGACTCTAAGCTGTAACTACCAAGATAAAGCTTGAGCTTTTCCAAATGGGTTCCAAGATAAAGAAAGAAAAAGAAACAAAAACACAAAAGATGTTTTTGAAGTCATTTTTTAAAGTCATCTAATCTTTTTTTTATTAATTACCTGTTACTTTTTGCTTTTTAATCCTACTTAAAAGAGGCAATAGTGCACACAGAAGACGTAATCTGCAGTCATTCAAGAGGCTCCTGTGCACTCAATGAGCTAAACAGGTGCCAGACTCAACACTAACAAAACCGAATTAAAACTGTCAATAAGTGTGACTGTTGTGCTAAACTGAAATTAAGCAACTAGCATTTAGCTAATTAGAGTAAAGATTTTAATGACATGTTAGGTTTGAACACAACTGTTGTATGAAGAAGAATTCTAGTTGCATAAGTCTGGCAGGGTTTTGTGTCATTATAATTAGCTATCTAAATAAAGATCCAACAATTGGACACTTTTCTGACAGTCCTGATGATCGTCAGGTTAGCAGTCTTAGACTGGATGTCTGTGGACACAGGTTGACTCTTACAGACCTGATAATGCAGTCATTACTTGGACATGACATGACAAGTTAACTGACTTTTTCTGTTCTGTGAAATTAGGAGTATTTTTTTCTCAGTGTAGAGATCTAGTTCATCTAAAAGTAGAATGGGAGGCGGAGCCTGAGGCAGTCAATTCGATTCAATTCATTTCAATTTTATTTATACAGCGCCAAATCACAACAACAGTCACCTCAAAGCGCTTTATATTGTAAGGTAGACCCTACAGTAATACATACAGAGAAAACCCAACAATCATATGACCCCCTATGAGCAAGCACTTTGGCGACAGTGGGAAGGAAAAACTCCCTTTTAACAGGAAGAAACCTCCAGCAGAACCAGGCTCAGGGAGGGGCGGGGCCATCTGCTGCGACCGGTTGGGGTGAGAGAAGGAAGACAGGATAAAGACATGCTGTGGAAGAGAGACAGAGATTAATAACAGATATGATTCAACACAGAGAGGTCTATTAACACATAGTGAGTGAGAAAGGTGACTGGAAAGGAAAAACCCAATGCATCATGGGAATCCCCCGGCAGCCTACATCTATTGCAGCATAACTAAGGGAGGATTCAGGGTCACCTGGTCCAGCCCTAACTATATGCTTTAGCAAAAAGGAAAGTTTTAAGCCTAATCTTAAAAGTAGAGATAGTGTCTGTCTCCTGAATCCAAACTGGAAGCTGGTTCCACAGAAGAGGGGCCTGAAAACTGAAGGCTCTGCCTCCCATTCTACTTTTAAATACTCTAGGAACAACAAGTAGGCCTGCAGAGCGAAGTGCTCTAATAGGGTGATATGGTACTACAAGGTCATTAAGATAAGATGGGGCCTGATTATTTAAGACCTTGTATGTGAGGAGCAGGATTTTGAATTCAATTCTGGATTTAACAGGAAGCCAATGAAGGGAAGCCAAAACAGGAGAAATCTGCTCTCTCTTTCTAGTCCCTGTCAGGACTCTTGCTGCAGCATTTTGGATTAGCTGAAGGCTTTTGAATTACAGTAGTCCAGCCTAGAAGTAATAAATGCATTAACTAGTTTTTCAATGACTCCAAGGTTCCTCACAGTGTTACTGGAGGCCAAGGTAATGCCATCCAGAGGAAGAATCTGGTTAGATACCATATTTCTAAGCTTTTCAGCGCCGAGTACAATGACCTCAGTTTTATCTGAGTTAAGAAGCAGAAAGTTAGTGGCCATCCAGGTCTTTATGTCTTTAAGACATTCCTGCAGTTTAACTAATTGGTGTGTGTTATCTGGCTTCATGGACAGATAGAGCTGGGTGTCATTAGCATAGCAGTGAAAATGTATGCTATGTCTTCTAATGATGCTGCCTAGGGGAAGCATGTATAATGTAAACAGAATTGGTCCTAGCACTGAACCCTGTGGGGGCTCCGCTCCTGTGGAACTAGCTCCCAGTTTAGGTTCAAGAGGCAGACACCCCCTCTAGTTTATAATCAGGCTTCAAACTTTCCCTCTTGATAAAGCCACTAGCAAGAGGATTTGAACCATTTGTCAGATATGCACCATACAGTTAGGCTGAAGGCAGACTTCTTATGATGCACTGATCACCTCTCCTCCGCTCTCCTCCGCTCTCCTCTCGTTCACTCAAGTGCCCTGAGATGATTACTGCTGTGAAGTGAACATGATGCAGAAATGTTTTTGTACATTAAGTTACTGTTACCCTTATTGATTAATCCACCGAGACAAATGTCCGGGGCATTTGGTGCTTGGCAGGTGTTTAATTCACAGACCACTTGTACACAAATGAGATGAAATTAGATGTTAATAGTTCCCATGGGGGGAATCAGTTAAAGTTTGCCTCTACATCATTGACCTCCGGGTTATGAGCATGTTTTCCGCCGAGGCCTCTGCTGACAGCCGGTTCCTACACCCAGCTGGTGTTTAGGGGGGAAGGATTTTCACAACTAGCATACATGCTTCATGAGCTGGAGTGCTGACTCACTGTTTCCTGTGTTTTCCTCCCCTCCATGAGGTATTATCCAGAAGATCTGGATTGTTTTTTATGCCATCCAGATCTCAAAATGAATCAGATTTCCCTGCTTTTCACTTAAGATACTGTTTACAAAGCACCCCCCGTGCAATAAAGTCAGAGCTGTGACAAGTAAAATTAGGACCTCTGAGAGCATAAGGGCCAAAGCATCGCTGTTATTAAATCATAATGGCCTACTAGAGTAAGTAAATGTGTGTGACAGATTGGCAGTGTCTCTCATTTACACCTGCCTCTTTCACTGGTGAAGAAATTAGGTTATTAAAGTTATCCTGATCTGAAACTGGGCTCTCCTTCAAATAAAGGACAATGTTTTTAAAAACAAATGTTTTAAGTGAGCCACTGCACATTTTCTGTCATCAATTTGCAAACATGCCATCTTTATTGTGGCTTCTAGATCATTCTGCATTGCCACTTTTATTGAATTTGCACGCAAAAGGGTTAGAAAAGGGGAAAAACTCAACTCTGAGCATGACTTTCATTTCCTTCCTCAGACGTATGCACTCAGACTTTAGAAACGTCTTTGGGTAGTAAACAAAATGCTAAGATGATAATGTATGGGGAAAAACGTTGAGGCACAACCTTTAAATGCACCTGAAAATTAGACTTTTGCTTAAGCCTTCAGTGTAGCTTCTTCTCTGGCGGTTTTGTAGCTGCTACCTTAAAGTACTACATTTTTCTCCGAAATAAAGCCCCCGCAGCAGTATAAAAGGAGTAAACCTCAAGGGAAACGAAACTTTCAGCTATTGTAGGTTAAGCCATTTCACTCTAATGTGTAATTCTTCGCTCTACTGTGTAGTCGACTGTTAAGATTCATTTTCCTGGAAAAATAGTGAGTGAGAAGGAGAATATTTATGACACAATTAAGGCTTGTATTCAGCTTTTCACAGGAAAAAAATTGTGTCTTTCTTTCTTTTTTTTAAATGGATTCAAATTGATTGGTTTAAAATGGTTTTCACCAATGTGCTTATGTCATTTTCTGTGAAGACAAAGCAGTTCTCTGGAGTTGAGAGTGACTGAAATACCCAATCAAAATGATAAATTAGATTCTTTCCAACCTGACTTTATTGTTTGCTTTATTTGGGAACATAATAAATGTGTCTGCGACTGACAGTCAGTCAGGGCTGCACGATTACTAGAATTGCAATGTGTGAATGCAAAGTAAAAGCAAATCAAGTTCTCGTGTGCTGTGATTGGCACATGCAGTCCTTTGCCTGCATGTGCCAACTACGGCTATTCTCTGCACCATGCAGGTTCAAGTTTCCTGAATGTCATAATACTATGTTAAAAGACTGATGTACAGAATGACTCAGAACATTATTTGGTGAGCTGAAAATCCAACACAAAAGCTTATTTTTGTGTTTTCTTTCACTCAAACAAACAATCAAATTTCCCTACTTGCTCTGATCAGTCTCAACGAACATAATATGACAGTGCGCAGTTTAAAAATAAGCGTATTGCTGTCACAACAGTGCATGGATTAGAGGTGCTCTGTCACGGTCCTGGATCAGTGACCCAGTGTTTTGAGTTTCTTGTGCCTCTGAGTTTTTTGTATTATGTTCTTAGTTCACTTTGTTGTCCCAGCTTATTCTTTAGTGTAGTGTCTTTGTTTGGTTTTCTTGTATTCTGTTTAGTTCTCTGAGTATTTAGTAGCTCCCCTCTGTGTCTCTTTGTTGTTGGTATTGTCTGTGTTTCTTAGTTGCTCTGTCTCCCCTAGTCTAGTTTGCGTCTTCCTGTTTTACTTTGAAGGTCTGTGTCTCATGTGAGTGTATCCTACTTTGCTCCCTGTCTCGTCAGTCCTGATTTCTCCCAGCTGTGCTCTCCTTCTGTGTCTCATTCCCCTCGTTACTTCCCAGTGTATTTAAACCCTGTGTTTCTCTGAGTCAGTGTCGTGTCGTCCCTCTTGCTGTGTGGATCGCCCTGTGAGTTTAGTTTGAGTTTCCAGTTTAGTTTACTTTGTATCACTTTCTCCTGCCAGCAAATAAAGCTGAGTTCTTTGTGTTTAAGCCTCGTGCCTGAGTGTCTGCATTTTGGGTCCAACTCCTGCCTGCCGCACAGCGATTCGTGACATGCTCCTTTAGGTCAGTGATTGAGGAGTTAACCACATGTTACACAGCCAGAAAGCTAACAGCGTGAGTTCACATCCAACCTTGTGGGCCTTTGCTGCATGTCTCTCTCTGTCCTGATGATCTTCATTATCCAATAAAGGTAAAAATTGCCAAAGGAAATACACAAGTTGTGAATTACTCCTTTGTGTCATGCACAACCCTGCTGTGATCAGATCCTTGTGTTTATTGTGTTCAAACACATAGCACAGAGTTCCCTCTGGTGGACAGAATGTGCAACATCAACATGCAACAAGGTTGAAGGGTGTTTCTCTGATCTCTTCCTTACTTTTACAAAGGTAATTTTTTGGCCTTGATGAATGCTTCTATCTATCTATCTGTCAAGAAGAAAATGCAGAGTGTTGTAGTGTTTTGTCTGAACCACAACTTATTTACCCATCTGAAAACACAAACAAGTGGCAGAATAATCTGTGCATGGTACCCAAGAAAAAGAACAAAAAGTGAGGCTGTATGTTTTCACACAGATGCCTGAAACCGCCAACACAACTGCTTTCCAGCCGGGCAAAGATCTGTCCAGCAAACATGCTGAGTAACTAAAGCTTTGGGAAAACAGTCAACTTGATGGACACATGATATGTTATCCCCTCATATGGTGACGAGGCCATGGCTACACTGTATGCAAGGGGGACTAATAGTTTACTATAAGTTTATTTACGTATAGCATGCAGCTACCATGACAGGAGTGACTGTCAAAGACTATATTTTATATAAAGAAATGCTTTGCTTCTACACACTTAGGTCAGATGAATAAACGCCTTTATTGCCTGCAGAGATGTTTTAATAAAGAGGAACAGGGCACAGTGTAAAGGTGAAGGCAGTGCCCTGGTGATTTAAAATAAGTTATCTTTTTTTTAAAAATCTTTTTACTGTTTTCCTTCTCAGAGATGTAGTGAATTTATGATAATAAACAGGATCAAATTAATTTGGATACCAAGATTTATACATTAACAGGAATGGTGCGCCACATGGGTGTGAATGCAATGTTATGTCTATGTGACAGTGTATTAAAAATATTTTTCTCACAGAAATCATTGAATGATCATGATACATAATGGTAATCAATAACAAAACATTTTTTTTGCTATAACAGTGAAAACCTACAGTCATGTGAGAAAACTGGACTGAAAAGTGAACTCCTGTATTTCCTGTGCCATTTACCATGAAGGATGTAGCTGATACTGTTACCCCATGCAACCATTTTTTAAATGTGTCAGAGAAAGGCCCTGAAACAGCAGGGAGTGAGATTTTCTCTCTGAGTAAATTCTCAAAGAAGTCAGTGGAGGTGGCCCAAGAACCAGTGTCAGGAAACAAGCATATTTATTAAAAAGTCTAAAAAAAACCACCCCAAGATTTGTGCTGTGCAAATTCAAGAGATCTATCAAAGAATTGCCAATCATTTCAAAAATGTCTGAGCCTGATAAACGGGGACATGGCATGCTGGGTGCAGATTCTAAGCCTGGAGAGAAAAATGTCACTGTAGAGCTTACCCCTCCTGCAAAGGCTGGGCCTGAAAATCTCAAAATCTTACCTTTGATCATAAACCCATACACCCACAGGCACAAGCTACCAGAGTCCAACATCAAACACAACAGAGTAGCGCTAACAAAAAAAATATTGTCAATACAGCAAATGATTTTCCACCATTTGGGGGCAGAAAGACTCCAAAAGAAACTTCTGAACACTCTTGCTGTATTGTTAGCTTAACGTGTTCTTGTGGTTAATGTCTTGGGAAACAGACCCATCTGGCAAAAATAGATCAATGTTAGCATCCTTTTGTTTTGGAGTTGAATATTCAAAGGAGTTTATTCCTGGTTAGAGTTCAGGTGTTTCTCTAGAGCCTTGTTAAAGTGATCACTGATGGTGGTAGAAGAGGAATGAATTCAAAAAATGAGACTGAACAACAAAGACATTACAAATACAGTATACGTGATGATGCTTACGGGCAGGACAATTCTGCCACTACCCTCAACTCAGGGAGAGCAGATATTATATAAGCTTGTGTTGCCATCTCTGGAGGACACGTTGGCCTCCATTTTGGAAAGACCTTAATGGTCACTTGCCAACAACATTGGGTTTTCAGACCTGACCTGCCTTGAAAACAGATTTGTCCCACTGGGGCCTCTTATGTTGCTCTGCTGGACCATGCAGTGGCCTTAAGCCAACAGAGGAAGAAAAAAATTGCTGTCAGGTGTTTTCACAGCTTCTACTGCAGCCTTAAATACTGATAATTCCTATTAGCATATTGGCATCCCACCCATGTCTTTACCAATTAACAAGGTCCCCACTCATTTGTCACTTTCATAGTTATGGTCTAAAAATACTGTAACAGTGAAACAGAAAATGTTGTGGTCCTTGGACAGGTAAGAAATGAAATAGTTACACTTAATTTAGTGCATGTTGGTTGAATCAAATATCAGCCACAACAGCATAAAGTGTTTCTGTGCAGTTCAACAACAGTTAAAAATGACAATAATTAAAAAGTACAAAGCAAACTAACAGAGAAAAAAATAGACTGCAACCCTGTGTAGTGTTTATACACCTGGTCAGCTATAAAAACTAGGAGTTGACACAGCTACAAATACCCTGATGCTTATTTGCATTTGAATGGCACTCTAGTGATGAGTGGCATACTTGCCGATGAGGTTTTGTGTGGGAGCACTGGTGATGACTGTTGTGAACAATCGACAAATGACAATTTAGTAAGCAGTGAAATGGTGGCTGACATAATCGTTTTGTGTTTAGTCTGCTGTGTGCTTCTTTTTTATTGATCCTAATTTTTATTTGCTGGTTGACACAAACAGAAAAAGTTTGATTTAAATCTCTTTTTGTAGTTGGAAAAAAAACCTCCAATGTATCTTGGATCTTTTCAAATCAAAAATAAATCATGAGCTACAACTGCAGCTACTCTAGTTTACTGTCAGGCAGTCAGAATATATGAAAAATGTTTGCACAGTCTCTAAAGAAAATGCTTTGTCTATAAATCTCTCAGCTCACAGTGGAAACAGTTCAAGTGTATTTTTCAAAACAATCTAACACTTTGACGTATAATGCTCAAATGAGCAAGCAACTAGCTTGGTGGAAAATGGAGCGATCGTGGCTCAAGAGTTGGGAGTTTGCCTTGTAATCGGAAGGTTGCCGGTTTGAGCCCCGGCTTGGACAGTCTCGGTCGTTGTGTCCTTGGGCAAGACACTTCACCTGCTGCTTACTGGTTGTGGGCAGAGGGCCCAGTGGCGCCAGTGTCCTCGCCTCTGTCAGTGCGCGCCAGGGTGGCTGTGGCTACAATGTAGCTTGCCATCACCAGTGTGTGAATGGGTGGATGACTGAATGTAGTGTAAAGCGCTTTGGGGTCCTTAGGGACTAGTAAAGCGCTATACAAATACAGGCCATTTACCATTTTACCATTGTTCAGGGAATTGGGAATATGACTGGTTGCAGTCACTATCTGTTTAATCACTAGGCTAACCACAGATATGATGGCTATATTATATTTAACATGTTAATAAACCCAGGCCTCAGGAGTATTTGTCATATATATAGATATCTCTTGTTGGCTGTTACAATACAAGTTCATTAGAGGGCCACTGACCATTTACAGTCTCTTCATGAAAGTATAATGCTCAACCAAGACCCATCAACTTACAGTAAACTAAAAGAATCACTAGCTAAGATGAAGATAGTGATTCTGTGACCCATTCAAAGATTTCAAACTTTTCTCTGTCTGCCTCTAACAAATCTCCTTTCTCATGGAATTACTGTAAACACATCCCAAAAAAGTCTTCATATGAAAAGCCTAACTTATTTCAAGGTAAATTTGCTCGTTCTTTGAGTATTTATGAAAGAATGTCTATTGGAGGCAAGTCGACTCACTCTTTTGGGATTTTCCCTCACAACTTACACAGAGAATTTTAAGGTCCCATGCTTAACTAAATGACTTCTTAACACATTTTTACAGTACTGGAAGATCCACGGGTTCTTACGCAAACTACAAACACAAGAGCAGACTCTCATTTATTAAATATAACCGTGACAGCTGCAAGATAAGTCAGTCAAACTCCCACTTGACTTATAATGGAAAATTGGCCGCAACGGCTTAGTTGGAGGAATTGGAAGGAGGGATTGGTTCATTGACTTGTGTGAATGAGACCGTTTGCCTGTGAGAGACAGGTCTATAGAGCGAATGAATTAGAAAGTATGAAAAAATAACAACACTAGGTTTGTAAAATCTTCTACAGTTTGCACTTATTTGTCATCAGTCTGTCTTGCATTTGCAGTTTTTGGGTTTAAACCGGTAATTTAAGTTTCCAAAAGTAAATTCTACGTCTGCCATTAAATGGAAATCCACACACTTAATACACAAATATTTTCAAAGTGTTGCAGTTTTACTTCATCTCATGTTAAGGTGACATTACCATCTAAAACCAGCAGGTTTACGTGATTAACTTACATGTAAATGGTGGCTCATACTGATATAAAATCGAATTAGTTAGAAAATGCTAATGCTATATCTTAAAAGATACTGTATACGCTGTCTTTACTCAGGAAATTAAAGTCCTCCAGTGTCGCCAGTGGCTTTTGAATATTATCAGGTTTTGTAGACTGTATGTTGTAGCTGGATTGCTTCTGGCAATAACAACGAATGTAACTACCAAGGTTATTAAAAACGTCTGGTTTTATTATTGTTAATCAGCAATATTTTTAAAGGAAATTGCAAGGAGCAGAGTTCAAACCATACTTCATTTAGATGTTTTATTTTTATAAGTGACTGGTTAAGGCTACCAAGATGCCCCACAGTAATTAAAAAACGGTCTTTGGTGACATCTGTTTCCATACACATGACTTCTTGATTTTTTTAAGGTGGTTAAAATGAACAGTGTACAGGCAAAACCTTAGCAAGGGATTACAGTTGTAATCCCATTTAAGGCTGCCAGTTAAATATTGTAACTGGACTCATCATCCCAGTACCCAAGAAATGTTTCTAACAGTCCTTTCCTAAATCTAACCAAGCAGCCAGTAAAAACAAAACCGTGACTTGTGATTTAAAAACAATCACTGGATATTGATTAAATATCTAGTCAACTAGTTTCCCTTGTGGAGATCAATAGAACCTAATCTGGCTGCCAACTGATTGACTGTCAATTCTTGTCAGTTTTCAAAGTTGTGTTTTCAGCAAGTTTTCACTCCAAGTACAACAATTTGTTCATTTTGTGTAAAGAAATGTCTGGCATTATTTAAAGATTACTGTGCACAAGTCTTGGCCTGCCCCTCATTTCTTGATATCGAACATTCAACATGCATGGATACACATATATACAGTATATGAGGCCAAAAACAGAATTAGGACAATTTCAACAAGCATGAAAGCCAGTATCTGATACAACCACACTTATCCTTCAACTCTGTCTGAACTCTTTTAAGCAAACTTTCTTGTAATTTCTTTATGCAATCTTCAGGAACAGTTCTCCAGGGTCCTTTAAGGACATTTGAAACTGTTTTACTGCATTGGCAGTGTGTTTGACATAATTGTCATGCTGAGAAATAAAGATGTTGCCAATTTCACACTTTCCAGATGATAACATTAATAATTGCATTAGTATTTCTATAAATTTTGATAAGATCCCAAACACCACTCTCTGAAATTCTGTCCCAAACCCTGACAGTGCCTCCACAATGTTTTACTTGTGGCTGTTTATAGCCACTGTTTTGTCCTAGAGTTGTCCAGGACAGATGTGATCTTTCAAAAATATATAGGACAAACTGCACACCATGCTGACATTGGCTAAGTTTTTGGCTAATAGCTCTTTGGGAATGACATTGACATTGACTTCCCTTGCGTTTTTTTATGCTTGAATGACTCATAGGTCAGCATATTCCCTAAAATATTGATAATATATTAATAATTGTGTAGCATTTCAGCCATATGCCATTTTACTTTTTACACCAAACCCTGTCAGGATTTAACCCCAAAAAGGTTTAAACTTTGAAATCTAATAGATATCTAACAGTTTATTCTGCAGTTATCTTTAAACCTTGAGTATTCCTGTTTGGTTTCAATGCCCAACTCAACTCAAAATGCTTTACACATTTGAATGAGTGTTACAGCAAAAACACCATAGATCCATAATCACACACTCGGCAGGCAGGAGCCTTAATTTACTTAGACTGAGCGCCCTCATTTCCATACAAAGATGTCTCTCTTGCATAGCTGCTGTAATGAAATTAGCATGTAGTGCAGAGGCCTTTGGAGAGGTCTTATTGCACTGCAGCAACATGTTAATACTTAATGCATTCTGCCAACGAACTCCTTGATGGGTGTCTGTGGCCCGTCACTCTGAGCGTGGAAGGACTGCGTAATCACCTCTGCCTCCCTACTCCCTAACCCTCCGTCTTATTCTCTCTCTTTCATTGACAAATCAAGAAGGAGAATCTTCACTCTCTCTCAGATCCTTCTTTATCTAAAAAAAAAAATTTGCTTTCTGCTCACCCAGAGATTTTTTTTCATTCCGCACCACATCTCTACAGTGGGGCAAAAAAGTATTTAGTCAGCCACCGATTGTGCAAGTTCCCCCACTTAAAATGATGACAGAGGTCAGTAATTTGCACCAGAGGTACACTTCAACTGTGAGAGACAGAATGTGAAAAAAAAATCCATGAATTCACATGGTAGGATTTGTAAAGAATTTATTCGTAAATCAGGATGGAAAATAAGTATTTGGTCACCTCAAACAAGGAAAATCCCTGGCTCTCACAGACCTGTAACGTCTTCTGTAAGAAGCTTTTCTGTCCCCCACTCGTTACCTGTATGAATGGCACCTGTTTGACCTCATCATCTGTATAAAAGACACCTGTCCACAGCCTCAACCAGTCAGACTCCAAACTCCGCCATGGCCAAGACCAAAGAGCTTTCGAAGGACACCAGGAAAAGAATTGTAGACCTGCACCAGACTGGGAAGAGTGAATCTACAATAGGCAAGCAGCTTGGTGTGAAAAAATCAACTGTGGGAGCAATCATCAGAAAATGGAAGACATACAAGACCACTGATAATCTCCCTCGATCTGGGGCTCCACGCAAGATCTCATCCCGTGGGGTCAAAATGATCATGAGAACGGTGAGCAAAGATCCCAGAACCACACGGGGGGACCTGGTGAATGACCTGCAGAGAGCTGGGACCAAAGTAACAAAGGTCACCATCAGTAACACACTACAACGGCAGGGAATCAAATCCCGCAGTGCCAGACGTGTTCCGCTGCTGAAGCCAGTGCATGTCCAGGCCCGTCTGAAGTTTGCCAGAGAGCACATGGATGATACAGCAGAGGATTGGGAGAATGTCATGTGGTCAGATGAAACCAAAGTAGAACTTTTTGGTATAAACTCAACTCGTCGTGTTTGGAGGAAGAAGAATACTGAGTTGCATCCCAAGAACACCATACCTACTGTGAAGCATGGGGGTGGAAACATCATGCTATGGGGCTGTTTTTCTGCCAAGGGGACAGGACGACTGATCCGTGTTAAGGACAGAATGAATGGGGCCAAGTATCGTGAGATTTTGAGCCAAAACCTCCTTCCATCAGTGAGAACTTTGAAGATGAAACGAGGCTGGGTCTTCCAACATGACAATGATCCAAAACACACCGCCCGGGCAACAAAGGAGTGGCTCCGTAAGAAGCATTTGAAAGTCCTGGAGTGGCCTAGCCAGTCTCCAGACCTCAACCCCATAGAAAATCTGTGGCGGGAGTTGAAAGTCCGTGTTGCTCGGCGACAGCCCCAAAACATCACTGCTCTTGAGAAGATCTGCATGGAGGAATGGGCCAAAATACCAGCTACTGTGTGTGCAAACCTGGTAAAGACCTATAGTAAACGTTTGACCTCTGTTATTGCCAACAAAGGTTATGTTACAAAGTATTGAGTTGTATTTTTGTTATTGACCAAATACTTATTTTCCACCCTGATTTACGAATAAATTCTTTACAAATCCTACCATGTGAATTCATGGATTTTTTTTTCACATTCTGTCTCTCACAGTTGAAGTGTACCTCTGGTGCAAATTACTGACCTCTGTCATCATTTTAAGTGGGGGAACTTGCACAATCGGTGGCTGACTAAATACTTTTTTGCCCCACTGTATCTGTCTCTGTTAAATCCAATTTTTCTTTCAAATTCAAACCTGAGTTTTGTCCTGAAATTTCTTCTTCTTATTCTGGTGTCATTTTCTGTATCAGCTACTACTTCGCCTTCAGGGAAACTGAGTCATACTTAGCTGAGTTCTACTGTAGTTATCAAGGACACACAGCCCCCATTATAAAAAGAGCTGAATTGCTTCCCTGTAGAACACAAATTTGACTCCGAAAGGCCATGGCTTGTCCTTGGCTGATGTTAACATTATCCTGAAACGTAAACCTGATCTCCTTGGGTGTCAGGGGAGTCTTAATAGGTGACACCTAGTGTTTTATGTGGAGGAAGTTGCCAGAGATCCTGTGGATGCGCTTGTAACCACTCTACTGATTTGTAAGTCTTTGCGCCAACCCCAAACCATCATTTACAGATAACATATATTCTAATTTTATGTTTCCATTATTAAAAGTGTGTAATGTACTTTGGCAGGAGTGAAGTGTTCCATATATCAAGTACTTCATTTAAACATGGGTCTAAATATAAAATATGGACCTTTTTCACTCCAGAATGATAATGAAGAGATGCCATATGAAGCTGCTAAAGTGATGCATTTTCAGAAAAGTTTTGAAGAAATAGTGAAACGACCTGGTAATGAAAATATTATGTTTTGATATATCCTTGACAATTTTGGGATTTCTAAGGCTTTGTTTTATTCTAAGGAGATTGTGGTAAGTTTGCACCTAACCTTAAAGAAATGAAGAACTAATTTTTATTGATTCTGATTGTTGAAGTTATTGAGATCAGCTGATCTACAGCTGATGTTGGCCTTCATGAAGTGTTTGAACTAATGACATGCTCAAATCTATAAAAGCAATTGAAACTCTGCTTTTGACTGGCACTCATTTAATCGTCTTCTGCAGTAAGCTGGTTACTGTAATGGATTTCACTCCTTTTATTACCATACCCTTAAGTTGATCACACTGAATTGCTTTCATCATTACTATACGCTCTGCACGCAAAAGGCCTCTCGAATGACTGTGCTTAGTTACATAGTTACAAAGACTTTTAACATGTTAGCCTTACCTGGCGAATTTTCGACTTCTTCATTTTCACTTTTTAAAGGACTTCCTTACAAGATACTTTGAACTGAAGTAATTTGGTTTTACAGGTTTCTTTTGTCTGTACGGTAGCATCTAATTTCACTCTACCATACAGGCTCTACTGGGCTAATGCCTGTTATTTAGCGTAGAAGGTTTAAAAGACATCACCTTTTAGTTTTGGACCACACATCTTGAAGCTTCAACATTAGCGATTTTTAATTAGTTCTTTGTTTTTTTAAGCCAGAAATTACCATAAATGGACAATAAGGCGGGGTGCTAAGTTATCAGCTAGCTTGCTAGATTGGTTAGCAGGCTATATCCATTAACTGTTGTGTCATAAGTCGAGTCACTAAGTCTAAAGCACAGACTTTTTGAATGGTCTGCACTGCACAACGAGACAGATAATGGTCCAAAAGGCACCAACAGCACAGACTGGTTGAGATGTGCAGGTCAGTGACTCCAATTAGGCTAGGCGATGCCTAGCAGATGGCTCGGCTCCAGCGGTCTGTGTCGGGACATCTGCCAATCAAAGCAGCCACTCTTCTAACTCCAGTGTCCAGATGAATGAGTTTTGTTTTGTTTTTTTAAATTCACTTTCTTTAAAAATATTTTGAAAGGGGCAAACTATTCAGGGAAACTGAAACTATTTTTTGTATTGAACTGCAAATATTCTTCTTAATGCTCTCAAGTCAGCCATTTTTAACATGGAAATCCATGCGAGCTAACTCGCCTTTGGGGCCAATGTCAAGTGGCACTTAAAAAAACTGCAGTTTTTGGCACTTTCATGTTTTCACACCCAGAGATCACCCGTGGGGAAACAATAGCATGTTCTTCTACTGTTTTAGTTGTTTTACTAGCCACATTCTGGCGGTAGCAGTGTGTCACATCCATCCATTGATCCATCCTATACAATATATATTTTAAGGCGACCGTGGCTCAGGGGGTTCGGAAGCGCATCTGTAACCGGAAGGTCGCTCGGTTCGATCCCCGGGCTCTCTGTCCTGGTCGTTGTGTCCCTGGGCAAGACACTTTACCCTACTGCCTACTGGTGTTGGCCAGAGGGGCCGATGGCGTGATATGGCAGCCTCGCTTCTGTCAGTCTGCCCCCGGGCAGCTGTTGCTACAACTGTAGCTGCCTCCACCAGTGTGTGAATGGGAGAGTGAATGAATAGTGGCATTGTAAAGAGCTTTGGGTGCCTTGAAAAGCGCTATATAAATCCAATCCATTATTATTAAGGCAAGAAGTAGTTCTGTAAACAAATGATGCTATAACTATTTGAGTGTTAAAAAGTCGTGATTGTACATGGTCCTGCCAGGTAGGAGGTTCATCAGTGCAGTGAAGGAAGTTGTGCAGAGAGCTGGTGTGGTAGAGAACAATGCTAGGGATAGGGTGAGGTGGAGACGGATGATCTGCTGTAGTGACCCCTAAGAGCAGCTGAAAGAAAAAGAAGAAGACAGTTATCAGACGTCGAGTTTTTTGTGATATCTCTGGTTGGTAAGCCTGATAGACCTGATGAAAGGACGAAAGAATTACATTATTTTACTCTTTATTTAAAAAAAATTATAAAAAGTAAGCACTGATGTGAAAGTGCTCCTACGGGTGTAGTGATGATGAAATACAATCCTCAAGTGCTGATTTGACTAATGGTTACACAAGTTTTTATTTTTGCTTTATTTGTATTTAATTGTTTAATTTTTCTTCTAAATCTGTGCAAAACAATGCACAGCTTTATAAAAACTGTCAGACAGGATTTGATTTTCCTTCCTCAGTCACGCTGCATGAGTGAAGTTCTTACAGTCATCTTTTTATCGATTATCACGAGGTAAAAAGCAGATTTAAGTTGTTCGCGTTACAAAGCAATCTATCAGGAATGCTCTCTTACATGTATTTGATTGACTACAGCTCTGTGCTGCTGGGGGAAAATGGATTGCACTGCAGCAAAAGTTGAGTCAGGCTTGTTGCACTACAATCCTCCATTAGAGGCTGCATTTAATCAAGATAGTAATGCTAACTTTTGAGAGGCAAACAAACAAATCAATAATGCAAACACTAGCCTACAATCAGCGGGTCTCTAGTGTCCACAAAATCAGACATTAAATTGTCCGTGTGAGCAGATTCGAGCTTCGAGATATGGTGCAAGTACAATGGTAAAATAATGAAATAATCCTTTTCTCGAACCAGCGATAAATGATTTTGATTAATGGCTGAGATCATGATATTTAACAAACTAATCAAGATGAGTATTTCTGACATAATCATGCAGCCTTCTATCCATTGTATGTCTGATTATTGTTAGATCCTTCTGCTGATTATAACCCTTGTTCATTATTTTGATAATATTGTAGTAATGGTAAGTAGGTTCCATTAGATTTTGACATAATTAGATGTCATCACACATGCTATATTCTGACACAGAGAGGTGGAGGAGTGGAGGGAGAGGGAGGAGTGAAAATGGCGGGGGGGGAAATGTGAAATGACACATTGACAGCTTCTCAACGAGGCACAATCAGCTCCGCACTTCATCATATTCAAATCCCCTGCAAGGTCCCCGTGGAGCTTTACCTGCAGCATTGTTTCCATTACGGACCCAATTATCTGCCTCGATCAATAACAGCTCACAGCACCTAAATACTCAGATTGCTGGTTTGTGATGAAATGAGCTGTTGTCTCAGGTTCACTTTAATGCCCCCCTTAGGACGACGTCAGTGTCCTCAAAAGTTTGTTTAGCGGTTGCTCTTTCTTAATATCCCTTCAGTGCACTTGGGAAGGTAAGCAAATACGCCAGATGGGTGAAGGATAATGTGTTCTGTGGCCCATTAGTGGAGGAAAGAGGTATGAATACCATGAACCTCTTCTGAATATTGCTCTTCATCTGACCTCCAGATTCACAGCTCAAATGAATCGAGATACCCTGCGGTGTTTCTAAAGCGATTAGTGATGGCTGGCACCCTATAATCTGCAGTTATCACAGGCAGCCAAGTTTATTCTTACTTGAAACACTTCAAAAATGTGGAAGCTGCACACAAGAACACATTTGAATTCCCAATATAACATATTAAAATTGTCCTTTTTTCTAGCTGGTAAGTTCATCTGTGTTTGCTGAAACTTTACAGTAAAGTAGTTGTGTGTATAGAAATATGCAGATCCAGCAGATTGTTACAGGAAGGTTTATGGTTGGAATTCTGGTGACTAATAAACTTAGCTTCCATACAGGTAAGCACTGTTGGGTGCAAAACAGGCTTTGCATTAGTGAGAATCCTAATAGGTTCCAAGACTGAAAGTAAAGGACAATCAGTGGAGGTTTCACCTTACTCCAAGTTCCTAGAAACTCAATCTGGATGGGTACAGTTAAGGTCCTGTTGTTATCATAACATATATATATGCAACTACGCATTAGCATTGATAGTTTAGTTAGAAGGGCTAGAGCGTTGGCAAGCTATCCATCCCTCCATCCATCTTCCATCTTCAGGTCATGGGGGCAATATTTTTAGCACAGACCACCAAGGGACACCAGGGTGTCCCCAAGCCAGCTAAGAGCTATAATCCTTCCAGATTGTCATGTGTCTGCCTTGGGTCTCTTTCAGTGACATATGTTTTATTTTATTCTCAGTTAACTGTTGTTGACTTGACACCAGCGTGAATCTGTCCAAAAAATGTTGGCTTCTTTGACGTTTGGATGGGTCTTTGTGTTTGAAGACGCACTAGCAGCGTGGCAGTGCTGGTTGCGTGTTTGCTTGGTCTGTTGACTGTTTAAGCTACTGTATTTGCTTGCTGTACCGATATATCTTTTGATGCTGCAGCAAAGCACATGGATTTAATGTCTAAAATCATTCCTGTCTCTTGCAGTTTTGATGGCACCAAGGGCACTTCTTTTACAGTTCACAGTCTTGTTTTCTTTTTGCTAGGCTCCTGTCTCTGGCAGTCTGTCAACTTACATGGTTGTGTGAAGAAATGTGAAAGTTGTGAGGGTGTGCAACTGACATTTTAGGGTGTTTTCACAATGACAGCTTGGTGTGGTTTTTCTCAAGATTTTGTTTGCAAATTTTTAATAAAACCCATTTATTTAAATCAACGTAGAAACAGTAGAAACAGCAGTTGGTTCCACCAGCTTGTTGGAAATGCAGATGTATGACACCTTTTCCATTTTGCACTGAGTGTCAGACAGGCTGTCTAAAAGGCGTAATGTACTGATGTTGTGCAGTTGTGTTTTTGGACTTTGCTTCTCTTTGTGTGAAAACTTATTTTCCCAGGTGCTATGGCTGTAAGCACACGCACTAAATTGCTCTGAAAAACCACTGACAACATACTGGTCAGAAATGATTGCCATGATGGAAAACAAATGGGGAAAAAATCACACCCAAGGGCAAGTTGCCTGAATAGTGCTGTAAATATCCAAATCGAGCCATAGTGGAGGTAATATTCGAAAGCCATTTTGGAATCACTCTTAACAGGATCTCTGGCTTAGCACTAAAGTGTGGCTGGAGGATTATTCTACCTCTGAAGGACCATTTAAGCCTCAGCCCTGCCATTTCACATATTTTGTAGCCCGTGTATTACCTCAGGCCCAGGGCCATCAAATCACCAAACATGACTGGCAGCTGTAAGATAAATGACAGCCATCATATTGGAAGTAGCAGGGATGATTGGAGGAAGTATGTGACTGTGTCATGGCCAAGAAAAAAAAAGACACATGGACACAGGTGGCAACTAAAGGTGTCAGGCTGATCTATTAGAAACTGTCTAGAAAACCCTTGACCTGATGACTCATTCCTCTACATCTGTTATACTCCCTTCCTCTCTTTCTTACATTCCCATCTTTTATGTTTTCTTAGACACAAACACTTTTTATTCTGTTTGTACTGCAGCTTAGAGGCTCACATGTGTGCATGTAAACTGAAATCGTTGCTGTATATCATAGACGCTCATCTCTGGGAAAGCCAAACAAACCAAAGTAATTGTTTTGTTTTTAATAAGCAATGAAGAAAGCAATGATTACACATGTCACTCCTGTTGGTTTATGTTTAAAAGGAAGAACAACATTAAACTGAACTGAACAGCTATTGAGATCTTTTGATTGATACTGAAGAAAGTTGCCATGGTACCTCTCTGTAATATCATATATTAATGCACTGTTCATCATGAATATAGATGAATACTGTAAATGGTTATGAATTTAGGGGAAAAAAACTAACAGGCTACTGATTGTAGCTGTAGCGTGCTTTCATGTTGAATCAGAGCTGTACTGGCTTATTGTTATGAATTTGTGGTTGGATTTCACTGTTTGTGTTTTGCTAGTAGCGGAGCGTCCTGACAAAGTCTCAGGGCAGCATTCAGCAGCATTCCTGTAACCAGGGAGTGGAAGAAGTGGGTAACGTGTGACAAAAGCTGATATTTTGTCAGTTTAAAAAAGAAACCAAAAAGAAATCAAGGTAGATGTTTAACAACACTCACATTGAGATTGTTCAGTGACGTGTTTAAAGTGTTAGCATAAACCTTACCGTGCCATATGTGCCCCACAGAATTATATTTTCATGATACTATACTACTGCGATTTCAAACTTTTACAGACATGTTTGCTTTATCAATATCTGTTTTATCTATTAAGATAAAAAATTCAGTCTGCTCTTCTCACTTCAGTTATTTTTACTGCAGCAAAATGAGACAAAATGGTCAAGCAGACCAACATTGTCAATAAACTGCCTGTGTTAATGCAAGTTAATGCAAATGTTTCTGCCATACTCTACTGTCCTCAAATTTACACTTCACGGTGTCTATGAAGAAAAACATGAAGACAGTGTCACATGTCCGGGTTTCAGTATCTTGACTATTTGATAAAAGTGCTCCTTTTCCACAACCATGGCCGCCTGTCCTCTTTGCACATAAAGTAGGTGGTGGATTGTGTTATTGCCTTAGCTCGCTCTGAACTGGGAAGTAGCTTTATCAAGCTGTGTTTGATGGTTTTTCAGTTGAGCTAGCTTTGCCGTCTCCAGCTAATGTTACCAGGATATAGAGTATTTTACTTTCATACAAATCACTTGCATCACATGCATTTCCTTTGTCCCAGCCTTTTTCATAAAATAAAAAATAGGCCTGTATATTTGACTTAAACCCAGACTGCGCTGTTCTGATTTGTTTCTTCATCTTTGTTTTACCAACTTTCGCCTTCTTGCCGGCTGCCATCTTTGTAATCTCTCATAAAAACAACAACAAAAATCAACAGTGCCAACTGATGTACTCCAAAAGCAAGTGATTTTAATTTTATGTAATAAAATAAAGCATGACTGTATTGATTTGGCAGCACAGTGGCACGGTGGTTAGCACTGTTGCCGCACAGCAAGAAGGTCCTGAGTTCAATTCCAACATCAGGCCGGGGTCTTTCTGTGTGGAGTTTGCATGTTCTCCTCGTGTTTGCGTGGGTTCCCTCCGGGTACTCCGGCTTCCTCCCACCGTCCAAAGACATGCAGCTTGTGGGGATAGGTTAATTGGATAATCCAAATTGCCATTAGGTGTGAATGTGTGAGTGAATGTGAGTGCGAATGGTTGTCTGTCCCTGTGTGTTGGCCCTGCGACAGACTGGCGACCTGTCCAGGGTGTACCCCGCCTCTCGCCCTATGACAGCTGAGATAGGCTCCAGCGCCCCCCGCGACCCTGAAAAGGATAAGCGGAAGCGAATGGATGGATGTATTGATTTGATACATAAATTTTGCAGGACTCTGCTATTTTGATCCGACCTCTAGAAACAGTATAATGGAAACCAACAGCTGACATTCACAGCATTCTAATATTCTATTACAGTGATAAACTACGAGGCCCATTTAGCTTGAAGAGCAAATAAATTCCAAATTCATCATTATTTACATCAAATAGAATAAAACAAAATCTTTTGTTTTGTCACCACTCCTTATAATATTAATTATAACAACTGTTGATTTATACATAAGCTTTTACCCTGTCTTATCTCCTCCTGCCTTAAACACTCTCAGTTCTTTGTCATCATCTGCAGTTTCCTTCTGCATCTGCCAAACAACAGAGCAAGGACATCAGAAGTATATTGGTAATCATTACGCTGCCTGCCTTGCTTTATTTTACAAGCTTACTAATTACTGCTTGTGCCATAGCTCGTTTCCCCCGGAGGCCCCACCCCCACCTCTCTGCGTGTGTCTTCCTCTCTCCTCTGCCCTCCATTGATCACAGCTCGGGAAAAGTAAACTTTCCGAGTGCCTTTTATTCCTTTTTCCTGAATGATTCCCAGTTGAGCAACCTGATTGCATGAGCGCTAGCAAAGATGCTAATTTGTTCTTGACTAGTGGAGTAAAAATCATCAAGGAGTACCTCAGGAGAGTGCAGGTTTGTGTGACTGCTTGCACATAAAGCTGGTTCCACTGTGTAAAATCTGAAGCTGTGAGACTTCCAACAATAGTTTTAGATCAAAGATAAACTAATATTTGCAAAAGCGTATCACACAATTTCCTAATAAGGCTTTGTAGGAGGTATTACTTGATATTGTGTTGAAAAACCATATCACAGAACTAATTACTTTCTTTTTCTCTTTTTGTTTCATGCTTTCGTCCCATGTGGATTATCTACATAGGTAAGTCACTGTTCAGCGCACACACACACACACACACACACACATAGACAATTGTTTGTCTTTGTGCTAGCATCTCCAAACGGCTGTCCACCCTCTACAGCATCTACACCATCTGCATCTCTCTAATGTACTGTACAGTAATTGATACCTGTGCAGTGTGCACCACATATGGTCTCCACTGCAGAGAATAGGCGTTGTTGTTGTTCACATTCAAGTATGACAGATGTGTGTATCCTGTTGTGATGATGCAGGGACATTACGAATGCATGCAGAAAGCAATTCATCACTGACAGCCGTGGTGCTTCAGTGGCTGTGACTGGGAGGGCGTTTGATTGAAACTCATGACATTTCCTGTGTGTGCATGTGTCATGGCAGTGTTCTCACATGTAATGAATTTTTATCACCTTTGAAAAGAGGAAATCAACAGGCTGCTCAGAGGCTGCTTTAAAAAAATCCCATGGATGGAGGAGAGGAGAAAGTGGAATGATATTTTTGGGTTTTATGGCAGAAATGAGTTCATGCATTTTCTGTCGAAGACCACCTTGTGGCTGTATATGAGGCGCTGCTTGGCACGTGACTGTTTTATTAATTCTGTTTCTTCTTTTTCCTCTACAAGTTATTGCGAGGTTTTGGTGAACGCACGGTTTCAACTAGTTTTTGTGTATATTTTAGGCATTTTCCTTGACAGCGCCTCAGTGAATGATACAGCAGCTGTCGACTGATACTTTTAAGTTTGTTAGAGTGAAAAAGGTCGACTTTAATGACTACATTCTGATATTTCAGTGCAGATGCAGACACTCAGGAATATAGCCTGAAAAACTGCTCCTCTATTTTCTACTTGTAAGATATGAGGCTCCTGTCTGAGTCGAAGCTTGTACTCTTCTTTGAGGAGATGTAAATGTGTGCAATACCAGGAAAATGTAGATTTAATCATGTCTGGCTACACTTACTTTAAGGTGTCACTTAAGAAGGAGCAGGACTCTGGAGGTCCAGTATGACGACTGTGTAGGGAAACGCTTGAGATTCTGAACATGTCAGAGGAAGCTCTAGCTAACCTTGTAAAAGGACCTAAGGACCAGTCTGCTGCTGAACTTAAATCAACTCTTTGGACCTACTTTCACTCAGAAAATGTTTTCCTTCCACTCTGTGCATTTTCTCTCCAAACCTAAGGAAGCTCAGCATTGGCAGCACCTAAAATTCTTGGTGCAAAAATACCCTTAGCTTATAGCCTTTGGTTTATAACACGGCTCACATCTCTCTGGATGGGAACAGGTCAACTGCTGGAATGTTGTCATGTTTAATGTCACATCTTTTTCTCATGCAAATTAAAATCAAGAAGGGCTGGAACACTTGTCAATATCAGCAGAGCAGAAAACTTTAATGAAGAAGTCTTGACCTGGCAACAAGAAGCGATCTGAAGGTCTTAGGCACTTCCAGGACCAAAGTATTAGGCACAGAACCCATTGTTTTTCTTTTTCTTAACCCCAGTGACCAACATGATACCCATGGCAATGTTTGTCAAACTGGAGATCATTTTATATAATGTGTCTAGAAACCAAACTGTAACTGCAGAGATAATGTATACTGTTGGGCCACTAAAGGCGACTACAGTTGGTTATTTGTCAGCAGCATTATTTCTTGCAAACAATTTCACTTTTTTAAAATTATAACTTGTTTAATACCCTGTAAAATATATTTGGTCTGTGTAGACTGCAGGATTGACCTCATTCAATACTATTATTAGAGGTATTAACAGGTTTGTCTTGCTCACAGCTTCTTTATATGACAGGGTTAGGGTTTGTAAAATAAGGCAAAGTAATTAAAGTAATTAAAGTTTTGGAAGTGTTTGGAAGCATTGCTCATGCCAACTGATTCTGTATAAATGACAGATGCAGGATCATCTGAAAAACTTTTGGCTCTGAAAAGTAAAGACTGCGTTCTTTCTTTAAAAAGAAGTCTGTGAATAGAGATCACTGAACCACTGCAGAGAGATTAGACCTGGGAATTGTTCAGTGTGCCTGGACCACTGAGAGGCCAGTGAGTATCACCTATATGTGATTATGATCTGGTGTGTTTGACGTATGCAGGCATACAGGCAGATAGTCATCTCTGGTTAATATGTTATTAGGTTGTGCCTGTGACTGTTAGTGAGAAAGAAACAAAGTAAACAATTATAAACATCACTACAACTTTTGTAACAAAACCTAATGAAACACTTAACTCTCAGATCACAATATGGCAAGTTTGAAGAAGCTAACAAAGGGAGAGTGGCTAAAGCTAAAGCTAGCCAGACCTCAGAGCTATCCAAAAGTTTGCAGCCTTGCTTTGATTCTCGGTATGAGCAGTGAAAGGATCAAAGCGCTATAAGGAAACATTTAAAGAAGAGAAAAGGGTTGATGTCCTGGTATCAGGTAAACTTATAGATATGCTGGAAAATTATGTAAGCACCTCATATTTGTTTAGTTTTAGAAATCTGCTGCACTTTGTTTGGTGCAATTCGTCAGATAAAGGTGGATGTAGAGGAACTCACTTCTTTCCAGTAGCAGAGCACCATTTTCAGTTGTTTCAGGGAGAAAATCTTTGCAATTTTTTCATCTTGTAAAAATTCTTCAAACTTTAAAAGCTTTCACTGAAGGAAAGTTGATTATGTAGCTGTGAGCCATGGTTCTTAGAAACAAAATCAGAATTAGCAAACATTAGTTTCACAGGGCATGCTTAAAAGTGTCAGCCAAGAAAATTACAAATGCTGCATTTCTGTCTGAGAAAATTCTCCTGCTTCATACTTAAAACAATAAAAACTTAATAGGACACATTAGAATATCTCTCTTTTACTAATTTCAAGTTTATTTCATACAGCATGGTGTTGATTTTAGAGTAAAATGAACAATACAGCAAGATATTCTTTAGGTTATGACTACTTTGTGATTTCCATTTGTCATGTATATCCTGTGCCTTCATCCATCATTTATTTACAGTCCATATTTGTGTTATATGTTTGTATATGTTTGTATATAAAATGTAGTAATTGGTAAGTTTAATGAATGATTAATGGGAAATTTCTGCTGGGCTCCGATTGTCAGAAACCCTGTTAGAGGTGGTCGATTTATCCAGTAGCGTTTGGACTCATTTCTACAGCATAAATTCAGAGTAACGAGAGTCTTCCTGCTTATCAGAACATACTGCCTCCTCTACCACTTTAAAATTAATTTCTATTCTATACAGCAGCTCTGCTTTTCATCTTTACCAATTTAAACTCACAGCAGAATTAGAAAACATGTCGACTTCAAAAGAATGAGAACACAGAATTTAACCCAAAAGGCATCAAATCCAGCAGACGTAAATCCAGCAGAGAACACAGAATTTAACCCAAAAGGCATCAAATCCAGCAGACGTAAAGATGCAAATCTTTATCACTGCCTTACTATCGACTAAATGTGCAGATCCAAGACTGGTCAGACTCGTTTTGGTGCACTCATGCAACAGTAATAACTTAGCCTGCCACCAGCATTCATTTAGGAACTTGGTTGGCCTACCGTCACAGTTTTTAGGGATTTGACAGGAAGTGCCTGGAGAGCAGAAGAAAAGCTGCGGAAAAAAATCCTCATAAAATCTAAAAAAACAAGACGACCTCGGCCAGAGAAACCTTGAACCCTTCTAATAACACATTCCGACTCATTTGGTATTAAAACATAATAGCTGCATCACTTCTCCTGAGTATAAAACTTGTTTTCAAATGGCATTTTTAAATTTATGGCCAATCTTCATTCAACCCACTTTCTCCCCTCCATTTCTATTGTGCCATATCTCACTCAAACACACGCCAGACTAATAGCAAATCGTAGCAGACCAGAATTTATTGTCTGCCCTGTAATTTCCTTCCCCAGGAGTTAGAGAGGTTACCTTTTATCCTCAAAGATCGCACATTACTGCTCTAAGTGCCTTTTTTACTGCCACACACTATCATCCAAGCTTAAACTGGCTGCAGATATATTAAAAGCCTTTTTTAAGTGGGTGGTCATTTGAGGAAGCGGCGCAACTACAGCATCCTCCTCCCTCGCACTTCTGTCAGCGCTTTTTTACCCTTGTTGTCTTCAGGGTGTATTTCACATGAACCAAGACTTTTTGTCATGTCTTTATCGTGTGTTAGTAGATGCATAAAACTCAAGTGTTCAGTCATAAAGGGTTCTGATTGCACATTTGATACAGATGTTAAAGCAGAGAAGGATGGATGAGCACTAGCTTGGCAATCACTTCTCTTCCTCAGGTTCGTCCTCTTGTCTAAGGGGGAGAAAGACTTTCTCTTTTGAAGTCACAGTCTCTTGTTTAAAATATTTCTAGGTCAGGTTACTAACCCTGGCATCATTTCTAAATCACATGAAGACTTAAGAGACTCGTGGTTAAAGTAAAATCCCTGCAATTAACGACAGAGCCTAAATCACAGACCTCTGTGTGTGCCAGTATGACTTTAACAAGTGCTGGGTGTCTTGTTTGCATTTCTTTTGAACAAGGCGACCATTGTAAGTGTTGAATTCAGCTGCGGCTCAGTAGGGGTATCAGCTGAATTCCTCCAAGGTCAATTAACAATAAAGGAGTGAACACAAAGTCCCTGAAAATTCAAGCAAAAAGAGCCCCTCGGGATTGGCAGCATAGCAGTTATGATACTAACATTAATAATAGCAAACTCTCCATTTCTAGCTACAGTGCTTTGTCAAAGGGAGCCAAAAGTAAACTGAACAAGCTATTCGTTGTTTCATCAGTTGAACGCTTTTAAAGAAATGTTTGGATTTTATTCACGCAGTGAGGATTGAGGTCCTATGCAATAGTCTTGAACCAACAAATTACTAGTACCTTAATAAAGCTTAATAGTGTGGCATTATTACCAAGCTACTAGTAATTTATAGTAAGTGCTTAATTCATCATTTATATAGCATTACTGCTCCTTAGCATGTCATTTATATGTACAGATATATCATTATGACTGTGATTATGATTATAATTGTTACTAGCAGTCAAAGGTGTACATGATGCAACAATAACAGTAACAGATGGATAAATATATCTATATTTATAAATGACATACAAAGGAGGAGTAATGATATATAAATGATATATAAATTAAGCGCTTACTAATACCTACAAAACCTGTATTCACATTTCTATAAGTAGTCTTCAGGAATAGTTCTGCAGGCTTCTTGAAGGACATTCAAAGTTCTTCTTTGGATGTTTCTGCATTTTGTTTGGCTCTCTGTTAAGATGATCCCACACGTCTTCAGTAATGTTGAGGTCTGGGCTCTGGGGAGGCCAATCCATGACTGATACATTTTTTCCATACAGGTGTGCTTTAACAACATTGGCATTGTGTTTGGGATCTCTTCTGGAAATCGAATTCTTTCAACATGGTATTGCATGGTGGATCAAGATCTGGATTCTGTGTTCATAATTCTATCAATTTTGACATGATCTCCACAACCACTGGCTGAAATGCAAACCAAACCATGACAGAGCCTCCCCAGTGTTTCATAGATGGCTGTAAACACTCACTGTTGTACCTCCGTACATACAGCTTCAGCTGAAAATAAGACTGGTGCTCTCCATCAACGAGGGTAAAATTTTTTTTAAGAGTATCTAAAATATATAACATAAATGTTGTTTTATGAGCATTTCTAGGACTTAACTTGAACACCATGGTACTCATACTGTAAACACATGTGTTGCCATCAAATCAAAGTGTCAACATGCTGACCTTTGAATACTGAAATAGCTCTTAGCGCTGTTTGAAAGCCATTCTCAAACAGAAAAAAAGAGCAAAAGGGTACGTTCAAGAATATGTCAGATGTGAACCTCCCGCTGTAGCTTCATATTATATTATATTATATTTTGCACTTGGTGAAAATAAGTCAAGAGCTGTGTGGTTGTTAAATAGCAGATACTGGATATTTTTAAAGTAGTAAAAAACTGAAAAAAAAGCAATGTTTTCTTTTTAAAATAGGAGAGCTTAGCAACTGAGCCACTGACTACACACTAGCCCAAACAAGGGATACAATAGTCACCAGATAGTTGATTTGAAGGGGATTCAAGTTTATTGGATGAAATGAAATGATATATAAAGTTAGAGTGCCTGTGCTCCAGTGTTTGTTTTTCAAAGCTGTCTGTTGATGCCTTGCTTGTGAAATACAGGCTCAAGGTTTCAAGATCACCTCTGCTACCAGGGGAGGAAGGCGCTAACTGCTCTCTGATTCCCAGGTATTGTATTGATTGAGCTCTCAGCAGGAGTGTCGTCCTGTCGTTGCGCTCTCTGCCTCTCTTCCCAGAGACGCAGAAGGTCAATTGCAACGGGGGCCTGACTTTGTGAGTCTGACACATTTAAGGGGGCGAGGATTTGAGGAATGTTTCTGCGACGTGGAAGGGAGACGGATCGAATGCGAGGACCTCTGACACGTCCTCTCCTGAAATGTTAAAAGAAAGAAAATCAACCCATGACATGAAAGTAAAGACAACGAGTCGTGGGGAAGGGGGAGGATGTAATGAAGGGCGGATTTCACTGGAGATCTCTCTGGAAATTGGCTGGCCCTTTGGAGTCTGTGACATTTCTTTGAAAGTGCTTTGGGCAGCAGATTCAAACTGTGACTCACGTTGTTGGCATGCAGTGGAGACGATCCGGCGTGTCTTAGAAGAATAACTAAATGCCTGAATGAAGCCACCTTTCCTCTGGCTTTATTAGACTAAAATGGGCATGCTGATCCACACTCCGTAGGTTGAATGACTCATCCAAATATATTTATCACAGTCTGTTTCCAGCTGTGCTGTGCATACATGCAGAAATGGGAATGATTTTGCCAAGCAGCTGGAAATGAACAACTAACACCGCGCTTTTTGGGACTATTAACACTTTAAAACATGTTTTTTTTTTGGTATGATAATTGGCTTGTGAACTGTCTTGTAAAATCTCCACGGTAGGTAATAGGCAAAACAACTTCAGTTGAAATATTTTCCATTTTCTTAATATTTTCATCTAATACTCTCATTTCACTGAACTCCACATGTACATTTAGATTTAGAGTACCAAAGCTATTTATGCGTCTCCTTGTTTCTTTGTGTAGTTCTCAAGTGAAAGCAACAATTCTTGTCTCTAGCCTGTGGGCTGTCTTCAGGGTTGTCTCCACCCATCTAAAAACACCGTGCCCTGCAGCCTTTCCCATATTATCACATGGGGTTTGCAGTTTGGCGTGTATGTACGTGTGCTCCCGATGAGGTTGAACCTGCACGTTTCTCGCTGCTCAGCATCGGGCCCGTGGCAATGAGTGAGGGCTTCTTTCAGGAGAGCTGTAAGTGCTAGCTTGAATTGGTCATTTGTTATATTGACTGCGCACTGAAGGCTTCACATTGATTTCCCATCGATGTGTAGGTGAGCAGTAGATAAGCCAGCAGACGGAAGGAGATAAGCGCCTGTCGTTTTCCCTGACAGCTATGGAGGCCACAAAGGACGTCACAAAGTCAGATGTCTCGCAAAGTCACCCACTACACCCGAAACACACACGAGCTCTGAAGCATTTTCATACTTAGTCCAACCTCTTGCCACATAGCACTGCGAGGCTGCTATATTGAATTAGCTATCGTCTCTGTCACGTTAGAAGTCCTCTTCCTGACAGGACCGTATCAATCAACTGATTCATGCTTATTAGATTAAACTATGGGGGTGTCACGTCGTTAATGTGAAAAATGGGACGTTGGAGCGAGTGGATGGAAAATCTATTTCAACAAAGGGCCAAGAGTCAGAAGAAGAACGTCAAACATTACTAATAGTAATGTTTGGAGTTTGAACTAAGGACATTAATATTGAATAAATGACACTGTAATCTGTAATCTTCATGCATGGGAATTTGGATGTTGGGTTTTTTAAAATTCATTCTAGAAACATAGACATTTTGCTCATGTTACTGTTAAAGTGTATTTTATACATTCAGATGTAAAAGGTTTGTAATTTGTGGTACATTTCAATGTTTTTCCCTTGTGGGATCAATAACATATCTATCTATCTGTTAATATAGATTACATGTGTTTAAATAAATATAAATTGCACATTGTTTAAAAACAGTTATGATGGCACTTACAGAAAATGAGAATCCCTGTTCCACCAAATCCCAGAGGCGCTCTGTTGCATTAAGATCTGCTTACTGAGAAAGACGAAAGAGATGATTTGAGGTTCACTGTAGTCAATAATGGTTGGACATGGTCAGCAGCAACAATAGAAGCCAAAATGTTCCAACACATATCCACCACACCATTAAACCGCCACCACCAGTATGACCTATTTTTACAAGGCAGAACTGATCCATGCTTTTGTGTTGTTTACACCAAATTCTGACCCTACCATCAAAATTTCACAGCAGAAATAAGATTCTTCAGGTCCATTTTTTCCAATCTAATGTTGTTCATTTTTTTGAGCCTGTGTGAAGTACAGCCTCAGTTTCCTGTTTCCAAAAGTTGATTCTGTTCATTTGGACGTAGCGTTTTGTGGGAGAAACGTTTCGTCACTCATCCAAGTGACAAGTGAGTTTCCTGTTGTTAGCTGAGTGGAGTGGCACCTGGTGTGGTCTTCTGCTGCTGCTTCGGAGATGCTCTTTTCATACCCTGGTTTTAACAAGTGCTATAGGCTCGAAGCAGCCTGACCATTCTCCTCACATCTCTGGCACCAACATGGCATTTTATTCATATATTTTCTCTTGTAAGACCATTATCTATAAACCCTAGAAAGGATTTATTTATAGGAGCTGTTTTTCCAAGTCATTTCATTATTGTCTCTTTGCTTTAACTGCTGATGATGGCTGCCACCAAGAGTGAGAGGAAGAGAACTTGCTAATATGTTGTCACTATTTTTCTTCAGCTGACACTAAAATGTGTCCATTATTGCTTCCTTCCGGAGGTCTTTTTCCCTCTAACATATTAAATTTAATTCACTTTTATTTATATAATGCCAAATCACAAAAACTGTTGCCTCAAGGTGCTTTATATTGTAATGTAAAGACCCTATGATAATACAAAGAAAAAAAAGAAATGACAGCTGTCATTAGTATTAGTGCTTTTTGTAAAACTCTCTATATATTCAGTTACAAGCTACTAGTGTTTTAACAATGTTCATGCTTCATTAACCTTGTGGATTATGGAACAACAGCGGGCGAAGGGACATTTGCTCTCTTAAGAGAGCACTATCCCCCAGGCCTGGTGCTGCAGGTACTTGTGTTGCTTGACTTAAAGTCCGAGAGCAAAAATCTCTCCTGAGAAGAAAACACCACGGATTACATTAAAAACATGAACAACTGCAGACTCATAGTGGTACAAATGTGTGCCTAATTCTAGGAAGACATATGGTAAATATTATCTGCACAGTGATGGGTATACATTACGACATAGCTGTGTATTAGCACCTCCAAATGGCTTTTCAAAGTATTCTAATTATATTTGCATCCAGCTTTTTGTGCTTCTTGTACTCATAAGCAGGCCTAAAAATAATTGTTGCTAATATCTCGACTGTCAGACTCCATCAAAATCTGCTTAGCCTTAAATGACAGCAAGAGGGTTTTTCTTTTCCCTTTTTTCCTTTTGCTTAATGTATTATTTAAAGATTACATCGTCCAGCCTGTTTCATCCTCAGCTAAACTAATTTTAAAAGATATATAAATATATTTTCCACTCGCATTGAGAGATTGAGAGGCTCAAACTTTCTGATGTGAATCTGCAGATAAAGCCATTCTCACAAATTTAACAATGCCCTGTCAAAACAATGGAAGGCAACATGAACAAAAACTTTATTCTGAAGTGGGTTTTGGCAGTCTGAATAATAGCAGAAATATCGCTGCAGACTTCTGGAACAAAGACATTGTTCCTGTGGCGCTCCAGTGCCAAATTTCACAACCCTGTAAATGGCCATTAAAAAGCACTGTGAATAATGCATAGGGACGCTAGCCAGTTCCTTTTTTCCTCTGTTCCTGCTTTCTCCAGGGCTAGCTAATGGCAAAGCAGAATCACATGGTAGTGCAGTCTGAGGCACTTAGTCTCTTCGCTTTCCAGCTCGCTTTGCCAGTCTAAAAGATCCTCAGACGTCTCTTTTTCTTCTAACAGCGTCATTCTGCACCTCTTCTTTTCCTGTCCGCTTGCCGTCGCTCATTTGCTCCTGGGCTTTAATGGAAAAGGGAAGCAATTTGATAGGCTCCCGTCTAAAGTCTTCTGACACACTCTCCTGTGGTTTGTGTACCACAGTGGGTGTCCACGTGTCTCATTTCCCCCCCAGGGAGAAGTGAGCAATGTTCATCCATCCGGGCCTCCACAGGAGCAAAGGAAGTGGGAGTCAGAGGGTGTTGATTAAAGGAATGGCAGGATGGGAAAGAAAAAAATGGGGAGAGGGTTGTTGAAAAGGAAGAAGAGAAATGAGGTGACTAGAGGGAGTTGCAGTGGGAAGTGTGTTGTGGCAGCAAAGAGGCTTTGGTAGCTCCTCAGTGGCCTTTTTTTTACTGTATCATCCAAGACACAGTCCCTTAGGGGGGTCTTTGAAAGAAGTGATTTGCCTCTTTTCTGTGGCTTTGTTCCAGCAGCGCTTGCTGTTGGCTGGAACCTCAAGGGAATGTAACGCATAGGAAAGTGAGACTTTGTTACTAAATTTATACCATGTTTAAAAGACAATGCATTTCTGTGTCTATCTATCAATCTATCTACCTCTATAGATCGATAGATAGATGTAAATACTGTATAATACTATATATATATATATGTGTGTGTGTGTGTGTGTGTGTGTGTGTTTTAAACAAATATATAAATATATACTGGGGAGGCTAATTCCACTAAAAAACCTTAGTGAGGGACTGTAGGTTGAAAATTACGAAAATTATTTTTGGACTGTAGCGACTGCCACCAAATAAAGCTGATCTAAGTGTTGCAAATAAATGACTTCTTTTACCAAACTGAGACAGTTTAAAGAAAGTAACATCTCATATCATCCACACCTTGTCTGTATGTTCACAGGAAAAGCAGCACGGCAGCGGCACAATGTCAAATGCTCCAAGTTCTTTATAGTGTCTAAACTTTTTTTTTTTTTTACCATTTTACTGTGCTCACTGTGCAATAAATAATCATGTCCTTTGGTATATAACTGAATAACATTAAGTAATTTTGTGCTGCACTTGTAAAATGTAAAAAAAAACAGCATTGTAGCATTATAATAATGAACTGTGTAAAATAGATGGACATAACCACCATGTTGTAACCATAAGTTTGTAGATATGCATTTTAGAACCTTTGTTAGTATGTTTGAATCACTCAGACAAAGGTTTATGAAAATTTGACTTAAGTAGCATCCAGATAACACAGTAAAACTTCGGCAGTTGGTTCAATCCCAGACTTGAGTTAGCTAAGGTATCGCTGAGCAGCAAGCTCTTTACATCTAACTGTTAGACCAAAATGATTGTGACCACGTGCAATGAACATGCAGCCTTGTTGTCTTTTCAAAGATTGAGTTCAGATCTGTAACCACATACAATCAGTTTGCTATCCTCAAAGCTTTGGGTCTGATTCTGACTGGTGTGTCATGACCGCAAAAAGACAAGAGTCAAATTGCCAATTACATGCAATCTGACGTATCTGTGATAAGTCAGTCAAAACTGAAAATCTGGGTTTTTATTTTTAATTCACATTAACAAGAATTTTATTTTGATTATTTTGATTAATTCTAAACAATGTTTAATAGATATGAAAACGAATTTCAGACTTTACCAAAGAAAAAGTGACACAGTTGCTCCAGGATGGCGATTTAACAGGAAAATAACATTTCACAATGGCATTCAGCGACCTTGCTTCTAAATGGGAACATAATCAAAATACAGCTACTGTACTTGGCAAGCAGTTGACTCGAGTACCCTATTGCATAGAGACATGTCACAGGAGAGTTGTGCTCATCAGCACAGACTTACTCAGATTGATCGGAAGATGCTGGCAATCTGTCTGCGTCTATAAATTAGATGGCAATTATTTGCAGAACTTTGCTAATCTGTCAGAGAGTGATTGCAGAATGTCTGACTCGACTCAGTTTGTGCTGATGAGCACAACTCTACTGTGACACGTCTCTTTGTAATAGGGAACAAGCTGTATTCTGTTTATATTTAGAAGCAAGGTTGCCAAATACTTGTGCAATTTTGCAGTTAAATCACCATCCTGCAGTGACTATGTCACTATTGTGGTGGAAATTCTGCATTTTTGTTTCATATCTATGAGATTCTCTGTGGACACTGAGTGTTTGGAGACGGGTTGCCTCCCACCAGGAGACCTGTGCAATCACCTTGAGATTAAGATTGATGGCCCAGTGGTTGTATTACCTCCTAGCAACAACTGATTTCTCCCAGTTACGAGGATGTTGGCTTTCGTACAAATGTTACACAATGTGAAATTGTCTCTAAAGACCCATTTTTTTCTATTAGACTCTAAGCATGCTAGTTTCATCTCTGAAGGTGGGTATTTTTATGAGGAACTCTATGTGGCTTGAGCAAGGCTGCTGGTGTGTATGACCTTCTGTAGACTTATAGCGATTTGTATCAATGATTTTTCTTCTTTTTAATGAAAAAGGGTTATTCACAGCTCTTTGAAGTTTGTGTTTTTCTCTGATAGAAAAACGAATACCTGTTGGGTTTTCAGCTGTTCTTGAAATTTGAAATTGTAGCCATCACACTGTGGCGAGAAAATAGAACTCTTTGAGATCCTTCTCTACTTTGAATCTTTTATAGTAATCACAGACTCTCCGGGGCGATAACACAAGTGTGCAGTTCACTGACATCATATTATACATCTTCAGGGTATTGAAGTGGCAACGGCACACACACACGGTTGCCTCTCGCTACAGGCTGCCAACATGGAAAGCTGCCTAGTGCGGCTTTAAATCCTTGTCTGATAGATAATAATTACAGACAGAATCCTCCATATCACAGAGATACAGCACAGCAGTTGCTCAATATGGCTCACAGCAAAAATCAAAGACTCCTACGGGGGATACGAATGTACAAATTTTATACCTGGATCTGCTCTCTTCATATACATTTGCACAAAAGCACACCCCTTCCTGCTGCTTGCAGGGGAATGAAAGGCAGGTGTCCATGTGGTGGAAGTGCAGTGGCACTCTCGGCAGCCTCTGGCAGGGTTATTGATGACTGCTGGTGTCAGTGGTGATGGGATTGGCTGGAGCTTCGTTGCTGAACTGAAGAGGCCTGCTGCCACTGTGAGGGCCTGACTCCCCTTATTGCATCATCCACACACAGATATGAAGCTCAGAGCCACAGACTTGCTTTGTGCAGATTTGTGCAACCAATGCTTTTTCTTTTTTTGTTTTGTTTTCTGTTTCTTATTCATGTATACTTCTCACACCACTTGAATAACAAATAGCATCATGCACAAGATCTGAGATTAGCTACACAAGTGAGATGATACGGCCCATACGGTGTTTAGCCTCGGCATCAGCTCTTAGACTGACGCAACAAAGATTCATCTCAGCGAGGGTTTTATCAGAGCTCAGGTCTCGTTATTCACCGTCTTTATGATTTCTTCAGTGTTTGACATCGCACTAGCACCCCTTATGGCGACGGTCATTACCGATGCTGTGCTACAGTGATTTGTAGCACAGTATCCTCCGCCAGGTTTACTGCTGTAATTGTGCAGCTTTAGACTCCAATTAACATAGGCTTCCATATGTATGGGGGAGATCTCCATATATTATGACTGTCACCAGAAGAGGCCAGGCCACTCAGAGCAAATGTGTATTATTAGCATGGGGAAGGAGCAGGGGTGGGCAGGGGGTGGTTGCCAGCGGTGGAAGCGGTGAAAGATGCCGTTTTGATTCTGCTTCCTGTCAAATGAATCTTGGCCTCTGGTGACCTAATTAGGGTGGTAATAAATCAAAGGACCCCACAGGCTCTCACATTCTGTTGATGTGAGATATGTCAGTGACCCTCTGGGGAGGCCGGGGCAACCTTCACATCACTTCCTCAAATCAAGGTTAGCCACAAGTATCAGGGACTGCCTGCAAAACCACATCAGCTTTTTGGAGGCATAGGCGTAAATTGTTATTTGACTTTTTGCTTGTTATGAAATTAGGCCCCATCGCTATGGATCTTGTACTTTTGGGTTTGGCTTTTTGTTATCCATGTTGTTGATTTGCAGTGGGTTTAAAAGATTCAAAGTGCATGTGGCGGCACCGTGCTGTGAACTTTTGCTTGGCTGCTGCAGAAGCCAGTGCACTGAATGAGCGAGCTTTTTAAGTTTTCCTCTGCAGACAGTCTGCGGATCCAGTGGGAGCTTCTCTCCTCCGTGCACGCTTCGCTATTTTTGGCATTTCAAAAGAGATGACATGTTGTTATGCATCCCCTGTATTGCTTGGCTCTCTGAAAAGTCTTCATGCTCTGAGTGGTAAAGTTAAAAATATGTCTAATTTTTTTTGCCTTTCGAAGGGAGTGTTTCAGTGTTTCAGATTAGTTTCAATTGGGCTCACAGTAACCAGTAGCGCATCCAACCTTTCAACAGTTTTTTCCTTCTTTTCAAATCTAGTGGATAATTGGATCGTTAGTGAATGCATGCAGGGTAATCGTAAACAAAGTTGCTGGTACTGATAAAAAAACAAACCAAAAAAAAGCACATCGGTACTGTTAAGAGTGCAGCTGTTACATGACAAACTAATGCAGCCAGCACAGCACTATTCCCCACATCCTAGTCACTTATTGACTTAAGCCTCACCTGCCGACAACAAACATGGTGGAGTGGGGGGCCACAACCAGGAAAAAAAAGCCCCCGTCTGCAGTGTGCCTTTGGAAGTTGTATGGGAGCTATATCACTGGGAGGCTGTTAGTGTAGATGTCTGGTGGCGGTCTGACAGGTGTGACGGCCCTCACGCTCTGAGGAAAGAGAAGGAGAGAAGGCAAAGTAAGAATCTAACAACCCTTATAGGCCAATACCTCAGTCCAGAGCCCTCTGGGAAATGTCCAGCTGCTAGTCTTATTGGTGGAGAGAGATGAAGCTGACAGACCTTAGAGGATGGCGCTCCGTGGAATGCCTTGTCTTTCTCACTTAGACTCTCTCTCTTTCACTCTCCTCGCTGCGTCGCTCCTCTTTTCTCGGCTGAAATGCTCCTGGTGGGTTTTTGAGCTGGGGAAGTGGAATTATTTGTCATGTAGATAATGAAATCCGAAGATTAAGTAATCGTGACATACAGAATTTCTCATATCCTGACACTGTTATCCTCAGTGCTAATTCTGCCTTTTATTTGGATTTGCTACATCTACAGTTCCCTAGTAGATTAATAATAATTTATAGCCGTGCAGATTTGATTTGTTTAGATTATTTCTTTGTCTGGTGGCATCAACACTTGGGTCGTGCTCATCTTCTGTAGTTGTAACTGAATAACACGTCACCTTTTATGCAAACGTTGGTCATTTTACTGGCGACAAGCTTTGCTTATTAGCATAGCTGTACAACGAGACTACCCTGGCAGGCATGGCTCCTTGTACTTTTTTGAACTATTTCACTGTAACTGTATATTACACGCTTGGAGTGTGGAGTTTAAAAGAAGTATGCATTTAATCATGGAGGATGATTTTAATAAAGTTATAATGGGCTGCATTATTGGAATTTTAAGGTCCAGTGTGTTTGGAGCTGGAGTCAATCTAGACACTAAAAGTCACAAGTTTTTCAGTTTTATTTTAAAGGCAATAATCAAGGAATTATTCATGATAAATGAGACATCCATTTATTACAACATGATTTCAAATCAATTCAAAAGCAAATAAGGGTCTTTGCTCTTTGCCTTTTATTCATTCTAACTAAGTCGCCCTCTGCTGGCCATTAGTAACATGCTGATTTTAGACACTTCTGCAGCGGCTTCACTTCTCTGACCTGAAGGTTAATTTACATGTTATTTACAGTCTTTGCATGCTAAATATAATGACACCATTAATGTTCATGTTATTCTCCACTCACTTAGGCTAAATGAGTGGTCGGCCACCGCCTGCTTCGACAGGGAAAGATGAGTATTTCCTGACCAATAGTTCAGGAAATACTCCTGAACTATTGGAGTATTTCCTGAACATAGCTGTCGCTATGACAGTTAGCTGTCATAGCGACAGTTAGCTGGCAGTATGGCACTATGGCACTATGAAACTGATTCCTGAGTCTCAACCATACAGACCGACAGACTTCCCAGTGACCCCCTGGTAACGACCTGTCACTACAGCAAACTGTACACTCCCTGACCAGTTAGCAAGCCTTAGGGAGCGGCTGCTTGCTGTTGCTAGGTCAAAATGATCACAAAGAGATATGCGGTTGTTCAGCAAAAGGCTCTGTGTGATTGCTTTGGTTGTGAACAGATTGCCGAGGTAAGATAACTCTTTAAGATAACTCTTTATTGTCATTGCACAGTCATACATAGTACAATAGTACAATGAAATTGGAAGACCCTTAGTTTGAATGGAAGACTCCATCTTGCAACGCTTGGAGTTTAGTTAGCGAGCGTTTGCGGTGAAAACCAGAAACCATTCACCTTCAAAGTAAAAGCTGTGCCATTTAGAATGTGTTGATTTCAGTGGTAAGGCACAACATTTACTTTGAAGACAAACATTTTCCATTTTTGGTTTGTGTCATATGCATACTCAGTGATTAGCTAGCAAATGTTTGCCATCAAGTATTACATGTAAACTATAGGTCACAGACCAAAGCAATCACAAAAAGGCTTGAACAGTGATTCTCACTGCTTACCCCTCACGAGCTGGTCTCTCTAGACCTGTGTGACTGAGGCCTCAGTCCGGTATAAGCCTCTCTTTCTTCTCTCAACGCTGCCTGTTCGCCAGTGAGTATGAAATCCACTAGGAATGTGTCATTAATGATTATTTGCTTGCTATGTTGGTTAATCACATCAACATAGCAAGGGGAGAGCGTCCTATATGAAACAATTAAATGGACACTTTGCGGCTGCTATATGAACAAATAGTTGGGGAGTGAGGTAAGTGCTGTTTAAGGATGTGGATAAACCAGTCACCAGGAACTCAAGACAGGCAACACATGGAAGATTTAATTAGCTTATGCTCTGTGCTAGCATGTTCCCTATGAAATTTGTTGGGCATGGGAATGGCGACTTCCCCACTGGCGCTTTATTGTACAGTGCGTAACATTGACCACACAATAAGACACGATGGCACTAGACTTCCTTATTGAAAGGATGCTTGTGTGTTATTCTAGCTCTAGCTTAAGGATGCTATTAGCATTAATGTCTTGTGGGCTTTTTTCATGCTTTGTGAGTTAATTATTTAGCAAAACATTTAAGGATGCAGGCCACTAAATTAGCAAAATAAGGCGAAAAAACCCCCACCCAAAAACACAGCTGGTGAAAGAGTCATGATATTTGCCCAATTGCCCTATCCTCCATTAAAAAGAGATTAAGGAAAATAAAAAAATGGCACAAAAATGACTTTATTGCCCTGATGCAACAATATTATAAGTTATAAAGCAATTTGAGAAATACAGACTGAGACTTCTAATGGAAACAATGGTTTGAATCTATGTTAGTGGGACAGGGCTAATATAACACGTGTGGCTAATGTGCTACATTTTCCTTCTACAGAAACACCCCTGGAGGTCATGCTTGGGTTTACTTTTTATTTGTCACATAAATTTTAGGCTTTCGCTGGATAGGGATTGTTCAATAATTGCTGCAAATGCTACTCCCACTTTACTGACTCACACACAAAAACAAACACACATAAACCAGCCCGATACACTCAACGCTTGCTCATAGCGACCCATTTAACCTCTGGCTACAATCCGAAGCATCTGACTGAGTGAAGCGTTAGAACATCAGCAAACGATGAATTGCTCTGAAGCAATGCTGAGTGTGTATCTGCTCATGTTCTTATCTCACTGTAACTTTTTTTTTCTGACAATGCATATACTGTGTGTACACAAGTTATATAAATAAATATGTAAAAGTTTGAATTATTCATACTTTGAAGGAAAAGAGGTGCCTGGACAAAGACAGAAAATGTATTCTAAAGTTGCGAATCTGTTATCTGAGGGGCAGGGTATGTAAATGCTTGACTGCAATAGAAGTCAACGTCAAATGACACTGGAGGCAGACCGTGTCTTCCTTGCCACTGGTCAAAGTAGGTCCTTTTTCTTTCCCACAGACAATCTTGTTTCCGTCAGACAAAACCCCTGAAGGTCACGAGCTAGAATTGGGGCACTGTGCCCTTCATGTATCCTTCACCAGGCTAAAGACACAGTGCAACAAAGCAGAAACAAAAAGAAAAAAGAAAAAAAGGAGGTAAATAGAAACAGTGTGATGAAATGAGATGACAGGAAGCATTCGCACAGAACACCAGAGACATTATGTCCTCTCCTTGGGCGAGTCAAACCTCAACTTTTTCTTTTTTTGTACATCAATATTTTACTGCAAAAAAGATTTTTTTTAATGCATAAAGCAGTGATGAAAGATTAAACGGGACCTCACAGTTTCCTCATTCCGTCTTTTAGTGACACCTTTTTTGCAGCAGAAGTGTCTCTTTCGGAGCCTTAAGGGGGAGAAGAAGTGACATTGAAAATGTAGGCAATGTTTTGCCCTTTTTTACATTTTTTTTCTTTTCTGTAGCTCTTAACGTTCAAGCAAAGTTTAATGCAGTCAGTAAATATTAAACTTCCTCGGGCTCGCTAGGAAGAGTCAAATTAGACACTTCCAGATACATTTGTCAACCCGCCGCCTTTCGACGCGGATCCCCTGTGGGGAGTGTAAACAAGTGATATCATCTTCTTCCTTGCTAAACCCCTCCCCGTGGCTCTGAGTGACAGCTTCTGGTGGCAGACCCCCCACCCCCCAGGTACTGAGCATTGGGAACCACAGACTCCCAGAGTCCAGGGCTATGCCAGCTGCGACGCTGATACCCCTCTGTGGGGTGCCTGAGTGGGTGAACGCGCAGAAGCCTGGAATCTGTGTGCACGTTTGAACGTTGTGTATCCACGCCTTCATTTGTTGCCTGTTTTGCGTGCGGATTTGTTTGAGCAGAGGATCAGAAACATCGTGACTGAGGCATTTCGGGGTGTTTACTTTTAATTATGTTGTTGTTTTACCCCTATTCTCAGCATTGAATGAGGGTCTCCATTAATTATGCACAGGAAATGCACTGTGGGTTCTCACAGGCACCGAGATATGCCTTTTGTGCATCCCCGCATTTCCCTCCTATTGACTTTAGACAGATAAACGAGGTATGCTTGGTTCGCATTCAGCGGCTGTCAATGGATCGTGTTTAATGTCTGCCATTACCAATGATTAGCTTTGGATTAGCCTCAGCTTTTGTCCCGTCTGCCCGCTTTGTTTTCCCTGTCCCTTTCAAATCCAAGTCATTGGGAAAAAGTGGCTCTTTAGAACTGTATCTAAACACGATCAAAAAGCAGCGACAAAAATGCGCCGCGGGGCCAGACTGCTGTCACAACACGGGTTTTGATGGGGAATCTCGACTCTGATGGGTGGACATGTTGGCAAACAGTGTTAGTCAGAGCTTACTGTTTGTTAAATATAAAGCAGGCCTGCGATATGGTCATTGTTCAGCATGTTTGTCAGAATGGAGATAATGATAGTTGTATCTATGCATGGCACTGTGGGCGTTATTATTTTTTTTTAATTAAAAGCAATTGAGTAACTAAATCACACAACGGAGAAAATGATATAAAATGCACCTCTGGCCAATATTTTTCCTTGTTTCTTCTTTTTTGTTATCAAAGCAGATGTTTTTCTATCAGCAATACACACAGGACATCAATTAGAACACTCAAAAACAGAAATATGTGTCCTTTTTTTAATGTATGTTCATCGACATGCTACATGCATCTGAACCCTGTCATGAATCACTGTCAGTTTGATGGGTTGCTCACATATACAAGCCCTGTCAGTGCCCTATTAACTCTCACAATTAACAATAAATGAAATAAAATGGCCATAGTAGATATTGCTATGCATAGAAATTAGCTTGTTATCGAAGGACAAAGTAGAGCAATTCAGACTAAGAGCGGTAATTGCTTTGGCTTTTTATACAGAGGTTGTGACCAAATGAGCTAATGTGTTTAGTGCTCATATTTCTCACCAGCAATGCTAAATTTATTGACAGTTTATGCCCATTGATGAGCATCTGACTTACACGGCTCGATTAGCAAGTCTGAATTTTAACATTTAGCATTTAAAGTGTTACACATTCAGCCTATTATCACCTTGAGAACATGTCCAGAATAAACAAGCTTAATGTCTCAGCAGGACTGTGAAGAACTTATCCAAGTTTTATGCGTTTTTATAGGTCTCACAAAAGAGCCGCACAAGTGTTTATGACCAAATATCTGCAAAATAGAAGACATGAAAAATATTTTTAATTAGCTCTAGTGCTTAATAATAGTGTGTTAGCATATTTCAAGTCAACATGGGAGACATGATCTGCTTTAGCAAGCTGACATAGGTTACACTCTTCAGTTGAACTAAGTTTTTGTGCCTTGTTCAATTAACCCACCCAGTTACATACACTGTATGGACAAAACTATGCCTCAGTCTTTGAATTCAAGTGTTTCACTCATAAAATCCAATCACCTCGTTCTTTAGATACATTTGTTTAAGGTATAGGAAAACTCAATTCCAATAAGTCAGTTCTTGCCTCGAAGATATTCCACGATCACCTGCAAGTGTTATTATTGGAGAGTGGAAGCATTTAGGAAACAAGTGATGGGGCTCACAGTGGATAAAAAGCCGCCGATGTCCTTCTATCTGAAAAACTACAGACATTTAAATGTCCTCTGGCATCATCATCAGCATGTAAACTGTGCACCGGGAGCTTCATGGCATAGGCTTGCACGGCCAAGCATCTCCTGTAGGTGTAGGCGACTTCTGCACATATAATCTATTTTACTTTTGTCCAGAACATGATTGCGTTGCATGAAAAAAAAATGACAAAGTTAGTTGTGAGTCTTTAGTACCTTTTACACCAGTAAACCAAGCTAATAGCATCCATTAATACGTCCATCATCTGGCCATGAGCAACAAAAACATGACAGATACACATCATGGCTATATGTCCTCAAGTATTCACTTTTCTCAGGGTGAAACAAATAAAGCATTCTTGGCAAGTATGGCCAAGTGTTAGAGTTCACATCATAGAGGGACATTAATCCAAAACATGATAAATGCCAAAATATGAGAAAATGCCAAATACAAGCCAGTAATTAGCTGTATGTTAAGAGCTGCTGTGTTTCTATTTCATGACCATTAGAAACCTTTTTGATTCAGAAGAACAAGTTCAGTACCCCATTTCTTTCAAAATTCAGCTGCTGCTGGCGTGATTCTCCTCTGACGGATTTCTCACCTGTGCGACTGAAAAAAACATGTACGTGAATCACACACAGTGAGCGTTAACAAGATTAACACCGCCAGAGAAGTGACTGTTTTATTATTATTATTATTGTTATTATTATTTTTGCATCTGTTTGTTCTTCTGAGGTTTCGTTAGTTCCACGGTAGCTAAAGGCATAAATCCATAGATCTGTGTAGCTACATGCCTTTTGCAACAAGAGATACCCCAAGGTGTAGTTTTGATAAGTTGTTCTCTATTATAGGAGAGATTAGAAGCTATTATTGTGAGAAAGTGTGGTAATTGATACAGCGGAGCTTGTTAGATAAACAACAAGTTGACTTGCCCTGGGCTTGTAGAAAGAGATGGCCAATTTAACTTGTGATAGAAATCAAAGAAAAGTAATTGGAAACTGCATCACCTGGAATGAAGCCGAGGATGATGTGGCAAATTGCGACTGTGAAATATGGCATAAAAAGACTAGCCCTTTAAATCGTGTCTTGAAAAAAAAAGTCTGGAATGAAAACTCTTATTTAGCCTTTAGCAAATGACAGCTTCTATTGAAGTACTCTGTATTGATATCAAGCTGAACATTTTTTTACCACTTATTTGCCCAAAATGACAATTTAGCTGCGTGTTTATTAGGTAAAAGTACAAATTTGCTGTGATTTTCAGCAAGAGCAGGCTGAGCTTGTGGCCTGTCAAGCGCTGGCTGCGACTCGTGCCACCATTCAGCTTCATCCTCCCCGTTGTGTGGAGTCAACACTGCAGCCGCTATCATCGCAGGTAATCATCTTCATGCTCTGTTGCGTTCCAAGAGACGAGCCAAACACCTTTCCCAACTAGCATTAAGGCCACAGACTGACCGACATGTGGCGATGTAAATACACACTCCACTGTGTCGCAGAAGGACGCCGCTCCCTCAGTTGTGAGGGATCCAATTACCTGAGCCACGATTGGAAGCGAGGGGAAATGCCAGTGGTGGTTAGCGCACACATCAGTACCCAGGAGACAGACAGACGCCTGCTTCTCTTCGTCCCCACGCGCATATACACTGCTACATGCAGAGCTCAAGCTTATTTATGCACTTGCTCACTGAACCGTGAAGTCCCAGTTGGTCGTCAGATGCGTGTGTGTGCATTTATGTGTGGCTAAAGCTTGTTTGAATGTCAGAAAGCCACACATGTGAAGCTCTGAATTGATAAAATTGAAAAAAACAAAAAAAGGAGAAGAAGACGAAACACTGACTGTGCATAAAAACAACACATTTTCCTTTTTTTTCTTTCTTTTTATCAAGCCCACAAAAATTCCTGAGGAACGTTCACAAATAATTCCTTAGGATGAGCGTGGTGTCAGCCAATTAGCATGTTCCCTCGCATCTGATCTGACAGCTCGCGATCCTCGCGATGAGACTTGTTAGCTTCCCTCCTTCTAGTTAGGAAGACGGCGGACGTCCCTCCACTTGGCTGCTCGTTTGCTGTTTGTCAGTGGAAATGATGTGCTTGAGCAATGAAGGGAACACTGAAGGTGAAAATTGTCACAGCGGCCACTGTACCATCTGTTCATTGTGTTGTTCATTGCACAAAGGAATGCGCATGAAGAAATGTTGAAGGTACCAGGCAGGTTTAAATGGTTTAGGAGATTAAAGGGAAGTTATGAGGAGGAAGGAAGTTCCAACCACGTTTTATTATAGGGTATTGTTCTAATATATAGTACAAGTACCACAGAAACCCACAGAGCCGAAAGTCATTTTTCAAATAAATGCAGCCCATTATAAACGGAACATATCCATCATTTTCACAGCAGTAATTGTGCCACTGTGCAGTGAGGCAGGTTGAGTTTTAAGTTACCTTCAGTGATATCATAATTAGCTATTCTTCTTCATCACCAGCTTGATGTAATTATCACAGTTTGTTGATTTTAAGTGAAATGAACTTTAATAGCATTTTTAGTGTATTTTGCCTCTATACAAAAAGAATTACAGACATTTTTATACACAGTATGTCATTTCTAAAGTAACTGCACAGTTCATTGGGAAGTGGTTTCATGGCCAGGTGAGGCCAGTTCTCTTTGTATTCAATGAGAAATTAGCTGTGAATGCAAGTGAGGAAGGCCATCATTGAGCTGGAAATTAAAATAAGCTTATCGGGAAGGCAACAAAAACTTTAGGAGAGGCCAAATCAGCAATCTGATACTTAAAATGAATGAATGCAATGACCAGTTCAGCAACACCATAGGTCCTAAAAGACAGCAGAAGGCAAATAAAATGCAAGATGACCAAATTAAGTCTGTGTTTAAAAAAAAGGCATATCATTGTCAAGGTCTGGATGTTGCGTTTTCAGTAGGAGAGATGTTTCATCACTTAATTGAGTCCTTACCTGGATGATTGAACATGCATCAAGACAAAGACTAGATTTAGACTTTTCCAGGGAACTTTTAGAAGTGACTGCACAGCTCAGAGACAGCTCATGATGTGAAGCATACCACATCATGTGTCAAACACGGAGGAAATGTTGTGGCCCTGTGAGTGCACAGAGCAATACTCTCTGCTCGGATTCAAACATGTGCTGCAAAATTGATCATTGCTTCACAGCAAATGGACCAATGACCCAAATCAAACTTCAAAAGCAACCCAATGCAAAGAAATGGGACTTCAATGGTCAAGTCAATCACCTGATCTCAGCCAAACAGAGCATGCTTTTCAGCATCAAGCAGCAACCCAAGGACAGCATTTGGTGGGTCTAGACTTGAAGCAGTCATTGACTTCAAAGGATTTTCATTCAAGTGTTAAAAACAAGCCTTATATTTAATACTAATGTTATGTTTCTGATCCTGTGAAAATTGAGGATTATGCATAAAATGACTGTAATTCCTAAACAGTTAATCCGATACATTTTGGTAAAGCCCCTTAAGTTAAAGCTGGAAGTCTGCACTTCAATCACATTGTGATCATTTGATTCAGAATCTCATGTGGTGCTGTACAGAGGGAAAGTTACAAAAACTGTGTTACTGACCAAAAAATATGGACCCAGCTGCATATGTGTCTGCTTTTTTCCACTGTATGAGACTTGAAATAGGTTGAAATAGGGACTCTTATCTACAGCAGTACTGTAGATTGGGGGATGACCAAGAAGACCCTGCATGCCCTTGATAGATTGTGCTGGTACATGCCTGGTTAGAAATGATCAATATGGAAATTCAAAGTTACATAACACAGTCTGAGAAAAGTTTAGATTTATTAAATCTATCACCTATTAAACACAAAAACAACAACAAAAGTCTCTGCAGTTAGGTAAATCAAAGCTCAGCCACTTGGTGGGAACATGCATTAGTAAGATTATTGGAGAATAGCCAACCAGCTGTTAAGACTTCTAATTATTCTGAGTAAATGCCTCATATGTGTGTAGATTTGTGCACCTTGCTGTAATTATGAAGACACACTTGGAAGCAAAATACTCCTGGGTTACTATTATTCTTCGATCTCTTTATCATAAACACACAGGGTGGAAGAGTTGAATGGATCTATTGTAAAGTCAGTTTTATCGAAAGGGTGTGTTTCCCCAGGAGGGCAAAAAGGGTGCGTGGGGGTTATGTTTCCTTCCCTCCCTCCGGGACCATACGGGGACGGTCATCTGTGGCCTCTCTCCCCACCGCTCCAATTAAGACAGTAATTCGAGTAACTGTCGCTTACTGCTGCCCCAAACTGTGGTCACACAGGTTAAACCATTCACACACGCACGATGTGAGAAACTCACGCAATCAGTTCCAAGACAGCCTCACACACAGCCTCTCTGACCCGCTGGTGATTATGTAGATTATGTGTTAATGTCTATGCACGCATTTTTGTGTTTGTGTGCGCGCGGGCACGGGTTCCCCTCCATTTCAGTAATTGCTCAGAAAAGTAGATAAGACTGTAATTACAGCTCTTGTTGAAGAAAGAGCTGGTGGCGTCAGTCTTCTTCACGGCTGCTATAAATTGCCACTCGTGGCCTTTTTTTTTTTTTTTTAAATCCGACGCCATCATGGAGAAAACAAAAACGTATAGACCGTTTAAGGTAATGAGGTTTTGTCCTCCTCCTCCTCCTCCTCCTCCTTTCATTCAGCTGATAATCGCATCCACGAGTGTCGCAATGCAAATAAGCGAGACAATAAATTGCTTACTGTTCTGAAACTTTCAGTCACACGTCACATGCAGATGGAAGAACCCCTATCCATAGCCTAATTAAGTTTAGTTTCAGCCTTTTGTCTGTTTTAGCTTTAAAGTTTTCTTTTCAACTTTAAATTGAACATACAAGCCAATAATCAAATCGCTAAATTGTATATTTATATTTCTTGATTTTCTGTCCGACTGGGCTCTTTTCATGTCTGTGAAGTAACACTACAAAACTTATGTTAGGAAGTTAATGAGCTATATAATAGAAATCCTTCTGTTTTCCTGTTGAGGTATCTTATTAGAGTTAATTATATATAAACTAGAATTATGTGGCAAGTATCGATCGACATGACACGCCTTGATTTTTTTTCGTAGCTTGTTTTAGTCTTTTGTTCTGGTAAGTGAGCAAAATCATTCTGTCTGAATGATTGGAGATATGAAATTAACAGGGTTATCCTTTTTTGTGATCATCTGCGTAAAAAGGTGTCTTGATTGCTGAATATCTCACCCCGGAGTTGCCTCAAGAGCTGATGGAGAGCACAGTTTGGCTTTGACTGTCTGATTTTTGTGCACTCAACACGCCAGTGGAAAAAAACCCCCAAAAAAATCCTGGATGAAAGTCACACTTCTGCATTTACTTCAGTGTGATGATACCATTTTTTTTCGTTAATTTTAAGTGTAGGATGCTCCCGGATGTCTGGCTAAGTTTTAATGCTACTGTTACACCAGTAAGTGGTGGCAGGAGACTGTGGCACGACCAAAGATGATTGTGATTTTTGTTTGCAATGAACTCACAATGTCGTTGCCTTTGAAACATTTGCTTTAGAGATGGGGAGCAGGTCTCACTCGCCATCAGCTGCTGTCTTGAAGTTGTGATAAAATGGCACGAAGACAGAACAAGTCAGCTATCATTTTAATGGGATCAATTTGGGATCCAATGTTTGCAGTGAATCAGCAAAAATCACAAATCTGGTGTTGCTTACATACACAGAAAATCATATGAACTACTTTGACTCTTAATTCAGCCAGAGCCTTGTAGATTTGTAACACAAATTCTATAATTCCTCCACACATAGGGAGGTTGCTGCAGGATGGCAATTTAACTGCAAAATAGCATTGGTGGTTGGCAACCTTGCTTTTATATAAGAATAGAACCATAAGAAAACCCAGCTGGCAACTATGTGATTTGAGTCCCGTATTACAAAGGCATGATTTTCAGACTGACTCAGATTGATTGCAACATGCTGGAAATCTCTCTGCATGTATTGCAGTTATTTGCAAACCTGTCAGAGAATGTTTGCACAGTTCATCAGATGAACTGTGCAACCGTCTCAATTTTTGAGCTGCAAGTATTTCAAATTGGTCACTCAAAAAACAAAGAAGAAGAAGAAAATCAATCCAACCACTGATTTTTAGATTTTTCTAATTGCTTTTGCCCTCCTGTTTTTACACGGGTGTGACTGAACCATGAAGTGTTTCAACTGCCAAACCTGGGATAAGATGCTTCCGTGCACAGCATAAACAAACATCCAAAGTCCAGCAAGAAAACTAGTGTGCAAATAAACAACAAGACAATGAAAACAGTGGATTGAAATAAAAATGTATTTCAAGTCAACTAAAGTGGCAATGCAGACTATGGATTATGATTACATTTTTTATATTAATGATTTTTCCAGCTGACAAACTTACATCTCGAAATGTTTATAACTCTGTTCTCATAAATGCCTCCTAAATACAAGTTAGCCAGAGTAAGATGTTAGCAACAGATCCCGTGGGTCCTGATAGATAGACAGCCTCATTGTGGTGTGATGGGAGTGTATAATTGTGTGGTATGTGTAAGATAAACATCCGTGTGAATGCTTTGTAAGGAGATGGTCAGTGCTATTCACAGCACTTTTAATATTGTGGCAAAGCAGTATGTGCGGTCTAAAGGACTGTAGGAGCTGTTCATGGTGCTGAAGTCACTACTCTTAACAGGGCTTGCTTTAAAACACACACACACACACACACACACACATATCGTGCTCTGTCTTGTTGTCCCTTTATTATCAAAGCTCATAGATACACACATAGACCTACTTTATATAACCCCAATTTCTGCCACTCCTGACTTACCTCACAGTATTACTCAATCCATTATACACACGGTACACACTGGGACACTTGACAAGATGCCAAATCCCAGAACAGGCAGTCTTTCTAGAGAGAACAATTTCAGCCCGCTGTGGGAGTAGATTTCAGCTGAGTGTAATCCATGTTTTGGTCTGGCTTGTGGATGTTTCACAGGGGAGAAAAGATACCTGCTTTTGTTCCAAACCTGGCAAACAGTCAAGCCTGATTGTTTTCCTTTCCCACCACTGTCACATCTTATCTGGTCCACCGCTGTATCCCATGAAGGTGTAAATTCCAATGCACAATAATACACACACACACAAGAGAAAAAGCCTTCTGGATTTTCAAACCAATAAAGTGAAGAAAGAGCAAACTGATGCCTTTTAATTTCCATTTCACTGTGGCCTTTGTCTTTGAACAGAATGAGATTAAAACAAAGTGAAACTCAGTGTGAAGGAAGCTTTATGCGCGCTTGTGAGTGTCTGCTTAAATGATGGCGACAGATAAAAAAGAGCTTAAGAGGCAGTTTGTGGGAGAAAGCAGCAGGTGACGGGGGCTAGAAGGTACCCGCCTGCCGAGAGAAACCATTTGTAGTGGGCAAGAGCAGCGTGAGACCATATTTCCATACTTGTTTTCATGCACTTGTTTTTGAAAAACACCACTTGTTTCATTTCAATGAAGAACACAATTGTAGAAGGGAACCGGATGTCCACTCGTGTTGACAAATTCACATTTATGCTCCGCGCAGTCTTGCGCGCTCCCACGTGCCCAGCGGGAGGAGCGATTCCAGCGATGACCGTGCGCCGCACACAGATGCATTCGTAGGCGGGAGGGTGGGGGGGGCTCCGAATGATCCATCAGTGGGAGTGGTCGGGGTGCGCGTCAGACAAGCGAAATGACAAAGGCATCTCAGACAGATGAATCAGCCCAGCCGCTGTGAAAGGAGCGTGAAAGAGATGTTCACATTCATCCATCCTCGTCAGCAAGCCACCCCGGCTGTCCCCCCGCCTCCAACCTGGTGCCTGACACGTTCACCCGCACACACACACAATCATATTTTTACAAGTGAGAGATTCACTCACATGGTGAGGGGGCGCTCACTCAGTCACATGTGCATGCATTTTGCATGGGTGCTGCACCCACACAGAGCCACACACAAACATTTTGTCTATAGACACCATCAGGGGAGTAGAGAAGTTAGCCACATCTTGTTGACATTTTCATAGGCACTAGGAGTAATTTATGTAAGGTTAGCTTGCTCCCAGTGCACTGGGCCAGAACACAGTAAAAGCAAACAGAGGGAGAAAGAGAACAAATTGCTTTTTTAAATTGCTCAGACAAGGGGTGCTCTTTTTGCTCTATTAGGACAAAGTGCAAACACCGCTACAAAGCAGGAGGGGCAGACTACAGGACTGTGACTAAATCTAATAGAAATACCACTTGCTAATGCTGATACCAGTGGGCATCTGCATGCGATAAAGCTGATGATCTTGATGGGGAGAGCTAACCACAGCTAGAATCACCCTAGAAGGTAGTCTGTTTTCAGGCTGCACAGTGAGGCTCGACTCATGAGGGATGAAGCTGGGAGTAATCTAAAAATATCCCAAGCAGCTTATGTTCCACTTGCTTTTTATAACATTTTTAACTTAATGAATAGGAATAGAAGACTTTTTTTTGTAGTTACAGGATCTGAAAAGAGACATTTGCAAAATATCTGATACGTCATTAAAGCTCATCTTAAGTCCTCCAAACAACCAAGTGCATCTTAATTGGATGTGAATTTGATTATTTCATAAGCTTAATTTATTCTGAGCACATCCACCTGAATATGTTCTTGCGTGTGTGTGCTACATATTCTCTTGACCCCTATGCTGTAAACATTTTGCATTTCACTTCTAATTAAGAGTTACTAAAATATTCAATTCCCTCATTAGGAGACGGAGTAGTTGTAGATAATCACAGACTGGTGTGATGCATAAATAGGTCACACTGTAGCTTCACAGCAAGAAGTTCCTGGGTTCAAATCCACTGGCTGGTTGGGGCCTTATTGAAGTTTACGTTTCTTCCCTCAGAATCCAAAGACGTGCATGTTTTGTGAAAAGGTGATTTTCAAATTGGTTAAAGGTGTGAATGATTTTTTTGTCTCTATGTGTTATTGTTGTGATACTATCGAGGGAATAACCCGCCTCATCTAAGATATGCTCCGGCCAATCATGGAACACATGGATGCACATGGAATGAATATTTTGGCTTATATATTAAATAGAGTCATATCGAGGTAGGATTTTTAAGAACTATACTGATATCAATACCAATTTAAAAATGCAGTATATGTATAGTTCTTTATCAGTAAGATAATATGACTGCTGTTAAAAATTATCTGGTTTATTATCAGAATAATTTATGCATTTCTTGTTCTCTGGCTTTTAAAACTCATGTTACCAACAGGGAAGTTGCAAAGTGCACTCTGGTGGACAAACTATGCAATATCAACACTCATAATATGCTATAAATGACTGGACTGGTTCTTATTTAGCGCTTCTGTACTCTACTTGGGCAAAATGTTCTAAGCAACATTTCCAATCCCCCATTCATAAAAAACATCTTTCTAAGTCTAAGTGTTTTCTATCTAAGATTCACAGACATTCATGCTCTGCTCTCATGTTATGTACTGTAAAATGTTTTTGAGTCTTTTGTTCTTTTGGTAGGCCACGGAGTCGAGCTTACCCAGCAGTCCTGGCATATTAGCTGATTTCCATGCAAGCCCACGTCACATGTCCTTTCTGCATACAGTTATTAAGTTGCTTTAGCGTGCATACACATGGTGCTGCTTCTGCAAGCCACTTAGCAACCCACCTCCACCACAATATCTTCATGTTTTTTCTGCCTTAAAGTCATGTCGGCATTGCTGCCATCTCTGTTCAATGAGAGGGTATTGCTGCTGTTTTCCCCTCCTTTAGGCTTTCTCCAGTCCTATTTGACTCAAGTTGTCATGACACAAATTAGGCTTAATGTGTAAGTGCAACAAAATATCACACAAACTTTAAGTTGAATATTTTTCTTGGTAGCATGATGAAGCTCAGCCAATCCCATGGACGTACACAATTTATTGTGGATTTTGAGGCTATGTGATAAGAAGTCACAGGGGTTTATTGTATGAAGATGTTAAATAATATAGATTTTCACAACCTTCTAAGCCTCTCGTGCTGCAAAGATATTTCAAGCCGAGGAAGGGCTAGAGGAAGGGTCATAATGACCAAAATAGAAGGAGATCCTCTTGAGAGAGGGGGACTGAGAGTAGAAATGACACCAGAACTGAAATATTCATGGGGACGTTTCTCATGTTCATTCATGTTTTGCTTGCTCTGCTGGATTTCTGTTGTTCTTATTTCATCCGATAAGTGACACTGTAAAGGAGAGGCTGCAGGCTTAATCACATTTTACTTTTGTGTTTGTAGAACTGGTGCATCCAAATAATGAATCCTTCCAAATTTCAGCACACCTCGACACTGAGATTATTGAAGTTGCCATAATGGTGATCGCTGCCTGCCTGATTGGCCTCAGCTGATGTCTCGAAAGCATCAGTTAGTACAGTAATTCCAACTGATGACAAGGAAAAACAACGCGGCAAAGCCTAAATTGGATATGAGACAACAGTTATTTGTGGAAAAGTGCAGTTTCTACAGTTTATAGTTGGCAAGAGGTTGGAGTCACAGACTTTAAAAGATCTCCAGGCACTTCTATTACTTCTGTGTCTCATGCTACACTTTTGATTAACTTTTGAATTAAATGTGGAAAACAGATGAGTCCATAAGGAAACTTGAATGTATTTTTTGTCAGAGCCATTACTAGCCATGCCAGTTTTATTTCAAACACTCACTTCCTGCAGTTCCTGGCTGGTTGATAACCTTCAAAGTGGCCTGTTTCCCCTCTCTGGGTATCATAGCGCCTGGTACCCTGTGGAGAGGGAGCGATACTGACTATCAACAGGAGGCACCCCCCTGGGGCAGCCATGTCCTGCCATTGCCCCTATTTGGGCTAAACCTCAAAGAATGCATGTAATCCTTTGCTGTTTATGTGGTTATTTGGCTTCACCAAGTCCCCTCCACCCCTTAGAGGGGCATTGATGTTCTGGGGTGGCAACAAGGACATCTGGCTGTCCCTGTATTGGACCAATCTCAGAAATGGAGGTCAGCACACTCACTGAGCACACAATGGTGAGAATCTGGTTCATGAAGGATAAATGAGGAAAAAAACTCAAACCTGGGCTTAAACCAGGCTAAAAGTTTATATAGTTGACCTTTTATATTAAACATTCTTTTTAATACAGGAAGAATAGGTTTTTTTTTTTAAAGTCTTCATGGTGCTCTCCCTGCAGTTTAATAGGCACTTTTATTTGCGCACGCTTGAGTTCCCTAGCGCTCACAGTGCAAACATGCATACATGCATCCTGGCACATTTGACTCCCCGGTGCTGATGAGCTGTTTGTAAAGCTTTGCCATGCGTGGACAAGCAGAAGATTAGCAGTGACAGATCCACATCGTGCTGCCTCTTACTGGGGAGAAAGATGGGTTTCATCTCCAAAAGCATTGCAAACACTTTCCCTCTTATGTTGATGTTAATGTGCCCCTGTGAACCTTCCCCTGTGAACACTGTACACTCATGCAAAATGTCAGGAATCCATCAACCCTTGCACCGCCCTCACTGCAAATGCTGTTGCGCTGCATTCTGTGCAGAGAGGAGGTAACGGCCGGCCTGGTGATTTATATTTTCAGGTGATGAAATATACATTTATCAGAGAGAAACTTACAGCTGGTCCCAGTGAATGAGGCATTTGTGACGATAAGACTATGATATACTCTGGGTGAAGTTCAAGAGGGCAAATCGGCAACACATTAACTATGATGTACTATCTGCTCTAAAATGAAGCTCTGCTGCAGCCAAAGAAATAACTGGGCTTCTTTGCTTTTCCTATCGTTATTTTTATCAGATGGAGCAAATGTTTTCTCGAGTATTCCAGCCTTGGGCAATTTGGTGGCGGCTTTTTGGATGTTAATCCCAGTAATTGCAATGAGATTTCCAGTTTCCAGTACATGGGAAAAGCCGATATTGCAATTATTTTGGTTTAAAGAAAATCATAAATTTATCCAGGCTTTTCCCAGTTCTAAGTGTTGTTGGGTACAATGTACAAAAATAAGACTTAATCTAATATCAATTAAATTTAAAACAACCCCAAACATCCCATTTTCTGAATTGCTGTTGTTATGTCATCTTTGGCTGCCACGGCTAATAAGCTGAGATGAGGAGCTTTATTCCATGAAAATCCCCCCGTAACAAGAGTGATAATGGTCTTGCTGTATAACCAACTTTAGGTAATCCGTCTCCTGTGGTCGTGTCCTCGCTCTTCCCCTCTCTGCTTCCGTCTCTTCCCTCCATATTCCCCCATCACCTTGTTGATTCTCCTCCTGTCCTGCAACAGCATGTTCCTTCATCCCCCGTGCAAATATGAGGAAAGCTGCTCCACTGACAACAACCCTGCATCACAGAAAAGTGCCACAATCTTTTATCTGAGGTGGACCATAAACCTCTCTTGGCAGTTTAGTATCTCGGGCTGGTAGGAGCTTTTGCCATTTAAAGATGCATTAGGCTGACCTGTGCATATGCAGGGCTTTAAGAGCAAGCTCCGTAACTTAATTAAAGCCTACCCTTTTCATTCAGAAATGGTGCTGAAATTGATAAAATTATACCAGGGATTAGCTATTACACCTGCAAGGGCCATTACAGGAAGTGCTGTGTGCATTAGAGGTGAAGTAAACTATGGGTTTTCATAGGTGGGTGGGCAAATGTCAATCAAACATGTACTTTACTTCTAATAAATGCATATTTAATATAATTGCCATCTTTCATCACATTTCTTTCCATAAATGTGTGTAACTATGTAGACAGTTTTCAGTGACAGCTGTAATTCCACCATTGCCTCTAGTCATGCGTAATTGTGAGTCATATCTTTTATATGGATTTGGCCCCAGAACTCTTTGTTGCCAATAATGTAATAATGTGGGGTTCTTGCACACTTGGTGTGGGCCTCCCAATACAGCCAAGGTGCCCTATTGTTTTACGGCCATCCACAAAACAAAGACAGCACATCTCTAAGTTTAATGGCAGAAACGTTCACAGTACTACTTAATCTGCACCTTGATTTACGCTTGACTCAATCAGGCCAGCTCTCAGACTAATGGCATCTCCTTGCACTTTATTTCATTATATTTAATGGCTCTCTAATTGTGTGCATTTAATAAGAATCAGAGGAACAAAATGTACAAAGGGGTGTTCAAAGGCAGGCAAACAGGTGCACACATGCACAGCCTTCTTGAAGTGGCGCTTTTATGGGGTTTTCTTTTTTTGTCTCTGTTCTGATGTCCATATTAAACATGGCTGAAATTTAATAATGGGCGAGGAAAATTATTGGTAATTGAGTCATGATGCTCAGAAATTCCTGAGTAGAAGTCTCTGAGAGTTTGGTATAGAGAAATAGAGCAGTTGCCTCACTTCTGCACCGATGAGCTAATCAGCAGCTGAAACAGTAAACGGATGGATGAATACAATACAGGATCATGACAGCTTCAGCTGTATTGTCGGCATTTTTGCTTATTATCTAAAGGAAGGCAAGTGTTTTTAGCACTTTTCTTATCCTGCTGGTGAATTAGTGTTTGTACATTTTGTTTGGCATTTGTTCAGTGATCTTTCTCAAGCAAATATGTCTTTGGGGCACCACAGTGGGTAGCTGTGGATGAATTGTACGGCTGTGTGGGTGGGGCAGACAATTATCCCACAAAGGCCCTAAATGGGTATACCTGCAGAGAGCCCACAGTAATTTTTCCCTTTGGGGCCCTTGTATGGGGTTTCAATGGGAAATGTTGATCCTCATACAGTGATCTCACACAGGGCTCAAGGAGGCATGTCTGATAGGTTGGTATAGTATGTGGACAAAAGTACTGGACCACCTACAGTACTACACCAACGCACTATGGGCCTCAGTGCTCAGTGACCTTGCTCTAACTTTATGTGGTCTGCCACTTCACAGCTGAGCTTCTGTGATTCCTGAAATCACAGAAAATGTCCTTCCTTGTAGTGAAACCACTTACAGTTGATCGTGGAACATCTAGGTGATAAGAAATTTCACAAACTAATTTGCAAAAGTGGCGTTCAACCACGCACATGAACTTATGTGTGGTCAGTCAGCCCGAGCAATGTAGGATTTTTAAGACCGATACTGATACCAATATTTGCTGAACTGAAAATTTGATGTATTGGCCAATATTTGTTTTCTTTCAGACAAATTAAAATTTTTACACGTAGATATTTATAAGTCCTATCTGAGAATTAATCTGGTTTTGTTGTCACAAGTTGCACACAGCTCTGTTTGGATCACCTTTTCGTTGTATTTGTGTCAAACATGTGCCCAAACGTGTGTTGCCAATAGAATTTGCAGAGTGACCTCTGGTGGGCAGATTAGGCAACATCATGCTGGTACTGATATATGGGTAAATAGCTAATATTGACTCTATATACAATGACCAGTCTTTCACAGGTGTTTGTAAAGGCAGACTGCGTGGCTAGGTGTTTGATTTCATACACCTGTTTCAATGAGACTCAAAACACCTGAATTCAAAGTTTAAGAGTTGTGGCCCAGTACTTTTGTGTGATATAGTACATAAGCCAGAAAAGTTGATCATGTCGGAACTGTGGATTGAGCACTTGAAGAGGCTGTGGTGGCCATTGAAATTATATTTTAGCCTCTCTCCTCAATCAAAATCACTTTCCTATTAGTGGCTATATTTTCTTCCACACAAGGGGTAATTTATGTGAACCCAAAGCTCATGGTTCAGACTGCTGATGGATTCCAGTGTTTCCCCTTTTATATAATTAATATCAAGGAAAAACAGCATACAAGCACTACAGCTTATACTGCTTATTGTGCCTCAGCAGGCTTCTGGAAGTTAGCCAGTCAGATAAAAGTATGCTTTTCAAAGGGAGGTCTAAAAGAGATAGAAGCAAAAAGACACAAGTAATGAGTGTGAGAGTGACAGCCCAACACCATGATAAAAGGAAAGTCACAGTATGAAAGACATATGAGGTGAATTAACAGAAGTTTTTTGGGATATAAATTGTAAAATAGATGAGTGGTTTATTTTTTTTAACACAGGGGGAGAAGACAGAGAAAGGTGTGAATTTTCTTCTTGAAAGGTGAGCGCTCAGCTTACATCTTTCTCAGCTGAAGATGGTGCTGAATGCTAGACTCTCTAAGACTCCACCACGTGCTAACAGTTTGAAACTGACAGCAGCACACATTTTTGCACATCCTTTCAGAAGCTAATCGGGCGAGCAGAGCAGCGCGTCAACAAACACAGTTAAATTGATTGTCTCAGAACAAGCCCAGTTTCTCATGCAAGCCTTCACTCACGGCGCCACTTTAGTGCATACATTCATACATGATGCATAAAGCAAATTTTAGACCCGCTGGAAACGTCTGATAAGAACAAAGGTGCCTATCAAGAAGTAATTTATGATTGTCATAATGGGCGGTTCCTTTTGTGGCCGAATTGAATCTTCCTGCGTGTGATAAATGGAAGTCATATATAATAGCTCCTTGCTGCTATGCAATATTCGTCTTTTCAGCTTTTGATAAAATGATAAAATTAGGTTGTAGAAGGTGATGGCTGGTCAGAGACATCATTGTTGCTCTCTAACAAAACATTGGAGTGGTTGGAGAGGCTGAAGAACCAGCCAATCAGGTTTTGACTGTGCTGGTGGTTACTTAGGCTGAACCCCAGACATTTCCAAACTCCAAGGCAGTTCAACTCTTCAGCTCTTGGGGTAAAAGGCTCGCTGTTTTGTTTCCAATCATATAAAAGTCAACAGTTTCATGGAAGGTAAAAGTAGGTCATTAATGAGTCTGTAATTTTTCCTATGAAGCTCAACAATACGTGTATATACTGGTGAGTGTAGCGCTGGGAACCCATACTAGGATGTCGTCCCATTTTATGGGGCGACATCCTAATATGCATGATCCTTTGATTCTTTGTATATATAATGGTAGAGTTACTTCAAATGCTTTATGAATTAGGTAAGAGCCATTAATATATATTCCACTCAGAGTGTCAGAGTGGTATCAGAGCCTGATCTTGATGATTATTAAATGCACTCAGCATGGTTGCATTTTAGTGATTTTTTAAGGCTTTTTGTCTTGTTTCTTTACCTGATCTATAATCACTTTACACCTTTGAGTGAGGCTCGGTGAGCCACTTTATATTTTGCTCTTTAGATTTGATTTATTTGATTTGTTTTCCTGCATGCGTAACGTGCCACTTGAGCTTCTTTTGGGAAAAGAGAGCAAAGTGTGGCATCTCTTATTATTAAGAGCAGGCTGTGTCTCACGGCCGCAGCCCAACAGCGTGATTTATGCAGCTGAGAAGCTGATATTAATATTTTTTTTATGTAATAAACTTGCTGAGAGGAGCTTTAAAGACATAACATCACCCTTGTTTATGGCTTTCTTCCAGCACATTAGTAGTAAAGTGCTGGGCAATTTCACATAAACACTTTTTTCTCCCATGTATGTTTCTCCTTGCATCGCTCTCTCCCACTGTGCTCCCACCGACATCAAAGACAACTCGCACAGCCACACGGCGAGCCGGAAAGCTGTAATCCACAGTTGTAAATAGCAAGCTGAAGATGAATGTGAGGAACATATATGGCATTATTACGCTAATATTCACATGACGGTTGGGGGACTATTTTCAGGTGCAACACTGTTATTTATTCGCAGTGCCTGAAAGTGGGAAAAATAAAGTTAATGCCACAAACACCAGTGAACAAGTCATATTTCATGAGCTCCTTCTGTGTCTGTCTTCGCAATGATGGATTGCGGCTTTTAAAAGAGGATGTGTCTCTCTGAGGTGATTTTGATTTTGAGCACGAGATACTTTTGTCTCAAATAAAGCAGTAAAATGTAGGTATTTTTTTATTCTCCTGAACCAGAGTGCTGTATCACTGAGTGGACAAAAAAATGAAATCCCATTTATAATGGAGTGAGGATAATTTCATTTAAAAGTAAAAACAGCGACAGGAGGGCCTCTAACACCGCGTGTGGAGCAGTGGGAAAGCGTGGAGGCATTATTAAAACATCAGACTCATGACTTTCAGTAGCTGAAATTTGCACATTGTGTAATGAATAAAAAGTTGCTACATGGATTATCAACCTGTAACAGATTCTCCTTTGTGGCTGTGATTCTAATTAATAATTTTAGATATTATTAAATAATCGGCTCTGCATTCAGGGCATTTATGGCCTTTGTGCCCCTCCTTAAAAAGGGATCAACCAATAAAAGCTTGGCAATTAAAATTAGTCACAGCAGGCCATTTGTCCATATTCTGAATTGATGTGAAGGACACTACTCCTCACTGATTGTTTTTTTAACCCTTCTAACATGCTATAACATATTAGTGTTTTATTTGACTTGTTAGCTGGCTAAGTATTTTTTAGTAACAATTAAGTGACAGCATTTCCATCATTGACGAGCACAGCTAGTTTTTGGTGTAGTCCAAATGATCCATGGGTGCAAGCCATGTATAGTGGCACCACAGCCAAAGGAATAAAATTAGCACAAAATGTAAGAAAATTTGTGTTTGGTTGATTATTTCCTTGGTATAGCAATACTTCTCAAACCAAAATAAGCTGTTTGACACTGGCAGAGAAGATTTGCCACTGTTTTCATGGGTGCAACCCAGTTGCTGCTCAACCCATGTACTCAGCTATGCTGCTCAAAAATGTGGCACCGTTTAAAGAGATTTATCACCATGAATCGCTGTTACAACAAAGAAGTAATCGATCAAATACAAATTTCCTTACTTTTTGTGCAAAGTTTATTTTGCCTGTTGTTCCTGAATTAGTCATAATGGCCTGTGACTGAGATCTACTTGGCTCCTTGGTTAAAACACATTGTAAGGACAGCTGCTGCTGAGAGAAGGCTGCAGACGTAATGTAGCAGACTGTAGGAGGACACTCTGCAGGGGGCTGACTCACATGACCTGCCTTTTCATTAAGCGAGTCAGAGCAAGTAGTCTGTTATTGGATCCTCCCAATAATCCCCGCAATAATTTATAGCACATCGCACTGCGTGTGCATGTGTGTCTTTTCAACTGAGGTTTTGTGGGAGTCATTGATTCAGTGATGATAACCTATCAGTTATAAATGCAGATGTCCTCTCTGCAGTGTGCACCATCAGAGGTACACACACAGGCCTGTCTGTATGAGGTTATTCATTTGACTCACAAGTTTATTATCTGAGTTTCTGGGTTTGTAGCTTTAGACTCCTGGCTGAGATTTTTAAGCATTTTAGAATTTCCTGTGAGCACACGCAAAATGAGAGGTGCATGCTTTTGTGTACCTGTTACAACAACAGTCAGGCTCTTAATTAATATCTATTAATATTACCTGTCACAGACATTGTCAGGACCAAGCAGTAACTCACAAGCTGTTCTTTTTCCCACCTCAGCTGGGTAAACTCTCGGAAAATGTTTTCCAGTTAAACCAATTTCTTATACAGTAGCTCGGTTCTCTGGGTTGTCATCATAGCGGTTGGGACCTTTCTGATTATCTCTCAGTAAAATGTAATTTAACTTTAATTCGGTTCAGTTCAGTTTTATTTATATAGTGCCAACTCAAAACAGTTGGTTCAAGGTGCTTTATGTTGTAAGGAAAAGACAGCAATTGTAAGGAAAAAAACCTCAGGAAAGCAAAGAATCACGGGCCCAGAGTTAATTCATGTACATGGACGATTGCCTGACCACGTTCCGTCGACTACAGAAACGTGCAGGCAAAGCGCGCCAGGCATCTGCTCATACTTTATTATATACTGCTTTACTCATGGGTGGAGTACAAGTTAGGAAAAAACAACTTCTTATCTGGTGATTGCATACGAGGCTGCACAGGATGCAGCCTTGCAAGACAAAGATGGACAAGTTGATTAACGATCTTGTAGTGGGTTAAAACAATACATGTGGGTGTTGTCTAAACTTGAGCAACTTCCTCATGTGATCACTTTGTTCCAGCTAAAGAATTTGCTGACACGCTATGTACAGGCATTTCTGTGCAATTCAAATAAGCTAAACATAAACATTTATCACTGTTGAATATTAATAAAATTCAAAATCTTTTAACAGCAATATAGAAATAATATATATAAAACACAACACAAAACAGAAATTGCATTGTAAAGGAGCAAATTAAAACATTCATGCAGAAGAATAATTATATTTTAGCATAAAAATATCATATGATTAAAGAGCTTGTACATACTGCTGGGTTAACCATCAGGGAACGAACAAGTGGATTGGTCGAATATATTTGTTAAGCAGTGTATATGTGACTTTGTGTAAGTGTTTGTAGAACTGATTATTGAATTAGCTGGGATACAGAGAACTATCATTGTTAGTTTAGCTTAGGGCAAACAAGAATCTGCTCGTATTAACCAATCCACTCTTCTGCACAAATATTTTTCCTAAAATCTGAATCCGAATGATACAGAAATTATTGCTCCCTGGGGCTCTACCTCTCCCTCAAAATATAACTATTCCGCTGTGATGCTGCTTTGAAAAGCAACACTTTCTGTTGCCCGCCCAGGGGACTGAAATAGCCACTAACGTATAGGACCTCATTTCCTCGACGTGACAGTGACAGATATATACTGACAATATGAAACATAAAGCATGCAAACTGCTAAATCTGAAAATGTAAAGCATGTCAGCTAAGCTGCGCCTGATCTTCCTGCAACACTTGGACTGAATGTGTTTACACTCTACTCCAGTCCCATTTAGTGCACTTGCACCCTTTGTTATGTAGCACTTTAATGACACTGTGTTTTTTAAATGAGACCGCTTAACCTGTTTAAGAAAAAAAAATGCTAACATTTTTTTGTGAAATTGCCACTGTTTTCATCAGAAAGTCCTTGTAACCCACCCACATGTATCTTATTAAATAGTTATTCAGGGTCATTTTTGTTAAAGCACTTTTGGATCAGTTTGGATACAGTGCCTGTTCAAAAGCTCTTGAGTGATGTGGATGATGCAGTACTGGCCACCCACTAGTCTTACTGCAGAGCCACTCTGTTCTTTTAACACTGCAGATGGAACCAGGAACCTTTTGGTTGCCGGTCAGCCAACATATCGCAGCCGAGCAGCCGCCCACAGGTTTATCTGGTAATTTAGCCTTTCTAGTGCTGTAGCATTTGTTTGGTCAGGCAAATTCAAAACAAGTCAGTAGAGGAAAGAAACAGAGGGAGAAAGACTGAGTGAGACTGTCGAGGGATGGAGGAGGTGGAGGAGGCGTATTTAGGAAGAGAAAAAAGAGAGCAGAGGGCTGCAGAGCAAGGGAGAGCATTAGAGAGGAATGCAAAAAGAGAGAGGTGAACCCTGGTTTCTAATCCTTCTACCTAGTCTATTTTCCCATCTACTGCAAAAGAGGAGAGCCCAGTCTCATTTACACCCCAGCACACGTTTGCCTCCCAACTGCCTCTGGAGGATCCCTAATCAGCCACAATTGGAGAGATGGATTTTTCAAATCGAGCCTTTGATGTGAGGGTTTAACATTTGTTTTTTGATCTAATTATATAATAGGCAGGCCAGCCATGTCAGGGGTAAAGCAGGCAGTGTGTCTTTTCAATGAAACAGCAAATCAGAACAATGCAGATATTGTCCGTGGGGAAACGTTGAACTTTTCGTTGGTAACGGGAAGACTTGTTTGCTTTGAAGTTTTTTTTTATTATGTTAGATTTTTTTTCAGTGCTTTTTATAGGTCGGTATAATAGTCTCAGCTATTTAAATACAAACTATTTTCCCATGGGGACACCTCATATCTTTAGTCTTTTACCTTTCATCATTTTCAGTTGTATAACTTGAGGTGAAAACCTGGGATACTAATTTCTTGTTTTGTTGAGAATTTTTTATCAAGCATCATGGGTTTTTTTTCAGTCTCAACTTTTATTATCTGTGTTTATGTGCGAGACAGTATGTTTCATAAAGAACTTATTAAAAACACACGGTTCATTTATTTAAGGACTTTAAGAGCTAAATAATAAGTGCAAATACTTACATATGTTTGCTAATAACCCTGTATGTGCTTTATTTATTCAATTCTTTGTAATTCAGTTATATAGAAGTTCAAATCAATAAATGCGCAATAATTTTCAACATAACATTTAACCAAGGCTAAATACTGAATAACATCATATACAATTAAAATGGTTGAAGGGTGATAGTATTCTGAGGGCCCACTGCTTTCAACACAGTCTCAACACCTACTGTCTTTTTAAAGGTCAACCATGTACTATGTTTACACCTTATTCTTAATTTCAATCCACTATTGTTATTATTAGTCTTAGAGAATACTATGTTTTCTTGAGTTTTTTGCAAATGTAGGTAATTTTGGAAAGTCAAGAGGTTCACATCCTAATAAACTGGTAGACGAAACCAAAAGTCCCCAGAAGAATACCAACACAAGCTTTAAGGTAATAGATGCAGTTGAAGAAAATGTTGATGACTTGCACGTGGGATTTTATGGCCAGTTTAAATCATAAGAAAATAGCAAGTTGATGTCATTGTGCGCTGTAATTCTGCTTCGTGCTGAAACAGGGTGTTCAGGCAGAAGGCAATAGAGAAGATCTATATAGTGTTAGATGGGTTGAATTACTACATACCAGTGACAAAGGCACATCTAGAAAATCAGATGTGTTTATCACCAAAGGGAATGTCAGTGTCAGTTCCCTTCTATTCAATTCAATTCAATTCAATTGTATTTATACAGCGCCAAATCAGAACAACAGTCACCTTAAGGTGCTTCATATTGTAAGGTAGACCCTACAATAATACATACAGAGAAAAACCTAACAATCATATGACCCCCTATGAGCAGCACTTTGGCGAAAGTGGGAAGGAAAAACTCCCTTTTAACAGGAACAAACCTCTGGCAGAACCAGGCTCAGGGAGGGGCGGCCATCTTCTGTGACCTGTTGGGGTGAGATTCTGTGATTGCATTAAATGCAATCAGCTGCCAAAATTTAAGACCACCTCATCTCAAGATGATTGCAAAGAATGCCTGGTGGGAAGCAGCCTGTCTCCAAACAATGCGGTTACTCTCAGTTTGCAACTAAACTGTCATTCTGTAGCAACTATTCAGTGTTTGTGAAGGAATTTCTGAATTTTTTGTTTCTAATCTGGGTTGTGGCTGGATTTGAACCAGACAGTAAAAGATTTGCAATGTTTATTACAAATTAATCACAGTTAATCGCTGTATTATGACAAACAAGTAATTCCCAACTTGACCCTGTTCAGTCATGAAGTGATAGCAGATTGATTCCATTTTATTTCTATGATATTGCTTGCTGATCTAAAGGGTCAGTTATTCAATTAAATTCAATTCAATTTTATTTATATAGCGCCAAATCACAACAAAAGTTGCCTCAAGGCGCTTCATAGATACAGAGAAAAACCCAACAATCATATGACCCCCTATGAGCAAGCAAGTTATGTATATTACTCCACGCTGTGGCTCCTAAATTGATCACCCTGTCACAGCATAGCCTTTTTGTGCTAGTTGTGATGTCCTACAGGTTATATATATATATATATTTATATATATATATATATATATATATATATATATATATATATATATATATATATATATATGCCACTGCATGTGGTGAATAAAATGTGAACTTGAACTTGAACTATATATATATATATATATATATATATATATATATATATATTAGGGGTGCAGCGATACACAAAATTCACGGTTCGGTTCGATACCTTGGTGTCACGATTCGATATTTTTTCGATACAAAAAAAATGTTCATGCCTTTTTAATTTGTCATTTATTAAAATTATAAATATATATTTAACTCAAAAGTACAGTTTTTAAATTTAATGTTGCTGAAACAACAAAGTAATAAAAAAAATAAATCTCTCTGATTGAGGAATCACTCATCTTTGGAAAAGAGAGTTTATTACAGAGAAATGTCTCTTTCCTAAATAAAAGCTATACTATACGCTTCTTCTGGGCTATATTCTCAGCAGCATATTAAACATATCAGGTCCCCATAAGGAGAATCATGTGCTAACGGCTGTCTAAATGACTCGGGTAACGTTTGTATGCGTGCTTGTTGTTTTTGTCTGCTTCCACTTGTCTTTGCACGAGGATGATGTCGGAGTAAATGTGCAGTCATATTTGTTGTGTTCCCACTAGTGCTGTCAGCGTAAATCTCGTTGAAATGACGTTAACGCCACAACACGGCAAATCTCCGTTAACGAGCTACCGCAGATCGCCCCGTGCGTGGGGCTGGACGGCCAACACGTTAGCGAGCTAACTGCGCTAACGCACTAGTTCCCACCAATTGAGCATTGCGTGGCACATCCAACATACTGTTTTGCTTTAGTCCATGACGCGCTTACCTTCAGGGTCATACGTCACATGAAAACCAAAATAGTTCCAAACGCCAGATCTGAATGAGGGTGGGGGAGGTTCAATTTGCCATGTTGCAACGACAAATTTAACAAGGTGCTTCAGAGATTTTGGTCCATATTCACATGACTAATGAGCTGATAAACATATTTTTTTCTTCTTTTTTTTTTGTCTCGCTAGCTTGCCCTGCGCTCAGTGAATCTGCGTTCGACTGCTCCGCCTAGGCTGCACTGTCGAGCGCAGATCCACTGACCTCTCAACACAGACAGCATCGTCAGAAGAAAAGTTGATAAAATAAATTAAAAATTTTGTATTGTTCGATACATATGCGTACCGAACCGAAAGCACTGTATCGAACGGTTCAATATCGATACGAATATTGTTGCACCCATTTTATTTATATATATATATATATATATATATATATATATATATATATATATTTGATGCTTGTGAAAGTAGTTTTATTGTGAGAGAAAAACAACATTAAAAATATACAATACAAACTGAAGATCAATGATCTGTGAATATTTTAACAGTGTATCAATGTTGGTAAGCTGTAAAAGCATGTATATTATTTTGCCTTAATGATTTTACAAACCTATTTCTCCATTACCTGCTTAATATTTTGGGTTCCTAGATGATAACATATTTCTTTGCTATAATTGAAGCAGCATTGATTATTTTCAAAAGGTACTGGTTTAAGGTTTTCAGTAGATTTGAGTAGGAAAGTTCTTCTGATAGGAAATAGTGCTGAAAGTGAAGGCTGTGGTGCCATGGTTACCAGTTCATAAATGGAAAAAGATTTGAAAAAGAAATGTGCTGTAGAGATAAGTTAAATGAGTGATACCTTGAGGTTACAAGTCCCTGTGAGTCCCTGCAAGCCAAATAAACATCCCTCACAACAAGTCAATTTCAAACACAAAGAAACTGCACTCCCTATCAGAACTCCCGAAGGAAGCCAACTCAGGCCAACGCAATCTGTTTAAGTTTATTAGAGACAAAAAGCAACAAAGTTTGTCAGCCATTCTTTTGTTTTGTCTTAGGGGAATCTGGGAAAAACCCATTGTTGTTGTTTATTAGCACCATTGTCTTTTATCTCATCAGTGGTCATCTTCCTTGTGCACGCTTTAATCTTGCAGTTCGAGTCAAGGCAATTATCCAAATAACTTAACTAATTACTCCGCGGTTGCTCAGTGGGAACAAAAAAAGTTTCAAGGATGATTAACGATGGATAGAAATCTGTGGATCATTAGAAACTGTTGCACCCCTGTGCAAGTAATTGGAGCATTCACAGCATGAGTGGTCATGCTTTGTTTGCTTTGTAAGGGCAGAAGCCTCTCTTTCACCTTTATGCATTTCCCTCTGCGCATACAGTAGTCACCACTGAACAGATTAAGGGTTACTGGTACAATAGTCACTTAATCTCCATGGGAGAGAATGAGAATGAGAGTGAATGCTTTATTCAATTGTGATTTACTTTGCTGGCAGGTCTATTTTGTTCCTCTTCTGTTCATCACTTTTTTTTGTGCTCTTCGCCTCATGAGGATCAATGGTGGCAAGTGCTGTCAATAAAGCAGCGACCTTGTCGTCCTTCCTTAGTTAACACTCAGTTCTGCTGGAGTGGGTGGACAAGAGCTGTGCATGTGAGAAGGGACACTGGAAAAACCATGAGATCCCCTACATTAGTAGTTCACAAATGCTATGTGAATAGTTGGCTTGAAGTGTTAAGCCCATTGCATAGTTGGTGAGATTACAAAATATATAAAGGAAGTCAATTTAAAACATTAGTGCTGCCTCTCTGCTTAATGGGCCAAAGCACCAGGAAATAGCTTTCAGTAGTTTTTCCCAACACGAAAAAGTAAAACACATAAACTAACATCCAAACTCTCACTTACATAAAGTATTTTATGAAGCATTTATTTATGTTGCTCATTCACCCACAAACAAAAGCAGAGTTAGAAACTATATAAAGCAGCGACATTGTGTCAGGGCAAGCAAAGCAAGCAGTGCTCATCTGGTGAAACCTAAAAACAGATATCAGTTAAAATGTACCAAAGTAAAGATTATTACTCTTTTTTTAACTCGTTGTTTAGTCATAAAGCTAATTTTGCTTCCATTCATCCTTTAAATTACTGTCTTCTTGTAGCCACAGTTGGCTATTGTTTCTGAAAGTAGCTGTGACCTTGCTTGACACTGAAATGCATGGGTCCAGTGTTTTTAAGGGCATACTTTTGTCCCATTAATAATGGCTTGAATTTGTCCAGATTTAAGGACAGCAGCCTTTTCTGATTGTGTCTTTGATGAGAGAAGTGACAGGAGACTTTTTTGTGAGACAAGCTATAGAGTTAGCATTAACAAGTAAACAAGCACACTGTGATTTATAATTGTGACAGATTCATTTTTTTATTCATATTAACCACATTGGTCAACATGACACGTAGAGGAGTTAGTCGAGTGTGAAAACATTTTTAATAACTTCTTTATCATGTTAATAAGGAAAGAAGACATCACCTCCTGCCATGTCTCGTTCAATAAAACAGGCATGTTGAACAGGTGCAGGCACCAGCAGCACTTTCAGATTAGCATCTCTCAGAAGTCATTTAGTTGACCAAATATGGAGTTTAACCAGCTGTTTTGCTAACACACAACTTTCTGTTTTAAATACAAATTTTTAATCCCCTGTAGATATTGACAGCTAACTGTGTCACCCACTGTTCGAGTTCAATATTTAAACTATTTTTCTTGTGTAATTAGTATATTTAATATGCTTTTTTAAAATTTTAAATAAAGGTGTAGGTCTGTTTTTTAATAGAGCTATGAACATGATATGTTTCTGGGGTTTAAGCAAAATATAAAGTATTTTAAATAGCAATAATATTGATCCATTTAACACAGATCGGGAATATTTGTCTGCAGAATAATTATTTTTTTAAGTTATGCACAATGTACCAGTAACATTTTCTCTTCGTGTTATAAGTGGGAAATAAACTCCCCACTGTCTTTGTCTCTCTTCTCACCAGCAGAAGTATGTCTGCAGATACGGAGCTGTTTGGGTAGTACTATATTTGCCAAGTGTAACATTTAATGGTTGGTTTAATTTGATGGTAGGAAATAAAGGTTGGCCTTTTCCAATTTTCAGGGTAACAGGTTGCCGAAGCGCCCATTTTTGAAACCACAGTTGTAAACACATGCTCATTTTGTTGTCCTGCTTTCAAATCTAGCCACATTTTTATTTTCCCCATATTTCCTAACATCGTCTAGCATATGCTGGAACTACAGTTTATCGTGGCACATCAGTGGGCACTCTTATACTAATTTTCACTAAGAATTTGCACATTAAAAAAATGTACACATGGGATAAGCAGCTTAATCAGTGGATGACATGCCCTGGGCATCTGTCTTCCTTGAACTTATGGAGGTTCTACATAATGCATTCGATGTGCCAGAGGGTCCTGACTGGTGTGGGTGGAATAAGAGCTGGTCCTAAACCGAGGTCAGGATGACTAACCCTGCTCTGCTGCCGCTGGACTAATATCCCAAGTTAGGTTATCCTCTATTTTATTTTATTTTATTTTTATTTTTGGTGGAATATGTAGAATAGCTTTGGTTGTAGAGTGACTCCCTTTAAGCAATGGGTAGATTACTTTGACCTAGATGGGGAATGTGTTCTAATTTTATCATCCTTCTTTGCAGTTCTGGTTGTAGACACTATCTTGCTCAAGGGCACTTAAGTAGGCCAAGATGAAGGATGGTCACTCAAGACCATACAGTTCAGTTCAATTGAGCACCATTGATTACCAGCTCCCTGCAGGCTAACACATGTTACTTAATTGGGCTAAAAGTTGCTCTTCTTAGCTGTAGGATATTCTGGTGACAGCTCAATAAGGCCCAAGTGACTAGACAGGTTGAAACAAAGGACAGTCTCTGTCATCGACTCTTGCCTCATGAGCTTGAAGAAAGCTGGGACAGGAAGCCATTTTTCTGTGAAAAGCCTTAAATAATCCATAAATAATCTGCAGAGGCCTCCTTTACTACTGCTTATGGACCAGATTTGTGACTGGTCTCCTTTGTCTCCTGAAATGCATGCTTGAATTAGTTTAAAGAGTCTCTAACCATCCTCTACAGTAAATGCGATGTATGGGAAGCTGTTTAGGATTCAACACCTTTTCCCTTCTCTTTTTGTGAATACCAATCGCATCAAATTCATTTTCCCCTCACAAAATACACTCATTGTCACTGTTATTAGCCTGCTAGTGAAACAGTCTCTGTGTCATGTTATTCATAACAATCAGGCGAGTGTGTATTGTGTGGAATGGTGACTGCAATATAAATGCAGCGCTTTTCAGCCACACTTTAATCGCGCAAACATAAACACAGGAGAAGCGTTGCTAATCCTAATCTACAATAGGATACGGCTATCGTTCCTAATATTGTTTGCTGCTGCTACACAGCCGCCCCCATGAGATTTCATATCTTGTACCCCTCACATTTGTCATGGCCACAACACTGTTTTACTTTTTTATTTGCTGTTTAAAAATGATTATTTACGTCAGTGAAGGATGTCTTATACCTCTGTAGCAGCATTGACCCTGACCACTTCATGAATATTCTGTCAGTGTTCATCTTCCTGAGCAATCATCAGCAATTTTACAGCATCTGAGCTTCAGTGGCTAGTGGTGAGAATTAATTTATTGAATGGATTCAGTGGCGATTGATTTGTGGGTGGCGTGGACCGTGCAGGGCCGTCCATGTTAGCAGTTGGCAGACTTAGTACTCCATTACTATAGAGACGGCTCTTACTTCCAAGGGGCATCAGAGATGACAAGAAAAACAAATACAAATTCAATCACTGAGAATCAGCCTTGTATCACTTAAACACTTGGGACAACAACTCACTCTGAAATGTTTTGAACAGAAAAACCTTCTTGCACTTGAACCATCAATGACTCATTTCCGAGATTCACATTCACAGGGATTTTATTTGTTTAACAGTGAGCTGGTTATATGAAGTATGATACTGTAACAGCTTTAAACTCAAACAAAATACAAATTAAAATCACCAGGTGTAATCAATTTTTTAAAATCCCCTTGTTGGTGCATTGAACGTTTAGCTGATCACCTATCGTCTTATCCCATCTTGTGTTTCCTTACCCCAAGTAGTTCCTTTTGTGGCAGTGTCACTGCTCACTAATAAAAAATGCATATTCCCCAAGTGGTTGTGAATAGTTGGAGGCAGTCGCTGTTCAATCGATTACTAAAGCCGCAGTTATGCAAGCCTGGAGACCAGTGATTGAACACCTGGTAACCTCAGATCTCAAATATAAATATATATTCCCCCGGTCAATTGGCAAGTGGTGGTTGACTGTCACTGGGTAAAAATGGTCACACAGAGGATGCTGTGGGAAAAAAAAGAAGCCTCATTTTAATTACTTTGGTAAGTGATAGATTGCAGCAGTTCCCTTTAGTTTGTATGGAAGACAACAACACTTCTTGCTAACTGGTAGTAAAACTGTGAAGAGAGCGACACAAACCCTTTGAAACATGTTCGTTTTAAATGATGACAGACAAATTCAACCTACCTTCAAGCCAAGAGTTCTCTGTTTCCAGTTTGCCTTACATAGTTTCCAAGATTCACTACCACTCAGTGAGTAGTTGGTGAGGTTTGCATACAAATTTGATGTTTTCCAAACGAAATGGTAAATGGACTGGTTTTAGCACTTTTCTACCCGACCTGAGCTCTCTGTGCTTTATACAACTTGCCTTATTCATACAAGCACTTTTTTTTCTACGTAAGAGCATTGGAGAGCAATGGGGGGTTAGTATCTTGTCAAAGGACATTTGGTATTCAGACTGGAACAGCCAGGGATCAAACCACCAACTTCCCAATTAGTTAATGACGTGCTCTACCTCCCGAGGTACAGGGACACCAAAGCAACCACGCGGAGGTTTTTGGTGCAGTACCCTCTTTGCAACTGATTTCACTCAATGATAGCCAGAAAACGCTAACCTCTAGTCTGCAATGACTGACAGAGTTTCTCTGTCTGTGTCACTGTCTGTATAGACTTATTAGATTGCATTGCTAATTATTTATCGCAAGTATTAATTTTCAAATAAGCATCTTATATATTATGGTATTAATAATGGCAATATAATATGGTTTTACTCACACATTATCTGCCACAAACAGAGTTCAATTCAGTGGGGAAAACTGCCAAAAGCCTAACACAGCACTACACAATAGAAAAACTTTCAAGAGTTGCTCTACTTTGCTCAGGTCAGTTGAATGTGGTTCCATTCTGTATCTGCAACATGAGTTACATTCCTTTGCCAACAGTAAGCGTAGCAATCAAGTGACCTTTAGAAATCTCAACTGCAATCCAGTTAGCCTTTCTTAAACAATCAAAAGAAAAAGATAATTATTCTCTTGCCTGGCCCTCGTGTCCCAAGCCATTACATTACATTGACCACGGTATTAGTTCAGGCAGCCCACAGACTAGTATAAGTGCTTTAACTTGCCTACGGTTGCTGGTGTCTGTGCAGACTAGTTTGCAACCCAGTTTTACATCACCTGCTTCCTTTCATGCTGTGTATGACTGAATAAATCTAATGTCTGTTACCATCAACAACGCCTGCTGTGTTCTGTACAGAGTATAAATTATAAAATTTTTAGGACTGTTGGAGTAGTAATAGTTTTTGGTAGTGGGGGTGGAATTTTCTGGTACAGATGTAAAAATAAGAAGTACATGTGTAACCATGACTCTGTGAAACTTTGATATTAGCAGGTGTAATATCAGGGCATTAAAATGTCTGTGCAATGTTTTGAAAGCGCTTTGAAGTGGTTGGTATTTCAGTGGTCATGGGGTAATGGCTGAGAGGGATATGTATTTTCAATTTGTGAAGGGCTTAGAATGAGGCGCTCAGTTCCTCTTAAAGCATATTCTTTCATCATTTACCAGTTTCCTCAAGCACACTATTTCTTATACATAGCTATTAAAAGCCCTGTCCGTTGTAATGTAATGTTTTTTTTCTGAGGAAGACCTCTTGTTTGTATGGCATGAGAATAGCTTAAGTACCATAAAATTCATCCAACCCTGCTGGGCCTCTTCGTAAAGCATGCAGGGTAGGATGGAGCCACGGACTGCCTTATCACAGCTTTAGGTACTATAATTCACAATGCTGGAAATGCCATAAAAAGAGATGAGCAACCATAGCTTTATGGCAACATAAAATCTAATGATTCCGTGTGATGCTAAAACAGCCATTCGGAGGGCTTTTGGTTTTTAAAGGCATCAGGCAAGGCTAATTCTGTGCAAACTACTCATCGCTAATAAGCAGAATTGACAGAAGTTAGATCACTATGGTCTGAGAACACATGTGTAGCATTCATGGGCAATATCTTGCAGAACAATTGTTAGTCATATTTAGGTCCATAAAGCATTTTTCTGTCACCTCTGATAGAGATGGGCATTTTTACACACACCCTAGATTTTGTCTTTGCATGCATGTTGTAGTAATCGAGAGCACTTCCATGCTAGACTGTTTTTTGCTGACTTGGAAGGCAGATATTCAAATCAAAATGGTGTGAATTAATCAGAAAATAGTCTAAAGTAGCGGTGTCAGTCTTAAGTGTTACTTTACTTTGCCCTCTGCAAATAGCATGACTGTGGCTGTACTGATTGGAACAAGCAGTGTGGGAAGACAGACGTAGTGAAACATTTTCTTTCTCACTGGGCTGGGTTACCATTTTCTTTGGTGGTCTGACCTTGTCAGCACTGATTTCCTCTCCTTTGTGAATTTATTTAGTAAATTTATGGATTCAGTACAAGCAATCAAAACAACTATTACCTTCTCAATTTTAATCATCTTTGAGGACATAGTGAACAAAACATGTGAAAGATTTTTAAAATACATCTTGTGTTGCAGACTTAATTTAATGTATTTGTTCAAACCCATTCAAAAACCTTTGCTGTCCTGTTTGTGTGGATGGATGTAATTTAAAGAAATGACCACATGGCTCATTGGTTCCTCCCATCTTAAACAATCCATGCTTGCCTTACTTTATACTAAAGCACTGTAAAAGAGAGATAGACTATGTGACAGGAGGTAGGTGATAAAAACACAGCCAAGTTTTGACTAGGAGATTCTGAAAGTTTCACTATGATTTTTGTTGAAATGGTTAGGTTGTGGCACCAAACCTTCTTAGTTTAAGCCAAGTTTTAATTATTTCTTCACCCAACATGTACTCTTGTTTGGCTTTTATAAATACTTGCAATTAATTCTTCATGGCACAAGTTGCACAAGGTGCTGGAAACAAACCTAGAAAGTTTTGGTCCATATTGACATGATAGCATCACACAGCTGCAGCAGATTTATTGATTGCACACCTATGATGTGAATTCCTCATTCCACCACATCCCAAAGGACTGAGTGAATGGACTAAAGCAGGGATGTCCAACTCCAGGCATCAAGTGTTGACCCAGGGTGATATCTAAAACCTGCAGGACTCTTCAGACCAGGCAACATCTTTCCAATCTTTTGTTGTGAAATTTTGGTGAGCCAATGAAAATTGTTTCCTTGGTTCTTAGCTATGAGGGCTGGCAACTGGTGTGGTCTTCTGCTCCTGTAGCCCATCTGCTTCAGAGATGCTCTTCTGAATACTTTGGTGTACTGAGTGATTGCTTGAGTTACTCTTGCCAGCTATCAAACTATCAGGTTGATACAGTCTAGGCATTTTCCTCTCAGCAAGACATTTTTACTCAGAGAACTGCTGTTCACTGAATTCACTGTTAACATTTTTTTTCTTTTTGGACCATTCTCTATGAGCCTTAGAGATGGTCAGTAGGTCAGCATTTTCAGAAACACTCATGCCACCAACAACCATGCCATGTTCAAAGTCACTTGAATAACACTTCTCACCAATTCTGATGCTCAATTTAAACTTGAGCAGGTCATCTCAACCATGTATACAAACCTAAATACATTGAGTTACTGACATGGATTTTGCCTGATTGGATATTTTTCCAAATGGTTTATGGTGTTGTTTTGCAGATGAGCTCATATTGGCTGATGGTTGGCTCTTTGGCAAAGCCGTTTCCCTGGACTGAGCGGTTTCTTTGCCTCATTTGCCTTGTATTTGCACAAACTATAATTGTGTGCTGGTGAAGAATAAGCTGTTAAAGCTACATTCAACCCCTAACTGTTGCATGGAGACCATTTTTCTCCATTCATCACAGGACCCCACTTGTTTTGTTCCCAGGAAACACAGCCAGACAGAGAGATTCATTCTGAGCACTTGCACTTGGTCAACAACAAAATAAAGAAAAAAAAAGGGAAAAAAAATGAAATGTGCATTACTAATTATGTCAAATTTACCAGAAAATCTACCCAGCGGACCAGGGGAAAAATGTTATAATTGGACTTTGCAGGATTTCACATCACCAGCGACTTTTTTATGGGTCTGTCTCAAGTTTTGTTGGGGGAAAAACTCCTGATCCCAGCTCACCCATTTACACATACACACACATGGATACAGATGGACAGACATGCCCCTGTCCCCACACACTCCGCCAGCATTTTCGAACATTTCCACTTTCTCAGGGAATCCTGGCATGAAGCAAAAACATAAATCGATACCACATCTAGGCCGATCTGGGAGAAAGGACTGTTGCCAACTGAGACCATTTCAAACCACAGAGCAAAGACAGCACTGGTCTCTTTGACTTCCACTGATGAGAGGCTGCAGTGTTTGTCCTCTGCTGCGCACTTGCTTTTTTTTTCTTGATCAGTCAAGCAAAAGATCAGCCTTTCATCAGGGTGCTCTTGTTCCACTGCTTTCAAGTGTGCTTGCATACATGCTTCAGCTTGTGTATTTGTTTTTGTGCGCAATCCAGTAAATGTTGCCAGGATGCTAATATTAAACTTGTGGACTGCCAAATACATGATATGCGACATTACCAAGCAACATTTTCTCTGCCTGTTTGAGCCTTTATACTCAGGGAGTTCTTGCACAAAAACTACACAATTAGTGTAATAGGTAAAATTAAGACTGACAAGTACACTGCAAATTCTAATCCACCAGGAAATGTTTCATTATATCTATGCCACAGTTAGGTATTGGAATGGGGTGAATGTTTGCTTGGTGTCCCAGGAGTTTGGATGAGTTCTTTAATCCATACTGAACACACACAAAGACACACATGGAAGCAGAAGGCCACAAAGCTGGCATAAATCCACCATAGGTGAAATGCAGAGATAACACCTGTTTGCGTGTCTGCTGGGTGGTGCTGCTTTTTCTAGGTGTCTGACAGATTTTTCACCTTGAAGCTAATGCCAATCACAGTATCAGATACAGTAAAAGAAAAGCTCTGTTTGTTACCATTTTCTGTGACAGCTCAGTGACCTCAATGCTGAAAACACTTTTAAAAAATCAATTTTCTTTCCAGTCAGCTGTTTTTTTTTATATTTAGGTGTACTTGAACAGGAAAGGTCACTTTTGACCTTGGACACGTTAACTCAAGGTCTGCTGTTAGTCAGTGAAGACAATGAGATGTAGATGAACCCTTTCAAAGAGCCAATTAATTAAAATTGATTATATATGAAGCAAAATAGTTATAGATATAATTGGGCTACTACTTTAGCTTTTTTCCCCTTTAAAGCTACATGGCATGTCTCCTAGGAAAACAGGATATAGCAGTGTATAGTAGGTAGTGTTCTTCAATTTAAAATGGGCTAAGCATTGACTGAGAATAGAAAGATGTCCAGTGGAGTTAAACGATGTACAGCTGAGGGATCAAAATCTCATTTTTGCATTTAGCAGTAGTGTGTTTTACTAAATTAGGTGTAAAAATCTTAGTGCCAGAAACCGCAGTTCCACAAATAGCCACTTAAGGCCCCAGCCACACAGGCCTAGGGACCAGATGGCAACTATCTTGCAACCACAGTTTGCAAAGGAAAAAATTATATTGATAGACCTGTTGGGAGTGGTTGCTGGCAGTTGTTAGCATGAAATTGGTTGCAAAGAGATATGTGGTGCTGCACAGTCTTCTCGTGATTGCGTTGGTAACTAGCAGGTTGATGCCATCACCTGTAGTTCACATGGAAGTCACTCGCCAACTACCTGCCAATGGTAGAGAAACTGTAAACCATAACTGGAGGCTGCTAACCTTCAGAGAAATTGTTGCACTGTTTAGAACTTTTCGGGTGCAGTAGTAAGTCACAATTTTCACTCTGAAGGTGAAAGTTATGTTTCACTATTGCTCAGAGATTAAACAGCAAGTGTTTGGAGCAATCTGCTAATGCCCAAAGCGATCAAAATAAGCACTTTCTTGCTAGATTTCCTTAAAAACACATAATTTATTCCAATTTTTTTAGTTGAGTCTACAAAAGGGCCAAAATAAGAGATATCAGAGCCCAGACCTCAACATTATTGAAGGAGCTTGGGATCATCTTGAGAGAGGGGACATGACAAAAGAGAGAAACATCCAAAGAAGAGATTTAAATGTCCTTCATGAAGCCTGGAGAACTATTCCTGAAGACTACTTCAAGAAATTACAAGAAAGCTGCCAAAGAGAGTTCAGACTGTATTGAACAAAAAAGGTGGTCATACCAAACATTGACTTTCAAGCTTGGTAGAACTGTACAAACTCTGTTTTTCCTTGTATATTTATGTATTTATCATGTATGTTTGCACATCTTTCAGTAAACAGCTGGATCTATTTTCCATTTTCTTAGCAAGACTTGAAGAAATAAGAAGTGACTCAAGATTTGTTAAAAGTCGAATATACAAATCCTTAGGACGATGACAGTAACACTGCCCTGTACAAAACCAGATAGAAACATGAAAAATGACAAGCTTACAAAAACAGTAAACCCCAATCCTGTGTTTATTTTTAAAATAGAACAGTATAGATTTTTTTTTTTACAAATTTCTTTTACTTTACTTATCAATTCTTTGAAAAATTTCACAGTTGACCTCAAAACAAAGGTAAAATGAAAACACTAACATAATTTTAGGCAAGAAGCAACAAGAATTTCTAAAAATTATAGTTTTCATTTTGAGGATATTGCCACTCTGAGATCAGCGCTACCACTATTTCACCAAGAATGGTTTTGCTTTATGGTTGAGAAAGCAGCTCTGCTTTCACCATAAAGAAAAATATAATAGACTAAATATGAACACAATGAAAAATCTGAAAATCACATTGGAAAAATTATGTTAAATTAGCCACACAGTGATATGCATTTTCTTTGGTTAATTGCACCTATCGTGTTTTTTGAATTGCCACTCATTGTTCATTCGTCGTCCCAGAGTCAAGTCAAGTCAAGTCAAGTTTATTTATAAAGCACATTTAAAAACAACCAAGGCTGACCAAAGTGCTGTACAATAAAATACAAATATAAAATACAATAAAACACAAGTACATAAAACACCTCACTGATAAAACAATAAGTTAATACAGTAAGTTAAACCTTGCTAAAAGCCAATGAGAAGAGGTGAGTTTTAAGAGCAGTTTTAAAAGTTCCTAGGCTTGTGGAGAATCTGATGTGAGGAGGTAAACTGTTCCACAGTCTGGGTGCAGCCACAGCAAAAGTCCTCTCTCCCCTAGTCTTTAATCTGTACCTGGGAACATCTAAAAGCATCAGGTCTGCTGACCTCAAAGATCTCCTGGGGCGGTAAATGCTAAGAAGCTCTGCCAGGTAAGGAGGTGCAGTACCGTTAAGAACCTTAAAAACCAGCAGTAAAATTTTAAAATCAATCCTAAAAGCAACTGGGAGCCAGTGGAGAGAGCAGAGGACCGGAGTGATGTGGTCTCTCTTTTTGGAACCGGTCAGAGCAGCTGAGATTATCAGTGCATCTAAAATGCTCCGTATCCCTGGGGTCACACATAGCACTGATTAAGCCAAACCACAGATATTGATGACTTGCAAAGTCAAATGTTTGTAATGTGACTTGGATACAAAATACTGTGGATTTAGGAGATTTCTACAGCAACAGCACGCTGCGGTCCACCGGGACTGCGTACTACAAGTCAGGCAGGATTGCAGGGGCATTACTGAGGTATCGGTAGCCAAACACACTCTTGTGATACCGTCTCCCCTCCTCTCATTATTTAACCTGCTCGCCAGCCTGTGGCAATGCTTGGCCCCTCCTCTCTCATCTTTGCTCTCACTCCTCTGTGGTACTGTCGCTCGCTCTGTCACTTCTTCTTTCAGCTAAGCTTAGCTATGATATCTACAGGGGAGACTGGGCCAGCAGAATCCCAGGCACACCACATGGGCTTACAGTTGGAAAACAAGCATTAAGAGAGGGGGGATTAAGGATGAAACCCTGCTAAAGAGCAATGCGTGCACATGAGTGTGTATGTGTGATTGTGTCTGCCGTCGTGTAGGACAGAATAAGAGAGAGCACATGAGAGCTTAATGACTAGATGGGGACTTGCTAGGTGGCAACGTACTACTCCGAGCGAGGCTCCTGTGAAACTGCTGCCACTGCTCACGCACACTCAAATGCACTATAGTGTCTTTTAAACTAGCAACCTTCTGTTTTTTTCTTATTTAATTTGCGCAAGGTTCCTGAGGAGTCCTCAGAAATCTGTTGTACATCATAAGTAGCAACAGGTTAAGAAAAAAAATACGGTCCTTTTCGTGGAGTGCAGGAAACATATTAGTTCAGAATTAAGAAAATGGGCTTTTATAACTGAAGTGTCAGTGAGTGGAAAGGTGCGGCTGGAAAATTGTTTAGCAGCACTCAAATCAGCTAAAGGAATGGATCGGCTAAAATTTTATTAAAGGTTTTCTTAATGATATAGCAAAGCTACCTAACTCAGTGGTCTGTCTACAAATAAGCGATTAGCTCTCAGAGGTTACACAGCGTCTTCTTTCTCCTGTCAGTCGTGCAAGAGAAAGCAGAGGGCAGGCGATGTAGTAATCTAACAAGACAAGAGCCTGTTTAGTTTGTGTTCTGATTATTCGGCGTATATAAAATGAACAGAGGAGACGTTAATTATTTTGTTTTTGTCAGATCTTTTCAGTCAGAGATATTTTCATGGAAACCAAAAAAGAAAAATCCCATTCTGATACTATTTATAGTTTCATTTGTCCTGCTGTAGCCATCCAACAAAAAGGGATTCACAGGAAAAACAGTGCGTGCATGCGTATAATACACTTTGATATCAGCCTCACTGTTCACTCTCTTAGTAGCTTGTCAGAGCATTAAGTACTCTTAATGAAAACAGAATGTCACGCTGTCATTACGTCGCTTTAGAAGCGCTCAGCTGGGTGACTTGTACTGTGAAGCAGCCAGTGGTAATGGATATGCCGCTATGGATTGTCAAGAAAAGGCTGCTCAGAATTCAAGAGAGTAACGGAGAAATTACTGCACTTATTAATGATTGACTTGGAATCAAAAGAGCGCTGTTTTAAACAGATCATTTGCTCTTTTGTGTTTTTGATGAAATCGTTGCTAATGGGTTGTTTCTTTCCACAGACACTGGCAACTTAATGTACTGCAACTTCAGACTTTAGACTGAGAGAAATTTCTTAAAACAAAGTTGGCTTTGAGTTTGTGATGAGTCCCCATATTTGGTGGATACAGTGTTGCATGTGATTGCACATGTTTCACAGTAAAATCTGTGTCTGAGGACTGAGTAATTTACTTGCAGTGGACCAAGTAAAGCGATGTCCACCCAGGAAGTGACTAGCAGTGACCTTAGACCAAAAAACTCAGTTACATGTAGGAACTTCACGTGAGGACACTCAAAATATAAGCTGCTGATATGAAGTGGGTGGTAAGCTAAGACATGGGACATGAGTTAAGGATACCGCTGATTGCAAATAACAGGGTGGTGAATGTATTAACGGGTTACCTGCCTGGAATGATTACTAGCAACCAGGCATCACCTAAAAAGCCCACCTCCAGAGCATCCACATCCCATCACTGAGCCGGGTTTGATAGTTTGAAAATCTTTATGTTAAGTCTGGGTGTGTAACAAATTTATTAGGCCATCACCTAATGTAAGGTTTTTCCACAGCTTCTGTAAATTAACAATATTGGTCCTTTTTAATGTTTCTGTAATTTTACCAGTATGTGCAAGCTCTTTAAACAAAATGATATTTTTACTGCAAAAATCCAGTAAAAAAAAATTATAAATGCAAATTTTACAATTGTAAAGTTGTAAAAAGAGATAGTATATTAAATTTTGACCAACATGCAAAATTCAATATATATACTTAGAGGCATTTTGTATTTGTGTCTTTGCCACTCAACGTGTTTGTTTTTGCATACTTACATTTATAAAAATGTATCGTATTTGCTTTATTACACATATATATGCACAACAATAGTGGGAAATGCTAAAGAGGGATAAGCTGCAGCATATCAGTCTTTAGCTTCCACATAATGCTTAAGTCACTTCATTGTTTTCTGTTTATGGGATTTAGTGACAAAAAGAAAAAAATATGGAAATATCACCGGATTATGTTGTAAGAACTGATGAACTGTTCCTAATTTCAGTTTGTTTGTCTCTTTCCTTCTGTGCACCACTGGGCTCAACTGGTCTCTCTGTGACAGAGTCTCAACACTAAGTGTACAAAAAGAAAAAGATTATTATGAATGTAATTTATTGTATCCCAACTGAAAATACATATGGAATAGGATTATTTTAGATATCCATTTATGTGCAATGACAACACAAAAATGATGGCGTTAGGGTAATGTCATCATTTTAATATTGCAATGTACAAAAGGCTTTGAAATAAAGAATACAATGGCACTTTAAAGCACAGCCAACTGTCTACAAGACATTACTACTTTAAGCATGCATGCACAGACAATGTAACAACATTATGCCAATTAACTGTTGACTTTTTGGATGTAAAGCACTACTTCAACAGTGAAATCAAGTTGTGTCAATACATTCAGAGTTTTTGAAGAACAGAACTTTGCATTTGTGTTACCAAGTGTTGGTGCATTCGTGTTACCAATCACGTGTACGAACATTTGTACGTACACGTGATTTGACCAAAGCTTTGTACATGATGTTGTTCAGAAATTACGTATTGAATGATACAGGAAAACAAAAGATAAGATTGAGGCTTATATATTTAATGATGTACGTGTTAAATTCCCCAAAAACTCTCCATCCTGATGTTTGTTTATAGAAAATCTTTTTTGCTCTGTAGCAGCTGCAGCACATACATCACAATATAAAAGAAGGGGGAAAAAAAGGCAGGCAGACAGATTGTTCTTTCACAATCAGCAGCACCTCCACAAAACAATCAAAGGCCAAAAAATGGGAAAGTAAGATATGTAACCTCAAAATGCCACAACAAAAGGTCACCCACCTGGAACCAGAGAATGCAGGGGACAATTTTCACTTTCACTTTGCTTGGGGAGGGCGGGGTCATTGCTCTTCCCTCAGCTGCACACAAATGACTCAGTGGATGAGAAGAAGGACACCTGGAGTGGCGGGCGGTCTGATCGATACCCAGCAGGCTTTGGAAATACAAGGGGTCAGAGTGCTGGGCGCTTGATTGGTGCAAAGCCCAAAATAACTTGCAGCCAGTCGTGGCAGCCGTGACCCCGTCATTGACACGGCACTTGGCGAGATTGGAGGAACATCAACAAATGCAGACGCCATTATTGGATTTTCAGCTCCTCTGTCTTTTGAGTTCTATCCATTTTACTTTGTGGTTTTACGTTGACATCCTCTGCTCTGTTGGTATATTGTGCCTGTTTAAATTGTTGTGAAATTGTTGTCTGTTTTTGTGTCTCCTGCAGAGAGGAAAATACATACCTCTGTTATAACCTTTTGTAAAGCCACTGTGATGTACAGCATTTATATTGCAGCACTTCTCTGGGTAGACAGATGTTCATATGAATGTATACCACTACAACAGCAAACTGCTGTCCATAGTATTGACCTGATTTTAAACTGCAGTCACCTTTTTGTGTACAGTCTCCAGATGCATCTTGCCGTTCTTAAGGGAAAGTTAAACATCAGTGCCATGCAGACAGAAGGACAAGTGGAAGGGAGGGGGGGAACCTGTAATCAAGACATGCTTCTCTGGAAAACTAGTGAGGAATTTAATGGATAATTATGTAAATGTGGTATTTAAAGCTGCTCCAATCAATATTTTCATGTAAACAGCAGTTTGTGGAATTGTATGATCACTGGATTGTTAGGGGATTGGATTCTTGACGATCATTAGGAATAACTGGCGATGTTTGGGGGATCTCTTACTTAACATGACTGTTCCTGGTGCTGTAAATAAATGAGTAATTATTTAGCAATGACTAGGTACACATTATTTGTTGCTTTTAAAAAAAGAAAAAAAAAGTAAAATTACATTCACCACCTTACTTATTACGTGGGGAATGTAATTTGATACACTAGTTGTTACATCACTTGTGTACTATTCTCTAACACAACCTGAACACATAATTGCCAAGTAACAATATAAGCCTTATACTACAGTCATACACAGAAATCTATCAAAACATGACAGTAACATTGCTTTAAAGTCTGACTGCTCATCAGTGCAGCTCAGAGTGTTGTTAAAGATGTACACCCATCTTTAACAGAGCAAACATGAGTAGGGATGGGTATCGAAAACCGGTTCTTGTAGAGAACCGGTTCCCACTGTTTCAATTCCTTGGAATCGTTTGCCATTTTTGCAAACGATTCCCTTATCGATTCCAGTCGCCCCGAATGACGTCACCACGTTGTGGAGCGTCATTTACCTGGCAGGAAACATGGCGGCTCAAACGCTCAAAAGTTTGGTTATACTTTACGAGAACGGATGACAACAGGGCAACTGGCAATACTTGCAAAGTAGATATTTCATTTAAGGGAGGAAACACTACGAATATGCAAAAGCATTTGCTCACAAAACACGCGATGACCTTAAATGAATGTCGTGTTTTTAATTCCGCTCCGGACTCGTGAATCTCAACCCAGCAGCAGCGGTAACGTTTGCACGTCCTCTCCCGTTAATGCGGCAGGTAAATAATCAACTAACAGTGCATATTATGTTAGCGCGATCTGCCTTATTACAAAACCTGCCATTACTGTGCATTTAGGTGACCATGATGAGAGAGACAGACAGAGTCTGGCTGCCTCAGATGCTGGCAGTTATTGCTACAGTCTACCGGTAGCGTCTCCTTTCAGGCCAGGATAGACGAATGTCACCGAGCAGTGACTAAGTTTGTGGTAAAAGGCTTGCACCCATTTGCCACAGAAGATGCTCTGATTTTCGGTAAGTGAATGTGTTTAATTGTAGGCAGGGACATTACTGGATATTCTTGTGTAATTGCTACAGAATGATTTATGTTATACTTTGTTATTGCTACAGAAGAATATTTATTTTATTATTTTACATTCACAATTTTTTTTCCTGGGGACCCTGTGACACCACATTGAAGAGCCGTAGGTTGGATCTGTTAAGATCTCACTGTTGGGTTTGTAAGGCCATGTTACTCCTAAATTTCTATCTTGTTCAAAGAGAAGATATAAAACAAAGATCTAAGCTATTCGACCTTAGTGTTCTCCTTTTTTAAAAAAAAAAAAAAGAATCGATAAAGAATCGAATCGTTAAACAGAATCGAAAATGGAATCGGAATCGTGAAAATCTTATCAATACCCATCCCTATACATGAGTTTGTATTGGACGCAATTGTATTGGAGTTTGTATAACTATGCTATAGCTTTCTTTCACTTTCAAATCCTAGTATGTTGTGGTTGCACAACAGAAAACAGAATTACTGGTTTGTGAAATAAAATGAAGTATTTTTTATATTATTTGAAACATTTTGAGATATAAAACTGAATTCTGAGCTGAGAAAATTTAGAGAAATATCCAAGATTGTCTTTTTGCTTTAGTATTTGCTGATAATTTGTTAGTTTCTAAATCTAGCAACCTTACATTTCTTTTTGCAGTGGCTGGTTTCTGACACTATAAATTTGATTTAATTTTCCCGATAATTGATCAAAATTAGACAAAGAAAGTTAGGAAAGCTGAAGCCTTTTCATGAAAACTCTTTGTACAGTGTGAAGATGGGAGATAGTTAACAGCAAACCAAAAGCTTTATCAACAAGTATCTTTGAAAATATCAATGTATTCAGTTCAATATTGAAATGCAGCCCATAAACGGCTGCAATTTTTTATCCTTAACCATTAAGACATAAAATTGCTAAATAGCCCATCCTTGATGCAGATATCCTACCTTGGTGTTTATGAACTGGTCATGAGACAAACATCCTTAACAACCGACAACCTCCATCCATCCTACCATTCTTAACACATTAAATAAATCCCCTGTCCATCCCAGATGACAAGATAAATACCATCTACCATCCCACCTGACAGAGAAACCTGTCCAGCCCAGGGGAGCGAGCACTCGCTTTCCTAAAAGAGAAGATAAGGATAAGTGATGGTTTGTGAACAGAAACGCTTAAAGATAGAGGGAAGCTTTTGAGAATACGCCTAGCAGTTCATGAGGCAATTTTTGTCCCCAGATGAAGGGCAGTTATTACAAGTGTTTATGATAGCCGCCGATAAACCTGTGCTTAGCGGAGTTTGCTGGAGGATTATTTAACATTTATCTCAACGCAATTATTTTTTTAATTCATCAGGACAAACACACCCTTCCTCCACTGATACTGGGCCAAAGCAGTAGGGAATAAAGAAATTTATCTTTGAAACTGAGATACCTTTAAAGTTTTATACACTCTAATAAATAAAACATTGGTTCAAAAAAAAAAAAACATGTTAACGTTTTCCACTAGAATTTTTGAGTTGAGCCAACTTCTGGCAGAATAACATTAATTCAAAGCAAAAATTTTTGAGTATGGTGAAGTAGCTTTTTTGGCCACAATTAAACACATTCTTAAGTAAAATTAACTTAATAATTTTCGACTAGAACACAAAAATTTAAGTTGATCCAACGTGAATTTTATGTATAGTGAAGTTACTTTTTGGCCACAAAAAAAAACACATTCTGAGTAACATGAACTTAATAATTGTCAACGAATACACAGGAATTTAAGTTGATCCAAGATTATATTTATGTATGGTGAAGTAACTTTTTGATCAAAATAAAACACATTTATAATTAAAATGAACTTAACTGTCAGTTAAGTAGTTAAATAGTATTTATGTTGGTCAAATATGATATTTTGGTTACAGTGTAGTAATTTTTTGGTCCTACAGGAGATTCTATAAGGACATTTACCTGTTTCCCAGCAGGCTAAGTCGCTCCAAAATACAACCTTGATCATTTGGCTGTGTCTTATAACCATGACTACCGCGTGGGCAGGCTCATGCATGGTGGTGCCTGCCCACAAAGAAGTCAAGGTTCTAAGACCTTAGAAACTTGTCGATCACTTTTTTCCCCAAACGAAGGTCAGCCTTAACATGCGCTGTGTGTGCTCTTGTGTCATGACCTTCAGAAAAAGAAATGGATGTTGTGTGTATTTGTTTGAATGCGGCAGATGTGATGCCAAATACCTGGACATCAGCTAAGGGACTCGTACCTGGTGCTCAGAAAGAATAGAAATTCAGACAGATGTATTCAAATGAGTTAGACCCATTTAATTACAATAACAAACATCACAATTCTTTAACGTGCGTGCGAAGTGCAAGATTTGTGGGCTTCAGTTTCCTAGAACACAAATTGCCCGCTGAAACTTAAGGAACTGTGTATTAAAATTGTAATACAACCTACTACTTGAATCCTCTTTTTTTTACTTTAACATATGACAGTGAATCAAAGCAAAAGATGACAGGCTGCTATACATTAAATCCACTAATTTAAACATAAAATGAGCAAAGCTTCTTTCAATCAACTTTGGCAGTACATTCACATCATCATCTCTAAACTCCTCAATGTCAGATTGTTCACCCTCCTGATTAACTACATCGCTGCACTGATCTGTTTGTAAAGGCTTTTCAAACCTCTTTAAAACGTCTTCTTTAAACTCATCTAAAGAGTGGGGAGTGTGCTTGTGATGTTTATGTGACGCAAATGTTCCATAAATGTTAGTTTTGAAACTACAATTTTTGAAAACACAGGACACAGTTTCTTGCTTTTTCAAATGTTGACGAAGGTGTTCAAAATACTCTTTTTCAGTGGAAAATGTGCCCACATTACAGAACTGGCAACAGAAACTGAGTATTTCAGAGGTTCTCACTGTTGAGTGAGTTGAGTGTTTCCTTGATATGTGTGATTTTAGGCTACCCCATGACTTAAATGAACAAAAACAATCTAGGTAAGGACATGGCAGAGGCTGTACACTGGGGATATGGCGTAACCTATAATGTTTCATCAGCTCTTCCTTAGTGGAGGTTGCAAATTTACAGATTTTGCAAGGCCAATCCATACTTCATGATTCTGAATTACTCAATTCAAGCTTACTTGTTAAAGCTTACTTCAGAAGGTCCCTTGGTATTCGATACCAGGAGAAGATGATGGTTTGAGCCTTTGTCCTGGCAAGAAACACAGCAAAGTAACTGAATATTTCGGTGAGATTCCCACTTTCTTTAGAAGGCTGACCACGTCTTAACTGGAACCCCTAGATCTGCAACGTCAGGACAGTGACATGGTAGGGACATCGTGTATCCCCACCGACCGCGATCTTGGAGGGGTCTCCACTCGCCCCCAGTGCATGTATTTCTACTGAGGAATGTGTTAACGTCGCCTCTACATCTCTACAAAACACGGAAAGTCCCCAAAAATTAGGGACAGCTAACTACCCTACCATATGCGGCACAGTGCACTTAAGTCTGGTCTTTTACCTGTGAAAATAGGCCGAGCAGCCGGTGAAGAACCGCTCTTAGCGGTCAACAGACACACCAGACTAATGGCGACCGCACTTCCTGCGCAGAAGCCAATGGGGTTGAACTTCACCCCGTAACGTTACAAAAATTTAGAAGCGTTTCTTAACAATTACTAACATAAAATGCTTCCCTTCAAAAAATAAATTTCACATTTCAAAAATAAAATCACAGTGAACACAACTTAGCTTGGCTAGCCACGTTAGCATAGTAGTTTGCTCCGGGGCTAACAACGTCCGCTATCTTTTAAAAATTATAAGACAATTACAGTGGTCTGCATTAGAGTAACGTCAGTGTTAAATTTTCCAAAAAGAGCCCAACAATTTATGCTATCGCGGAATTAGCTGCTGTGTGTATATTAAAACACACAAACGCGGGGGCAAGCTAAGATGTATGTTATGTATGTTACGCCGTTGTTTTAAAGTAAACTAACAAAATCCAGAGCGAGTGCAAATATGTGTAATTTCGCATAAAATTACTCACCGTTTGCGACGAACACAGCTCTTGATAAACCTTGAACACGTGCTGTTGAATATGTCCGCTTGAGTAGAAGAAGGGAACTGTGAGCTGTTTACACATCATCAAGTTGTATTTTACATCGACAGAACTTAAAATTATATTGTTTTTTGATTAAAAGAGGATTTTAAATTCAGACAAATCACGATTATATATTGAGTAAAGAGGCATAATTTATGTGTCACCCGAACTCAATAAAATAAAAATTTTAATTAGGAAGTCTAACAGTATTTATGAACTTGATTTTTCATTTCACAACAACATATATATGTAAGTAATGACTAAAGGTCCCATTAATTACTTTTTAGGGTGTACATTGGAGTTTGATAGCAAAAATGTATTGCCAACAATAAGCAAGGTGTTAGCTGAGTAAAATGATGGAACAATATAATTGTAGACAATGGGGAAACACTTTTTTTTCTTTAAAGAGAGGAGCCCTTTTCTCTACTTACTGTAGCTGTAATCAACCAAAACCCAGGATTGCAATTCTGCATGTGTGTTTGGTCCAACATTTTATCTCACAGTCCCTAATAACAGTTTAGGTATCCAGAGATCAGACCAATACACCTCAGCCTTCGATTATCAGCCAGTCCATAATGGTCTAAACCCCTTTGGCTCCTCCTAGACGTGATTATCCAGGACTGTGACCAGCACTAGGAGTACGCTAGCTTGTGACCCCCTGAAGCTGGGTTTGTGGGTAATTACTAATAGTTAAGCAGTTAACATTAACATGCGCGCCAGCCAGGTTAACATTTATAATAACTGTTTAATATTTCAGTGTTGTTGAAATGGGAGGGTAACTGACCTTCTGTAATTCCTCTTAAAGTGTTGCTGAATGAATGTTAACTACTTTAGCTGCTATTGCAAGCTGCTGTGTTCCTGCCTGTCTGCAGATGTGCTGGATAAAGTTATGTGTCAAGTGTAGCAGGCCAAGACATGACTGCTGATATGAATCCTGTTGAAAATGAGTATCTAGTCTGTCTAATAGTCATTTTTAACATTGATCAGTATCTGAGAATCGATACTAATCAACTTTAACAACCCTAGTCCCATGCTTGTTTTAAATAAAACCCATCCCCTGTCCCCACACTGCCTCTAAAAGCACCCAATCAATATGTTTTGTTCAGGATTCATATTTGTGGTTTAAAAAAAAAAGTCAAGAATGATTGAAAAAGCACTGCCTTTTCAGGACTCATCTCTACAAGGCAGACAATGATTTGAGATATCGAATGTGGGATCAGTATTGGGTTTTTTTGTTTTGTTATGTTTTGTTTGTTTGTTATAATGACTATTGGACTGGATGTTAGACAGATAAAAATCCAACTCACACCCCCTCAGTGAGAGAAAAACGTCGTTTTCAAATTGGGATCAAACATTCGCACAACACCTGTTCAGAATCTCCCCGAACTGTAATGAAGGGCAATTTAGTGTGTCGAATATGGGAGGAGTACCGCAACACACTGGCAGCAGATGTGAAAACGATGTTAGAATGACTCACGTGGGGGAGCTCTGTGTTAGCGTCAGAGAGGATTGGGTGAAAGGCTGGTCAGTTGTAACCATTTCGTGCTCGTGTTTTGGTTTCCATTAGCTGCTAAAGTAGATGTGACGGTCATTGGCAGCGGTCGCCATAGAAGGCAAAGGAAGCCGATGGTTGGGGCACGATTTGGAGCTAGATGTGAAGCCATCGTTACGGTGCTGTATGTTTCCCTTTGTACAAACAATGGTGCCATTAGTTATGCTAGAATATTGACCTCTATCTGTGAGGACGCATGTGCCATTTAACACAATCTCCTGAGGGCGGTTTGCAACCAAATTACATTTACAACATATTTTATCTGTCTGTGCTTTTTAGATGCTTTACACTTTTCTTTTGTCAGAATCTCAGTGTGAAGTTATCACCCAAGAAATGACAACGTGGAAATCCTTTTCATAGTAGGGTCGGGTGTATATTTATTCTCAGCAACCACAACATGTCATCTGGGTCATTAAGTTCCTGTCCTGACCATCATTGGTTTGGTGAAGCTCATTAAGCCTGGATTCTTTCTAATGGCCAACAGGGGGCGATTGCTTCTGTATCAAAATGTTGTCAGACTCTATATAAGTCAGTAAGAACATAAGTCTACTTCTAAGTATACAGTGAACATTTTCCTAATGTGTTTATGATCTTGGTTGCAAGTGACAAGTCTTATTTACTCTGAGATAATGCTCATTTTGTTAATTATGGTAACATTTAGTGTAAAAGAGGCAATAAAGCAGGGTATGGTTCAGGGATTTAAAAAGAAAAAGATTGTTATGACCAGAATACTTAAACAGCGGCTTCACAGTAGGATTCTTATATCAGTAGTTGATATTATTTTTATATAAAATCTGTTGTTTAAACCTATGAAAAATATTCCATATTTTTCCTTTCTTGCAAATTGAAATCTTCATGAATGTAAGCGCTCTGAGAGCCACAGATATCATTATACACATTTAGTATTTACAGTTAGCCACGCTGTTCTCAACCTACTTAATTTCTCTGGGGACAGGAGCCATTTGCCAACAATTATGCAGAATATTTGTTAGTTACACTTTAAGCTAAGTGAGGATTTTCAGCCTTTTTTGTTATATATCCAAAGATTGTACTTTAATATCTTGTTGTGTGTGAGTATATTGTCAGTATTGTCAGATTATCACTTGAGTGAGATGATCAGAATGTATTCTCTATAAAGAAGAAGAGGTTTGAGCTCTGCAGGTGTTTACTGTTGGCAATGATATACGGCCTGCCCGGGCGCTATTTGACCTTGGTGTGTGGACATATTCCTTAGGCTGTATGAAATTTGGCACAGAAGAAGCAGTTTGGTAGGCAGGGATAGGCAAGCTGCCAGGATGTAACTTCTTTGCTATTCACAGTTCATGAAGGGGGAGGTGAGAGGACAGTTGGGAAGGGAAATTAAAGAAATTGGAAGGGAAATGGGGGGGGACAGTTAAACAAGTGAAGACAGGAAGAAGAGGAATACAGAGCTCAGCATTACTGCCTGTGGCAGACAGGGCAGGGTAAGAGGGGAAAGGGGCAGTGTTCACTGACCTGTTTCTTATATTATCTTTGTCTTGCCTCCTGCCCACCTCCCTTCTCCTGCTTCCTCTCTTTGTGTTTGTCCCGTAGATCTTTTGTTTAATTGTCAGCAATTTGCTCCTGTTTACTTTCTGTCTTTAATTTTCCTCCATTTTATTTGCGCACCATTCTTGGGTTTGTTGGCTCGCCATCCTCCAACATGTCCCAATTTACTTTTTACTGCCTCTCTCGTTACGTCCTCCACCTGCTATTTGCTCCGTTTTCTGGTCCAGGCCTATATTATTACTGCAGAACAAAGCTTCTTCTGCACTCGGGGGGCCAGTTGTCCTTTACACGGTCTGTGGAGGTACATTGCTTCCAGTGTCCTTTAACCTTCAAATACCTGTTAGCATTGCAGAGTTATTAGGTCTTCCCACTGGGACAAGAAAAATGACCTTATATTTAAAATTGTCTTCGAGTGGCGATATCATGTAAAGCTACTGAAAATCCCAAATTGCCAGATGAGACTGACTTGGACTGAAAACAAGGAGAAGGTCCAGTCGTGTTGCCCTCTGCCTCTGCGTTGGATACCTTCCCCTTGGCTCTGCCTCACTCCATATTTCACAGATCTAATGTGATTTTTTTTTTTGTAGTTTAAACAGTCAGTTGCTATTTTTTAATTCAGCAAAAAATAAAGAGGAGAAGCTGTGAAAGAGGCTTATTAGCGAAGAATTGGTGGTGTTTTCTGAGACTGTATTTTCTTCCTCGCTTGGCACTCATCATTATGTTGAGACAAAAGTGTGTATCTGATCTGAATGTTGGCAATTTTTTTTAGTGTTCAATTTTTACTCACTGAGCTCGGCTAGATCACAGCAAGGCAGAGAGAACCTTTTGGGTTTTTTTTTTTTTTGGGGGGGGGGGGGGGGGGGGGGGGGGTTGTCTGAAGCAATGCAAGCCATTTTTCTTTTAAAGTCACCCAAGGTCCAATGTAGAAACTTCCATCCCCATAACTTGGCACTGACCTGATGGAAGAAATACAGCATAGTAAAATACAGTAGTAAACGCTGTAAAACTACCAGGTGTTACTTTAATTTGAGCCAGGAAGCTGGAAGAGAAAGCAGGCAGGGTTGGACGTTTTACACAGGGACCGATTTGGGGTGGCTGGTGCCAAATAAACAGAGACAGAAGGAGCAAGGAGCAAAATGAGGTGAGACAGCAGCACTGATAGAAGATGTTTCGCATGTGTGTGTATGTCTGTGCCTGCAGCTCTCTCATTAAGGGCATCTCACCAACACCGTGCAACGCTCGAACACGCATGCAGAGAGGTACTGCCCAAACCTAGATGGATGCTGTTTGGCTTACTCTGCCACATTAGCTATCAATGCCTTGCATCTCCCCTTTGCGCCTCTTTATTTCAAGTTACAGAGCGAGGAAACTAATTAATGGACTCTGTGTGTCCTCTTCAGAGGCCATTAGATTCACTGCTTATTACTATTCAAGCTGGCCCGTTCTATGAAATACAACTTCCATTATGGCTTTATGCTTCCGTGATAATCAAAATATGCTGTAATTATGAGTCTATGGTTTTGAAATATCTATAAACTTGCACAGTGACAGTCGCAGGAGCCGCAGCATCTCAGTATGCACGTAGCGGCACGGGCAAGTCTCCTTTGCATGCTGATGTGCAGGACTGTAAGCCCCCCCACTCGCCCTCGCCTCACAGTCGCACAACATTGCCGTTTGTCAAAACAACACACAGAATCAGAGTGAAGGGACATGGAGTAGGTTGCAGTGGAGGATTTGAATTGCGGTGTGTGCATGGTTTTTTAAAGAGCTGCAGTGAGCCAGTACTATGAGAGGGGGAAAAAATAAAACAGCAAATGTCAATAAATCTATCACACTAAATGCCAGGTCTATGCTAAGGAAATGTCACTGGTTGTTTATAATAGGACTGCTTTTCAGGGGAGTCAGGCTGCAGCACGTGCCGCCTCCTTAGGAAACCAAAGAGCACATGGGTGAGGTGGTGACAGGCTAAAAGCTGGCAGTGATATGTGGAGATGACGTGCAGGAGAAAAAAATAACACATAACAGGTGCTTTGTTATGTATGAAATGGCCAAACCAGCCGATTCAGCCTTCACGCCTGTTTAGTTACTGTAGCTACACTTCATACTTAATTCTCACATGGCACATAGACAGGTTACAATAATGTGAGTTGAACTGGCCATGTGAAATGAAAATTACTAATAAGTCAGATACAATAAAGAAAAGTATTAATAGTGCAACTGAATTTAGGCCTACTTTTTCAATTCAATTCAGTTGTTTATAAAGCAACAACAGTAAAGTGCTTCATATTGTAACATAAAGACACCACAATAATACAGTTAAAATGCTGACAACCAGACGACCTGCCCACTGACCCCCTATGAGCAAGTGCTTGTTGACAGTGGGAAGGAAAAACTCAGTTTTAACAGGAAGAAACTTCCAGCACAACCAGGTTCAGGGAGGGGCAGATCTGCCACAACCTGTAGGGGTAGGAAAAAGGGCAAAAGAAGAGAGTGAAAAGATCTGAATGAAGGAGAAATGCAGTATTTGTGCAGCAGTATCTGTGTAGGTCATGGTCAGTCATCCAGGTCATGGAAGTCTAAGGAGCTTGGAAAGAAAGCAGCTGGAGTACTTCAAGCTTCTTGAAGACATTTCAAGCACAATCGCATTAATCTACAGCAATTAGCCAGAAATGCTAACACATTATTTGATGTTAGTTTAGTTTTTACTTTGCATTTATTTCAACTCTTTTCTGTTCTTTATGAATTTAAGGGGCATTTTTGATAGTTGCAGTTCATTTTAAATCAGTCTAACCCTGATGTTGCATAGTGTCCCACAAACACAACAACCAGCTGATCCAAGGACAGTCGAGCAGAGCACAAATGAATAATTCGCGGCTTTTTGTGCCAATGACATAAGATTACTTTTAACTACATTGCCATATTATATCAGTAAGGAGTCATAAATAACTAGATGACAAATATTAGGGAAGTGTGTTTATGTTTTCTGTACTTGAAAGAAAAACAATATTGTCTGATATATCAGATTTTTAAGGCAACAAATATCGGGCTGTTGCAAAATCACTAAAAACTTTCATTGTGGCAACTTACTCTAATCTACTGTGTAAAGGTTGGCACTAACTGTTCATTGTTACTGGGAAAATGTTGTTTTTGTTCCTTAATTTGTCACCCTTCAGCAACACTTCTGCTGTCTTTCTCCACAGACTGCACAGTTGGATGTAGTTCATGTATAGAGTTGTCCATTTCACACTTCACACCCCCTCGTTTGCAACTAACACCTTCCTGTCCCCTGCAATTTTATCGGGTGTCACACTGCCCAGGTCCCAGTGCAACACAAGAGTTAACTGTTACCTCATTAGCTGCTATTAGCTCTGCTGTCTCTAAACAAAAATGGATAGCACTTCCCACGGAAACGTGCCTCTCCCCTCCCCTCTGCTAGTGCTTCAGTCTGCAGTGAGCAGTTTCATGCTTTATCACAAAGAAAAGTTTTAAGCCTAATCTTAAAAGTAGAGAGGGTGTCTGTCTCCCGAATCCAAACCGAAGAGGGCCTGAAAGCTGAAGGCTCTGCCACATATTCTACTTTTTTATGAACCACAAGTAAGCCCACAGTCTGAGGGCGAAGATCTCTAATGGGGTGATATGGTACTTTTGGGTCATCAAGATATGATGGGGCCTGATTATCGAAGACCTTGTATGTTAGGAGAAGGACTTTAAATTTTATTCTGGATTTAACAGGGAGCCAGAGAAGAGAAGCCAAGATAGGAAAAGATGCTCTCTCTTTCCAGTTCCTGTCAGTACTCTTGCTGCAGCATTTTGGATCAACTGAAGGCTTTTCATGGAGTTTTAGGACATCCTGATAATAATGAATTACAGTAGTTCAGCCTGGTGGTAATAAATACATGAACTAGTTTTTCAGCATCATTCTGAGACAGGATATTTCTCATTTTAGAGATGTTGCCCAGATGGAAGAAATACACAATATCTACATATTTGTTTAATATGCACATTGAAGGACATCCTTGTCAACAACTACTCCAAGGTTCCTCACAGTGTTACTGGAGAACAGTGTAATGCCATCCAGAGTAAGCATCAGGTTAGTTATGGCATTTCCAAGAGTTTGAGTACAACAACCTCAGTTTTATCTGAATTTAGAAACAGAAAATTAGCGTCCATCCAGGTTTTTATGTCTTTTAGACATTCCTACAGTTTAACTGATTGGTCTGTCTTACCTGGCTTCATGGACAGATAAAGATGGTTGTCATCTGCATAACAGTGAAAATGTATGCTATGCCTTCTAATGACACTGCCTAAAGGAAAGCATGTAACATAATGTAAACAGAATTGGCCCTAGCACTGAACCCTGTGGAACATAATTAACCTCAGTGTGTAAAGAGAATTTTCCATTTACAACAATTTAAAACAAATTGTAGTCTATTAGATAGATATGATTAAAACCACTGCAGCGCAGTACCTTTAATACCTATGGCAAGCTCTAACTCCTGTAATAAAAGTCATTGCGCTAAACAAGTGTGTGCACCTCCCTGCACTTGCGTCAGTGGCCTCTTTCGCATGATGTAAACTGACATCCAGCAGGTAGCCACATTAATATTCAAAGGGTGGGAGTGTGTGTAGGCATGTGCAATTGAGGCTTTAGAGTGTGTGGGGCTAGAAATGAATCCTTCGCTGAGACTCTCATGACCTGCTTCGCCACCGTCTTTGATGTCTATTGCAGGTTGTCACGGCAGCCACAGCGATCGCTATGAATGCAGATAAATGTTTACAGCAAATGCCAGGCCATATTAGTGCTGTGTTCATTCGTCTTTGTGTGTGTAAGAGGGGGAGACATAAGGATCATAGATACTACAACTCTAGGCTTGTACAGTGCATTAAAAGAAATCCCAAACCCTTCAGGAAGTGAGGGCACTTAGAGCACTGAAGATGATACAGTGGAATATCAGGCCTTAAAGCTCCTGTGAAATTATAAAACATTCATGTGTAAGCATTGAGCCAGTAGCTACAACTGAGCTGGTGGGTAGCTCTATCATCTGCAAAGCTTCAGGGATTACACATAAATACTGTTGAACCATGTCAACACCACTGCATAGAGTTTTCTATGTGCTTAGGTGGATGAGCTGGATTGTAATGTAATAAAATATTTTTTTATGTTTAAAGGAAAGAACAGTGTGTTGTTCTTTTTTTTTTTTTAACTTAGTCAAAGTCCATCCATCCATCTTCATCCGCTTTAGTACCTTTAGTAACTTAGTCAAAGTCAGGCTAGTAATGTCTTCCCAGTCTCCTAGCACAGATTATCAATAAACAATGGCAAGGAAGGGGTGAGTCCCAAGTTTGCAAAAAGAAGTCAGTTGTTTTTTTTTAATACAACTCAACTCAAATTTATTTACAAAGCACATTTAAAAAAACAACTTACGTTGACCCAAGTGCTGTACAGAGCGTAAATAAAGAAATGTAAGAAAGAAATAGATATTACTGGGTGCTACATATATTCAATTATGGCTAAAAACCATGGTGTTCATTTGTAAGTAAAGCTACATACACGCTGGAAGCAATCCACAGTGAACATAGAAAATGAATCACATTCCATGAATTCAAGTGACTTTGGGCAAAATAGCCATGGGCGATAGGAAGTTGGCGGAGCAGAACATAACCCTTTCTTACTTCCAAGTGAGCGACTGAAGCAACTACAAATGACAGTGAAAAATACCATTGACTGACATATGATCGAGTAGTAAATACATTAGAAAGGTCACTTGGGCGACGGGAGCCTGGTCTTTAAGCAACCAGTCATCAGCTTCAGAGCTTCCAGTTTGTACACTGTCCTATGTTTAGTAAAAAATTTAGCAAAGGTTGCTATACTTTAGGGCATGGCTGCCTTTTGAATTTTTTAATTCCTACCCTTCCCTCGTGACATTTCATCATGAAAAAGCAGAACTGTAATGGTCGAAAAGCTCAACTTAAAGATGCCTTAAACCAAAGGATGACAATGCTCTTTGAAATTTTAGTGTCATGACAATGCAAACTTGATGGCAGTACCCAGGAAAAGTTTCTGCTTAGGTGTTCATTGGCTTTATTCACCTTTAATCGGTATGTTTAAGAGAAACATGACATATTTTTTTAAACAGTTAGCCACACTTGTTAGCCGCTCCCTTAAAGTGGCTATTCGCTAATTAGCTACCTTTTTAAAGTTTGTGCCAGCCAGGTTAACAGTTTTGATAACTGTTGAAATATGAACTTTACTGACCTCACAAAATCCTTCATAACACTGGGGTTTTAGTCTTTAATATGATTCACAAGGTTTCTGCAGCATTGTTCATTGTATTCAGGTGCTCCCAAGTGAAAAGGTTGTGGGACTGTCTGTCTGCAGTGGGGCTATGTGATGTTGTGTGCTAGTTGGAGGAGGTATCAATACTGTTGCAGATGATTTAATGCACTAGTAATTTTTTTATCTGGATTAGTGTATTAGTATAGTTGGTATATTATTAGTATAGTAAGATACTGCTACTATCAGTTCTGGTGTCACTGTGACTAAGTCCATCTTTAATTCATAGCCTGAGATTCTCTCATATTTAGTGAAAAGACTGTTTTGCTAAATGTTTTTCACACAAATATGGCATCTTGCATAGGTTAGTCTTCACATGTGCTGGTAACGCTATATTGAAAAGAAAAAAAACAAAAACAACCAGAAAACTAAAAACTAAGTAAAATCACCAGTTAGGACGTGATGACAGCAAAGGCTGTTAAAAATAAAATTTTTATTTTGGAAAAAAATAGATTTAAAAAAAAAAAGCGATGAAGGCTGATGAGGTCAACCCAGCCAGACGTTCTCCAGCTGGCTTTCCATGGCTGCTTTTCACACTCAGCAATTAGCAGAAAGAGGCAGTGTGCTGACATCCTGTAGCGCATGTGAAGTGCCTGTAGTTCGTGGTACACCATCTCCAGTTCAGTCAATTTTCAAGATAGAGCCCCTGTTTGTGAAGTCCTACCCTGATTGTATCTGGAAGGAGACAAGAGAGTCTGTATTTGATTTTGTTTTGGAAACAACAAGAAGCCGACTTAAAACGTCTCAGGGGTTCAGCATCCTTTGACACCAGGATCAGTGGACTGTGTAGTGCAGTGCGGGGGCCGGAGAGAAGAGCAGCACAGTCAAAGGATTAACATTAGAGCTAGTGGCTAAAGCATTGCCCACAGGTCAGATTAACTGAATGTAAAGCTTGTACCCCTTACGTCGCACTTTGAAGTGGGGCTTACATCCTCTGCTCTATCCTGTCAAGAAGTGGAGTCTGTGCTAAGACCAAAAAGCATCAACTCACATGTTTTTATATTTGGCATGTGGGTTTTCACGGGCTGACGAGCAAAGCAGGCTCACGAAGCTGGGCTCGCATTGTATTCTGGACTCCAGTGAGTTTGGGTGATTGTTATCCATTCTTCTACCTGTGGTACTTAGTATCATATTATGATAATTGCAGTACACCTTTTTAAACACTATGAATAAGCATAGTGTACCTTTGCGGGCACTTCTGAACCTTCAGGCATGAAATTATGTTACTATAAGAGGCTTGCCCTTCTAATGTTGCCTTTAAAACCGAGCTTGGGTATTTCATTTTGTGTCTCCCTGTGTTCCCTCTGGGCTCTTACAGTATGCTTCCTCTAATGGCTTGGTAAATACAGGTAGTTTCCAAATTTAATACTAATTTTCAAACTGGTTTATTGAGTGGAACAGCTTTTTGGGGAATAGTTTTTGCATTGTGTCTCCTGTTGTCAGCATGTGCAATAATAGAGTTTGAAAGGTCATTGTTAAACAGCAACAGCTGCTCTGGTTCATTTGTATCATGTATCATGAGATGCTGTTCATCAGATTGAGGGATAGTATGTGATGATTCAGTTTCACTCAGCACAATGATGACACCATTTCCTGATTGTCTTAAAAACTGAGAAAGGAAACTTGGAAATATCAGTTAAAGAAACTAATTTATGGTAAGTTTAAACATGGGTTTGTTCTTTATTTCAGCCACAACAACATTTTCACAACAAGGAAGAAGTACAGTGTGGTGAAAGTCTATATACAGTCATTTACGTTACGTAGTGATTGGTTTAAATTATGAATCAGAAATAAAGTCAAACCTGCTCTGTAGAAATAGTTAACTGAAAATATCAAGTGAACTTGGTTTAAATACATTTTGTAATTTTTCTCAACTTTTGACTTATTTTGTGTTATTTTGAATCTATTTATATTATCTTTAATTATGATTTTCGTGTGAGATTAACAAAGACCCCACAAAAGTTCTGGTTGAGTTTACAATAAAACCTGTACCATCCTGGTTTTAGAGTAAGTCTTTCACACAGGAAGAAGTTAACGTGATTGATTCATGTTGCTATGCCTTTATTTAAGGAATGCTAATTCACTATGTGTATTTTAATACACTATTGTTGAATTAAATCTTGAAAATAATTTAGATACTGTGCTTCCAGTGCTTCAGAATATTAGTTAAAATAAACTTAAAAATCAAATCAACATCATAAATATTCAAACAAAGTAGAGTAAAACTTCACAAACCACGATCAAGTGATCAGGCCTGTGGTAAAACGATTGTTTTCATGTTTTCTGTTATACTTCCCCTTTAAATGAAAATTGCAGTACCAGGAGATACTGTGGCCCAACAATGGTGGCAGGAGCTGTGCTTCTGGATGTCAAACACTGAAAAATAAACTAGTGGCTCTTGAATGATCCAAATACTGGATGTTAAACACTGGGATTCAAAGGCAAAGAGCGCACACATACTGAAAATGTAAAAGGTGTATGTGCATCCATAGACTCAAGTTTCACACAGTAAACAAGACCAGTTAAAATTTGTACATCCACCCAAGTTTCTAAAACAATCAATCTGGTCAGGTACTAGACTCACAAGGAGGCACACATACATAATACTGTTATCTTTAGGGTTTCCTCTACAACAATTTAGTCTTTTGTAACTTTGAAATCCTTGTTTTGAAAACAACAACAACAACAACAACAAAATATTAGAATGACTACAGGGTGAATTTTTTTAATCTCATGAATTTGAAAACTTCACTGAGATCAACAATTACTAGTTGTCATTTTGCATAGCAAATCTGAAACCCCTGCATATAATGGATTACGTACTTATGTGCACTTACATTTGCATACCTGTAAGAGCTCTGACATGATCTAACCAGATGCTCTTACGCAAACCTGAAACCAAATTTAAAGAGAAGAACTTTTACAGCAGTAGCACCAGCTATATGAAATAATCTAGCTCTCCACACCCCTGCAGCTCAGACAGTATACATAATAAATTTAGATCTTGGCATTTGGCTTCAGTGTGGCATTTTCATAGACGACTGCATTTTATTGTCTGCTTTTATTGTATTCATCGTTTTTATTTATATTTATTTATTAATTTATTTTAACGTTGAGTATTGTATTCAATTATTCTGGATCTTTGTGTCATTTTTCTTGGAGCTGTATACTTTTAATACTTTTAACTCCGGTCATCGTTCCATTACTGTGTGGAAATGTGGGGATTCACTTTGAAGACAACAACTTCATCCCTTTTAAAAAAGGAACAATAAAGTCTACTAACAAGGCTGGTTACCACACTAAGCTACTTATAATTTCCAACATTATGATTTTTTTAAAATGTGAAAGAGATAATATAGTTTATAGATATTTGAGTGTACAAAAAAATCAATCAATCAATGAAATCTCTTCCTGACATAAATATAAAAATGTGTAATTAGCTTTTTGTTATTTAAACAGTGTGCTACAATGATTTTGTTGATATTAGGGTAGGTTAGCTTTAACAGTGTAGGCCAGGCTTATGTAAGCATTGCTTCGAGGTTTAAGAAATTATTGTCTACTATTTTTTGATAATGGCACTGAATTGGCAGCAGAGTAGAAATTAGTGAGGCCAGAGGAAGCAACAAGAGAACAGGAGGTTGTTCTCTTAATAGGCTGATTTATAATGTGCATAATTTTACAAATAGTCATCTCACAAGCGGATAATTGCAAAGTATTAAACATGAATGTGGCAGCGATATCTGTGCTTCATCTGGCCTAATGTGATTTCCAAAGTTTTATAATTGAGACTAAAATTTTAACCGTTATCATGCTTGCAAATAAACGTGTTTAAATCCTGAAAGTGAAAGTAGTAAAATTACCCAAACTATTGTGGCTCACACAGTAGTAATCTTTTGTTCCTGTGTGCATAATAATTTCTCTCTTTTCCATGCTAATTCCATCAGTTTTACTTCCAGTTCTGTTGTGATCCAGAGTAATTTGCTCCCTTGATAACAACGAAGCAGCTTTTGCTTAAGCATGATATTAACATATTGAAATGTTAACTTTAATATAGCCCCATCCCGTGAAAACAAGCCCACGTTTAACTGATTTACTAGATTTATGTTGACGAGACAATCAGACATCGCTGCCCTTCCTTGAGACACCTGTGGCATGTAAAATAACTGTGATAGAAAAGATATAAATTCCTCCTGACTGTCGTCCGACCCCAAGGCCCGATTCTTCCCATCCCGATCCAGATGACACGGTGTAATAACATCCGTCCCTCAAGAATCCGTGTTCGGTGTCAGCCTGTACTCTGAGCTTATTGGAAAGTAATGTGAGATGAATTTGTCCCATGATTGCTGTCGTTTTGTGAACACCTCGGTGAAATAATGGTGATGAAAATGAAAAAGAGCCATGGCATGAGACCACAGTGGGATAATTTTGAGTTCTGTGTTATTTCGGAACCAAAAGTCTTTGGAAAGTTTTAAAAGACGACCTTTCAGGACAATTCTCATCGTGTGAAAGGAGTTAAAGCAAAACATGCTATAGGTTTATGAGAATGGTGTCAGAGTGATGTTTTAAGGTAAATCAGTGTGTGTGGAAGATAAAAAAAGAAGCTCTGAATTTTAACAGGACATTTAATTTGAAGGGAAGATCGCATTGACACATTCCAGCGACAGTGAATTCAAAGTGGACTCAAACTGCTAATGTAATGTTTGTCTGAGCTGTCAGAACATTCCAGTGAACTTTGTTTTACTATAGTGCTATGAGTTTTAGTGGAGAGAGCGAAGCCAGATATCCATGAAATTACCTGACTCATTGTTCCTACAGTCAGCTTTCCATTCGGTGACATTTAAGCAGCTTTACTGCTGCATTTACATCAAGTCAGTCCCTTCAGTTCACAGCAGCTCTGCAGATCCAAAATCAAAACATCCAAAAATAGTTTGCAATGTGGCAATGTGGTTTGTACAGTTTTCCAACTAACAAATGGGTTTTCTTTCATTTATTGAATCTTCTTACATTTCTGTAAAAAATATGATGCGTTCCCAATGTTTAAAAAAGCCCATATAAAACATTAACCCTAATTTGGCGAATCCATGTTCGCAGAATATATATATATATATATATATATATATATATATATATATATTAGGGGTGCAACGATACACAAAATTCACGGTTTGGTTCGATACTTTGGTGTCACGGTTCGATATTTTTTCAATACAAAAAAAATGTTCATTTTTAATTTGTCATTTATTAAAATTTTAAATATATATTTTAACTCAAAAGTACAGTTTTTAAATTTAATGTTGCTGAAACAACAAAATAATAAAAAATAAATAAATCTGATTGAGGAATCCCTCATCTTTGGAAAAGAGAGTTTATTACAGAGAAATGTCTCTTTCCAAAATAAAAGCTATACTATACGCTTCTTCTGGGCTATATTCTCAGCAGCATATTAAACATATCAGGTCCCCATAAGGAGAATCATGTGCTAACGGCTGTCTAAATGACTCGGGTAACGTTTGTATGCGTGCTTGTTGTTTTTGTCTGCTTACACTTGTCTTTGCACTAGGATGATGTCGGAGTAAATGTGCAGTCATATTCGTTGTGTTCCCACTAGTGCTGTCAGCGTTAATCTGAAATGACGTTAACGCCACAACACGGCAAATCTCCGTTAACAAGCTACCGCGGATCGCCCAGTGCGTGGGGCTGGACGGCCAACACCTTAACGAGCTAACTGCGCTAACACACTAGTTCCCACCAATGTAATTGAGCATTGCTGGCACATCCAACATACTGTTTTACTTTAGTCCATGACGCGCTTACCTTCAGGGTCATACGTCACATGAAAACCAAAATAGTTCCAAACGCCAGATCTGAATGAGGGTGGGGGAGGTTCAATTTGCCATGTTGCAACGACAAATTTAACAAGGTGCTTCAGAGATTTTGGTCCATATTCACATGACTAATGAGCTGATGAAGATATTTTTTTCTTTTTTGGACCATTCTGTGTGGGGATAATTCCAGTAGATGAGCAGTTTTTGAAATACTCAAACCAACCTGTCTGGCACCAACAAATATGCCACGTTCAAAGTCACCTTTGTTCCTCATTCTGATGCTCAGTTTGAACTTCAGCAGGTCAACTAAACCTTGGGTGGTTAGATAGTTGGATTAACAAGAGGTCTTGGACCTAACAAACTGATCAGTGAATCGGTACTCTAAATGAGCACACAGAGGTTTTTACTACAAACCACATTTATCAGTTTACACTGCATTTTCAAACCAACACACAGGCGCATGGATTCTTCAGGGGTAATTTGGGATTCATTATCTTGTGCGGGGACTCTAAAGCATGCAAAGTGTCAAAGCTGGAGCTCAAACTGTTGACGTGCTGATGGCCTACTCAGCCTACAACAGTAGTGCGCTGGCTGAGATAGAGCTCAGAAGAAAAATAAGACAAATATAAAAAATTTTAAAAATACGAAGAACCACTGCGTATACGTATAATATTCGATATTGGCTCACCTCTTCTGATCATGATATATAAGTCATTGTTATATATAGCATATCTATCTATGTCTTCTGGACACACTAATCAATCTGCATTGAATTAACCATATACACTGCGTAGGTCACCAGGATTATTAACATTATGTAGCTTTAGGAAATATTTTTATAACATTCAAATCCTTACAAATTAGAAATATTATATATAGTAGATGTTTTGGCCATCTGACTGTGTACAATGATATATAACATGATAAATTAACTTACAGATCTATGATATGACACACAACCAAAGTTAACAAGCACAGCCGGCTATTAAGAAAAATACACCACTCCACAGTTTAACAGTACTACCTGGTTGGACAGTGACCTAATCACTAATCATAATGTGTACTCTCCTGCTATTACTTTTGTCAGTCATCACTGCAGCATGTACTGTTACTGCAGGCACCAAGCATGTATACAATGATGTCACTTTCAGTGTTGCAGTGTGTGGAAACTGGGTCGCTGTTTAGCACGACTTCTGCACTCGATAGATTCTGTAACACTCACAAAGAAGTCAGTAACATATGAAAAATGTAGTTTGCTTACTAATGAAATCTCGTTCTGTTTTTTTTTCCCACCTTCTCTCTGTGGATCTCTGTGGGATACCTGCTCATCTTCTCATATATCTTCATATGGCCAATGGTGATGCTTCATTTCTGCTGACATCATAAGGTAAGGCAAAGAACTGTACAACTATACTGCTGATTGATAATCAGTATTTTTAATCATTGGTGTGTGTGTGGGGGTGGGGGGTGGGGGGTTGACTTTGTACTCTGTGCTTTGCACCTTTTTAGACTTGACACCTTTTGGCATGTTAGTCATACAGAGTGTGTTGTTGTCTCCTCTTTACACTGTCAGGCCTTGTGTTTTCCACTGATAAAAAAAAATATCAAACAAAAGCAGGAAAACAGAAAATAAGATATGATGCAACTGAGATAAAAAGAAGGTTACAAGAGTTGGTAAAAAAGGAAAAAGAAAAAAGAAAGTGACCTCAAAGGAAATCAAGATGACAAGCCCAAACACTGAGGCTGATTGCACTGACCTGGATTCCAGTTGATACCTCAGTGCAAAAACTAACAAGGCTGAATTAGGCTAAATAGACATTTAGTAAATTATAGACTGTTCCGCTCCTGGCTCCATTGATAAGCTGCCTGCTTAACACGCTGAGATCACAAATAAGGCAAAATCTCATGCTGTGTTTACAGCCTACAAAGTGTTGCAGCAAATGGCTTGGAGGTATAACATCTTTGCAAATGAGAACTCTTTGAAACAGCTAAACTGAATCTGAATGGGTGGGCAGACAGGAGCTGGAGTTCATCTGAAAGTCGCAGAAGCACTGGTCCTGCCTATACTGCTATATACTCGCCGGGTATATAGCTGTATACTTTAGTTCGATTCTGCTCCGTTGCAGTGTTTTTGCTTCAGATCAGATCATTAGCAGCATGGTACAGCAGTTTAAAGATTAAAGTTTTTTGTTTTTTTTGGTTCATAGCTTTTAGGGCTTCATGACAATAGCTCTGGCCGCTTCACAACTGGTGTGGCTTAATGCCTCTTTGCTGGAAGTTGTGTTGTTTTTGTGGGCATCCAATGATTTTTCTTGTTTTTTTCCCCTCTCTCTCGCTCTCTCTGTGTGTGTGTGTGTGTGCATTCACAGAATCTCTGTTTTGTCTCTTTACTGGCTTTAATGTAATATCTTGCCACAAATTTGTCTGAGATCATCCACAAGACAAGTGGATAGCCTCAAGGCTCAAACTGCATATGAGTCACTGTGTTTGTGCTGTCACTGCGCACATGTGTGAGTGTTTGTGAGACAGTAAAAGCTTTTTTGTAATTTCATTCTTTTAGAGATGAGTCATGTCCAAAATGAGATGAGGCCTTTTTTTAAAAAAAAAGTGTTTTCTACTCCGTCAACTCTTTGATGTCGGTTGCTTTTACGCTCAGGTCGAGAGTTAAGGTCGTTTTAAGATTATAGGAGTTTCGGATTGTTTGCTCTAATGGTATTAAGTCCGAGTGTGGGGGTTAATGAAGAAGTGTAAGTCAGAGGGATGCTCCCAAACAAAAAGTGTATGTCTTTTATGTGTGTCTGTGTGTGCGCATGTACTCCAGCCCTTAATCCTTTAACAGGATTACAAGCTGCATTGTCCTTTGTTCACTTGTTCCTTTCCGCCCACGTATGCTGGTAGCGGAGATGTCAGAGCCCACATTCGGGATTACAGTGTAATGGGCTCTCAATAGACCGGGTGAGAGGGAAGCCTGCCGGTTAGATTGTCATTTTTCCCATCTTTCCTAAAGCAGTCGTAACTTTGCGACGTGACTCGAGGTTTGGATTTGAACTGTTTTTGTTTTGACGTAAAGGAGATATAAATTACATTGGCTGGCTACTGCAATTTCCAATAAATATATTCTTAATAAAAATCAGCTTTGAAGCTAAATTGGCTTTTGAGATTCTGATTCTTCAGTGCACGTTAATCAGTGTGCAGTTGAGGCTAAATTACTGACACCACTTTGTGCAGGAGAGAAGAAGGAAAGGTGTTGGAGTCAAGGCTGCCAGCTGTGCCCACATGATTAGCAGCTGTATTTATAGTTTTTTAAAAAATGACCTCCCGCAGTGCTTTACTCCACAGAAGAACAGACATTTCCCAGATGGGAGGGGTTAGAGCTCTATGTGCAGATGTATAAGATCCATTATAAAGTCAGTGTCTTTCTTCACTGGCCATTTCGAAGCCACACAACCATGCAGTGGCTTTACAGCTGTTTAAAACAAGAGAAAATCAGTGGGCGAGGCTTGCATTTTCAAATATAATGTGAGGGGTGCTGACAGTATATAGGAGATGCTTGTAACTATCATCATAAAGACATTGGTTTGTTGATTCATATTTACATTCCTCAAGCTTATCTTTCTTGTTCATGCTGTCACAGTCGTGTTTTTTTTAAACCCAGCATATTTTGGAGACGATAGTCAACTTTGTGGTTGTGAGCTAATGCTAATCCTAGTTAACGAGGTTAGCAAGATGCACTTTGATCTTAATTAGGATAAAACATTTTAGGTTGTAAAATCCACCCCGAAAGGAACTTGAGCAGTCCACTTTTTGCAGTGCTTTTTAGAACAACGATGAACAATGAACATGATGCGGTCTTTTAAAGTGGCCACACCCATAATAAAGGCTAACCAACCAACCAACTGGTCTGGAAATACACATTTTTCTATAACGAGTGGTGGTTGTTGGGTTTTCAGGCTTACTTCTGTCCTAATGGGGGTTTATAATAGCTGACCTCCTCTCTATGGCCTTCCTCAAGTGGTAGTTTGAATAACTGCGGTTTTTGGCAATCGGCTTTGCTACTTAGTGAAGGCACACCTGTTCCCTGCCTGTTTGGTAATGGTTGCAGATGCACCAAACACAACATAAACACAAATAAATGCACTCCAGTCTGTACATGTGGGCATGTTAATTAAAGGAACATGCCAGCAGTTTTACATGTTTTAGTCCATTAACCTCAAATTGCATATAGCTTGCTTTAGGGTCTCTCATTTCCCAAAACGGAGACTAAGCAAGTTTTTAGATGGATTTTCTCCCCCAAAAGCAGCACTGAAGAATGCTACCATACTTCAGCTGGATGCATGATCGCTTAATGGTCATCTTTTTCAAATGATGTGTACAACGTAGCTCATTAAGATGGTGCTTTTTCTGCAAACAGAACATCTTTTAAAGTCAGACCACTGAAAGGAAACTTTGCTCTTTGGCTTCAGTTTGCAATCATTACTACCACAAACGACTTGAGACAAAATAACAAAAGAAAGATGGATTACTGGAACAGGTGTCAAGTGTGTTGGAATTATTAGCAATCTCAAAAGATGTAAGGTGTTTAAAAGAGGTATTTTTTGTATTATATGCATTTGTACACATTATATTACTGTAAAAAAAACTCTAAGAACATAATTATTGATCTTTTAAGCTTTGCGTGCATTTCTTTGCCCATAAAACAGATCATTTTACAAGCACTGAGAATATGCTCACGAAAAGCAATGTTGCCAGAGGAATATGTGTCAAGTGGCTACTTAGCTCGGCTCTAGATGCAGGTAGATGGAAGGAAAGAGGCAGGCGAGAGCTGCACCAGTGAAGTAATGACAACCTGGTGTTGCATCCAACAGTCAACAACTGAAATAGTGATGGAAAAGCCTGAATTATCCCCACAGGTACAGCTGTGTATGGATCCATCAGTATGCTTGTGCATATGTGACTGACACCTGAGCTCGATGGTTGTGTTTTTGTTAGCATATCGACTGAAAAAGCTAAAAGTGGATAAAGGCAGTCTGATCTCATCCACTAATGCACAGCGGCTTATAGAGATAGATTTTTCTCACTAGATCAAAAATATCAAAGAGGCAAGGTCAACACCAATAAAGGCATAAGCTGCGGTCCATGTGTCAACACTAGAAACACTAAATGTAAATTTAGGCCCTGTCCTCATCTGCACAAGTATTTGGGCCTTTGGTTGATCTTTTGGTCAGGATTTCTCTATGGTAAGGTTTACACTGAGGGCATTCTTTGAATTGTCATGTAGACATTTTTTGAATTGTCATGGGGCGATCGTGACTCAAGAGTTGGCAGGTCGCCTTGTAATCGGAAGGTTGCCGGTTCGAGCCCCGGCTTGGACAGTCTCGGTCGTTGTGTCCTTGGGCAAGACACTTCACCCGTTGCCTACTGGTGGTGGTCAGAGGGCCCGGTGGCGCCAGTGTCCGGCAGCCTCGCCTCTGTCAGTGCGCCCCAGGGTGGCTGTGGCTACACTGTAGCTGCCATCACCTGTGTGTGAATGGGTGGATGACTGGTTGTGTAAAGCGCTTTGGGGTCCTTAGGGACTAGAAAAGCGCTATACAAATACAGGCCATTTACATTTTATCAACTTTTTTAGAAAATGAACATGGAACAAAAAATCTTATTTTTAAAAACATACCTGTGTATCAGTGGTCGTAGCCTTGGGTATTTCTCTTCTGTGTTGGTGTTAGATCACTAATTCAGTGAATTTATTTCCCAAAGATGCACATTACCTCTGAGGGTTTTTTTCTACATTTACCTAAAATCCTCCAGAAAAATTGCCCAACTACTGTAAAATTAAGCTGTTTTAAAAATAAGCTACAGATCAGTTTAGGGTCGATTGCTGCAGTTTATATTTGTCTGAAACGGTCTTGCAAATCTAAAATTGAAAAATAATAATAATGATAACAATAATAATTCATACTTTTTAAAATTGTGTCTGTTTACCTTAAACATTTGAAAGACTCCTTTTAATATTTTCAAGTTTGATTTATAAATTACCATATTACTTTAAGTGTATTTCAAGTACTGTGAGTACAATGAGTATTTCCATATGTTTTGCATTGATTTGTAAATAACGACCTATTAAAATAAGCATTAAAAATATGTATGTTCCTATTCTTTATTTATAGACTTTTGTAGACTTAAGTTTATTTTTTTTAGTTTTGCAGTTGTTAGAAACAAAATCTCAAAAGGAAAACTATTGTTAAACCTGTGACACTTTCCATTTCTCCTAAAACAAAGTAAACTGAGCAAGATACATGCTCGGTGGGTGTGCATGGTACATGAAGACGCCTAATAAAGGAGAAAATGTGCTGTGTCTTCAACAAATAAAGAACCTGTGAAGATGGCATATTCACTGACACTTGATTTTTATATTGTCCGTATCAATAATTCAACAGTGTTGCATTTAAGTACACGCTTATTTTTCAGTATATGATTTACATCCGTGTTTAAATTGCAAAGAGGATCTTGTTCTGCTGCAGTGATCTGGGGAAATCAGTGGTTGAAGGCTGCAACACTGCCATAGTTATTGTGAGCTTTTGCAATGAACTTGAGATCTTGTTGCCTTTGAATTGGTTACTACTCTGTAACGACTTGGAGTAAATTGCCAGTTGAAAGCGATTTCGGTGCACCAATTAGAGTCAGTCTGCTATTGAATGAGGTCAAACTGGCAGTTACATGCAACCTGTTTTGGATAATATGGAGATAACTGTGATAAACTGGAGGAGATAAAAAAAAATCTGTTACTGTCTGTATCCACAGAAATGCTACTAACATTCAGAGTCAAGCCAGAATCTCATAGACCTGATAAAGAAAATCCTCCACAAATAGTGACGTAGCAACTTTGCTTTCATACAGGAATGGAAACCACGTGATTTAAGTTCTCTCTTGCAATTCAAATTATTGCAGTCAGTCCAAGTTCGACTGCTGTTTGTAAACCTCCCATCGGGCAACCTGTGCATTCAACTTGCAGTCGAACGCCAAACTCAGCCACCAATTTTTCCTTCTCGCAAGGCGGTTGCTGTCCTATTTTTTATCTAGCCTTGGAGGCCAACTAGAAAGTATGCACAACAGTTTACACTGGGCTAATTTTCAGAGTGAAAAAGCCATCATCCTCTCTGTTATACCACAAAATGAAAATGAGGACCCACAACAAAGTGATGGCTGGTTGTGGATGGTGCTTATTCTTGCCTCTCTGTTCATGGGAATTGTGTAATTGGTTTGTTTGTCTACTTTTTCTTTCTCCGCTCATCATGCCTGCTGCGCCCCACTTTTAGCCTACTTCACTCTGCAGTGAACAATCTCAAAATCTCTGCAATGCAAAAAAACAAAAGAAAGAAAGAAAGGTAGACTGGATCATCTGTCAATTAGTGTGTATCCACCATATGTGATACTCAGTTATTCTGTTTGTGAGTTGCAGCATGGAAATGTCATATCCTGTTTAAACTAATGCAGTTAGGCATAGCAGTGGCCTTGTGGGAGGGGGCTTGAGTCTTCGCAAAAAGTAGTCAATAATGCATTACATTACAAGAAACCAACATGCTCATTGGAAACACGCCTCCAATATAGTGATGTGCTTACTGAGGCATGTATGCACTTAATCATAATTTCTGATGGGTTTTGTGTCCACCAATTCACATTTGGTTTGGATGACACACACACACACATATATTTATCCCTCAGATATATATGTATGTATGTGTGTGTCTGTATGTGTGTTATGTTTTAACCTATTGGCACAAATCAGCTCTTTTCAATTTTATATCGGGAATAAAAATGTATCATCTTAAACAAAAGCTTCATACACAGTGGAAGATTAAAGGTGTTTTTAATACAAGGATTAAAAAAAATTCTAATTCCAGATGATTATTCTATTCCTTATTTTAGGTACTGTTAATATCAGGTAAAAATGCAGGGCCAGGAGGTATTTTTCATATTTTATCTTCATCATCCTTTATGTATTTTATTATACTGTAATGAGAATCTATTATCTCCATATATTGCCCACCTACACGGGGAAGGTCATATGTCAGGATCTTGCTTAAAGCGGGAGCACAGATTCAGTGTTTTTCTTTTTTATTTTAGCTCCACATTATTTTAACCATACAGTGACAACAAATGAAAGATGAGACCATGATGAGCAACCAAGAGGGAAAACAACCCAATAAGATTGAGGAGTTATTTGGTCAACACAGCAACAGGCTAGAGGTGTAAGTCGTGTGTGCGTGTGTGTGCGTGCTCGCATGTAGCGGAAAAAGAGGGGGGAGGTTGTTGTTCTTAACTGAGACAAACTGGAGCTATTAGAAGGCCTATTGTTGCCCGGCTGGCCCCTGAAAGAACAGCTTGTCCTAGCACTTATTCAGTGAATAGATGTGGCCGGCACTCCCGGCTATCTTGGCCGATCGCACAGATCAATCTGGCTGGGGAACCTGCAGGCGAGTATAAAAAAGTGTGTGCGTGTTCTCTTTTGTGTGTGACACTCGGGCATTTGCTGAAGATTGGTTGTGCTTTCACCTTTGTACATATAATTAAATCCATTGTTAGAATTTGTTTGTTTTTCCTCACACAGGATCAGGTTGCATTTCTGTTGTTTTTACAGTAGGATGGAGAAATAACCTTCAACCAGAGATCATCCCATATCAGCAGGTCGATATTATCGGCCAGTATTAACTATTTACTGATCAGCATTTATAAATTGATTAAAAAAATGTTTAAAAGCAGAGATGAGATGGAAGAAACACCCTTCAGCCATAAATGGTGACACTACACAGCTTGTTCATCACCAGGGGGCACACTCCAAGTTCCCTGTTGGCAACAAACTTATTTGGATTACCACAAACACAGCAATCAGATATGTCAGCCGATATATTGGAAAACTGAGTTTTAAAACACTGAATATCGGTATCGGTCTTGAAATTCCCAAACTAGTCGAGCTATCTTCATGTCACTAGCAACAAGCAGCTAGTTTAGTAGGCGTGGGCTCTGGGGAAGCTCATAAATGTATCCAACACTTAAACACTTCCACAGCTGCTACTTTACTCTACAATACTTAACAGTGACCATACACTTCAATTCCTGGTATTCATAGCACTACATGAGCTAACTATGATAAGAATTTGTGAAGAGTGTGTGTTTCAAGACAACAAAAAGAAAGGAGGCACCACCTTCTGGTGCCACTTAGCAACTGCACTTTATAAGTATTTCTCAAGTTATTTGCTAGTATTTGTGTTCAATGACCCAACACTGCCATCAGTTTAGCTAAATCATGGATGGTGCAGTTCAGGATAAAGGTTAGCAACCACAGTGCAATAGCACTCACAGGAGACTATAGTGAGTGTGTGCAACAGGCTTCGGTTGTAATAAGGGAGAAACGTCCTTTATCCAATCTTATTTTCTGCAGTGTCCACTAACAAGGTGCTAATTCTTCTCCCCCACTTTCTTCTCACGCACAGAACACAGAGGCACACATACACGACTGCCCGTTCACCTGCACTTGTTGCACAACTTGAAAGATGGCTGATTTAACTAGTGCTATCTCCCACTCCAATAAACAGCTTCCAGAGCGGCTTTGAAGTAGCATCAATCTTCCTTTTGCATCTGTCAAACTTCTCTAACATCCACTTTCCAACCAACCAGCCCATCAAGGGAAAATCAAAGCGCCTTCAGGCGTTTGACATGCTGTAAATAGACTAGTGCGGTTAAACCACGGAGCGAATGAGCTCTGAATGGGATGTGTCTATTTGCTGGCTCATAACCACACGATTTTCATATCCCCTGCAGGCTATATAACAGGGAGCTCCTAATGGTCCTCTCGTCATTTCAAATTCAACTCACAGGGTTTTTATCACCACTGCTTTAATTTGTGTGTGTATAATTAAAAGAAAATTTGATTTATGGGAACACACGCAGTAGTGAAAGCCTGCAATCCCTTTCTATCTCTGTCCTCCTCACACAGACTCTCTAACATGCACACTGACCTTGTTGCCTCTTTTATTTACTGCACAATGACTGCAATTTCCAGAGTGTAATTAGAGCTGTTATAGCCTGGCCTTTGGTCTCAGTCATTTAGAGGTGAGTACACCATCAGTCCTTTCACCCCTGTTTTCTCGCCTACAAGCGAGTACGTTTTTGCCTCTCTATGTTGCCCCTTTCCCCGTTTGAGCCCCCAGAATCTCACCCTTCCCCTTTCTGAAGACAAAGAGGCCCATTTTCTCCACTCATTTTCATTTGGGCTACTTAATTAATCATTTCCCCACATTTTCAGCTGAACACCCACAAATTGCCCTGGTCAGAGCCCGAAGACAAAGGGATTTTGTGTTAATTGAGCATACAGCAATTCATTTACACGCCATTCCCTTCCTCCCACATGCCCATATCCACTAGCAGCAACTCCACAGCTGTCACCGATTAATTTGTGCGTTCATTTTTCTTTCTTTGCGCGTAGCGTTTGCCTCGTGCTCGAGGATGCACTGCACCTTGGCTTTAAGCACATTTAAGCAAGGAGAGAAAGGCGTTTCGCACACTGTGTCTAAGCTTCTACAACAGTGGCACCTTCTGCCATTTTTCTACAGCACTGCAAAGGCTTTCTTTGGTCCGTATTGGGCCCAGAGTGATGCTTTATTTCCAGCCTCGACCAAATAAAGACAAAACAACAGAAGAAATAATATCAGACTTGTACTTGCTGCATTTTCTTGTTATTCTGTTACTTATACATCAGCTTCATCTGAGTGCATCTATACCACACAGCTTGTTCACAGCAACTTTTGCTTTAAAAAAGAAACAAAAACAAAGAAAAAAAAACATCTTAAAAATTCTTCGGCGAGCTGTTGGCTCTATTTGCTTTCAACATATTATATTAGAACCTAGGGCCTTTGATACTGGCTTGTATTGATTTGGGTTTTTTTATGTTTTTTTGCCCACCATGATACCATAAAACCCATACATAACTCCTGAAACCAGCCCGTCAACTAATTTAGGTCAATAGATCTTCTCGTTCTCACCTCTGGCAAGGAGAGCGCGCTTTATAATACATTGACGAATCTCAGACTGGAGCTGATGGACGATAGTGACCTTTCTCTGTTGATGCCCAGCGCTGACCAATGTACATGAGCTGGCCACAATCGATATATCCATAAAGAGGCGCTCGAGGTGCTTGCGTAAGCCCGGGAAGGTAGAGATGCACACAGCTGTTACGTATATGCGAGTCTATCAAGCAGCAACACCACCACCAGCCGCCATGTTTTTTCACATGAATGCAGATTTCCATTGTCATCCTCAGCTGCACTTGATTGACAACAGCTGTAATAAACAACTGTTAAAAAGTTGTTCATGATTATGTGATGTGTGAGAAGATTAAAACACACGCCTCGATCCTCGAAGCTGTTTTTCCAGGCCTGAGCGGGTTAACTGCAGACTGAGTTTCGCTTTAAAACAAAGGCCTGTCTTTGTGGTGGTCTCACCATCACCATGGCAACCTAGATAACTGATTTCAATAGGCATGAGACTTCATTAGTTTGGGGCAAAATCCTGCACTGGACCATGTCACCGTGCTAGTTTTGCCTGAAATTACATCAAACAAGTGACTGCACTCATGTGCTAATTGTAATGGTGGGAATACGGGGGTGGACGGTGCAAAAAGGAGGTGAAAATTAAAGTGAGTCCTTCTTTTTTCTCCTAACGCTTGTTGCTCCATTGTGTATCTGTCAGCAAGAAGTGAGGTGTGTGCATCGGTGCAATGAGGAAGCCTCCAGTAGCCTGACAAGCTTATCTTTATCACCTGTCACTGAGACATTAGGTGTCTCTGCTCAGCCCCAAATCTCTCTGCTTCCCTCTCTGCGAATAAAACGCCCTCCTTCTCTGTCACGTATGTATAGTATCTGCACAGTGCTTTGTCATACAGCTTTGTTTACTGCATTGTGTTGTTGCGTTTTTTTGTTTTGTTTTTTTAAGGCTTGGTTGTGAAATATCGGAAATTAACAGATGTAGGTCTTTATTAGAAGTCATTAGTCGCTGCCTTCCAAACTGCAACAAAATAAAGCTAATGCTAAAGCTAACATCAGCATTATACTTATTAAAACGTCCATATTATGCAATTTTTACTTTTTTTAGTCAATGTTTTAGCATGCTGACATTTGTTAGTTAGCCCTTAATATAATTTTACAAGAGATATTATCATGATATGAAACATAAAAAATTTACCTGGTGCTGTAAGGAGGTAATTGCTTTGTTCACATTTTGGACAGAGAAGACAGGAATCCAAGTTAGATTATATACAACATAGAAAGCATATCAAATATTTAAACTGTGAATGAACCATTTGGAACTTTATGGCAGCAACATTTTGAAAAAGAAAAAAGCTGTTATAGCATCAAAATTCTCACTATATAGCATCCTCTACTCTATGGACTCCTGTCCATAAGGTAGGAGACTAGGACTTCTGGACATTTGGGAGATGAGTGTGAATGTTGTGTGTGAATGGGTGGATGACTGAATGTAGTGTAAAGCGCTTTGGGGTCCTTAGGGACAAAGCGCTATACAAATACAGGCCATTTACCATTTACCATGACCGTTATCCCACTTTTGTCTGATAGAGGTTTTTGTTTTCATGATCATCATTGAATGTTTTCAATTGGTGAAAGGTCTAGACTGCAGACAGGCCAATTCAACACCTGGACTCTTCTGTTAAAAGCAACACTGTTGTAAATGTAACATTATAAATGTATTCATGGAGCATATGTTGAGGAAAATTATTCTGAAATCGTTCCACAATTTGTAGACACAGTTGTTTTGCAGACTGGTGAACCTCTGTCCATCTTTACTTATGAGAAACTCTGTAAGATGCACTTTTTATACCCAGTCATGTTACAGACCTGTTGCTAGTTAACCTAACTAGCTGTTTCTTTTTAGTGTCACTTGCATTTTTAACCTCTTGAGACGTGTTGCTGGCATCACATTTAAAGTGAACTAATATTTTTCATGAAATAGTAAAATTTAAAGTAAAAAATATATTAGGCTACCGCTAGCTAAATGTATTGTCATCATTGCAAATTTTAGCTAAATAATGACAACAATATTAGCATTTGTTAGCAATAGCAGTTGCTACCATAATTAGTACTAAACGTCAGGTTAGGAAAGATGTGGACAAACAAAATTAAATTTTAATCTAATGTTGATGCTACAGTTTAGACCTAAATCACAAAAGTAATTACCAATGATGATGAGAGAAGCCCATTTATTTGCAATTCAGTTTTTAGTAGTCCCTTATTGGTCATGATTGTATAAACATCATTATGTCTGCACGTCATGAAGGTTTCTGCAAATTTCCCAGCAATATATCCATCAGTGACTGACTAACAAACCAGCCACCTTGGTAATGTTCTCATTGGATGAAAGCAATACCTACTGACAGGAACTCAATTTGATATTTGATAAAACTGATTAATAAAGACTCACAAATCCATAAACTTGATTCATATTCTGAAAAATTTCTTGGCATTCCCAGGAACTGTAAGTACTGACACTTTGTCAAAGCTGCTGTATCTCACCAGAGCTCACAGGGTGTCCATTGGCATCCCTGCTGTGACACATTGTTTTGTTTTTTTTATAATTAGTGAGACTAATGTGTCAGTCCCAACTTGTCACACATATACAACTGTAACGTGGCAGTGCTTAAGCCTAACCAAGAAGCAGGTCAAAGCAAATGTAATAAGAGTATAACAGGGCGTATATAAAGAAAACAAAACACAAAGCTCCCAAAATTTGACAGGAGCTAGAGTCTCTAGGTCTGGCTGGGAAACTCTTGGCTTCTTAAAGGGGAGTTTACATCCTTTGAAAAGTGACCATTTTTTTCTCGGTCTATTGCCCAGGCCATTGCATCAAAGCATATAAGCCAAAGGACGCCTTGTTTGTCTCTTTGTGAATCCAGTACGGCGATATTTGACACAATGAGATGAGAATGCATTTTTCAGAGAAATTGAAGAAAACCCTTAAAGGGCATGCTTTCCACTCACACATAAACTCAGAACTTTTAATAACTACAACAGTGTTGATGATCTGTTAGATTATAATGTATCATCATTATTCCAATGTAAATTAATTATATATCTGGACACACCTATGTACCTTATATCAGCGGTCCCCAATCCCCGGGCCTCGTGAGTCGTTTGGTACCGGGCCGCGAGAGTTGAGGCTCAGGTGTGAAATGTATGGTTTTCAGGGTTTTTATCGGTTTTCAGCGTTATTTTGTTATCGTTTTTATCGTTAACTCTGTTTTCCTGGGTCTTTTCACGTGTGTTATGAATAAATCGTCTTTTTTTCCAGTACCAGTACTAGTTTTATTTTGTTGTATTTATCCGCGACACCTTAAAGGCCGGTCCATGAAAATATTGTCGGGCATAAACCGGTCCGTGGCGCAAAAAAGGTTGGAGACCGCTGCCTTATATAAGACATGTCAGCAGGTCTCCAAGTGATAAAGCCTTCCTAGTGTGTTACATATACAGTTATGTTAAAAGGAAAGTTTTCACTCAATTCAATAGAGTTCTGTCATAAGCAGAGATGGGCAGTAATCTGATTACTTTTTTCAAGTAACGAGTAAAGTAAGGGATTACTATTGAAAAAAAGGTAATTAGATTGCTGTTACTTTCCTGTAAGCACGCTGCATTACTGAGTTACTAAAATTTTTTTGTGAGAATGTCTCATGACAGTGACGTAAGCGAGTGCGACGTTCGTGACAACAGCTGTGTGCAGATCAACAATGGATCATATATCGAGTGTGGGAGAGAGTATGAGCGTGCAGCGTTTAAAGCGTGAAAGTACTGACCTTACTTTGAGTTTGATTCTGTAAAAAGTGACAAAAACATTAGCGTCTGAGGTTCACTGCGTGGGAAGAAAACTTATTTTTACAGCGAAAAAAACCCCTAAACTTCCGAGCAAGCACCGAGAGTACGCTGCCACAGAATGGGAAATTCACAGAGAAACTGCCGGATTCTTCCACTGACCGCTGCGGCACACCTGCACCAGGGTAAACCTCCGACTGCCCCACTCCTGATATACAGGTGAAAATAGAGCAACAGGACCGCTAGTCTTTGATTTTTTTTATTTTCTGCTGTGTTTGACTTGCATCTATTTGAAAGATTGAGTGTAAACACAAAAAATATTTTATTTTATGTGCTGGAATGTGCAGAAAATAGGTTTAAATATTTAACAAATTTCTTCCAGTCAGAGAATGTTGCATATAATTTAACGTTTGCTTGATGCATAAAGTTAAAAGATTAAAACTAATAAAACAAGTTTTAAAAAGAGACTTTTCCATTTGATTACATTTTAAATGATGGATTATGCAGAAAAAGTAGAATTGGGTTGAAAGATCTATCGCTTTATCACCTATTCATATTGCAAATCATGTTTTTAAAAAGTAACTAAGTAATTAATTACTTTTGAAAATAAATAATCAGTAAAGTAATGGGATTACTTTTTGGGGGAAGTAATCAAAATTAGTTACTGATTACTTTTTTCAAGTAACTTGACCAACACTGGTCATAAGTACACCCATACTGCTACCATATGAATTAAAAGGCATATGTTGGTCTCGAGCATTCAGCTAGGTGTTAAAACAGTGCTACAAATCTGAACAAACTCCAAGACAGCTGGACCAAACTGGAGACTCTAAAGGCCTCAATTAGCATGTTAGATGTTAAAGTTCATGATAGTACAGCTGGAAAAAGATTGAATAAGTGCAGCTGGTTTTGGAAGGGTTGCCATGAGAAAGTCTCAGCTCTCTACAGAGTACATGGCAGCATGGCTTACCTGTGCGATCGGAACAATTCCCGGGACTGCTGCAACAATATCGTTTGGATACATGAGAGTAGAGATGCTTCATATATGTGAAAACCACCACAGCATTTCAGCACAAACCATAAGCACAGAGGTAATGATTTCGGTTTGTTTTGCCGGCATAAGACCTGGGCACCTTGCACTCACAGATTCAACCACGAACTCCTCAGTATAACAAAGTATTCTAGATATTTGAAAGACCATCTGTCCAGCAGCAAAAACTTAGCCCTGACTGGGTCTTACAGCAGGACAATGATCCTAAGCACAGCAGCAAAACAGAAAAGCTGAAAAAGAAATGAATTAAGTTGTTGCAGCGGCCCAATCAAAGTCCAGATCTCAAACTAAAATGCTTTGGGACCTTAACAGAGCTGTGCATGAATGAATACCTGCAACCCTCAATTAACTAAAGCAGTGATGGAGAGAAGAGATGTTTCTGTTGCAAACAAGTGGGCATTCCTTCACAACAATATATGACAAAGTCATCCCAAAAAATATTATGAATGAATTTATTGATATTAAAAGTGCTGTGCAAGAATTTGAGTCACAGAGTGCGCTTAGTTTTTCACAGCATTGCACAGAATCCTACAAAAACTTTCTTTGTCACATAACTGTAGCAACAGGGAAAGTATCATTATGCAGGATGAGTTTTACCATCAGGCCTGTCAAGAAAAAGAAGGGTAGTTCCAACTGTTTGACTGTTAAGCTTTATTTTTGTGCCCTTCTGCTCTTTTATCCCATACACTACACACACTTTAAATTTAAACAGTCACCTCAAGCTGAAGATCCAGACTCCTCACACACTGATGAGTAAGCAAACCCACACTCAAAGCAATATGAGCTAAATTGAATATTGATTGTTGGTAATCCATGTGCGCAGGCTCTGTATGAAATAGTGGCAAAGAGAGAGACTGCGCTGTACTCGCTGATCTCCTTCAGCTAATTCACAAAACTCCCCTGAGCAGTTGTGTTTTCGGAGTCCATCATGACCGTAGCGATCGCCTCACGGTCACATTACCAGGCCACTCTGAGAAAGCCAATCACAGCCATCAGTGTATGATGGCAAAATTGTGGTCCAATTTTTATTTTTGGGGAGAATCTATCATATTTACTGCCGCATCAAAGAGACGATATTCTATAGCACATGAAGTGGTTTGGGAAATATAGCAGGGAGTAGTTAATGAAGCACATTACAGTGGAGAGATGACATAGATTTCGAGGGCTTGAAATTGGCACCACAGATGCTCATCAAGCAATCAGCACTATTTGGATGTAATTTTATGGTAATCCTTTCATTTTCTGAGCCATTTTGTTCATTTCATGGATTGTAGACACGACTCTGAAAAGACTCTGGGAGAAAATGACACATGGCACACAATAAACTGAGCTTCTAAATTCAAATGAGAGGAATGCGTCTCTGTTGAAAATTCTACTCCGAGTCGCTTAACAAATAATTGTGTGTAGCATATGAATGAATACACAAGTTTCATTTACTCCAAACGGGAGTGATGGTATTTATGAAGGACGCGGATGCGTGTTAAAGGAAGTGGAATACGGACGTGCAGACAACAGCTCTGAATCCACACATCATGATCCGTTTGGTAATTTAGATTCATTTTGATCATGTTCTGCGACCTCGTGTTGCGTGCGTGAGTAGTTCTGATACATCACGGCTAAAAAAGAATCAAGAGAATTGCATTTTACCTTTAAAAAGCACTTACGTTTTTTTTAATAGGCTTACGTACAATTAAAAAAAATAAAAAATCAACTTTAGTTGTTTACTAAAGCCCACATTATCACTGCTAACACTTTTGTGTTAATTTTGAAGAGGCGCCAAGAGCCGCATTAGCTCCATGAGTGGACAAACAACACTCCAATCAGCTCTTGCCAACCATACTTGCTACTGCCAAATCCAAAACCTACCAACACTAGAAGTTACTGTGCACCATCAATCATCCTAATAGTGCATTTGTCATTTTCAGATTGCCCTTGTGGCGTGTTACAACCGAGCCACCTGTTATCTCTGTGATTGGTGAAAGTTGGGGAATAGTGTGGTTTCAGGAATTCTCAGAAGGAAAGAAGAAAAAACAAAGCAAGTTGACAATATTTCAGAGATAAAGTGTTTGTCATATTAATTGTTAACAACTGTTACTGCTGTGCTGCATATTTATACGAGCCGCTGCCTGCTGGTGTAGACTAATTAATCCCAACCCCTGCTGATGTTAACGTGCAGCAGTCAATTGATTTTAATAAAAGAATGCCTGTAACCAAAAGGCTAGGTTGTTAAGTAAATTCAAGCTAACTTGTGCATTTAATATGTCAAGATATTTATTACACCGCTGTTGTGGGCGATCCACTTACACATGACTCATTTAGCTGAGATTGCAGCTCAGTTGTTTGATGAGCCTGTAATGTGAGGGATAATCCCTTGTGACCTGTGTAGCTGCTAAAGGAATACCTTGTAAAGTATGAGCGACTGCACCGGCGTGCATCATATATTGAGCTCTATTAATCGAACTATTCTGAATACACTGTTGTGCTTGGAATTTTTTGTAGCACCAAAGTCAATTTTTATACACCATTTTGCTGCCATAAAAACAAATTGGATTTATTCACAGCCGGTAGCGGTCTTCAACAAACACATCATTTACTGGCGTTAGAGTAAAAATCTGCATTGCTGGTTGCTAGAGAAAAAACAAACTAAACCTCCTTTTTTTTCAAAAAAAACCAAAATTACACTGTATGTATGACTTATTGTTAAAGATTGATATCTTTAATAAAAGCAAATGGACTCAAGGCCAATTACTACGGAGAGAGGAGAAGTTGGAAGCCCAAATAGATTCATTAAAAGCGTTGGCTTGAGTCTTTTAATGAGAGTGGGAAAGGTAGGAAAATGCAGCCTTAAGACACACGCGTCATTTATTGTTTGATATCATTTTTGAGGTATTACATTTTGTAGATAGACATTAGCTAAACAGTACTGACATGAAAAATTATTTCTAAACACTGCAGCCATTACATTAAAGTTTGATAATGTGGCTACAACTGAATGCTATTGACACCGTGCTCTGTATCTGCCGCTAGACATTGGTGCATATTTTATGTGTAATTGAGAGCACAAATGTATGGGGTAAATATTCAAGGGCACACAGAGAATAAATTAATGTCTTCACCCATAGGCAAATTTGCCTCAACTGTCATAAAATGCCTTTAGCATGAATATTATTTTTTTTCACAGTATGCAGTGCAAAAGTCCAAGAAGCCAGGGTTTTTTGCTATTTTTCATCGTGGTCTTAAGCAATAGTTCTACGGGATTTCTGAAGGCCTTTTAAAGTTTGGACATTGGGTACTTTTTTACTCATTTTGAGTACGTCCTTGTCCCCAAGCATTTCCAAGTACATTTTCTTTCTGCTTATTAACCTAATTAACACTGACCTGTTCGTCAATCAAGTATATAAAAGGCACTCAACTCTAAGTTGACATCTGTTTCACACCTACACATAACAGACAATTCTGCAAAAGCATGTTCTGAACAACAAGACTATTTGCTCCTGTTTCTTTAGCTGAATCTGTGAAAATGTGAAAAGACAAAAAAAAAGATAAAATTGTTATTTTGCACCAACAAGATGATTTACAATGAGCTTGGCATATCACCAAATAGTGTGCAATGTGTCCTTAAACAAAAAAATAGGAAACCGGATAAGAGGATAACAAAGTTAGATTTGGCGAGCCTTTGCTTAGGCTGCTGCCCCCGCGACCCGGCCTCGGATAAAGCGGATGAAGATGGATGGATGGATGGATAATAAGCCATCTACAGCATATAGACACCATTTGAACGTCATGTCACAACAGTGAGTGCCTACAGCCATGTTTTAGACAGTGGAGGCTCTGTCATGGTTTAGGACTGCATTTCAGCCCATTTCCAGAGTTGTTTCAAATGTTGCCAAAATTATGGAATAACGAAGGCAGAAAACTAGCATCAGATTTTGATCCGCCATGCAATATCATCTTCTTCAGTTAGAGGTCACTCAAGGCTTTTGCACGGTGCTGTATTACTACTATATTATAGTGTAGTTTTGTTTTTTTTTTTTTAAATGTAGCCACTTATATGAAATTTAATGTAACAGAACCTTTTTGACACTGAACAGGGCTGTTTCTGAAATATTTGCCCTTCTGTTGATAGCTGCTGCAATGCACTAAAAATATACAATGTAAAGTATAAATGCAGCACATGCATGCATAATCTTTCTCCTGGGCACTGATCCACATTTGCCAGCCACAGCCTGACTGCAGCAGAAGAAGAGTAAATATTTATATGGCAAATCCATTTGATTTGACTTTACACAGATGTCGAGCTGTTTGTTGGGATTTCTATGAACATTGTATCCTGCACTGTGAATCAGTAATGAGCTGTTTTTGTAATGTTGGTAAAGGTTTAGCATAGTGTGTGCACCACTAATTTAAGCTACGTTAAAGATGTTATTTTCTTGGATTGCTACTGTATGCCCTTTTTATATATATCCATCACTGAGATCCTTTCACTTAAAAATACAACAAACTTCTGCATATTCCTGCTTATTCTTAGATCTTCATTTAAGAAATCAGTCTTTTAAATAAACATTGGCATTGGAACGCTTTAATTAAATGGGAAAGTAGTTTGGGCCTGCTATTCCCTAAGGTCAGCCTAGATCCCAAGACAGAAGAATCATTTACAGCGATGCGACACATTGGGGCATTTTCCCCTCGAGTTTGTTTTCTAACAATGACAACAAACCGCAGCATGACTCCAAAAATAGTTGGTTTTTCAAAGCTGATGTCCATGGGCAATTTTCAGCTTGCTTTTGGAACAAATTGCTGATCTTTAAAAAAATGGTTCATATACAAGGACTTTGAAGTACAAAATGGCTCTTATCAACTTTTGCCAGCTGTTTTTAAAGGCGCCTGTTGTTGTGTGTATGCGTATGTTGAATTTAAGGTTTCTCAAAATTGCCTTTCATTCATGCAAATCCCTGCCATTGAGATTCAGTGTGCATCAAAAGTGCATTTACCCAAGAGACAAGCAGATTTATCGCTTAAACAAAGTCAGAAAAGAAACTTGTGAGAGTTTCAGGAGATTTTGTGTTAGCCTTAGCGAGAACTATTTAATTTAAAGGAACTCATGGTTGGTTTCAAGGCTAATGGTTTGCTCAAAGATGAACGTTGTACTTTTCATCTTAAGAGCTTAAGGTAACTAGCAAAACAGTAAGACAAATTACAACATTTTCCCAAGGTTTGCAAAAACCAGCCTGTGTGAGAAACCCATTTCAGCTACTGAAAGATAAGTGCAAGTGAGTTTGCTGAGCAAAGAGTCTCATCCTGGTAATAAATGTAAAATGGGTGTTTAAGACAGGATGGCGGAGATATTTCCTGGTTGTTGGATTATTGGCTGCAGTTGGAATGATTCAATTAACACTTCCGTGGATGAGATTAAGCTCAGACTCGACCCTGCTCCCACCCACACCTTGCTTCTGTAATGTAAACTTCTGCAGCCAGAGGAATTCATTATGGTCAGTCTTAATCCATTTTCAACATCATGAAACATGAAAGTGGTCTGAGTCAGAAGTTGGCTCGATTTAATTAGACTGGCTCACCAGATCGCTATCGGAGAGCTTTATCAGAGAGACAAGCGTTGAAATCTGTGTGTACAGATTATTCTTAGATGTTGTGATTACAGACTACTTAACTCTCCTCAGCTGAAAGAAAAAGTGACATTATTTGAATGTTTTATGGATGACAGGTTGAAGGAGATTCCGATATAGATTTGGAATTACAGTGCTGTGCAGATGTCTAGAGCCAGCTCTCATTTCTTTTTTGTTTTTGTTTTCAAAGAGCCAAACTTTCTTGTCATTTTTTAACGTGGAGGATAAAATAAGAAGTGACTGAGCTGAAAAGCTGTTTACAGTATAAGATTTATCAAGCCCTTGGATTGTTCCATCTTCTATCACCAATGGCTTTTCCTAGATGATCTCACTGAAAAGATGGCTGTAGGAAGGGAAACAGGAGAAGAGGCTAAGGTAAAATTGGGATGCATTTGGAATTTCGCTTTGCTATTTGGGCTGGTTGTGTATAAACAAAGAATTACGTTTTTTTTTTTTTACCTGATTTTTGTTTCTGAGAAAAATGAGATCCATATATGAGGACATTCACTTTAAATTTCAATAGAACAGTGACAGTAAAACGTCCTCGTAAGTGGCTATTAGGGCCTTGTAGAGCAAAATTTAGTATTTTGGTCTAGACAACCCAAAATGTGATGTCCACATATGTGGACGCCAGGTCCTACCAGGTTAGAATTGTAAAAACGTAGTTTTTTCCTGAATTACTATGTGTGTTAAAAAAAAATCACTATATCTAGTTCCTATTTTCCTCGAGAAAAAATGAGGGGTTGCTCAAGACGTTTCCACAGTACTGTAGATACAGGACTGTGTTGTAGGTGCAATGATTGCTACAGTAAATGTTCAGTTTAGATGAGAGTAAGAGTTAGCAATAAAGAGTTTTACCATATAAAAAAGTCAAAACCTAGGCAGAAACCACTTAATATGGAATGCTTAAGCGGTTTTATCCTTTCAGCGTAAGGTTTTAGCATTATGGTTTTTCTGTTTCATTCCAATTCTCATTGTAACTTTTCTGTACATACCCATCCAAATTCTGGATTGAGTTTAGGACTGGTTTTGTTTTGGGGGGGTTTTCGTCTTATTCTTATTTATTTGATAGATATTCAGACAAGTGTATTGTGTATAGCTTATATGTGACTGAATGAATAACCTCTGCATGAGCTTAGATTGAGCACTGCAAAGGCTTCAGCAGAGGCTGAATTGGTGCAGCATGCAAATCGAGAATGTTATTTGGTCTCTGAAAAGTAATGCAATATACATCTCTCAAAGGTTATTCATATCTATTAGGTCACATTTTGTCATGACACCAGTTGAGCCCTATTCCATAACCACCACTTTAAAATTGATCTAAAAAACCTAAATTTCCGTCTTTTGATTTGACTCAGGGAATAAAATTCCTCTGAAAGGTTTCTATAACATTCACACTTTTATCAAAATTACATCTGCTGTAAGAGTATGAATAAATGTTTAAATGTTGAGATAAGCACTGGGCTGAGAGAGAAAGAATAATGAATTCTGTGAAGCAAATGCTGAAATGAGAAAGGTTTCATGCTCCTACTGACAATACTAACATGCTAATGTCTGTCAAGGTCATTTGGCATGCTAATATTGCTAATAGCAAACATTTAACATCTGACTGATATATTAATGAGGCTGATATATCAGATGATATTAGCTATTTGTTGATATATCGGTATTTGCATTTTTACAGCCAATAAAGATAAAGGATTAAAGTAAAGAAGAAAGAGTAGAAACACCCTTCAGGCATGTCACAAGTGCTGGTGTTGCATAGTTTGTCCATCAGAGGGCACTCTGCAACTTGCATGCTGGCAAAATGTGTTTTAAAATGCCACAAAATAACAACCAGCTGATCTTCAAGCACAACCAGGAAATGCAGGAGAGATGTCTCTTGGCTGTGCTATGTCTCGTTTAAATGCCACATTATGCCACCAGAAGAAGTGGGTGGGGGAAAGGAGGTCTGGATTTCCCTGTATAGAGTGCTGCCCCCATGACCCAGACTCAGTGTGAGAAAAAAATTGATAGATTGATGAATGGATGGATGTTGAAGAAATTGCATTACTTTACATTACGGTGGTATTAAATAAAAAGCCTGGGAATCTCTACATTTATTATAATTCATCCTAAAAGGGATTACTGCCAATTCTCATGGCATCTATCCAGTAATTCTCTGGACATTTTCACTCAGAAACACTGATGCTAAACTCAAGCTGGTGCTGAAGGAAAAGAAAAAAACCTCTATTATGTGGAAACCATGACCAGCAAATCAACAATGCCTTCTTTAGAGGCTTGCCAGTGACAACAAAGATCCATGCATGCAACTGCATGTTATGTTGCAACTGTTATTTTTAGCTACAATTTAAAAGAGGTGTTCGTTACAGGCTCTTTCTCCAGCATGTGTGGCCATCTAGCTAAGGTGCTTTTATTTTCACTTTGAGTTTTTCTCAAAGGCTTGAGATGCTTCTATTTTTTTATGAGGCTTCTATTTTTCTGTCCAATGATGTGATGTGACGAATAGGACTGTCAGATATATAAAAATATGCTAAATTAATTTATCACGGGATGATAAAGGGATGTGGCTGTGCTTGTGTTTGCACTTGTGCGAATGCTGTAGGTGGCAAGAGCATTCTTTCACTGCGTTTCATCAGTCTGAGTCGTCACAGAGCAGCTGAAAATGCTCATTTGGCTCACTTTCAGAGGGTGAAACTCATTTAGTTTACCCTAAAGATTGGCTGATATGTTGACAGATTAATGAAACAGAAGTAAGTGAGGGAGCATCGGTTGGTGTTTAGGCTTGAAGCTGCAATTGATATGGCACAGAATCTTAAGATTCCAGTGTGACTGTCCTTTGTCCACCAACGTCTCTATTCTCAACCGTATTGATCACCTGGTCAGAGGGTTTTGAAATCATACTCACGAGGACCAGTGAGCATTCAAGAGCGCTGAGATGATTATCACTTATATTGGCTTGGCACTTCCACTGGACAGCTGAGGTAATTAACAGGAGAGAGGTAGGAACATCGATAGCTGACTGCTTCTATTAATGCATTACCTAAGATGTTATTACTATGCTGAAAAGGGATGTTACTCTTTGCCATCCTGCACATATTTTACTCAATGATGTTGTTCACCTGCAGTTGTAGTCGTTTTCTTTTTCAACTAGTATTCCAGTTGCACACAATTTAAGCCTGGTTGCAAATTTTCTCACCTACCTTATTAAATTAAGTTTGCTAATGGCCATGTCATCAGAGGTTTACCTTACTTTATTTTTAATAAAGATTTCCTAACATCATTTTTAGCAATTTATTTATTTTCATCTATTTATTATTTATTTTTATTTATTTATTTATTTTCAGCAGGGGATGATTTATCTCATTAGTGGAAAAATCTTTTGGTACAAGAGTTGTTAAATAATAATGATGATTTTAATGATAATAATATCTGAGAGATGATTCTCTGCCATATATTGTATTGCGAGGATAGCAGCATGTGGTACCAACGATTTCCTGTATCTATCCTGGTGGCAGTGGAGCTGAATACTTTTGTGAAGGGGAAGTGCTCCGTTGACGTCCAGTAAGTGCTGCAAAGAATGGTCAGAATTATCCATAATGGATAATTATAATGGCTTCACAAGTGTCCAGTTTACACCTAATTAAAGAGACAGACTTCATGATCAAGTTTCTTCAGTCTGTTGGTGTGTCACCAGCTACTGATCCTGCCCTCCCAGCAGACCACAGCAAATTACATTGCACTCACTACAACTGAGCGATAGAAAATCTATATAATTTTGCTGTACAGATTGAAGGATCTCATCATCCTTAGTAAGCACAGACTCCTCATCCCCTTCTTATATACAGCCTCTTTGTTAGTCTTCCAGTTGAGCCTGCTGTTGCTGTGGCTGTTGATCACCATCTCTTCGGTCTTACTCACATTCAAGGGCATATGATTTCTCCTGTACCACTCCACTGCTACTGCTCATCACTAATACAGCGAACCACTGCTGACTACAAATTGAATATAAGATGCACAAGGTGAACAGGAATGGAGACAGCACAGTCGCCTGGGAGAGCCTGTATTGCACGTCACTAAATCAAAACGACCACTGCCCAGTCTCACATACTGTGGCATGTTTGTCAGTTATCAAATGAGGTGGTGGACGTGTTTACTGACAATACCTGTAGCATCTTCGAAGAAGCAGCTACTGAATCATGTTAGAAATGGCAAAATCAAACCAGTGGAGTCCTTACTATTAAAATGGGAATATGTTTCTTTTTGGTATGAAGATGACTGCTCCCAGATTTGGTCTTGAAGCAAACTGCAGAGGGTCAAGAGATATCTTCACGTTGGCCTCGTGGGAAAATGAGAAGGGAATTTCTCCTGTTGGCACAGGAATGACCACTTAATCATGACTAGAACATTAAACTGCATTATTGGAATGCATTTCCAATTCAGCATTTACCTGAGGGGTAAGGTTAGACTAGCATGCTATACGTGGGCTGTAACAGCTTCACACAGGAAATTATCATAGATGGGTAGTTTGCATATCATTAAAAACACATAAAAGCTATTTGCCAGCCACCATTTCCCAATCTCCTATTTATGTACGTGCAACACCAAACATGTTATTAAAAAGTGGGTAAAGACCCACTAAGATTAGCTAACACAAAGGTTGGCTAATATACTACTAGCTAGTAGTTTAGCTACAGAGAAGAAGTGGTCATTTTGTTTCTCCACTGTCTTACAATCTTCCTGATGTGTGTCTGGTTACATTTACAATATCTTCAGCTTCCCATGATGCCTCTTCTGTAACATGATAAGAGCTAAATAACAGTAGCAGCAGTAGGTTTCAAGGATTCCACAAACACATTACACCCTGAGCTTCACATTCTTGTGAAGCTAAAAGTAAATGTGTATGTGTTGCCAAAAGTTTTATAAAGCAGTGTTGCTGTAACACAAAAACATGCTGAGCTTCCAGATGTAATCCAAATCTCACAGGTTAGAGAAAAAAATCCTTTCTAACTCCAAGTGACCAACAGCAGCTCTGGCATCATCACAAAACTTCCACTTTCAGTCAGAAAGGGATCATTCCTTAATCCTCAGCCATCAGAAATGCCATCGATTGCCTGTAAAGCTTGATTTTGATTTTTTTTTCTTCATCTCCTCCTCTCTTTCTTTTTCGCTCTCCTTCTACATCCCAGCTGTGATGGCTGAAGGCTGTCAGGAGCTGCGAGGATCTGAGCCGTTGCCAGCATACATGCACATCAAAGTGCGCCATCTGTCCTGTCTCCACTTGGCCATGCAGGACAGACAATAAACACAAAATAATTATTCAACAGAGTAATTACACAACAAGTAGGACTATTAAGTAAAATAGACCTAAAATATTAGTTTGAGTGTTTAGCTTCATGGTCTAAAGCATCTAGCTTCTGCCTTTTCATTCATGTCTTTCTTTTTTATTTACTCTCAAATGATCTCACTTCAAATAATTTCGCCATATCCTGCTAAATAGAAATTGAGACTTTGAAAATGAATCTGAAAGATTGAAATTAAGTCACTAGAACCTATATTTGAGTGAGAAAGCTCACTTTGGTAAGCCGCTTTACCGCTCTGGTAAGGTGGAGAGTTCATGCTGTAGAGAACTGCTAAATATTCCATTATGCTCAGTATTTGGTTTTATCAGGTTGTCAGAAATACAGTGAGAGGAGCTTGAAGAGGACACTGATAGCAGTCATGCTAGTACAGAAATAAAAGTTATATGCTCTTGTCAGAAACTAGTGTTTACGCAGCCACGTAGTACTGTACAGCATGTGCGAGATTAGACTTGTGAAGTGCTCTAGTATAACAGCATAGTGGGGAACAGTGTGCTTCAAGTACTGTAATACCGAAATTGAATAAATTAGAATTTGTGATTTGTGTTTGGATTCAGTGCAAAATGGCCTCTCAGGCTCTCAGGAGTTAGTGCTGCATATATAGTTAGGTCCATAGTTTGTTGGACAAAGAGATCATTTCTGTAGGTTTGCTTCTCTACACCACCATAGTGGACCATATAGTTAAAACAAGACTGAAGCACAAACTTTCAGTTTTAATTCAAAAGGTTTCTTTTCTTTTTTCTTTTTCTGGTTTGCTTTAACAGTTTAGAAGTTACAGGCATTTTTACAGCTAGTCCCTCATTTTCTCAGGCTCAAAATTAAATATAAGGATCATTTTTAAAACTTGGATGAAAATCCTTTGCAGTGAGTGACCTGACATCTAGATCCCATGACACCACCAAGTGCTGCGTTTCCTCCCTTGAGATGCTCAGCAAGCACTTTCAGTTTCTGCTTGTTTGTGGGCCTGTGTGTACAGTTGTCTAAAATAACTAAAAAGCATTCACTGTTGGGTTGGCTCAGGTAAGTGACTTGGCAATTGAAGAATATGCCACTCATTTGCAAGACAGTGGCAGCTCTTTTAGGTGTTTTGGCAAAAAGTCTAAGCTAGTCTTCCTGTTGTTTTCACCTCGTTGTAAACCAGCTCCATTTCCATTGGTGGAGGTGACTGATTGTAGACTTTGACAGTGACATACCTACCTCCTTGAGTGTTCTTGACTTGGTTAAAGCCTGTGAAGTGTTTTTTTAACCACAGAAATAATTCTTTCTTTATCCACTTTAGTCATCTTCTGGGCTCTTTTGGTATTGCTGAGCTAGCCAATCCATTTCTTCTTTTTTAAGCATATGCCAGGTTTTGTTTATGTTTTTTTTTCTCTGATTGGTTTGCTTTGGTTGTTGCACTCACATCTCTTTGGGCCTCATATTTAAAATAACAATTAAAAGCTATGGAACTTCAGATAATTTCTCTGCTTTATTTGTCATAAAATAAAAAGACAATAGCCCTTGCCTGGCCATGAAACTGCTTGTCAGTCAAAGTCAAATTAAGCACTGCTGCCTCACAGAAAGGCTCCATCCTGAGTGAGATTCCACCATCAGCCGGAGCCTTTCTGTGTAGAGTTTGCACGTTCGCCCTGTGTTTGTATGGGTTCTCTCTGGGTACTCCAGCTTCCTCCCGTAGTCCAAAGACATGCAGTTAGCGGGGTTCGGTTAATTGGTTATTGGTGTGAATGTGAGTGTGAATGGTTGTCTGTCTCTAATTGTTAGCCCTGCAACAGACTGGTGACCTGTCCAGGGTGTACCCTGCCTCTCGTCCTATAATAGCTGGAATTGGCTCAAGCCACCCTGGGACCCTAACAAGGATAAGTGGAATAGAATGGATGGACCAGATAAAGCTAAAGTTCTCCACTCCATTCACATTTTAATGATACAAATTAAAATCCACTAAGGTTGTATATAGAGACAAAACTATAAAAGTCATATATTTGTCCAACAAATTTAGGATCTACCTCTTGACACCAATTTGGTCCCAATACTAATTTTAAATAATATATACTCAGGTATGAAAGAAATCAGAAGGAAAAACATAAATTCTCTGGAAGGTATGTGTTCAGATATGTACATTCAGGTATGCAGCAAGCTAACCAGGCAGTCCACATCAGAGTATATATAAGAGAGGTCTGGAACTCTTACCAAGAGAACTAAAAGGAGTAATCTCAGTTCAGTTCATTTTTATTTCAGACATATACATTCACCAACATTTCATAAAATCTTTCCTTGTACTTGTTTGAAAAGGAGTAGGCAGAAGTATATACTTATTTAGCCCTACCCTCTCAGGTTTATCTGCCTGAGTAATTCAAAATAATGAACAGGTCAGATATATAATTAGGGTTAGGTCTTGTAGAGCTGTTAAATCAATACAGTACAGCATCTTAATAAATTGTTCAACTTTACAGGCAACTGAGAAGCACAAGGCAAATGGAAAAACACTCAAATGATGCATAGAGTCTTCTGCTATTGATTTTGTTCTGAAGCAAATTCATGTGCTATTACTGCCATTTACTGTATAAACACTTTTTTCTACCTGCTTCACTGTTTTATTAGAAATGAAGAGTAATTTTATTTCAGACATCCAGACAGCTGCTGAAACTCAGAAACAAGATGAAAGTACTTTGTGTTTAAAGGATCGTGTCAGCAGGACTAGAAAATGGCATCATGTTTTAAAGAACAGGATAATTGCTATACACAGATTACTGGTAGGTTTGTTACTAATAAGGACTGATGCTGAAACCTTGATGTTCGCACAGTTGGATCTTATAGAAATGAAGACATCAAAGGATCAGGGTTCACAAAGCAATCAATATTTGAACAAAAGAAGAACCAAGGAGTTTGCAGACTTTATAGGGATTACTTCAGAGAAACAGTTTGCTCTTGTTTTCTTATACTGGAAATCTTGCAGGTTTGTACTTCCCCATATCTGTTTGCCTCTTCTGCAAAACGTAAAACATGCCTTTACTTATCCAAAGTGATAGGTGATTTAGATGTACATGAACTTCTTTTGAGTCAAAAGAAGAAGAAGATGAAGAAAAGATCATAGAAGCAATCTATGTACATGTAAACAAGGTGGTATTGGTATACCCGAATATTGTGGTGATCAGTAGCATAATTATCTCTTAGTCAGAGATTTGATCATTGCCGGATCAACATCGTTGGAGGTTTGTGGTCATTTTTTTCCACAAACCTAAAACACAAGGGGATTTGTTAGCTTGTGCAAGGTTTCTAGATTAGTACAATCTTAGAGTATAGAGTGGTGTTTTGGGCCAGGGGGCACTTTTTCTTCAGTAGCAAGTGTGTAGGACAGAGCTGGACTGGCCATCGGGCATACCAGGCATTTGCCCGGTGGGCCGATTGTGATTTTTAATTTTTATAGGCCGATGGGTGTTTTTTGGTGTTTTTTGGGGGTTTTTTGTAACGGCATAAACAATGAAAGCTGGTAAAAAATAACTCATTTGTTTTGTGGTGGTTTCTATGGCGGAGCTTCCACAGAGACCAGCAGGTGGATGAGGGAAAGGAGAGGCAGGAGGAGGAGAGGCCCAAGGTGGCCGCCGGTCTGAGTATCAGGTGAACTGAACTTCAGGTAAGAAGTTATAACCTGCAGTCTATCTGGGTCAGATATAAACCAAGTTTAGGGGTAGTTTATTTTCATTGTGCTGACTTTTTACAGTCAGTTACAATAACTCGTACTGCGTACTAGCTAGCATGACGGAGTTTCTATACAGCTCGGTGGGTGCTATGATGTTACTGATTTGCTTTATTTTATTCAGAAGTTATTAGAGCACGGTGGCACGGTGGTTAGCACTGTTGCCGCACAGCAAGAAGGTCCTGAGTTCAATTCCAACATCAGGCCGGGGTCTTTCTGTGTGGAGTTTGCATGTTCTCCCCGTGTTTGTGTGGGTTCCCTCCGGGTACTCTGGCTTCCTCCCACCGTCCAAAGACATGCAGCTTGTGGGGATAGGTTAATTGGATAATCCAAATTGCCACTAGGTGTGAATGTGCGAGTGAATGTGAGTGCGAATGGTTGTCTGTTCCTGTGTGTTGGCCCTGCAACAGACTGGCGACCTGTCCAGGGTGTACCCCGCCTCTCGCCCTATGACAGCTGGGATAGGCTCCAGCGCCCCCCGCGACCCTGAAAAGGATAAGCGGAAGTGAATGGATGGATGGATGGAGTTATTAGAGTTGCCAACCGTCCCGTAAAAAACTGAATCGTCCCACATTCAGAGAAAATATTACCCGTTTCTTATTGAGCTGAAAAGGAACACAGTTTGTCCCGTACTTCAGCTACAATGGAAAAAGATACAAAGCTGGAGTTATTCTGTGTCTTTAAGCTGTCAGCTGTCTCTTCTTCTCTCATTCTCTCTCTCCTGTTGCTACTTCAATCATGAAACTGATCAATGATCAGCTGATCAGCTGTTCTCTCTTGTTTGTTTATCTCCCACTTTGCGCCAGAAAGAAGAAACCAGCCGATGTCGCACTAAACAACAGCAGCACGTTTAAGCTTGATCAGCTGTTGTTGGAATGTATTTAATATTACTTTCTAGTATCAGCTGATGTTTGCTGGAGCCACAGCTGTAAAGCTGCTGGTCATGATATCTGTTTGGATATGTAGTGAGAGGGAAACATGAAGATGAAACCAGGAGATGTCCTTACTGAATCATCAGAGCTGAACAGGTGATGGAGAAACAGGGTTACCTTTTAGGTGACATGGATGAGTTGAAGGGAAGTTATGAACTGTTTCTGAGAAATAACGCCAGGATCCTTTTTCTAAGTAGCTGACAGCTGGTAACTGTGCAGGGGTGGGTCTAGCAAAGTTTTGTCAGGGGGCAGGTAGGGCATTAACAGGGAAAGGAGGGGACAAAGAAATACTTTCTTGTTCTCATTTAAAATGTCTCGCTTTTAATAAGTAATTATCTGAATCTTACAACCAAAGTTTTTATCTGATAGAAAATCTATAGACATCATACATACATATACCAACAAGACAGTGTACATCACTGTCAAAACAGCATTCGTTTTCATTCAAAGGCTTTATGGCTTTTCCTATAATACGTGGTGGGCTGGTCTCTAGTCAAAATGCCCAGGCTGTTTTTTTGTCCCAGTCCAGCCCTGGTGTGGGATGTAGTATTTTTCTCAAGAAAGCCAGTCTTGGAAACTATCAAAGTTCATGGGCTCATAGCGGTAGCAGAAATTGTGTATTTTGACAAGTTATTAGAAGCAGCAATTGGTTAACTAGCTAAAGCTAATAAACTGGCTACAAATTGAGAATGTTATTTTTCTGCCTTTATCTTAAAACAAGGTTTCAGTGATACTGAAATTATTAAGAACTGTGAAATAGCAAATTAACTTTGTGCATAAAGTTGACAGATTAGTAAAGCCTACATGGTCTGTGGCTAAAGCTATTTTTGCCTCATCCACAAAAACTAAATGGTTAAGCTTTTAAGTGTAAATATAAAAGTACATCTAGAGTTAGATCATCTTCTCTAAAGGCAGTCCAGCAAAGTGAGACTTTTAATCCCTGCTCTCTGTCCTATCATTTTCTCTTTAACAAGAGGAGATGGCCAGAACATGTTGAGTCATTCATCAACCTGATTTCCCTCAGCAATAGTACAGTCATGTATTTTTGCAGAGGCAGTCTCTGCAATATTCTCTCCCTTTATTTTACTGAGGAGCTCGATGTTGTGAATGGAAAAACAACCACGCTTTGGTTTTATTGATTTATATTATTTTCTGTTTGTTTACACCAGCAAAAGCACCCTTTCATTATCGGTGCAATAAGTGCCATCTCTAAATCCATTTGTCTCCAAGCTGAGCTTATTAAGACTCCACACCTTGACAAGAGCCAAAAAAGAAGCCACACTGAAGTCTGCCATTCGTTTTGTTGAGTAACCATCATTTTTTTACATTTCTTTTTTTCCATGGGGATTTGGTAGAGAGCATTTAGCCTTACATCAAAGTTTTATGGTAGCTCTTGGGGGGGGGGGGTCTGTGCTGTACTGCAGTCCCCATGCCGTCCATTAGCAACCGGCAGAACATGCTTGGCCTGATCCAGTCCTTGCCTTCATGTCTTTTGCCATTTTCATAGTCACGCAGAAGAAATCACAGTTCGCCGCAGCTGGGTTGCTGTGACATAGTGTGATGCTTCAGAGCAGGTCAAGAGGCAATACACAAAACTAGTGCTGCACTTCTTTCTCATTCCTCAGAATAAGAAAAAAGTGCAGGCTTTGGTCTCTACGGGCAGGACCAAAGCCTGCAGAACTCAGCTTAGCCACATTATAGCAGAGATGAGAGACAGGAACATGTGATAGATAGCATTAATGATCGCTGCATTTAGGTGAGCCCTTCTGCACTCATTTTAAATGCTCTCTGACTTGCGTGGCTTATTGGTACACGTAATGGAACTTATTAGTGTTATTTATTAGATCAGTACTTTAACTACTATTACAAGCCAAAATGACTCTTGTTAGAAATATCTGTAGGGTTGCATGGATGCATTTTTTATCTGAAGATTAATGACTGCTTATTCTTATATGTCAAATTTCTGAACGCGTGGGAAAATTTATGCTTGTAATTCTCTTAAAATGTAACCCCCACCCACCCCCAAAAGGTGGAAATTGTGGCCTAGAGAGGTAAAGCAAATATACAATGTAGGCATAGAGAAAGTTGAAGAAAACCTGACTGTTGAACAGCTCATCTTCAAGCAGGCTGCTCTAACCTTTCACTCTTCTTGGAAGTCTTTGCACTAGATTTTAAAAACTAACTGCAGGGATTTGCAGCCATTCAGCTACAAAAGCATTAGCGAGGTCAGACACTGATGTTGAGCAATAAGGCCGGGCTCACGCTTGGTATTCTGCAGTTATCAATGCAAGGTCAGAGCTCTGTAAAGGCCAGTCAAGCTGTCTTTCACATCAAACCTGGAAAACCGATTCTTTTGGGGCCTGGCTTTGAGCACGGGGGCATTGCCGTGTTGAAATGGGAAAGGGCGTTTCAGCCACAAAATTGTTGCGTCCAGTATTGTATAAAATAGAATTGCCCCTGACCAAAAGTTCAGAAAATGACACTTTTATCCACAGACTTTCAGCTGTTCTGTGTATGTGTGACAATAAGAAATGTATGTAAAAAAAAACCCCAAAGATTTACCGAAAGACTTTTGGCAAGCAGTTGGCAACCCTCCACTTAGATGCAGTTACTTACATGTTCTGTAGCTCTTCAGGTAGATATTAGGCACCTGGGTCATGGTTTTGACACACACATACAGTGGCTTGCAAAAGTATTCGGCCCCCTTGAACCTTTCCACATTTTGTCACATTACAGCCACAAACATGAATGAATTTTATTGGAATTCCACGTGAAAGACCAACACAAAGTGGTGTACACATGAGAAGTGGAACGAAAATCATACATGAGTCCAAACATTTTTTACAAATAAATAACTAAAAAGTGGGGTGTGCGTAATAATTCAGCCCTCTGAGTCAATACTTTGTAGAACCACCTTTTGCTGCAATTACAGCTGCCAGTCTTTTAGGGTTTGTCTCTACCAGCTTTGCACATCTAGAGACTGAAATCTTTGCCCCTTCTTCTTTGCAAAACAGCTCCAGCTCAGTCAGATTAGATGGACAGCGTTTGTGGACAGCAGTTTTCAGATCTTGCCACAGATTCTCGATTGGAATTAGACACCAGACAGGTCAGAGATAAGTTATTGAGAAATTTAAAGCAGGCTTAGGCTACAAAAAGATTTCCCAGGCCTTGAACATCCCACAGAGCACTGTTCAAGCGATCATTCAGAAATGGAAGGAGTATGGCACAACTGTAAACCTACCAAGACAAGGCCGTCCACCTAAACTCACAGGCCGAACAAGGAGAGCGCTGATCAGAAATGCAGCCAAGAGGCCCATGGTGACTCTGGACGAGCTGCAGAGATCTACAGCTCAGGTGGGGGAATCTGTCCATAGGACAACTATTAGTCGTGCACTGCACAAAGTTGGCCTTTATGGAAGAGCGGCAAGAAGAAAGCCATTGTTAACAGAAACCCATAAGAAGTCCCGTTTGCAGTTTGCCACAAGCCATGTGGGGGACACAGCAAACATGTGGGGGACACAGCAAACATGTGGAAGAAGCTGCTCTGGTCAGATGAGACCAAAATGGAACTTTCTGGCCAAAATGCAAAACGCTATGTGTGGCGGAAAACTAACACTGCTCATCACTCTGAACACAACATCCCCACTGTCAAATATGGTGGTGGCAGCATCATGCTCTGGGGGGGCTTCTCTTCAGCAGGGACAGGGAAGCTGGTCAGAGTTGATTTTGAAGATGGATGGAGCCAAATACAGGGCGATCTTGGAAGAAAACCTCTTGGAGTCTGCAAAAGACTTGAGACTGGGGCGGAGGTTCACCTTCCAGCAGGACAACAACCCTAAACATAAAGCCAGGGCAACACTGGGATGGTTTAAAACAAAACATATCCATGTGTTAGAACGGCCCAGTCAAAGTCCAGATCTAAATCCAATCGAGAATCTGTGGCAAGATCTGAAAACTTCTGTTCACAAACGCTGTCCATCTAATCTGACTGAGCTGGAGCTGTTTTGCAAAGAAGAATGGGCAAAGATTTCAGCCTGTAGATGTGCAAAGCTGGTAGAGACATACTCTAAAAGACTGGCAGCTGTAATTGCAGCAAAAGGTGGTTCTACAAAGTATTGACTCAGGGGGCCGAATACTTTTGCAAGCCACTCTGTGTGTGTGTGTATATATATATATATATATATATATATATATATATATATAGGGAGAGAGAGAGATAGATAGATAGATAGATAGATAGATACATTGATCAGTGTCACCAGTGCAAGGTATTAATATTTCTCGTGAGAAAAAATCATTAAATGAATAAAAAAAATATATCAGATTCTACAAGTCAGTTAACTCTGGTGAATAAAGAAATCTGCTTATCTGGCCTCTGAGGCCTCTGAGCTTTTCTACTATCCAGAGTACACAACATCCCACTCATTCATTCCTTTGCTTTTTCACTTTTGCTTCAACTTTCTTGTCTCTTTTATTGATGTTTGACAAGAGTTTTTACTTTCCTTTCATCTCAGCAGTTAGCCCTCCCTTTACCCTTCTTGGCTTTGTTTCTCCTCTCGCTTCTAGCTGCCCTTCTGTCTCGCTTTCCTTTGGCTCTCGCAGGCTCTCGTGTCTTTAACAAGCCAATAAGGGACAACTCGACAAACATTCCATCACATTAGCATGGGGGACTGGGGCTAGGGATTGTGTTAAGCTCAGCATTAGCCAGCCTGCCACTGCTTTAATTACGTTTGCTCAGCACTAGCTACTGCTAATGGCTAGCTCCGTGCCACATATTCCTCCAAAGAAGAAGGGCGTGGGAGCCAAGTTTCTAATGGAAGATGCCACAGATGATTGTGAGGCTGAGCAACAGGACACGCACAATGAGTTGCTCGCTATTTAGTCAGAAAAGTTGTTCTGTTTGACAAAAAGCATAAAGTGATGGCATAACAAAAACTTTATTTGGGGATTCCTCCTCATGTTTTTTGTAGAAATTTTGCTAGAAATAAAGGAATAGCTGTTTTTTAAGGCGGGAAAAGCCATTCAGAGTTTAATATCTCATCTCTTGTTATCTTTGGAGACTATATCACTATATCAGTCCTGAGCTATATTTCCAGGATTGTTTCCTACGCGTTTCTGCGACAAACAGGCATTGTTTGGGCAAAGGGAAAAAACAGCACCAAATGCAATGCATCAGCTCAGCAATCAGGTATTGTTATTCCCATAGCTCCTTTACCTCACTACCCCTTATTTCTGCCTGTTTTTGTCTCTTTCTCAAATCTTTCTCTCTCTGTGTTCCTGGCTGCTGCAGATAGTTATCCCTGTGGGTGGGGTAATCGCTGAGATATCATCTCCCTTGCTGTTACATCTGCTCTCTTTTCGCTGGACAATAAACACATGTAGCTGCCACACGAATCCCTACTGCATGACCCAACCTCTGTTTCTCCCCGCTCTTGCTATGGAAATTCTTCTCTCATTTTGTTTGTTTATGTAAAAATCTGTGGTATTTAAAAAAAAAAGAGAGAGATTTTATCTCGCTTGCAATTGTTTTTAAACTAAACTAGGTCATCTATAGAGCAGATAAACTGTATATATATACTTATTATGGCAAACTTGTTATCAGTCAGTGGCCTGTAATATCAGGTCAATCCAGGGTTGTATTTGTGAGCATCTAATAATGTGACTAATGGTCTCCAGCATCCACTGAGAGAAAATATTTGGCTCTTTAGCTTCTATTTGCTTCAGGAAATGTGCTGTTAATACTGTGGACTTTAGATTATTAGAATTCCCATTGGTTTGGAGGACCCCAGCTGTCTTCCTGGTTCTCAAGGATCATCTGTTGAGGAATGTCAGTTTAGTAGTCACTCTCTACTTTGATGCAAAAAACTGAAGCTTCTACTGTAATAATAGGAGTTGAGAATAGTGTTGGCTGACAGCAAAATACACATGTCCACATGTCATTTTGCAGCCCGTTGATTAAAATGGTAAATGGCCTGTATTTATATAGCGCTTTTACTAGTCCCTAAGGACCCCAAAGCGCTTTACATATCCAGTCATCCACCCATTCACACACACATTCACACACTGGTGATGGCAAGCTACATTGTAGCCACAGCCACCCTGGGGCGCACTGACAGAGGCGAGGCTGCCGGACACTGGCGCCACCAGGCCCTCTGACCACCACCAGTAGGCAACGGGAAAAGTGTCTTGCCCAAAGACACAACGACCGAGATTGTCCAAGCTGGGGCTCGAACCGGCAACCTTCCAATTACAAGGAGACCTCCCAACTCTTGAGCCACGATCGGCCTAGACACATCTCTAAACTCTAAAGCGATGCTATATGAGCATATCACTTATGTTGGACAGGTCTTTAAGGTACTATTTTCAAAAGAGAAGAAAAAACATGCAGCAACTTCCATATTCAGTTGCTTTTTGATGTACCTTGTTATGCAGCTGCGTGGATCACATGAAAGACAGCGAGCAATTTGCGAGATTTTCTTTTATGCTAGCGTAGATGAATGTAGGTTAATTAAAGGTTAACTCACAAAAGTTGCTAAACTCTGTTGTGGTTCTGTCTGTGTTGTTTGGGATGATTTTTTTTGACAGTATATGAGCTTAGCCGAGCACTGTTAGGAAGGAAAAACAAGGAGGAAATAGCAGTTTGTCCCAGGTTAATTAAAAGATGATCTTGTCTTCAACATCTGGCTGTGAGGTTGTCAAATTCAATGTGAAGAGAGAAGTCAACGAATTGCCCGAGGGAGATTTCCAACAGAGCGAGTGAGATGAAAAATAACATCTCACTGGTGCGTTGGCTTATGTGTGAGCAGAAGGAAGAGATGCGGTGTGATAGACACAAAGATTTTGTCAAAATGTTCAGCTGTGCTGTAGTTACACTCACTCAGTTGGAGGCCGGAAGCAAAGAGCTGATTGATAAATCAGGTTTTGTTGAAACTGTATCGTACACACCTGTCAACAACCTCAAAAACATGCACTTCCTTGCGCATGCTTGCACTGACTTTCTAACTCCGCTGTAAGAATTGCTACCATTAGGCTGCTGATTCTTTTGGAGAGTTTTTGTAGATAAGGATTCAGCACAAAAAAGCCCCTGATGAAATATTGTGTTTACACAGGTAAGGAAGCACAAACACTGAACCTTTACAACTCCTAAAATTGTTAAATATTCAATGCCAACTTCAAAGCTGCTTCATCAGGGGTATGTGGAAGAGATTTTACTAGATGTGACAGTGCTGTCATGACTTTGCAAATCTGTAATTGGAATGGAAATCCATGATATGCCCACTTTGCATTTGAGCCTCACCTTTAAAAAAAAAAAAGAGCTTCATATAAAATATTTAAAACTATTCAAACTTTTAGAGTAAAAGTCATGTCCGCGTATCCCCTCTCATCACTTATAGCAATGGCTCAGATATGGTGATAATTGTAGAATAAGACTGCACAGGAGTGAGGGTACATGAGTTTAAATACCTGAGGTCAACCATCCAAAGAAAGGTGAAGGTAAAGGAGAAAGTGTACGTGGGGTGAAGCGGGTGGAGACGAGGGTCAGGGTGAAAGGTTTACAAGATGGCAGCGAGACCTGCAATGATGAATGGTTTGGAGAGTTCCTGTACTGGTTTGGACATGTGCATGTTAGAGAAAGGATGTAGTGAAGGAGGACATGCAGAGGGTTGGTGTAACAGAGGTAGATGCTCGGGATAGGGTGAGATGGAGGCAGGTGAAAGAAGAAAAAGAAGAAGGCAACTTTGCATGCACCCATACAGGCAATGTGCCCACTCAAAAAACATCAGGTGCATGGCTGCAGGATGGTGGGAGTTGTGAGAGTGTGACACATAAGGCCCTGATTGACAACCAGGGGGATTAAAAAAGAAAAAAAAATCAGTGAAGGGAGAAAACTGATAATTTTCCCGTGTGGTGCAAGCAACACCGAACCACCAGTGCAGATGGCACACCAGCTAAAGAAGAGAGGAACCCTTACCCACTCTCATGGCAGCCCAAGTGCGTCATCTTGAGAGAGAAGTTGGCCAATTCTAGCAAAGTGCCAAGACAGCAACAGAAACACTCGGAAACCATCACTTGTGAGAGAAACACCACTATTTATTGTATCTATGTGAAGAGGTCTAAAATAAACCATGCACTTGCTAACGCACACTTGTGCCTTGATTGAATGTTCGAGAGAAAATGTTTGTAACATATTATTAGATCTAGGCCCTGTATGTTGGCTTTTAAAAATGTCTTTGTCCAATATGTCATTTGCCTTAAGCTGTTTTGCAAAACAACATTATTTAGCTATTTTATTGTATTAATTTGCTCTTTTTTGCTACCTAGAAGCCTTAACTCATTTGCTAGTTCTAAAATGCATCCCCTTCTTCAATTGTATGTATGCTGTTGATTCAAGAGTGTAAACCCACCTCTGTAGAAGGAAAAACCACAGACAAAAAGCTTTTTTAGTCACAACTCAGCTGCCTACAATTGGCTGCTCTTGCTCCCTGTTCCCCTCACACCTCCGGATCTCTTCCCATCTTGTTTCCCCTCCTCCTGTTTTCTCTTTCTCACCCACTGTCACTTTCCTCTCTTCTTCTCAGCGGTTGCTCGCTCAGCCAACAGGTAGACCGAGAGCTTCTGACAGGTTTGATACAGATGTGATGACATGCCGTGGCCTGAGGCGCAAAGCTGAGAATTGATTCCACCCCCTCCACCTCCTTTCTTTCACTTTTTCCTACTCGACACTTCTCTCCTTCTCCTCCTCTTGTTTCGCACATGCCCCTTTGTTTATGTCATTTTCCGCTGGGAGGTGTCAGCCGCTGCTTATTATACTCCTCATACACTAATTGGGGGCAGAGGATGTGCAGATTGAGCCTTGATTGCTGCCTTCCCCTTTGCCTTCGTATCCTCCTCCCTCCCCTGTCCCCTGACACCCAGTTCCTCCCCTCTTTCACACACACACACACACACACACACACGCACATTCGCTCCAAGCACAGTCAGGCGTGCATGCTCTGCCTCGCTCTCTGACAACATCAAACACACCGCAAGAGTGGGCACTGACACAGCTACGTGAGTTTTGGCGTCAATGCACACCAGATTACAGCTCTATTAGCAAGTGTCACCCCACAACGACTAAATGTGCTGCCTTTTCCTCCACACCCCGGCTTAATCCTCTGTTTTCAGTGGCCTTTTTGAGGTCACATGATCATGTTTGTAATGATGAGTTTTGGTATCAAACAGGAAAAGATGGATGACAAGGTCCAAGTCTGAAAGAAAAAATATAGTTTTTTGTCTTAGAGTGGAAGAGGTGGGTCATTTGCTTGAGCCTAGTTCTGCTGGAGGTTTCTTCTTGTTAAAAGGGAGTTTTTCTTTCCCACTGTTGCCAGGCGCTTGCTCAAAGGGCTACCTTACCATACAATATAAAGCATCTTGAGGCAACTGCTGCTCTGATTTGGTTTTGGTGGAGAAAAAAGGAATTTGAGTTTGTACCCTGATTGTGTGTGCTCTGCTGACTCGTCACGATGTTTAAATGAAAATAGCAAGGTAAATACGGAAAAGATAATAAATCCTGAGCATGTTTGTGTTCATCCAAGTTTGTGAGCTCTGTGACATTTTCTCAGATTTTTCACAGGTAGTCACTCTGAGATGATTTGGTTGTATCCAGCTTCTCTGCTCAATTTGAAACAAATGCAGTACAGATACATTTATAGGCAAGACTCAAATGCTTGTTATGATTGTAAGTCCTGTGCATATATCCAATAGGGGGCCTTCTCTTCCTGCTACTAGGTAGCGATCATCTGATTCAATGGTTGTTCCACCCTGTTGAATGGAAGCAGTGGGTGGTGTGTGGCCACTTTACAACAGCAACAAAAGTCTGCATCAGGGGGCAGGAGGCTGGAAAAGTGGTGTGGGCTCTAATCCATGTGGCTCCCCACCCTCTTACATGAGTTCCATCTACAGTATGGACATACACTATATGGAAACACATTGGGCTACTGCTCTTGATCTTTGAAATCAGTGGTTTTCCTAGTACTTCTCCACATATGGTGTTAATTTTTTTTCCACTGACTTTTTTCCAGCTTAAAATGAACCTCTTAAAATGACCACTAAGGGTTTTCAGCATAATCTGGGCTTCTCTCTGTTTATCACCAATCTGGTCTTTAAGTGATGACGTGACGAATCCTACTTCCGGGCCTAAAGTAGTCTGCGTTTAATATGGCTTTTGTGTTGTTAACATGTTTAATGTTTTGTATTTTCTTCTATTTAATCTCAAAAAGCTCCTAAAACAGTCAGTGATCACTGTTGACCTCCCTCGGCTTTTATTACCGCTAATCATTTATTTAAGCTCAGTTTTTAAAACTTTAGGATGTAACTACAGCCCAGCCCATGCAGCAGTATATGAATGACTAACCTCGTATTGTGGATGAATTATCTCAGTGGTTCTCCTGGCTGAAGTTTGGTCCTTTTACAGCATCCTGCCATGCGATTACATTTGTACCTGACCACCGAGAACACTCACGTTAACGTTTATCAAGTGGAAAAAAAAGTGAGCTTGTTTATATTATGCTAACATAGCTGTGTCGCTAGCGGTCACGTAGCACATCATTAAATACCAGCTAGCCAAACTTCAGTAACCCTACAAACGTCACTGCTGTTTAGTTTTCTGTCTTCATTTATGTTGGAAGTGATAACAGAGCTGTACGTTTGAATTTGTTTCCAAAACCCTGCAGTCAGGACATGCTATATTGTGTTTAGATAGAAGCTAGCGAGCTAACTTCCTGCTAACTTCTAACTCTGTTAAATGTCATAAATTCTGTTTTCATGGATGCCTGGATGTTAAACTCAATTGTTACACCTGGTAGAGCAGAACGCTGATCATTTTATTAAAGATGAAAGACTTTAGACAGTTTTTCAACTCTCAGTAATGCCGTAGTGATCGTTTGATATATGGACCTGCAGCGGAGTTTAGGCCCAGACACAGCTAGTGACGTCAGACTTAACGACCGGATTATAACTGCTCCATCCATCTATCCATTTTCATCTGTTTATCAATTGTAAGGTCATAGTGGGGCTGGAACCACTGTGGAGTTCTTCAGTGGGTGAATACAAATCAGATGAAAAATCAAACATATCCTTGTTATGTTACTGTGTTTGTTACCCAGCATTTCTAAGCTTTTGAACTTTTGACTTATTTAAATATGATTTAAATATTCCATTTGGTCCTTGGTTCATGTAATGTGTATATGCATGTTTAGTTTTTAGTTCTAAGTTGCTTTTGAATTCAATTCCTCCCTTAGTGTTCCCTCCACTGTGTTCCTTTAGCTTTGCTTTTAGTTTTGATCCCTGTGTCTTGTCTTCTGTGATTCAGTTCATCTGTTTCAGTCTCCCCAGCTGTCTCCACTTTCTTTTTTTTTTTTTTTTTTTCTTTTTTCTTTTTGCTGTCTCCACTTTCTCTTATTACCCTTACATGTACACATTGCCTCTACGTTGTTCTCCACGACCCGCTGTTCTTCCTTCCCAGTGTTCCCAAGCTCAGTTTTTCCTAGCCGTAGTGTTCAAAGTTTAGGTTTAAAGTAGTTGTAGTTTTCAGTTTTCTTTGTACTCTATGTTTTCAACATTTATTCAAACCTGCCCACATTCTTCAATAAACAGCTCGCTTTTTGTTCACCTCAGTCTGCCTGCCTATGTATCATTTTGACCACCAGCCTCCGTGTCAGTTCTCAGTTTTCAGTTCTATATTTGTTTTAAAATCAAGATTAATCACAGACAGCAACAAGCTGTTTTTAAACTTTTTAGGAAGCTCCAAAGTCCAGCTACTGTTTACCTACATCAGTGCCATCTGTCTGAACTCGATATTCAGATGGGATTTGTCCAGATGGCGTTGGCATCAGCTACTATTGCCAGTGCCACGTTCGAGACGCCTTCTTAGATGTCATCACATTTCGTGATTAATATTTTGAGGACTTCTAATGGAGTGTCAAGATTGAATGTGCACTTTTTTGGCATTTATGTTGTGGATGGTTGGAAGCCACTTAATATTGGATGAGGGATCACACACAGAGCCAGGGAGATTTCAAAAGATTGTTTGCTGACAGCTGTATCAATTTCACCCCCCCCCCCAACACATCAAGCTGAAATTGGGTCTGATCTGTGGTTTTGTGCCAATGCAGCTAAATCTCTCTGAATTGATGAATATAGAGCAGAACCACACATATTGATGGACTACTGGTTAAAACCTCCACAAAAGTGATGTTGTGCTTAAGTAATGTTGACAAATCAGAGTCGTGCTCATCCATTCACACATATACACTGCACCCAGCTTTTTTTTAATGATTTGTAGGGCAGTATATGACACATTCACTGACAGGAACAAGCTGTGCGTGTCGTGATTTTTATTTATTTATTTGTCAGTCCCTCTTCCTGGCAGATATTTATTTCCTGAGCAACATCATGTAAAGCTGCTCCACAGTTTTAGATCGAGGCTGGAACCGGTGCACTCAGTCTGGACCCTCTCATCCCATTAACACCTACTTCCTAATCTCTGCAAGCAAACATACATTACTTTGACTTTTAAAGGTGTACGCGGCACATAACTGATCTTTGGCCTAAGTATCGGCACCTGCGTTAGGCTGCTGTCGAAGGGGGGGAAAGCATGGGGGGAGGTATGCAAAATTAATGCAAACACCTAAACAACAGCTTGCTGGGTGAAAAATTACAACGGCACAATGGGGAAAAAGCAAAAATCTGTCCCTGTTTCAGCACTTCCTGTCCCATTTCACACCCGGACACAGAGATTAGCGTACCATTAATAACCCCACACTTTTGGAAGCAGCTGATTAGGGAAACAAACAATGCAACTGAGGCATGAAGGAAATATCATGGCAAAGTGACACTTTGTTTCCAGGCTTCCTCTCCAGCTATTCAGAAGCTCACTCGACAGCTGATTTTTGCTAATTAGCAAACTGCAGGGACTTGATGCCATATCCAGGTGCTACAAATGAGTAAGACAGCAAGCGTTTCCAGAGGAAAGGGCACAGTCTAAGCAGAGTGACGGCTCTGGTTTTGCAGGCTCGATGAACGAGGTTCTCGGGTGATTAGGCGTGCAGCTCCTTAGCTTTCAACACGAGTGGCCACAAATGAATGAGCGCATAATGAGAAATACAACTTCACTTTTATCTCATTTGAGCTAAAATTTTATTTGGTGGCATTTTCCTATTCAAAAACAGCTCAGGGTAATTCAGGCATTAAAGGCCTTTAATATACAGTACTGTCTTTGCGATGCTTAGTGTTTATGCTACAGAGAAGCTTTGTTTTTCTATACGCCAATTCACATGACTGATTATATATTCTGCACCATGCAGAAGAGATTATCCGGGATTCAGATGGTTGTATTACTTACATACAAATGCTTGTACAGTAGAAATATTTGAATAGGTTTTTATTGTTTATCTATTGTTTGCTTCCACCAGATCTGGATTTGCCCAGTAAGACTCCCCCACTCTTTGGTTTGGACCACCAGAGGTGAAACCAGAATTGTTATTTAGGAGCTGAATTAGAAGAAAGGATGACGCGATCAGTGTACAGTGTTTACAGCAAAACTCACTTTGTGTTGCAGCCAAACAGAAATTAGAGAATGCATTCAACTCAAATCCAAAATTAACCACAACAAGGAGGAGGGCAGCTTGTGCCCACTTTAAAGCAGCCGTTTGATGAACAAAGTGGTTGTTGCACCCACATCCCTAAATTTTCTCTGCCCTTACATGTGCGTGCTTGTGTGCAAAGCAGTGCTTGGGAGTTTAGTGTCAACTCTCCTACTGTAATTATCTCCCATCCTGAGGACGCAAACATGATTGGACTGTGGGGAGGGCGCAGCGGCTGACGACTGCATTAATGCACCTTAATTTTGTATCAGGAGAAGTTGGAGAAGAGTCACAAAGTGAAATAAAAATGAGGATGTTTGCATTGGTTGCGGTAGAGTTTTCTGTGCTTGTGGCTATCTTTTTTTACTGAACTGAAAATCTTAATACTTTGCATGTTTACTGCATCGTTTTTCTGAGGGATGTATTTGTAAAACAAGCAGCCGGGGAAAACGCAGCATTTTCTGATTTCTGTTTAGTTCAGCGTAAGATATGGAGAGGCTGCTGCCATTAGTAATTTGTTGTGCTTTAGTGTTTCAGCGTGCCGTTTTAATATTGGATTCTGGAGGATCAAATGAGCTTTTAAGCATTATTAATATCTTATCTGTATGTGAACGTTTTCTGCAGCTACAGGATAGAATATTATTGAAGTGAATAATAACTGATAAGCCCTGATAAAAGGGTACCTTTTATCAGGGCATCTTTTCATCTAGTGTCACAAGCAGCAGGTCAATCACCCAGTGAACTCTCTCTGCATCTCACACAAACTTGAATATCCACATTTTGCAGTGGCTGACTCTTTCACTTTGTTCCTTTGACTCTTTTTTTGTGCCATCTCCTGTAACATTATACTGCTGTAGTTTCAGTAAAATACTCACTAACTACTGGATGGATTTCTATGAAACTTCTGTGCAGATATTCACTCCACATTATAATTTCTTAGATTTTCTTCTTGTGCCGCCAGCAGGTCAAGATTTGACATTGCTTAATATTTTATGACCAATTTTAAGAAAAGCTAAAACATTTTCAGCCTTATCTGCATTTATTGTTTCGAAAGGTTAGCAAGTTAGTTTGAGAATGAAGGCCTCAAGATGGCTGGGACCACCTGGCAAGTAACTGTCCCTAGGGAAAGGTAAGTAATCCTTGACTAGTGGCAAGTGGCTGTGGGTGGTTGTTGTCAGTTGCTATGAAATTTAATGCTTAGTTTCAGTAATGGAGGCCTAAACATTAGTAAGGGGAACATGTGTACACCTTGACCAGAAGGCAAGTGGTTGAAAGTAGACTTCTTCCTGTTGCTAGCTTAATTTAGTCAGAACAACAGTGCTGTATTAAAAACCTCTTGTCTGCAAATCCTCACCAGCTGTAAAACTGCAAAATGGAAACTGTTAAAAAAGGAGCAGTCACACCTTTTGGATCTTGATAGTTTCACCAGTAAGGGATAAGTCATTCATTTCTGGCTTTTCCAAGTTTCACTACTACTCAGTGGTTTGTTAACATTTGATTGCTGGCAAGCCAGCATCTTCCATACAACCTACAGGCAGCCTCGGCAATCTGCTAGCAACTACAAGAATGACTAACAGGATTTTGAGTGGAGCACCATCTTTGCGACCAATTTCACCAGAAGCAACCTCCACCAAGCATTTGATAAAAAGTTGAGGGAGTCATTGTTTTCGCAGAAACCTCACATCTCATTATTCTGTTGTCACATCCAGCACACCCTCACAATTTTACAGAGTGATTAAGATATATAATACCCAAAGTGCTCTATGTTGTTTTGACCCCTCCACTGCCCACAGTCTAGTTAAACTTCTAATTAGTAGAAGGTGGCGGATTGATCCAAATATTGACAGTATCAATACCACAGCTATTATTGGTATCAGATGATATCAGCATGATCTGATTTTTTTCTATCCTCTAAATTCAGCATGTAGCCCGCTGAATTGTGTTAAAATATGTTTTGTTTTTTGTTTTGTTTTTTGGTGGGGGGATGACAAAAATATAGCTCAAAAATACACTTTAAAAATAATGTCAGAATGTTTTTGTGCCGACTGTCACATCTATTTTATTTATAGTCTATAGCACATTCAAACCCAATGTGCCTTAGAGACACACTTACAGTCCAGGTTAAAAAAACACTATAGAAATACATTAAAGCTGAAAGGAGACATTTGAATTTGCATAATTAATGACACACTGCTTTCCACTACATAAACTGCCTTTAAATTAAGTTAAAAGTAGTAAATTTGCATTGACACTACTAAAATGGCCCTTTATTTACCTGGTATTGCAAAAATACCCACAATGTTTGTTTGTTTGCTTGTCTATTAATTTATTTTAGCCATGTAAACAATATATAAAGTTCATTAGCAAAGAAAAGAAGAGAACAAAATGCTATACAAAATAAAGCTAATACATTTCAATATTGCTTCAACTGCTCAGATTCAGTTATATATCGAAAAGGAGGGGGAAGAAGTGCACACTTATGTAATCCCACTAATCCCGCTAATATAGTCTGCAGTAATAATAACGAACATATTTCTGGTATAAAATATATATCACATCATAAAATTGGCTGGCCAGGGGTGGGCTAACTGTTTTTTAACAGATTTGACAATGGTCCACTTATCACCTCTCCCACCCACCAGGTTCCATTAACCCCCCTCCAGTTGCCGCCCCCCTCCGGGCGCAATGCCATTGTCACCTGAGCTCTCCTCTCACCACAACCCTGCTTCACCCCTATCCACACATCTACCCACAACAAAGCCAGCCCCACAGCCCCACTCCAGCCCAGCCTCACATCTACTTCACAGCTGATCAGGTGAGAAATCAGCTCAAGAGGATGAAGGCAAGGAAGGCAGCAGGTCCGGATGGAATCTGCTCCAGACTGCTCAGGGACTGTGCAGACCAGCTCTGTCAGGTTGCCCTGTGCATCTTCAACCTGACCATCGACTACCTTACCAACAGACCACAGTATGTGAGGCTCCATGACTGTGTGTCCGAGGTGGTAATCTGCAGCACGGGGGCACCACAGGGCACGGTTCTCTCACCTTTCCTGTTCAGCCTTTACACTTCAGACTTCTGTTATAATTCGGACGATTGCCATCTACAGAAGTTCTCAGATGATACAGCCACCATTGGATGCGTATCAGACGGGAATGATCAGGAATACAGGGGGGGTCATCAGTGACTTTGTTGGCTGGTGTGAGACCAATGTACTCCAAATCAACGCTGGCAAGACAAAGGAAATGATCATAGACTTCAGGAGGAAGTCACTCCCTACGACACCGGTGAACATCCAAGGGAAAGACATTGAGATAGTGGACTCTTATAAGTACCTGGGTGTTCACCTCAACAATAAACTGGACTGGACTACAAATACAGACATCCTGTATAAGAAGGGCCAGAGTCGACTCCACCTGCTGAGGAGACTGAGGTCCTTCGGAGTCTGCAGGACTCTGTTAAGGACATTCTATGACACTGTGGCAGCATCTGCCCTTTTCTATGCAGTGGCCTACTGGGGGAGTGGATGCATGGACAGGGACAAGAGCAGGATTGACAAACTGGTGCGGAGGTCTAGCTCCATGCTGGGATGTCCCCTGGAGTCTGTGGAGGTGGTTGGCGAGAGGAGGATGTTAGTAAAGCTGACATCCATCATGAACAACCCACATCACCCACTGCATGAGTATGTGAGTGGGCTGAGCAGCTCCTTTAGTCAGAGACTGAAACACCCTCGCTGCAGGAAGGAGATCATTCATCCCAACAGCAGTTAGACTCTATAACTCCTCAATCACGATGTCATAAGTCACTGGACACTGTGAACATCCACGGTCACCACTTCATGCATAATGGACCTTCCACATGTATAGACATGTGCAGGTATATATGTATATGTATACATATGTATATTTAGTGTGTACATGCGTGTGTGTACATGTCTATAAATAGGAATAGCAGTGGTACAATAGTTATGTCAAGTTATATAGTTTATGTCTTCCATCTTTCCAACCATATCCATAATCACATACTGTGTATGCTACCATTGTATATAGTGTATTATCTTAGTTTTTTCATTGATTGTACTTATTTGTATTTTTGTATTTCCTTCTGATATCTGTACCTGAGCTGAGGTGACGCAAAAATTTCCCCGTTGTGGGATCAATAAAGTCTTATCTTGTCTTAAAATTTCCTAAACAGACATTCACTGACTTTCAACATTTTCCCTTTTCTTTATAACTCATGAGGATCATATCTTTATAACTCTTTTTGAACTGCTTTATGTTTGGATTTTGCTTCAACTCCATCTTCAAACTGTTCCACAGCTTCACTTCACACACAGAAACACAAAAGATTTTTCTGGTAGTACGTACCTTCACGGCTTTGAAATTACAAAACCCTGTTAAATTATAACTTCTCTCAAAAACAACATACTCTGAATATTACATGGTAGTTCATTATTTGTTGCTTTGAACAGAATTTGTGCTGTTTGGAATTTCACTAGATCAAAATTTCAGACTGCAAGAATAGTGAGTTTGTATGATCCCTATAATCTGCATTGTGGATGATTCGAACTGCTTTTTTTTTAAGAGTAAAAAGTGAATGTAATGTACTTTTATAGTTATTGCCCCAGACCTCTGCACAATAGCTTAAGTAAGGTGAAACCAGTGAACAGTAGAGAATATGAAGTGATGTCCCGTCTAATACCTGCTTTGCATTTGCAGTACCTCACAACACTGCTAACTAGTGTAATTTGTTCTGCTGCTGTGATACTGCTATAATAATGAAACATGAGCTGTGGGAATGAACTAAGATGGCCATTATGATAAACCTAACCTGCTTAAGGACTCGTCGTCTTCTAAAACAGCCTTTCGATCGCGTCCTAAATTGTTATGAACCGCTCAACACCAACCTGAATGTAAACTTCATTACTTTGTGCCAGCTCTAGTCAAAGTTCAGGCCACAGTGGAAAGTGTTGGCAGCCCTCTGACCAGTAAAAAGCTTTCACCCCATCCCCCTTCTTTCTCAGCCCGTATTGATCTCTGTGTTGAGATGGAAGGAAGCTTCAATCCGTGATGCCTTCCTCTCCTCACACACGCTACATGGGCACACACTTTGGAGAAATATCCCTCACCACATAAAGAGGGATCTTGTGGAGTGGCGATAGTGGCGCAGGCAGTCATGGAGTGCCAGCGATAATGGCCATCTCCTGGCAGCCCAAAGAGCCGTGACGGGCCACCATTGCCTGCCACCAGCTCCCTGCCGCCGATAAGCACAGGGCAGGCAGAGAGACAGTGCGCAGGGCGATCTCTTTCTCCCACAGCATATTCTTTCTCTGCTTATGTTTGCCAGATAGCCGGCTTCACTGTGCACGCTGCAAGCTCACTCGGTGTACGCTGTTGTTTCAGATGAATGTGTGCACCTGCTGAGTGCCGAGATTTCTACTTGAAAATACTAAATGGAGGAGACAGAGAAGAAAAGAAGTGTGTGTGTTTGTATCGCATATGTGTGCACCACTACGGCAAGGTGTGATGGGTACATTTGCTTGTTTATGTGTTGCTAAAATTATCCAAGAGCTTCTGTCCAAACAGGATTTTAAATCCGGAGAACCTGAAGCGCTAAATACTGCGCCCAAAGTTCGGCATCAGTTAAAATCAATTAAACTGTATTTAATCTGTAATTAATCAGTCATTTAGCGGTAGCCCGCTCTGACGCTGTACCCTATCATTCTGTCTGATTATTATTTTCTTTTTTTTTCTCTTTTCTTTCTGCTCCCGAGCAATTTTCCTACCAGGTTCAATTAGTAAATCAGCCTGGAAAATGAGCCTGGATAAATTACCCAACATTGTTGTGAATTATAGTGGCAGTGTGATGACAGTTTCAGTCCACTTTTGCCTGCTGCCTGTGTCAGCTTCCTGCTCTGTAACAGAGCTAAAAAATGTCACACAGACACACACACAGATTCAGCAGTGAAAAACAGGCAGGGGGAATATTTGGCATGATTATCAGGGAAAGCCAGACTGAAGAAATCTCACAGAGGAAAGGTTCTTTTCAGAGGCAGCTCATTTATTCTGATCGCAGTCGAATGTCTTATTCAGATTGCTTCTGTGATGGCCGTAACTCGCATACTCTTTTGTACGCTCGCCAACTGACTTTGATTGTTTTTTTTTTTTCAATATTTTTTGTTCCTCACGTTTAAAATGCGACACGTTAAAATAAATCAGTGCTTACCTTCAACAGAAATTAGTAAAGTTCTGAATTTTTCCTCTAGTTGTAGAAGACCACACTTCTACAACTAGACTCTAGAGTTGCAATAACACTAGTTTGTACATTTTCATTCTTTTGCAGAAGCAACTGCACATAGGAATATTGAATCTCTGTGTAAAATACAGAATTATTCCTTCACTTGAAATTAAAACGACCAGACCAGAGCCATGACGATAGGCTCTGGTCTACTCTGGCTGATTCACAACCAGCCAGTCATGAGTCGCCTCATCTAAAACGCAACCCAATGGTAAATGGAGTGATTCTTATATAGAGCTTTTCTGCTCTCCTGGAGCACTCAAAGCACTTTATACAACATGCCACATTCACCCATTCACACTAGCACTTTCTTCTATGCTTTTAAGTGCTTTCTAGCTAACATTCAGCCACATTCACTCTCCGATGGATGCATCAAGGAACAAGTTGTTCGTATCTTGCCCAAGGATATTTGGCATACAGACTCGGGGAGCCAGGGATCAAACCACCAACCTTCTGTTAGCAGATGACCAGCTCTACCTCCTGAGCTACAGCCACCCAATCAGACCAATCCAAAAAAAACATGGTTGGTTACAGCCATGCATTCAATTTATTATTGCATGTGTGCAAAGTTTTCCTTCATCTTCTATACCTCCAAATTTTTCCAGGTGTGAAAATTTGTTATATATATTTGTTATTATATATATTTTTCTTCAATACAGTGTATGCGAAACTGAATTCTGTCGCTGTGACGTTATCAACTTATTAATGGAGTACCCATTAAAAGCCTCAAGTTCGTTACTTGAAATGGCACCATATAGTTTTTATAGTTTTTGAGTCAGATATGACCATGTTTGGATGACAGGCTTGAGTTGTTTTTAGCTAATAGTAGCTTGGTTGAAAAGATGCATTAATGGAATGTATGGCTAATTAATTGTGCACCATAGATTCACCTTAGATGATCTGCTATTATTATTTGTCAGATATTTGCATTCAAAATGCTCCCAATTAGCTGCCTCTGTGATTGCCTCCCCATGTCACTCAAAGCCACCGCACTCCTCATGCAGACTTTATTCATTTATACAATTATTAAAGTCATTATGGAGGAGGAGAAGACGCAAACCTTATTTGTACTACTGTGTAAACCAGTCTGTAAACATGCTTCTTTATGCTGTACACTTTCTATATTTTAATATGGGTGTCAGTGGGAACTTTTGAAGCCGGACTCAAGTAGGTATTAAAAGAACTGCTTCTGACTTTGAAATAACCTTAGAACTTTGTGTGTTAAGTCTATTTTGCAGTACTTGTAGATGAAATATTTTTCTTTCTGTAAAGTCCATTTTGAAGGTAAGACAATGGTGTAGTGTTTAGCACTGTCGGTTGGTTCCTTGAAGGTCCTGGCTGGTTAGGGTCCTTCTGGGTACCCCAGCTCTCTCCCACAGTGCAAAGACATGTATGTTAGTTTAATTGGTAACCGACTGACTGATTTATTTTGAACCAGCAGCACAGGTTTCCCACAAAAATCTGTATTTCCATGACGCAAACGAAAGTATGGCTGTATAAAGATGACAGATGCTTATTTATAAACATGATGCTTGAACTCACACCGTCATATAATATGAAAAATGAGAAAATATCATGCAGCGCATAGATAAGCAAGCTGCCAAAGTGGATATGTGATGATGAATGATTTTAAAGCGTTTCCAATTGGTCTTTACCATCTGTGAAATCGTCTTCACATGCTCATCAGATTTGACGTGCGGATCTACAACTAGTCCTAAAGACTTAAAATCTTTGACTTCCTCTATTTCTTTATTCCTTGACTTGATTTTAAAATCTTTATGTGAGCTATGCTTTACTACATTTCCTGATAGAGACACACATTCAAAACTTTCTTTTTTTCAGTTTTAAATTCAGTAAAAGATGATTATATTCCAGCCTCTGTTGGACATCATCCAAATATACCGGTTGAGTTTCTGCCGCTTGGCCAGGTGACTTAGCTGGTACTTATATACACATAATCACAATAAGAGGTTGCATGTCTCTGAATTTTCTTTGGAATTTCTCAGATGTGTGAGTCCCTGTGCTTGCTGCAAAGACAACCCATCCTCAAAACAGGAATGGAGAGGATGAATTTTGCTTCCAAACCAGGAGCAGTTTCATGATGGATAACTCTCGATCTAATAGTTTGCTGGCATCAGGACAGACGGCAACAGGCAGGCAGTGTTCGAGGAGTGTCGCTTCCTGAGTAGAGAGCTTGGCCACTACATGAGCCATGGCTCTGTCTAGCACTGCTGGATCGCTCCCCCTACTCTAAATGGTAATGGCTCCCTAGAGCAACACAGCATGGTGCTACATATGGAGCTACAGCATGCTCACAGTGGATGTGTGCTTCGGTGTGTGTGCGCTGGAATGCGCGGCAGGACAGAGAGTCGCGAGCTTCGAAAGCAGCTGTGCCTCCTGCATTCAGCCGGTGGTCACTTCACCCGATCGAAGTGGATCTCACGCACTGTTGATCCAATCACCTCAGCCGTCACGCGCCATTGAGCCAATCAGCTTGTACATTGCACTATGGCGAGTTTCGGTCCACCCACGAAGCTGGAGTGTGTTCAGGTTTCGGCACATGGGCCATTTTTGGCACCAAAATATATTTACCCTAACACAAGAGGAGAGACCTGAGCTTGCAAAGCTTATTTGAAGCTAAAAATAATATTCATTGTGTTCCCAGCTCTTTTTACCAGGCATACAGCTGTTCGCTCGCCATGATGAGGAAGTGTGTGCAAACAAACACACATATGCACTGAAGGGAGCTGTCATATTCAACCGTGTTGGCTGACATGCGCCATGATCTATGGTAATGAGAAATTAACGAGACCCTGTCACATATGAATGACTCATTAGCATGTTCGTGTTAGTAGCATCTGCGGGCCCTGGATGACAATCGCACGCAGAAAATTAATGGAGAATCTGTTGACTTAATGAATCATTTTACCATCTATCTGTCCATCTGCCTGTCCACCATCCATATTGTATCTTTCCATCTCCCACTTGCTGTCTCAGCTTATCAGGGGCTATAAGAATAGGAACACCCTTGAGTTTAAATGTCGTATTAATGATACAGCAGACTGTGTTTTAAATATTGTGATTCCAACTTTGTGCATCAGCTCCAGTTTGATCACAGCACTACACAAAGCCAAGCCAAAGTAATGTTTGGTTGGAAGAACTTAACTGGCCTTTGTCCATTCCATTTAATCTTTTTCACTTGATGCGTATAGGTCAGCAAAGTTGTTCAGTCATCCACTGGTACTATATTCCCATGTACAAGATATAAAGTGCTTGAAAAAAAAAAGACTGATGTTGTGATTTGGTGCTAGAAATACAAATTTAACTGAATTGAGTAACATTTTGGCAACACATTTTACATCCAACATTTGATGGTGATGCAGGAAGAAGGACTCTACACTCTTGACTTCTACGTTGAACAAAGAGTCTTTGGATATTTATACAGCCTGCTGTGTTTGTGATCTGTTTAAATTGAACTGTGGTTTGTTTTCCCCCTTGTCTGCGGTCGTTTGTACAGTTGTGAACACGACTGTACAAAACAACTGCAGACCCTTTGGAGCAGTTGGCCTCGTTTCGGTTCCTAACGAAGTCCAGAGCAGATCGTTTATGGTGTTAATGTGATCCGACCTTGATCCGACCCAAGTACCAGGTGTATGTTGCAAGTTTGAGTTAAACACCTTTCTGTAGAAAGGTATGCTTTCTATTCTGGAGCTAGGAGCTAGCCATCAAAGAAACATAAATTAGTCTGAAGCATAGCACCTTCTTTCTGTATTTACATCTGTGGCTCCTGCCCCAAACACATCTGGCCAGTAATTGGACTAAACATTCTCACATGGTTTGTAGTGCCACGTTTTGGTTCGCTTAGAGTTCCCTTGGACTTTTCTCTGTGTGAAAAGAAACCAAACCATGTGAAAAGCTACAAGTTTACAAACTAAATAACTGATTTGCACCAGAGAAAACAAACTATAGGTATGAAAATACTGATTTGCATATACTATACTTAAGTCAGTTCTGGTACTGATATAATATGACTGGCTTGCATTCAGTACAAGTTCTTTGTAGTGTCACTAGTGATTTATGTTTTTTTGCAAAATAACTTGATTAAAATTGAAGAAAATTAAATATTGTCAGGTGACCCAGTAACAGAGTGGACTATGTACCACATGGATCCAAATGTCTTAAGGAAGGAGGATGTGGTTGGATATCCTGTGTAAGGCAGCTTACTGCTCATCCATCCCCAGTTCTATTTGTTGCACTCTACCAATGCTATATGTATCTTCTTTAAATCAGTCATTATGTGTCTGTTTTTGCATTGTAAACACTGTTGCTACTCCTTTTCATCAATGCTAATTATAATGGATTACAAATGAGTAACAAGTCAGTATTTATCTATCTGCATCTCTATTACGCCACAAAAACTGAAAAGGCGAACACGGTTTGACATCTTCAAGTCCGAAAAGGAAATCCTAGAAAATAAACAAACATAGATGCAGTCAATCTGTTTTTTTTTTTAATCGACGGAACTTCACAGCATAACTGCTCTTTTTTTCGCCAATAAGATAAGCGCTGCATATATATCTTCCAACATCAATACCTGAACTCCATAATCTTTAAAGAAAATCTCTATAGCCAAAATTCAAAGAGAAGAATAGAGAATAGAAGCTGCTTCACAGCTTTTGACTTCAGAAGTCCTACAGGTTGTCTGCTTTGACTGTACATTTGTTAATAAATAAAGAGGGCTCGAATGAAAGATGCATCTTTGATCTACAGTATACCTCAAAATGTGCATTCATTCTATGAGTTATGTAGTTAGAGGGGGCCTCACAGGTTTCCCTTCACTTTTGATATCCAATATCTTCCAAAAGCTTACCATCATTTGTATTGTGAAGAATTTCTATGGATCTGAAGACAGATGCTGTTTTTCTTTGTCCCAAAAGATCAGCGCTGGGGTGAAATGCTTCTGCCTCACCCCTCGCAATTTGGGATAACATATGTGTGTATATATCCGTATCCCCGACTCATTAAAACTCCGCCTCATTAAGTGGACGGCGAATTAGCTGCACACACTTCGGCATTTTGAATTCAGGAGCTCACAATTGCTTTTGTTTTCTGCCTCACAGACGCCCGCATTAGTTTCATGTGTTCCCCGAGCTTCTCAAACTGTGGAGCCGGAGAATTGAAGTTAATGAGTCACCAAAACCAAAGGCATGACTTGAGTTAATGGCTAGTGGAATGCTTTAGCATTTCAAAACAAGGTCACAGTCCGCATGTGAGGCGATCCCTGATGGAGAAGCATGTGATCTGTGACTCAGCGCTGCTTTTTAAAGGGTTGGGGGTGCCTGGTGGATGTGCTTTCTCCCCCTGCCTGGGCTGTAATGAATAGGATCTTGAAGGTGTTAATTTGGTGGCACAGAGCACTAACTGCCTCATCTCCTCCTTTCCACGGTGACAACAAAATACATCAGTTTAAACGAGTAAATTGGCCCTGTATTAAAACGTCAGGAAGCAAATGCCAATTAGGGTCCATCAAATACAAATTAAATTTTAAAAAAAAGAAAGAAAGAAAGAAATTACCCTAGTGACATAAATGAAGCCTCTGCAGTCCATAGACAGAGAGGTGATCCTGGTGGGCCACATGAGCAGACTTCTCCAAAATCCTCAAACACCTTTCATGTATGTTGATTCATGTAGTTTGCTTTACAAATCGTTGTGTACTGCAAATTGAAATGCCTATAGTACATTTTTGTGATGACACCAGGTTGCTTAACAGGTCAAATTAATAAGACAGACTAGTTTAAAAAAAAGGCTAAAGAGGTTTTTCTTGTTTTTGCATTCAGCTGATTGCAGGACTCCTTCCTCTGACTTTAATACATACCTGCATCACTGCATCATCACACAGCATCAGCATCCATATGAGTGTTAGGAGCACAGAGATAAGACCAGCAAATTAACCCGCTAGTGTACTGTGTGACATCACCGCACTGTGTGCTTGGCAATGCTAAAGGTGGAGAGGGATGAAAAACAGATTTGCAACTTTGCAGCTCTCAGAAGACATAGACATGCTAGTTACCAAAGTGTGTGAATTTGTGTATGTGTGTGTGTGTGTTTGTGTGCAACTATTATACAGCTTAGTATGCCAGCAGGCCATCTGTTGCCTGCTTAGCATTGGTCGACGGGGAAGGACAGTGAGCATGAGGTTGTCCCTCCTTACATTTCCTCGACAGCTAATGTCCCCCTGGCTGCTGTCTTGCTACGACACACATGGCGACACCTGGCCATCGCACTCACTTCTATTTACAAAAGCACACCGGCCATACTTAAAAAAATATTTGCACGGATACACCGTAGCACAAGCCTCACATATACACACACACACACACAGAGGGTCTAATTGAGCCAGGTTTGGGCTAGGTGGGGGAGTTCTAAGCAGACGGGTGCTCTGTTAGGTCACTGCAGATAGATGGAGTTCTGGCAGAGCCACAGGCAGACACACACGTCTGCAGCCAGCGCCGGCCCTGCAGTGTGCTGCAGGCAGATGGTAATACACGGTCATGGGAATTATTAGAAAAGTGACAGAACAAAGTCTGATCTAAACACTTCTTCGCCTTTTTTCCTGTCCATACAGGCCTGCTTTTTACCTTATTTCTCCCTTCTGTTGACTTCTTCTTCCGTTCCCCCATTACCACTAATAGCACCACTGTTTTGTAAGCTAACCTTTTCAAGAGTGAGCGCTGACTATTCAAAGATGCTCCCTTGTGCGCCATTGATGTATGTGGTAGACGCAGCCATCAACATCCATCACATTCTATGCTTGCAGCGGACTCAACACTTCAAAACGACAGGTCAGTGTCAGAGTAACTTTTCATCTTTAACAGCAGAAATGGTCAAATTAAGTCTTTCAGGAGGGAAGCCATTATTGCTAAGAAGTTCTCTTTACCTTTTCATACATACGTCCTTCCACAAAGAAAAGGAATCATTTCACATCAATTAAAGGGATGGATCTGTATTTACTATACTTAGTTAATCTTGTTTGTTTGCAGGCACACGTCACAAATTTATGTCTCCTTTTTTGTGTTTTTATTTTTATACAGTTGCCTCAAGGCGCTTTGTATCGTAAGATAAAGATCCCTACAATCATACGACCCCCTATGTGCAAGCGCTTTAGTGACAGTGGGAAGGAAAAACTCTCTTTTAACAGGAAAAAACCAATAGATATTATTTAATTGTAAATAATTTTATATATATTAATACAAATATGTATGTTGGTGTGTTAAGTAACTGAACTCTACGTGTACATTGTTGATGATTTTGATAATTTGTCCTTTTACAGATTTATATATTTAGTTTTTATGTGGCTGGTACTTCACATAAAATATAAAAAATGTTTAAGGATTTAAGCTGCATAGATGTAGATAAGCTTGGTAATTTGGGCAGTTTATGTAGTGAGTTTCATCCAGACGGACGATGCTGTCTAGGAGGAGTCAGACATACATACATTGGCTACAGTCATTATAGTAAGATTACCAAAATGCCTCTGTCTCAAAAAATGTTAGCTTGTTATGTCATAGATATTAAGGTAAAAATTGTCCTGGGCAATGCTGTGCAAGGAGAAGATTTGTCTTCCCAATTGAAAATGCACTGAAGAATCCAGTGGCTTTAATGTCCTTGGAGATTTGCACTTAGGACAATGAGACAATGAAGTGGGAAAGAGATAAAAGGCTTAAATGACAAAGTGAGATTGGGCCAGCCTCTTTTAATGATGACTCAAACTCTACATTAATCATACAGGGAACATGCAACGGTTGCCATTAGCTGGATCCTACTCCCAGAAATAAAACTGTGACGATCCTGTTGGCTTAGCAGTCTGAACTAAGCCTGAAGTATGATTTGAAGGAGATTTGATGTATGAGGTTTATGTTGCAAGTAATTACTGACAGTGATTTTGGTCTCTGTTGAAATAGAAGCTACTGTCAGTGGAAGGACATCCTGGCTCTCTGTGGTGTTTGTGGTTTCATGCAAGTGTAAAATGCTAATTTGTCTGTGAACATTGCAATAACATGCCTTTTTGGTACCCGCAATAAATCCAAGCCCTACAAGCTAGTCTGAAAATGGAGTGGAAGTAGCAGAATCTCCTTTTTCCTGAGCTCCCTCCAAGATCCCAGCAGTTTAAACTCTCGCCAGTGAACCTGAAAACGGCCCAAGGACTGTCAAGGCACCGCCGAAGCACCCACAACTCCTCCGGCCCCTGTGAGACAGACACCAATTGATGTAGCCACATCAGACAGCTCCCTCTGCTCCTCTGTGGCGTCCATTCTTCTTCTGCTGCTGGCTGCCGACCTGAGGGGTGGTGGCTGGCGAGGGAGCCGGAGTTTTCTAGCCCAGAGAGGAATAAATAAAGCACTAGACAATAGAGTCGCTCTCCATGGACTTCAGCCTTTGGGCGATGCTCCAGCCATACCGGCCAATCGCTCAAATGGAAATTAGAAGCAAGGAGACAGATTGTGAATTGTACATTTACTCTAGTCCGCCCGGATAGATCGATGGTGCAGATTCTGCAGGGCACAGCAGTCCAGTGACAGAAATTGGGGTGAAGAGAGCAAGTAGCTTGTTTGTGTGCCTCTGCATAGAGTTTCTATCTATGTACTTTGGCTTCCTATAACCTCATAAGGGCAGGCTACTATCCACTTACACATCCAGCGCTGTCTATATTGTTACTTTGTTTCCCAGTGATAGCACTTTCTCTTTCCCCCACCATCATCTTTTCAGCCAGAGGACATGCTGTCAAGGCAGGAGCTAGACAAACTCTCTGTACTTGCCGGGGGTGGGGTGGGGGGGTGGGGGGTAAACAGGGGCATTGTTTTCCTTTGTCCCCAGGCCAGAGCGTTGCTTCAGTCAACCAAGTGAAGCAGTAAACACAACCGAGAGCCCAGAAGCTTTAAGGAGCGACGCGGCAGGAAAGGATACAAACACGGTCCCAATTAAAGACATGATAATGAGGGAGCTAGCTAGTGGAGAGCTTGTAATCAGCATTGAAGTATCCACTGGGGTTGTGTACAAGTGTTTATGCCAAACATAAAGCATAAGCTAAAGCATATAGTTAGGGCTGGACCAGGTGATCCTGAATCCTCCCTTAGTTATGCTGCAATAGATGTAGGCTGCCGGGGGGTTCCCATGATGCATTGAGTTTTTCCTTTCCAGTCACCTTTCTCACTCACTATGTATTAACAGACCTCTCTGCATTGAATCATATCTGTTATTAATCTCTGTCTCTCTTCCACAGCATGTCTTTATCCTGTCTTCCTTCTCTCACCCCAACCAATCACAGCAGATGGCCCCGCCCCTCCCTGAGCCTAGTTCTGCTGGAGGTTTCTTCCTGTTAAAAGGGAGTTTTTCCTTCCCACTGTCGCCAAAGTGCTGCTCATAGGGGGTCATATGATTGTTGGGCTTTTCTCTGTATCTATGAAGCGCCTTGAGGCGACTTTTGTTGTGATTTGGCGCTATATAAATAAAATTGAATTGAATTGAATTGAAACAGGTGTGTGATTTTATGTGTGCGAGTGTGTGTGGTAGGTGAGTATGCTTTAGGAGTGAAGGGAGGCCCCTCTGAGGTTGTGAGGGTTGATTTCACTTTAAGTTTAAAGAGAAGAGAAGAGGCAGGCGATTTCTGAGCGCCGAATTCAGCCGAGACGGCAGAACAACACACCTCTCGGTGTTTACCGCAGATCAGATCAGTAAAGATGAGGGCCCGGGAGACACGCAGACATCAGGCCGTGAGTGAGAAGAGAAGGAAGAGTGGGAGGCGCACGCAATAGCACGCCACTCTGCCATATTTGCCGTGCATACATCATTCCCGCTGTGGCGCAGATAACCTTCTGCCACCGTTATCTTCATGTGGAGAGCCCAGTGTTTACAACTCCTCTCGTGCCCACGTCACAGGAGAGAGCGGGAAGTGGGGAAAAAAAGACTCCCCTCCAATAAATTCCTCCTATCAGACTGAGGAATAAGTCGCAGTTGCTGCATCAGATTTAGTGGTGCCACTGGGCTCTAATGAATCCTCCGCACCTGCCCCCGCGCGTCCACTGAGCCTCGGTGGCGAGCCTTTCCAATCGGCTGGGCTGCTCAGTGCAGTGCTATCGATAACGAGCCCTGGGGGGCTCACCAGCGAGCACGGCAAGGCCTGTAATGAAGGAGTCCAAGGCTCTGCAGAGAAAACAGTTGGCGTAATGAGAGGAGGGGAGCAGAAGCAGAGGTTGCCTGGATGGCAGGGGTCAGTGTTCTTGCAGGTGCGGTTTGATTTATTGCAGGCTTGGGGAATTACTAAGGAGGGGCTTGACGTGAGAGATGTGTGGGTATTTGTTTGCATGTATGTAGGTGCTGCTTCCTGCGCGGGGCCCGGCTAAATAGGGCAGGGCTGCCTTCAGGTGATGAGGATTGGCGGAAAAGGTTCTTTTCCATCTGTTTAAACATTCCAGACGTGACCAAATTAGCTGTTTTCTCACACAGGGCAGCGCTGGAACAGATTCAGGTTTTGGCTCATTCTCTGTTGAGTCATCCCACCAGCAGCCCAGCATTATGTCACTGCTGTCTTTTCAAGTCACAGGCACAGTGTTGTTTAGGCTTAATGGCCTGATCAGTGATGTGCAACTCTTGAACGATTTGTTCCATCTTTCTTAGAGGATTTGGATTTACCCTAGTGGGTCGTAAACTGACTGATTGAATGAGCTGTTTAGAGAATTGTGAGCTATGTCGTGTTGATTGAACCCTACTGTAGGCTAGGATATAGTTAATCATTAGCTGAATTAATGGACTATGAGTTGGCTTAAATGGTATTGCTACTGTTTTTCTTGGGTGTTTTGGCAGGTTAATGGAGATCTGCGTTGCCATATGCCCAGACCCCAATGGTGTCTAATCTGTCAACACAATAATGCTCAACACACTAGCATTAGAATCCTCTTTTTTAAAATTTTCCATAAAGACATCATCATCATCATCATCATTTGTCATCCACGTCCCTGCATGCACTAGCTGAACTGCTGTGCTATATGTACATGACTGGAATCAGACATCAGTAATTTTTGAAAGAAAGCCTTTTAAAGTACTTTAATTGGGTGCTGAAATTGGTCAGTTAGAGGGATTGCACTGAAAATGAGTAAAAAGCCGTCAGAGGAATGAATTTTTGGTTTGTTCAGCCACTCAAAAGGCACCTTACTCCAGGGATGAATCAGTTTTGTATCAACACATAATAGAAAATTTACCAAGAACCAATTTTAATTTGTATCTTTAGTCACTTTGTTTCTAGCAGCCTGCTGCAAAAACACAATTTGTTCCCATATCTTTAGTACCATCTGGAAAGTAACAGCTTGGGAACAGCTTCATTTTTCCGCATGACAATGATCCCAAACACACTGCCAATGCAGGAAAAGCGTAGCTGGATAGAGGAGCATTCAGTGGAATCCTATCAGTCATGGATTGACCTCCCCAGAGCCCAGACCTCAACTTTATTGAAGCAGTGTGGAATCATGTTGACAGAGAACAGAACAAAAGGCAGAAACATCCAAAGAAGAGCTTTGAATGTCCTTCAAGAAACCTGGAGAACTATTCCTGAAGACGACTTATAGAAATGACAAGAAAGCCTAAAAGAGTTCAGACTTGAATGAGTTGAAGAATAAAGGTGGTCATACTGCATACTGACTGACATTTAAGTTGATTAGAATTGTACAAACTCTGTTTTTGCCTTAAATACTGCATTTCCATTTGTGTTTATACATGTTTCAATAAATCTGACCCATTTACCATTTTGGTAAAAATGACTTACAATACTTTTATACGGTATCGTAGCTATTGTTAAGTAAGCAGAGCACACATGCACTTCTGCAAGTGCAAACCCAGAACTTACACAAGTTCAGCCTGGATGCTACAGTATAATTAGACACAAGTAAAGTAAGTACTCTGAAATGCAATAATTGGGTTTTACCTGATCTAAAAGATAGTAGGAGTTAATAATAACAAATAATATTCCCATCAACTCCAAAAGGGAGAAAAAGGTCACAGAAACTCAAAATATTAAAGTAGGTGGAAAAATTAAGTTCAAATTAAGTTTGCACTGCTTTAAAATTTAATTATGCTGAGCATTTGGGTTTACAGTGAACTATTGCGGTATCATATCTGGAGCATCTTGACTATTTCCCTGTCCCTAAGCAGATTAAAGCTTCTATTAAAATGTCATCAGCCTGCAGCTTGTTCGGCCATGGTTTTTTTTGTATCTCCACATAGAAGTTCTTATCGCTGTTGCTGCTGCTGGACTTAAAGGTCTTGGAAGCCACCGTGTTAATTTGAAACAACTTTTGTTTATAGCCGTACCGATTTCAGACCATCAGATACCGTATCCAGTGCAATCACACAAGAAGCTGCAGCACAGATTTGCAGCACCATTTGGAGTTTTAGCATTAAAACGTACATCTGTTTGTTAGTGTCATGTCATTAAAGCTAACAGGTTACAAGCAAGCAAGTGGTAATTAATTTCACAATCACTATTAATTATCCTGATGCGCCCGTCTCTGCCATTGCTCTTCTTTTTTGTGTGGCAAATATTTCTCTCGGCCCTGAATGAAAAGCGCCTTTCTATTTCTTTCAGTACTCAGAGCATGAGGTGAAATTATACTAACAGATGATGAAAGAGAAATGCTTGATGCAGATGGATGTTCTGAAACGGGAACCATCGGGGAAATGGTGTATGTAGGAATGATCCAGTGAATTAGGATAAAATGGAAATCCATCTCCGTGGTTGTTATCCATTTAGCACACACTGAATTGAAAATGGGTTAAAGCTTTAATAACCTGGTTAAATCCCCCACTGTGTGCTGCCAACAGCCATGCATGTTCTATTTTGACAAGTGTCAGCTTAGCAAATAAAATACAACAATCAGCCTGTAAACTTAATTACGGGAGGTTTATCAAACGGTCCCTCAGCTGCGAGGCGAGCTTGCCTCACGCACTCGCTGATCTGGCCCTCCCTTTGCTTTTTCGCTCACAAAAGGGAGCACTTTGGTCTCGCTGCAAATCTGACCAAAGAAATAGTTGAATACACTTCTGAACATGTGAGGTGTGAGGTGAACAGGGCCCACTCGAACATGAAGAAAGGTGCTTGCTTTTCATGCTGCTGAAGTGTCAAAAATACAGTAAGTGCATCCTCAGCTCAGTGAAATGTGCAGCCAGATCCAGCAATAATGGGCCCTTTTGCAGGGCATGAGTAAACTTCATTTTGTCCGTCTGTCTGGAAAGATGTCAGTGTCACTAGGGGTTGTGGCCATGGCTCAGCAGCTGGTCAGGCTTCTTCTTTGCTATCGCACCCCTATTGCACCTTAACTGACCTGCTCACAGGGTCAGGTCATAAAAGGATAGGCCAGAAATATTTACGATTGCCATGACAGCCCACAAATCTTTAAACCCTGGGGCCAGTCTGGCTGACCCAGTAATCTATGTGGGTCATTGAAGGCCAACGAGTATTAGCAGGGTCAAGCGTGCTAAAACTGGAAAAGTTTGATCTGGCCTTTGTGGTGAACTGTGCGTCGACTGTGGATTTGTTCACCGTGTGAGCTCAGAATGTCAGCACGTTTGTTGCTTTGGCTTCATTAAAGTCATCGATTATTCTGAGCTCGTGCAAAATTTTCATCGAAGCACCAATCTGTATCTTGTTATTGTCAAGCACGCAAACAAGATTCCAGCACAAAAAACCCATCTACCATCCTATCCATTAGCTTTCGCTGACAGCGCTGCCCTTTTTGGATAAAGGCCACAGGACCATCACTGGAAATAAGAAATTGTTAATTAATCACAGTTTCTACACACATGGGTTTATAGTGTGTCAACAATCATCTGGTAGCTTAGGGGGTTTTGATTTTTTTTTTTTTTGGAAAAGAAAGAGAGAAGTTACTAAATATTAATCAAAGGATTTGGCGTCTGGAATAAATCTATGTTGATTGTATAAAACTCTCTGAAAATTAAAACTAAAATAAACTAAACTGGGCTTTTAGAAACTTTAATATAAAAATGACTTTTCATTAAAATGTAGAATGACTTGTGTATAAAAACTCATTTTCATTTGCGTTTTCTTAACAGCCATTTATCCCAGGTGTTCCATTTTATTGATTTCCTGAGTATTTAATTTCCTGCATGGTTTGATGCTAAGTGGTGGTTTTGATTTGTAGTGGGCATGTCAGTTTCTGTAGGTCTATGAACACCATCCAGTGTGAAGCTGAAGAATATTGTGGTTGTAACTGATCCATAACAGTGAAGCCAATAGGCCAACTAGCACTTTGTTAAGAACTTCTATATATTTATAGCCATAGCACTTGTAGTATGGAGGACTAAAACTGCCATAATAAAAAATAAATAAATAAACCAAAAAGAAATAGGAATAAATTTGGGTATACAGAGTTTGTGAGTTTTTGAGACTTCTATACCGTGTGTTTTTTTCCCCACTCAAATGTAGCAAATGTGAAATAAATTGAAAAAAAAAACATAAAAATTAATATTGATTTTTTTTTTTGTCAGAAGGTTAAATAAACTATCCAAAATTTCAGGCTTTAAAAAGTACAAAGAAGTTTTCGACACATTTTTTGGAGATTAAGTATCGCAATTTCAGGAGTGGGACCACGCCTCCTGTTCTCATCTATATAGGTTCCCCCAGTCCTACAAGCTGTTCATTCTTGTTTACGTGCCCCCCCCCCCCCCCCCCCCTCCCCTTTTCAATTATTTATCTTCTTCGCTTCTATTTAGTACATCCGCGAGTCCCCAAGAGTTCGCCAAACTGCAGCTCAATTCATGTCCAAGCCATTCACCTTTACCTACTGCAACGCTGTCAAACATAAAATGAGGACGTGGGCCCAGCGAGTGAATTAAATATTTGTGCTTTATGACAGGTCTAATAAATTTGTTAAGCACACTGTTGATTTTTTTTTTATTTCCGTTTGGCATTGCTTCTATTTCGTACTTAATTTCTTCAGTTTCTTGTGAAATTTATGAAAGTATTTCTGTTTCTGTATGCAAATGGAGGCATTGTTTTTTAAATCATGTTATAGGGTGAATACAGCGTTGGTTTATTAAAGCCAGACTCGTGACAGAAGGCTGTGTAGGTGTGAAAATGATAGAAATATAGGTTAACATTTTGCAGTCATTCAATACTATAAAATTGGAATGTTAATTCATTTATTTCATTCATTTATTACAATTAATTAATTTTAGGCATTTACAGTGCTCCATAATATAGTGCAACTTTGTCAGTGTTAAGCCACTGCATAGATTTAGTGTAGTTATGCATAACTATAGCATGTTCTTGCCTACATTTGAGTGATGCAAATCCCCTTTAGACGTTTAAGCTGCAGGCAAGGTTGCTGCTGCCTATTTGAAAGGAGTGATACTCTTTCCGAGGCCGATCCAGCAGGGAAGGAAGCTGCCATGAGAGAAGAATGCATGGGACAAGACCCAGTTTCTATGGAAACAAAAGAAATCTAAAAGAAGAGTTGGGAGTGGGAAGGGGGGTGGGGGATGACAGAGGAAAGAGGAGGAGAATTAAGATGAGGAGGATGTATTGGAATGTTTCTGGAGACAGATTATCATGAAAGGAGGTATAAGAAATACTACAGATCGGAGCCTCCCCTGTGGTAGCCAGTGTTATTTATTCATCAACTGTATGCATGCCACAACAACCCTTACAACTGCAGTTCGTGGCTCCTTTCATACCCAAACAACAAATCAAAGTATGTGCAGACCTGATATAGACCTAGCCCGCATCTACGTTTGCTTTGAAACATATTTCCGAAATATAGTTCATCATTATTCCGAGCGAAGCTTTGCTGTGTTAAAAGCCGGGGTCTCGGAGTGCTCCTTCATTCCCTCTGATCAGTGAGCGTATGCACAACAAACGTGCGCAAACATACGACCAAGACCAGCCAAAACTGTTCAAGCTGCCATTCACCGCACCTCCAGGCTGCAAGGAAACAGATTTTCTTAAAAGCATTAAAAAAAAAGAAAACAAAACTGAGGGAAGAGGGACTTCATACAACAATGAGAGTGAGCAGGCTCGTATGAATAATTAAACAGGCTGTGCTGCTGATAATGAGCTGCGGTTTTGCCTTTGCTAACACTGAAAAGTGAGATGAGGGGTGACTGGAAAACTGAAATCGTACTCTCTTTTTTATTGATAATCTAAGTTATTTTAGCCCCTACAGTGTAAACAATAGCAGCTACAAAGTGCACTGTAGACAGCCAGGAAGTGCTGAAGTTACATGTGGTTACTGTCTTCAAAGAATGCAGCAGACACCCATCTTGCTTTTGCACAGATACACACACTTGCTCCATTGATATATATGTTATCAACAAAGCTGCTAGATTGCTGCTTTCTTCAAAGCTCTCTACAGGCCCTGATGGCACAGCTCATTTCCAATGCTAATCAGAAATAAATAAATTGTGCTCTCCTGACTCCTTTCTGCTCTTCCCTCAAACAATTGTTGCATTGCATCGGAGCCGCCCAGGATGCCCATTGTCGCCAAGCCACTGTGGCGCAGCTGTGGGAGCCCATGTTGTATCCCCACGCGTGGGCCAAGAACAAATACTATTATCAACACCACCTGCAATGGCAAAAAATAAAAGCATGCACTGGTCTCTCCAGTGGATTTGCTCGTTTGCATCTTGTTACATAGTAAGGACTTCATCTTTAAATGTTAGCGCTGGCTTTTACTAATGATTGTGTGGAAACAACCTGCGCTCAGTCACCAAAAACAAAGGGTCGTCACAGTCAGCTAACTCAGCACTCATCCACTAGTGACTGCATTCAATTAAATGCAAAGTGGGAAATGGGAAAACAAACAACAGAGGTAACGTCAGAACACACTGTGATGAGTGTGTTCGAAGAAGTGCTTTTATTAAAGCGAGCACGGAAAAAGATAATCCACCTTTGCACCCGAACGAAGTGGTTTCAAACGTTTGCTGTTGCTGAGTATTTTGATGTAAGCAGATCAGGCATAGCGTCGTCTTGTTTAGAATTTAACGTCCGTTTAACAAACCTTGGGTCATGTGTACTGCCCACCTACCCACCAAGCAATTTTTGCACACCGTGTGCTACCCAAATGCCAGCAGCAGGACAGTGTATGCTGCAAAACACTCCTCTGAGAGATACAGTCCAATACAATGATTGGGCCACCTGATTAAATTCCAATCCAGCATTTCCAGGACTCTGCAGAACAAATCCAACGAGAGTCCATCTCTCAACATAAAGGAGCAGATGTTGCTGTCCTAAAAAAACAAAAAAACCATAGGACCTCTAGAGAGTTCCTGAATCTGTGCAATTGAGACCTTCTGGCTGTAAAAGGGGAGACTTAGAGAATGCATAACTATAAAAAAGTACACATTTAATATTATAACAAACATTTTTTTCTGTATTTGACTTCAAAGAAATAATAAGTTATTCCAAAATTGATTCAAATGCACAATCAGTACCTCTAACGAATTGCAATCTGTACCTTCAAGGACATATTCAGCTGTTTCTTTGGGTAAGTATATTCATCGCTTGACATAAAGAACAGAATGCTTTATAGAGAGGTTTCACTGTAATTTTCCACTATTCAGAGAGTGCAAGGTGCTGCTGTGGAATTTAAAAGTGAGCAAGACTTTATGCAAAGTTATGTTTAACTTAACCTATATAAAAAGGGACATAGACTCAGGGCCTAAGTAGGCTTATCCCAGCTGTCATGGGGCAAGAGAGCGAAGTGCAACCTTGACAGGGTGCTAATCCATTGCAGAGCTAACACAGCCCATCCACACTTGCATTCACACCTACACCAGATTTAGAATCACCAATTAACCAAACATGCTTTAGACTGTGGGAAGAAGCCAGAGTACCCAGAGAGAAGCCACACAGGCACAGGCAGAACACATGAAGCCTTATTCCTCTGAAGCAACAGTGCTAGCAACTTCACCTTGGTGTCTGACGGTGGCAGCAGAAAGTTCAACTTCTATATAAGTGTATGAGAAATGTTTTACTGCGGGAATTGTTTTTAGACGACCCTTGAATCTGCAAATATAGAAGCCAAGTTCTCGGTAACACGAATGGCAACACCTGTAATGGGCTTTCGAGCATCAACATGCCCACATCAAGAAGAGAAAAGCTGCAGCGCTGATTTGCTTGCTTCCTGTTTGTCATGAATCTTGGCAGAGTGTGGGTACTAACTGGTAGCTTCTCAGATGGCAGGCTGTCACCCACCACCACAGCATGCCGACTTACAGTATTTCCCAGCAGCAGGCCAGTAGTGATTGTGGCACACCGGTGGTGTGCTATCCACAGCACAGCCACAGCACAGGAATCCTGGTGGGAAACTCTTAGCAGGCTGCCAGCTGACGGCCACCTCCAGCTTCTGCTGCTATGACCCAGCTGTGCGTCAGCCCAGTCCCTCTCACGCCCTCCCCACCCATCTCTGCTGTACGAGTGCCCCGCTGCTCCGCTTCCACTCTCCCGGTACTTTGACGCTACCCTGCTAACACGTGTCACCTTTTGTTGCGGATCACGAGTGGCAGAAAATTGGCAAAATGGCATGTGAAGCATTATTGGGATGAAGCTGTGTGTCAGCTTGGTGCCAACACTTTGGCCTGCATTTATAAGTCATTTCCAGTTGGCTATGAGATGGGTGCAGATATTGACTGAACTCTGCACTGTCCTCTGCAAAGGTACACCAGGTACGCCGTGAACATGGGAACCCATCAAAGTTTAATATCCTAGACCAGGATCAAACAGACGCTGATATATGACCTGAGAGCACGTATCATTAACTCGAATGAGCAGATACGAGAATCGCGGGGGCATTTTTACAAGCGTATCCAACGCCCCTCCCTCGCCCCCAAGCCTCCTTTTCTGATTTAGAAAGCTGACATGACTCAGTTGGCTCCGGCAGTCCATTAAAACAGAAGTACCTGCGCCAGAACTGAGCTGTGATATCCTCCGTCTCCCTTTTTTTTGGAGGGTTTACGGATAGCGCCGGATGGGAAATTGCGATAATTGCAAGGGTCTTGTGAAGCATTTCTGTTGACTTGCGAATTACTTTATTTGCACACAAACACCGCAGAGTCAGTACATCTGCACAATGGCAGCGCTTATGACATAGACTGTCACTTTCCTCACGTCCCAAAAGACATCTTCTTTTCTTACCCTCCTCAATTCACTCATTTATATTCATTTCTCCCTCTCTCTCTCTCTCTTTCTCCCTCTCTCTCTTTTTCCTAAAATTTCCCCAGATTCAGTTTAATCAAATTCTGCTTCTCATCTGAACATTATTGAAAGCATTTCATTTGCCAATTAGCCAGCTGCTCCCCAGTTAAATAATGAATATGCTAATTCTAAAGCTTGGGGATATGTTGTCTTTTGAGTTACAGAGGCAACAATTATCCAAGTCAGGGATACTCGCAGTGGTGCACTGTACTCTATGTAGGCTTGTGTATGACTCTGATTGCACCGTGTTTGTGAAAACCATATCTCGTGTTGTGCGTTTTTATAAAGGACAGTGTGTCAAATGTCTTGTGGATGCATTTGCTAAATATCGATTTTGCCTTGGGGGGGCTCTAGTTGTCACTTCAGTATATACAGTGGTATAAGATGCATTCAGGGGTAATGTTTTAAAGGAGCGCTCCCCTCCATGCATATTGATTTGTTTGCTTACCTTTATGGAGCACAGAGTGCACGCTGCTGACGGTTCTAATTGAAAGGCATGCATAGCTGAGCCTGTGTATGGATATAGATACTCGCTATTATCATCCGTCATGGCGGGGTGGGGTGGAGAGTTGGTATTTGAGCTCAGTGACGGATCCTTCTTTAATGTGTTTACTGCAAAACTGCCATACAAGCAGTCATTCAACACTGTACGCTAGTGCCACATGCAGATTTCGCAGACTATTAATTAGCCTATTAAACTGTCACCTACTTACTGTATGCACCAGCTAAAGTGCCTTAAAGCTTCTGTCAGTACGCGAGGCATCTATCCAGTCATCCACAACTTAATGCAAATTAGTACGTTTCCCACAAAGTCAGGTCATTCGTTTTTTTTTTCCTTTTACATTATTTTGTTTTCAAAGATGCAGCTTCAAATTAAATAATGAGTTGACCTTTCTCTGCGCTGCAGGAGGTGTTAGTCTCAGATGCGATTTCACAAACATCCCTTTTTTTCCACGATAAGATATTCAAGATGCTTGCTTCATTTGCAACATCAAGCACTGATCCTGTACATTTTACTTCTTTCTTATGCCCAGTGCCTGAATGCAATCAATATGGAGCACTAAACAAAAAAGTGCATGCCTAGTAAAGCATCTTTTTGAAAAAAGAAGCTAATCAATAAATATCCATGACTAGCTTTTTAAAAGTGAAGTGCAATATTCAGGAGTGTTCTGGCTAATATAACAGACCTGGTTTACGCTCTTCAAAGTCACTGCACTTGCATGATCATTTGTCAGAGTGGTTGTAAATTATCCATTAACATAATTGATTCCTTTATCAGTCCCTCAAAAAACGTCCTCGGCTCTGAAGCTTTGCTCTTTTGTTAAATGCTGTATACAAAGCAGACTTCATTCTCTAAGATTTCTTTTTCAATCAAATTATCTAAATGTCTGTTTGATAAGAGTCTGTGAGAAAATAACCGATAGATTCTCAGGCAATGGCATCGCAGCCACAGAACTTTGCTTCATGGCCAATACCTGCAAAACCAAAACACAGGCAACATCTTTACATTCTACCCTTACATTGCTGTGCAGAAATCTTGAGCCACCCAACCACCTTTCCCACATATTTATTGCACACAGGCAAGCTTAAAAGTCAATATTCTTCAGCACAGTCTGAACTCTCTTAGGCAGCTTTCTTGTAATTTCTTTAAGTAGTCTTCAAGAATAGTTCTACAGGCTTCTTGAAGGACATTCAAAGCTCTTCTTTGGATGTTTCCGCCTTTCGTTCTGTTCTCTGTCAACATGATCCCACACTGCTTCAATAATTTTGAGGTTCGGGCTCTGGGGAGGCCGATCCATGACTGATAGAGCTCCACTGTGTTTTCTGTACATGTATACTTTTACTGCACTGGTTTGACAAGATCCCCAACACCACCATCTGAAATGTTGCCCCAAACCATGACAGCGCCTCTCAGTTAGGCTAAAGGGGGTTCTGTTTGTTTGGTTTTTTAACACATATGTCACTTGTATAGTAGGAGGATTTAGGTTATTCCGAAAACTATGAATGAATCTGTTAGTTTTGCCATTGCCTTAACTATGCTATTTTTCTAAAACATGTCTAATCTGAGCTTCCTAAGAACTAGATATAAATAGAGTTTTAAAATAGTTTCCCAGAATTGCATAATCTCATATTTTTAGTTTCAGACGTTACAAGCTGTTTTATGATGAGGCTCTGAACCTTTGTCCATTCAGGTTATGACAATTTGCCCTCTTTTGTTATAGCTGCTGTACAAGTTTTGCATGTGTCATTCGTAAATAACCGTCAGTGCCACTGATCCACTGTTTTTATCCCTTGACTCCTCGGTAAAATGAACGTGCATCTACGGTACAGGGTTCAGGGAAAACAGCGAGGGAGAAAGTTTTGAGTAACATTTATACTGGCATGACTTGACTCAGTGGTGGCTGGTCCTGGCATTCTAAATTCCTCGTTGGCCAGGGCCACAGTGACAGTTGGTGTCAGCTTCTGTCACAAGCGCTGCATGGGCAGCCACGAAACTGTCAGAGAGCAAGAAACCGAGAGAGCGAGAGAGAGTGACGGAGTGAATAATAGAGAGACATGATATCCGAAAGGAATCACACAGAAAAAAGGTGAGCAGACAACTCATTGCACAACGAAACAAGAAAAGGGAAAGATGAAAGGCCTTGACTTGAGTAAAATTAAGGGTGATGGGTAGAAAGGGAAATAGAAATACAAAAGTGTGCTGAAGTGGGAGGAATTGGACAAGCTGAAAAGCGAGTTATACAGGTTGAGCCTTTGAATCACTGATCTTGAGATCAGAGAAGAGAATGACATTAGCTCGGGCTCTGATTTTTCTTTTGTGTGGCGAGCCTAAAAAAAATAACCTCATTTTCAGCCTCGTATTTTAATGAAAACCCGACATTAAAATCACTGTAGCTAGACAGGATGTAGTTGTTTATTTACTGCATTCCTTTGCTTTACTACAGTAGCTGTGGAAGCTGTACAAAAGGTAAAGGCATTTAAATTCAAAACCATATGGCAGCACAACTTATTGTAATGGCACATCAAACCCTACCTTAGCAGCACTGTGTATTCGTCTCCAGTGTTAGTTTAATTGGGATATACAATCCAGTCCAATTCATACTTAGATTGAGAGAACATCGTTATCCCATTCAGCTGTAAATTTTAGAAAATGAATGTAATTCGTTTTACAATGTGGATCATTTAGCAGAAAATTCCAGCCTTAATGGTCTGCACAGTAATTGTCACGGGACATACCCTCCTGATTAGAGAGACTCTTGACCTTAAACCTTTGAATTCCATCGCAGCCCAGGAAGGCAGAAGATGGTTCTGCTGTGCCTGACTCCACCTTGTATAATCCCTCAGAGCCTCCTCTCTCTCAGGCCTGGCAGGAGCCACTGACCTCTCCTTTGTGACTGAATTAATCCACGGGCCTGAGATAATGGCTGTGTCACAGCCACCGGCAGGATGTGGCAGGAGAATAATCAGCCCACCACCGTGCCATTTCAATCCCCGCGGCAATGATCGCTTCTGCAAAGAAGAAGAAACAAATGTAAAAAAAACCACGCCGCTCGGCTTATTCACCGGCACGCATGAATGAGAATTAAAGATAACATCCCTTAGAGGTGTAGCAGACAGGCACACCTCAGTGATCACTTTAGATGTTTCCTTCTTGTTTGTGCCAGAGGAGGCTTTTTTTCTTTTTTTTTATTCCTTTCAACCTAGAGTCCACATTAACATGAAAATCATCATCATATTTAACAAGGTGGGGATTTGGATGGTGGCTATATGTGTTTGGTTTACACATATTCAGAAATCCCGCATCCTATCCTCTTAAAATGTTTAGGCAGATATAGCTTTGACATGTTTGTCCAAAGTCTTTTCTTGCAGTCGCTCTTTGAGAATGTACAATTGTACTTTGGGGCGGTCTGCGCGGCTGAATTGCATATTGTCAAAGCCGAGCATCACTGGCCAGCGAAGACCAAATGACAGTTTCTATTCAAAGAACGCAGAATCGCTCCCAATTGGGGTTGAAAGCAAGAAAATGCGGGCAGCATTTTGCCAGAAGAATGACAGAAGTGAACGTTTTTTATGTTAAAAATCACACTTTGTTCAACCCTTGTTCCCAATCTGCCGAACGTTCCAAAGGGGAAACTTTTTTGGGGTTCGATGAAACCCGCATCCCTTGTGCGGTGGAGGAAGCTTGTTCCGGATATGAAAAGCCAGGGTCACTTTGTGACCGACGCAGGCTAAATTTCAAGCAAGCGAGCCCCTTAATTAAGCCAACAGATGTGTTTTGTTGCAATTGGGAAGCGCTGTGATGATGCGCCTGCTTGAAAGTATGCATAAAACAATCCACACTTGCCATTAAGGTCAACACTCGCTCTGCTTGTGTTCACCCACCAAGCTTTTAATCACGTCCCGTGTGAATATTCTGATGTTCCACAAATACATAGTGTAGGTGCACTAATGAGCTGCTGTTAAAGATTCAGCTCCCGGTGTGACAAGTCTGCTAGCAACCACCCACAGTAACCACTGTATTATTCCTCTACGCCATCACCTCGTATGTGCATATCCCTTTTGTATGTTCTTTTGTGATGAAAAGTGAACCCAAGCTAACTGGTATTTTAAACTGCCGTGACTGGTTAGCTTTAAAAAAAGAGAGAAAGAAGTGTTTCAAAATGACCTTATTCCCACATGAACAGCTGGCAAAGGGGAATGGCTGAACAAGGGAGCGGATTACTTCTATTTTTATTTGCCTCTGCTTCTTTCTTAGAGAGCGAGGAGAATGAGTGGAGAATGGTGGGAGAGTGGCATCAGCAGCGAGCCGCTCTCTTGCTTCATGCTTTAGTGAATCTGACGGGCAAAACGCCTACATACCTTTACTAGAGGGCTCTTCCTGCTGACAGCAGCCCAACGTAATTCTTGGTGTGTTCAGACTGCTGTTCCTTGTCGTGACACTCATCCTCTATTTGCATTTTCCTGCTTGATTGTCTCTTCTGAAACTGGCTTTCTAGCTTGTGAAATAACACACCTTAATGTGCAGGATTTGACACAATGAGCTCTATTTTTCATGTTTTGTTTTTTTCTTTTTCCTTCATTGCTCATTTTTCTAGACTTCCTCCCAGTGGCCCTCCGAAATCAGATAGTGCCTCCCAATCCTCCAGGTCTTATAACTGAATCACTCTTCGCCAAACTCAATTGAGTCACCTCCTCCCACAGAGGCAGGAAAAGCCTCCCACTGCACGTGGGTTCCCTCATCTCAGTGTACTTATACAGGGGCTGGCGTAGCAATGAGGTGAACTCAGTCGACCCTCTTCAGAAGATCAATATGTAGTGTGTGTTTGATGGCAGGGACTTTTTGAATTTCAAAGAGATCTTCATGATCAAACCCTTCACCAACATATACTGGGGTCCATTATCTTGAACACCATGACGTTAGTCATGCATTTCCTATATTATTTGCAGAACATGAGAAAAAGTTCCATTTTTGGGGAGGAGGGCGGCCATAGAAACATTGAGAAACACTGGTGATTGAGTGAGGCAAGTCAAAAGAGATCAGAGAGCACAGTATTCAGTAGTGACATGGAGAGGTGTGCTCAGAACTTTTTAATTATGTAAACCTGAACATTTCCGCATCCAGCAATAGTAGTGAAGTCTGAAGTTAGCCTTTGCCATCAAAAATAATACTTTTTTTTTACCTTTAAATTCAATGCACTACATACTTTTGCATGCCATTGCCAAATCCCCTGAGATCCGTTGTCAAGTCATTTCCATTTACAAGCGTAAAGTGAAACCTCACGTGTGCCCAAATGTCACACAGAAACACTCCAGTCTGTCAGAAGCCAGAGCCTACTTGCTGTGACAGGACAGTGCTAACCATTGCACCAGTGTACCACCTACAATATAATTGCATGCGCCAATGAGGTTCTGTTTGTTTTGGGGAATGTTTGTGTGCATGTAGATGTGTCATTATGTCTGTAAACATTGAATTGAATTGAAAGCCTTTATTGTCATTATACATAGTATAACGAAATTGGAAACAGCTCTATAAAAGTGCACACGTGCTTATAGCACATTATAAAAAACTACACAATAATATAATTATTATACAATAATAGTGTAAACATGGATTCTGATAAAACTTTAATAAACTACAAGTAGGTCCAAGGTCTTCAAGGTCAGCCTAATGATTTAATGTTTGAAATTGACAAAAAAGCCTCATAACTTGAAGTATGATTCTTACTAGTGTGGTATTTTCATCATATTGAAAGTCCCATGTAACGATTTAAAATATCAGATCAGATATGACCTTTGACCTCTACTTCTAGGTCAATAGAAGGATGTGAAGATCAAAGCTATAATAATGCTATATAGACCTATTTAGTAAAGCTATATTTCTTAATGCCATTGTTTGTATTGACAACATATAGACAGACATATGATATGTGGAGATTCTAAATATCACATTGGACCTCTGACCTTTTCTTCAAGATCAAATGAGGTCAAACTTTCATAAAATGTCTTTTATGAAACAGGTGCCAATGGCAACAATTATTTTATGCTGACTTTGTTATGGAGATTGCAATTACAAGCTAGAACCCTTTAAATACATAACACTCATCTTATTTTAATGCAAAACAAAATAAACTCAATATCAAAAATGTCTTTCACATGATAATCATTACTACACTTAAACAAATGTTACTAAACAATGACATGAGTGCTACACATGTACTATAGCCCCTTAAAAACTATAATAATTATACTTAAAATTATGTCAAGTATTGCGCTACAAAATTCTTACACATTAAAAATATTTAAAAAAAGAATATATGCAATATACAGTATGATTCCTTTAAAACTGAACACTGCCCAGAGACTGCCTTGGTGGAGGTTTGCGGTTGTTATTTACAATAAGTGGTGGATTCCTGGATGTAGTTAGGGAGGACTGGATATTAGGAATACTGTGAGATGGAGGCAGATGATCCTCTGTGGCAACCCGTAAAGGTAAAAGTCAAAAGAAAAAGAAGAAGCAGAACTCTAATGGGATTAGAGAATTTAAAAACAGTAATGCAAGTGATTGGCTCGGTGACATACTCACAGGTTTGTCAGTGGGATTCCTGGTCCTGGTCCTTTACATGTTAAGCCATCCTTTAGCTAAGGTCAGTTGCGATGACCTTGCGTGTGATCATATGAGAGTAAGTGGTAAATGGACTGGTACTTTCTATTTTCACTCAGCACTCAGACTATTTTCAGAGGGGGCATTCATTCATTCATACAAAGCTTTAGGCTGTGCCTTAAGCTCTCTTTACCTATCAGGCAAACTGTCACACTTCGATAGATACATCGGGGCTAATTTGGAGTTCAGTGTCTTGCCCGAGGACGCTTAGACACATAGACCGGAGGAACCAGGAACAAAACCAGTGACCTTCCAATTAGAAGCTGACCTGCTGAGCCACATACGCTCGCCGTCGCTTGCCCCTGTGTGTATGTGTGTGAACATATGACACATTTGTAAAGTCCTCTTTAGAATCTGAGGTGTAAAATGTGTAATAGAGGAGCAGGCCATCAGCCCTGTATTGCGTTTCAGGCAAATCTGAAGTGATTAGCTAGTGACGTCACTTAAAAATGGTCCTTTTCTGTCGACTCCGAGGACGTAGTTTGGAAAGTTCTCAGTGAAGCATTGCAAAGCGACACTAAAGTGACAGCACTGGCATCTCATGAATATATATTTAATTAGCTTGTCTGTATGCAGAAAAAATGGTCGGTCATTATAATTGGCCTTATTAACCTGATCATTTGACTGGAACCTTTCTGTCTTGATGGATGACCTTATTAATACCTAAAAGAAAGCTGCCACATTCCTCAGAAAGAAAGAAAAAACTCACTCAAGCGACCCATTTACGGTGTCAGCGATGCTCTTCTTCTTCTTCTACCTTTGTAGTGCAATTTTACACCTGATCAACACATCATTAGCAATCTAGGCTGGCATACAGACTGACGAGGTGATGGATTGACACCTTGATTGTACTTATCCGTGCATCAGTTTTAATTAGAAGATTTTTGATTGACACTGTTTGAGAACTTTTTGGCTTTTTTTTGTGTAATAAAATGGAAAAAAATCTTTTTTTTTTTATCATGTCTGGGTAAGGCATGAATATTATCCCCAATCCGTGAAGCGCACTGATGCCACCATGTTGAGAAACAGGTTGCAGCCCGATGAGAAGAGAAAGGATAAAGGAAGGAAATAGAGGAACAGAAATGGTAGGGTGACAGAAATAAGAAAATATAAGGCTAATAGATTAGTCACAGGACTCAGGCGTGCTGAGTGAGTGGGGGATAAAAAAGAAACGAAATAGCATTGAAATGGTCAGAGCTTCTGTATAATTTCCAGTGGAGCATGATTCTGTTTTGAGAAAGGAAATGAGGATAAGGGCATTATCTTGCACCTATGCTTAAAGGCTGGCTTTTTCCCCCCTTATGTTTCCATAAATACAAACACAATATCCAAGAAAATTGGATTTATTCTGTCACAGTGTGAGGCTGCACTTTACTGCACAATCTGGAATAGAAATCGTTTTGGTGATGGAGGATAAGGGAGACAAAGGTCATGAGACAATACCAAGGTTGTACCAGAGCGTGTTTGTCTGAGAGGTACTTTGGGATGGCGGTGGTGTATTTTTATGTGCTGGAGATTTTATGCTCTAAACATTGGGATCTGCATGCCGACCTGCTTTCGGTTGCTTCTCGATGCACTCCGATGTCATTTGGAGAGTCTCTTTCCCCACATTTGCCATCACCTTTGACATCTAGTCACTCTGATTGCAAGGTAACAATTGAAAACTCAAATTGGAGCCCTGTTGTTCGACTCCCCTTATTTCTATCATAGCTGGTGATTGCCTTGCCACTTGGGGCTCTGTGCTTTTCCTTCTGGTAACTCATCTGCCCTCTGACACAGCCTCGATTGTCTGTCTGGCTTCACGAGTTTGGTGATTGATTTGTGGAACAAATGGTCCTTTAGGAATATTACTATTGTTGTCTTACAGTTTCTCAGACTGACATGAGGCAACTCCATACCTTCTTGTTTTGACTTTCTGTCACTTTTCCCTTCACATTTTTCTTTGGAGTGCTGTATCCAAGAGGGCATCTGGGTTTTCTGGACCAGTTGTTTTGAGAATTTTGGTTAAGAAATACAGAAGAATATAATGTTTTACCAAGGTTACTAGTTCTTTTTGAGGGGGCATTTAAGATCCTTTGACTTTCGCAGTATAATTTGCACTTGCCATTTTAATGGTACTGGCCATTATTATGAAGTTACAGAGATGTTTCACATCATCTCCGTGATCTCAAACATGAAACTGCGCTTGATCTACGTCAAATGCCAAATTTGATGTAGATTGTATGAGGAGCTGTTGAGATAGGCAAAGAACACCCAGCTGAAAATATGCATAATCTTTGACTGAATCATTTGTTTTCTTACTCTTAGCAAATTCATGGTTGCGGTTTGGACTGGAGGCTATCTCAGATGTCACAGGTCCAATTTCTGAAATTTGTCTCCATATGAATGACCAGTTAACCTACCAGACATGTCTCTAGACTGTGGGAAGCCGCAGAGATCCAGCATGCAGACTCCACATGGAAAGACGAACCCAGAACTTTCTTGCTGGGAGGCAATGGTGCTAACCACACAACTGTGCTGCCCATTTTGATTTACTAATTACAAGATTTATAGCAAATCAGAATCTGTTATGATCCAGCCACTGCGGAAGTATCTCTGAGTTATGAGCAAGCTTCCTCTCTTGTTCGAATTCATTGTTTCCAGTGACAAAGACGTGACAAGTTGCATTTTCTATCACAGAAGTGTAGACCTAATGAATGCAGACACCTCTTTCCTTTTGGGAGCGACACAACCTGAACATGGGAGCTGTTTGACCTGTTATTGACCTTGCCTTAGGCTCTATCATCATTAAAAGCGTTTGACAAAAAGAGTTTGTGTCTTTCATAATCACAAAGACTACCTTCATTAGTATTTAGAGCTCTGATCTAAAATATTTATGGGTCTAATAAATGCAAGTAGCTCAAGAAAGTTAGGGGGGCTAATATAAAATTATGGTAGAAGGAAGTAAAGTAATTCTGTACTTTTAAGAAATATCACTTTGATGAAATTTCATGCCAGTGCTCTTAGGGCTTTCTTTAAAAGCAATGGTGTTCATTTAGCAAGTGTCCCAAGGGCAGCTTGCATATTTTCTCCACTCTGATACAATGTGAGCCACAAAAACCAACATGCAATAAGACCGGAAAACAGCGAAGTTTTTAATGACAGGCAGTATGTGTATGGTGTTTACTGTAATGCTAATGGCCTTGTTAATAAGATCCAGAGGCGAACTGTAGCAACCCATATATATATGAACACAAACAGTGTTTCATTCTGCCTAGTGGCCACAGGGAGATAGAGAGCCAGTGGTGGTGAAATGAGCAAAACATGCTATTATGGCCACCTGCTAGATAAGATCATCTTGCCTTTTCGTGCTAATTAGCAGAAGATTTCACATCTGTCTGAAACAACGCATCTGTGCATTTGCATGTCGCCGCATAACACGTATGCATCCGTGACTGCAGAGAGAGCATGAGTGGTCCGTCACGGCCGCCTCAGCCCAATGCGTAGCAGCTTAAGGATGGGAACCTAAATCGCAAAGCAGCCAGTGAGCAAAAAGCAGAGATACAGAGAAGGTGTGCGGGAGAGTGGTGAGATAATAGGTAGCTGTGGGTTGTGCCTGAGACTGTACACGTGGCCTGAGCCTGTATGTCGGTACGATTGGATATGGTTGGCTGAGTAGAACCGACGCTCTCCTTTCCTCTCCTCTCCTCTGCAGCATGAAAGCAGGCTTGTTATGTAGAGGGACAGATACATAGAGCAGGGGACTGAGGGAGGCAGCATTGGCAGACATACAGGTATGTTTTGACAGACTTCAAAACAACTTCAGATGAATCCATAGGCAAAGTTGGCAACAAGTATTTCACAGGAGCATTGCTATATTATGCGAATTAAAGATCCAGATACTATGAAAGTGTTCTTGCTGCACTGGAGGAAATTAATCTTTGTAATAGCGTTGCAATGTAGCTCTTTTCCAGCATTCAGTGCTCCCAGTAAAAGGTTACTGCTTTGCTTTCAATCAAGTGCTTATTCATTGTCAAGGTCCTACAGCAAAAATGCTTTCACTTTCTTACATAATAAAAGGCTACCAACTGACACTAAGACAGGAGAAACTGACATGGTCACCTGTGCTGCCATAAGATTGCTGCACAGTATGGCATTAAATCTCAGCTACTGCTACTCTACTGGAACACAATCTTTCCAAGAAATATTAATGCATGTGTGTTTTGATGACTGTGGTTGACTGTGATGTTGTGCACATTGTTGTGGGTTCAGATCTGGTGACTGTCGAGGTAATTCAGCAGGTCATTCAAGGTCAATGAGGGTGCCAGGTGTTCTGCTATCTATTCATATTGATATTTATATTGATATTGATATTGATATACCTTTATTAGTCCCACAAGTGGACTCAAAGCATGCCATGCCAGTAAAGCATAGCCCACAGCATAACAGAGCCACCAGATCCCCATACTGAGCTAGCTTCAATTGTTAATATCTAATCAGCCAATCACATGTCAGCAACTCAGTGCATTCAATCATATGAACATGTTTAAGATGACCTGCTCATGCTCAACCTGAGCATCAGTGAAGAAAGGTGATTTAAGTGATTTTGAATGTGGCATATTTGCTGGTGCCAGACAGTCTGGTCTAAGTATTCTAGAAGTTTTTCCCATATAAACATTTGCAGTGTTTACAGAGAATGTTGGAAAAAAGCAAAAATATCCAGTGAGAAACATTCCTCAGGATAAAAATTATAAAGGCCAACTGCTTCAATGGTAACTTAACCACTTGTTACAATCAAGGTATACAAATGAGCACCCCTGAATGCACAGCACCTTGAACCTTGAAGTCAATGGGCTACAGTAGCAGAAGACTGCACCAGGTCTCACAATTTGTTCTCATCTTAGAACTGGAAACTAAGACTACAGTTCACACAGGATTATCAACTTGGACAATTAAAAGTTGAAGAAACACAAACTGGTCTGATAAGTCTTGATTTCTGTTGCGAGATTTGGTAGGATCACAAATTTACATAAACAACGTGAAAGCATGGATCCATTCCCCCTTCAATCAACAGTTCAGGCTGCTAGTGGTGATGTGTTGGTGTGGAGGATATTTTCTTTGCATACTTTGGGTCCTTAATACCAACTGACATCATTTAAATGCAACAGTCTGCCAGAGAACAAAGTAGTTTGGGCGACTGTGGCTCAGGAAGTAAAGCACGCCTATCTACTGGAAGCGTATGCCAAATTATCCTTGAGAAAGATACTGAACCATGTGCATCCTTGTGAGGGTGTGCACAAATGTTAGCCAGACTGCTAACATGATTGGGTGAATGAGGCTTATAGTAAAACACTCTATTAGCAGTCCGTGAATTAAACATGACAGTGAAATTACTGTAGACTAAATGGTCTCCATAGTCACCAGACTTTAATCCAGGGGTGTCGAACTCCAGGCCTCAAGGGCTGGTGTCCTGCAGGTTTTAGATATCATCCTGAGCCAACACACCTGAATCAAATGATTAGTTCATTACCAGGCTTCTGGAGAACTTCAAGAAATGTTGAGGAGGTAATTTAGTTCTCTACCTGCACTGTGTATAGTGCTGGCGGAGCGCTGCTGACGTCGACTGAGAAAATTGTCGGGCGGTGGAAGGAATACTTCGAGGACCTCCTCAATCCCACTGACGCGTCTTCCAAGGAGGAAGCAGAGTCTGGGGATGAGGGGAATGACCCGCCAATTTCTGGGGGCGAGGTCACTGAGGCAGTTAAACAACTCCTTGGTGGCAGAGCCCCTGGTGTTGATGAGGTCCGCCCCGAGTTCCTGAAGGCTCTGGACGTTGTAGGGCTGTCCTGGCTGACACGCCTCTGCAATGTTGCGTGGAGATCAGGGGCAGTACCCGTGGATTGGCAGACCGGGGTGGTGGTCCCCATCTTTAAGAAGGGGGACCGGAGGGTGTGTTCCAACTACAGGGGGATCACACTCCTCAGCCCCCCCGGGAAAGTCTATGCCAGGGTGCTGGAAAGGAGAGTTCGTCCGCTAGTCGAACCTCTGATGCAGGAGGAACAATGCGGTTTTCGTCCTGGTCGCGGAACACTGGACCAGCTCTTCATCCTCTCGAGGATACTTGAGGGTGCATGGGAGTTTGCCCAACCAGTCTACATGTGTTTTGTGGACTTGGAGAAGGCATTCGACCGTGTCCCTCGGGGTGTCCTGTGGGAGGTGTTGCGGGAGTATGGGGTGTCTGGCCCATTGCTACGGGCCATTCGATCCCTATACAACCGTTGCAAGAGCTTGGTTCGCATTGCCGGCAATAAGTCGGACTCGTTCCCGGTGGGTGATGGGCTCCGCCAGGGCTGCCCTTTGTCACCGGTTCTGTTCATAATTTTTATGGACAGGATTTCTAGGCGCAGCCAAGTGGCGAAGGGCTTTCGCTTTGGTGGCCTCAGGATCTCATCTCTGATCTTTGCGGATGATGTGGTTCTGTTGGCTTCATCGGGTGAGGGCCTCCAGCTCCCACTGGAGCGGTTCGCAGCCGAGTGTGAAGCAGCGGGAATGAGGATCAGCACCTCCAAATCTGAGGCCATGGTTCTCAGCCGGAAAAGGGTGGAGTGCCCACTCCGGGTCGGGGATGAGGTCCTGCCCCAAGTGGAGGAGTTCAAGTATCTCGGGGTCTTGTTCGCGAGTGATGGGAGAAGGGAGCCGGAGATCGACAGACGGATTGGGGCTGCAGCTGCAGTAATGCAGACGCTGCACCGGTCCGTCGTGGTGAAGAGGGAGCTGAGTGTAAAAGCGAAGCTCTCAATTTACCGGTCGATCTACGTCCCTACCCTCACCTATGGCCACGAGCTGTGGGTAGTGACCGAAAGGACGAGATCGCGGATACAAGCGGCGGAAATGAGCTTCCTCCGAAGGGTGGCTGGCATCTCCCTTAGAGATAGGGTGAGAAGTTCGGCCATCCGGGAGGGGCTCAGAGTAGAGCCGCTGCTGCTCCACATCGAAAGGAGCCAGCTGAGGTGGTTTGGGCATCTGGTAAGGATGCCCCCTGGGTGCCTCCTGGGTGAGGTGTTCCAGGCATGTCCCACCGGGAGGAGGCCCCGGGGCAGACCCAGGACACGCTGGAGAGATTATATCTCTCGGCTGGCCTGGGAACGCCTTGGTGTTCCCCCGGATGAGCTGGAGGAGGTGGCTGGGGAGAGGGAGGTCTGGGCCTCTTTGCTTAGGCTGCTGCCCCCGCGACCCGGCCCCGGATAAAGCGGATGAAGATGGATGGATGGATGGATGGATGGTAATTTAGACATTTAAATCAGCTGTGATGGATCAAGAACACATCTAAAACCTGCAGGACACCGGCTGTTGAGGCCTGGAGTTTGACACTCCTGCTTTGTTCTATCCAGTAGGGCAACTTTGGTCACCTTTGACCTGTCATGTCAACGTCTCTGTCAAGATATATATTAAATATTTTGACAGAGATGTATATATTAAGAACATGGATATTTGTTTTGTTGTTTTTTTCCTACCCAGGTTGAGGTTCAAATAATAAAAAGTGATAATGCTGTGCAGATTGTATGCACAATGACCTAATGTCACTTAATTTTTTTTTTTTTTTTTTTTTTTTTGTGGGGGGGCTGTGTCACAATAACCAATAAAAATACAGAAACAGGAGCCGAAAGTACCAAACTAAGAGCCAGATCATAGTCTTTACTTTCATATACTCACACCATCGCTCAGTCCCGTGTGCCAGTGCTCACCTAGAGACGTTGAAGCTTAAAAAAGAAAAATCTGCCTGTTTAGTGTTTTTGACGATGATTTCCTGCCGCAAACACCTTTTTTGTCGCCCTTTGTTAACGCCTTTGAAGAAGTGTGTAAGACATGCAGGTTCAGGTGAATACAAAACATTGTATTTTATCTCCTCTCGCTCTATCCCACTCGTTGTGTGTGTGTCTCTCTCGCCGTCTCCGTGGTTCAAGGGAAGAAATCCCTTCAATGTCTTCACAAAATCACACACAATTAAAGCAGAGAATTTTTGCCTCGGGCCCTCGCTGCTCTGTGTGCTTAAAAAAACCTGCGCGCGCACACACACACACACACACACAATGAAGTAAAGGCCCAAACCACATATACACCCCCACGCGTTCTTATATGTACAGCCGCACAAACAAACACACAAAAGCACGTTCTCTGCGGTGCATTTATTTGGCCATGGCTTTAATGGGGCTTCTTCTTCTTTTCTTTTTTTTTATTGAGTAGAGGATTACAGAATCACATCCCTCTCTCTTGCTTCCAGCTGATTGGACACTCTCCACTCTGTCAATCAAAGACTGGATTTATCCTGCTGCTAAATGCAACGGTGCGTTTAGCCCGCTTCAGTCTGCTCTAGATTTAGTCACACCAACTTAGCTGCTGGCAAGTTCCTGCACCCTGTTGTACCGCTTCCAGATGTCGCTGAATCATGTCACAAGGCCAGCTCAGTCAGCTCCTCCTCGGCTGACCTTAATCACTTCCATTGAGAAATCCGGTGATTGAGGCACGAGGCAGCTTCTGTAAAACTTAACTTGTGAAATAACTTGCCCACTCTTGTAATGAATCCTACTTTTATTGCCTACAGCTCCTTACCTCAACACATTTTTAATATTATGGTCTTCATGTTAACCAGGCCTTCCCATGGCATCTCCCTTTGGCTAATTAGCCTAGCATGAGCAACACAAGCACATGGCTAATTTAGCATTTATTTCTCCGTCACTGTTTCTTGCACTGTACTTTACACATGCTGTTTACACGCTCAATTAAACTGTGGACTTCACTACAAAGCTTTGCTAACATGCCAGCAGCATCCCTGTGTTTAGCAGCAGTTGTAAAGCAATCTCTCTGTTTTTCTATTTGCTGTAGATGTGGTTAATATGGACGGGGGCACTCGAAGTGATTCGAGTCAACCACTTAACGGCTGAAGAACACTCACTCGTGTTCTGTATGACCCCTCGCTCTCTCAGATGCTCTCTTGGCTGAATTTTCATCCATTTTCAGTGTCTTTGCTCTGCTATATGATGACAGTTTTCTATAATTCACATGGCACTAGCAGACCTACCTCGCTGACTGACCCTCGGCAAGCACCTGTACTGAAAACCATTTAACCTTCACCCTGTACTCCTAAAGAGCTAGAGCTGTGGGATTTTTTAAAAAAAATAATTAAAAACAAGAAACAACTGCAAAGCATATACTGTTTTTTTTTTTTTTGGTTCTTGTTTTTTTGTTTTATGCTCAAAGGCTTAAAAGTTGTCTTTTCTGAAGTTCTCTCTGGTTATTTTAGCATGCTCCTGTAGTCCAAAGACTTACTTGAGTTAGGTTGACTCGCAATTCTAAATTTGCCAAAGGTGTGAAAGTGAGCGTGAATAGTTTTCTCTCTGTGATAACCTTCTGATAGACTTTTGAACTATCCAGGGTGGACAGCACCTGGACAGCTGGGATAGCCTCCAACTACCCTGTGACTCTGAACTAAATAAGTGGAAGTAAATAGATAGATGGATGGTATCTGATTTACCAAATAAGAAAGATTTTCAGTCTGCAAAACCTATCCTAAATGCTGAATGCATCTGACAAAATCAAGTCTTTGTACTCCCACAAACTGAATGCAAACATGTGGGCTACTGTGCTATTACAGGTATCTCTCTGTGAGATAATGAGCCGTTACAGTCACACATGAATCCAGGCTGTGACAGCCACGTGCCCAAAGTGGAGCATTTTCTACTGTACTCAACTTTCCTGAGCTTCATGCTACATTTCAGTGCCAAGCATGGGTGCAGCTGTGTCCAAGAAGAAATTGTTGCATTAGTGTCACATACATGGGTACCTGGGACCATTATCCTCTGCTTGCCAATACCCTCTAAATATCTTTAGGAGGGTATTGGCAAACACTATAAGTGGGAGAGGATAATTTGTTCTTAATTTTTCACAAGAAAGTTATGATTCATTTTTTAAAATTAGGTTGTATTTTTTCAGTAGCCCTCCTGAGTACTATGACCAGCCAGTTGTGTGTATTAATCTAGCAACTCTGAGGCAAACATTGTGCTTTTTCTCACCTTTGTTGCCGAGTTCACATACCATAACTGATGCTGGAATTAATCATGTCTCATTGTTGTTAGGAAAGCTGGCGAGTCATGTATAGTATTGACCACCTCTGACACATTACAAATGGCAATCAATGGTTTTGTTTGTTGTCTTATTTTGCTTGTCTCCAAAGCTTCTCAAAGGAGCTAATAATTGGAGCTGATAATTGCTACCAGGCACATAACGTATTGACCCAAGTTCTGTAATAAGCCGGATGAATGCAGCCGAAAAACATTCCATGCCTGACAATTGATATAAATAGCATGTCTCTTTGTGTCCCCTCCAGGCGAGACAGTGTTGAGTAAACAAATTCTCCCATCCCATGCTATAATCCAAATCCCGTCAGCATTCTCATTAAAATGTCAATGTATAGCCACCGTGTGGACTCTATGTTGTGCATTCTAGCTCAAAAATGCCAACTGAACACTAATGTTCCCCAGGTTCGACTTAATTATATGATTCACACCTACGATTCCAGCAGCATGGGGAGAAAAAAAATCAGGCCATTTTTCTTTTGCCCACTGAGTTTTATGAGCGATTTATTATGTGATCAATCACATACAGCAAGAACAGACCAGAATCAATTAATAATTGAAAACCGTTAAAGTGCTAGAAGCACTGATTGGAATCTGCCTTAAGTCAAAGGCAGGTGGTGCGAAAGGGCACAGGGTTAAATAGACATGATTGATCAACCTAAGAATAGCATTTGCATCCATTTGAAACAATGCGTGTGTGTGTATATGTGTGTGTAGATAGTACCGGTGTGTGTAGCTATACTCCAGACTAATTACACGTATGTTTGAAGTGTACTGTGCTTTCACATCAGGCAATTAGTGGCCAATTTAAACATACTCACAGGTGTCACGTGGCTTTTATTTTGAGTGTCTTGTTGATGGATGTTCCCTCTGCCACAATGATGGCACAAAGTGGGCGAATGAACTGCTCAGAGCTGAAAAACATTTTTAAAAAATTGAATTCTAGATGCTGGTGAAGCAACCAAACATGCTCAAACTTTAGCTTCTGTTATTTAGCAGTGGAGTCCAAAGTTAGTTGACACTAAGCACAAAAACTGTACTTTATACAAATTATAGCTCTGTGTGAAAGCGGTACAGTAATTGTTTCTACTTCAAACTCTGCAAGTGGAATGGACTTTCTATTGAATTCTATTGAATTTTCATTGTGCAACACCAAAAGAAAATAATCCACCCAATACGAATGAGCCCACTAAGTCTCTGAACTTCCACCATTGACTATTTGACATTGTAACAATCGAGCTGCACTGCAGAAACGATCAAATGTATTGAAAGCTGCTCCTCTACCCCCACCATGGAAATGTGGCAGTGCCTCTTTACTGCCATCTATAGGTGGCACCCAGTTATGACAGAGTTCTCCCAGTGATAGCAGCTTGAGTGTGGCGCTGCTGTTGGTTAGAGTCATTCTCCCCGGAGAAGCTGCAGCTAATCATTGCATCATTTCCTCAATTATTGACAGCCGCCCTGTTAAGTTCCCAGTGTTATAGAGAGAATTAACATCCATTAGAGTATTATTCAGCCTTCATCTGCGTGCCTGTGTGCGCCTGTGTGTGTTTGTATCTGTGTGGGGTTTGATTTTGATTCTAACTAGACTCGCAGCTCCAAGGGCTGAGAACGAGGAGCTGAGACATGACAGACTCATCAAAATGTCTCACGATGCTGTGTGACTACTGCTGCGTCGAGAGGCCCTGGCCTAAAATTGACCCTCTCCCCACTGAGTTGCCAATCACCGCTCATCACATTAGACATGTAGACACACTCAGCTCCACGGTGCTGTTGAGCTGCATCTCTGATCCTGCTTTATTTTATTATTTTTCCTCCTCCCGTTTTCCTCCTTTGACACAGTCTCACATACTTCAGATACCTGCCTTTCACTGCAGCCTTTAAAAACTTTCACTGGATCGCCTATTGTGTGGTATTATAGTGCCACTCACAATGGACCAGTACAGACAAATGGCCTCTGATTGTACTTTGCCTCTGTCACTACCACCCGCTGCAAGTTTTTGCTGTCTTCCAGGCAGCATATTGCCCCCCCACCCCCCACCTCCTGCACAATAGTCTGGTGTATCTTAGCGAGGGTGTAGAAAGCCTTGCATGACAAGTTTTGCGAGCAAAGAAAACACGGGCATTATTGAGTTATTTGCCGATTTCTGCTCGTTTTGAGCTTTTAAAATCCCGCATTGCACTGTTGTTCAATTCATATACCATTGTCGAGAGAGATAACAGCAAATAGCATTACCTCAGGCTGAAAGGAATCCCGTTCATTGTGACGCTGACTGACAAGCTTGTCACAAACAGCCATGTGCCTAATAGAAGGTATCAAGCCAATCTGTCTCTGAGCTTTGTGCAGCGGAATAGGCGTCTGTTGTTCTGTTGAACGGAAACTTTGAAAAGCAGTTAAAGTTGAATAAGAATATATAAACTGTTCTTTTCAGCTCTGACAATGCCTCTTATACAAGAACGAGCCAAAAACACGTCTGAGGAGCGCTTTTTTTATACGGCAAGGGTTCATGCACATAAGCCCGACACACAAGTGATGCAAACAGATAATGCAACAGAATCTCTTAAAAAGGGACAGAAACGCCCCACTTTGCTGTGGAAGGTGATGCGTTTTGGGAGCAATTTTCTATTATTATGTCTATCCAGTCAACAAATGTGAAACTTCTTTGTGTTTTGTAGTCTCACTTGCAATAACTAATCCATTATCCGCTCTTCCTCTGTCTCTCTTTGTTCTCTTACAGCCGCCCTACAAGTGTCTATATCCTTGAACAAAGTGGAGTTAAGTGTCGGAGAGTCCAAGTTCTTCATCTGCACAGGTACACAAATGGCATGACACCCACCCCACCTGCACGAGCTATTCTTTTTAAACTTCTCTATACTCTTTCTTTGAGACTTTTTTTTCCCCTCCTTTTGCTCTTTGTGATGTCATGAGTGCAGAATGAGAGCCAAATAGAAGAAAGGTTGGCTTTAAAAGAAAACACGATCTGATATCCGTGTGTTTGTGTTGATCCTTTGTTCCTGTCACTTTGATCATGAGTGGGCCAGACCGGTCAAACACCCCTTTTTGTTTGTGCAATGTTTACACATTTAAGCCAGTTTAACATAAGAAAAATAAGTGCAGTTCCAACAGTAAACCTCAGTCATATATAAATGCTGCTACAGTAAACAAAAGAAATGTGTCAGCACAACTTTTTGGGCTTAAACTGTTATAAACCAGACCACTTGAGGCCAACTTGCCTCAAGGGACAAGGGGCTGTACTGAAACCTGCTTTTGCTGATGCTTTTATTACAACATGAGGACCTCAGTCTGTTATGGCATTATTGTGATGATGTAGGGTGTCATATTGAAAAAACAAAACATGTATTGTACAGCTCTCTCTATTCATATAATTTATTACGTGATATGATTTGTTGAGAATATTTTTAGGGTCAACTTTTACCTTGTGTGGTGAACCCTTGTGAAGGTCAAGCTCAAATGCTTAGCCAAACTCCTGTGCCCGAAGGTCTATTGATCCATAACAAACTGGTAGCAAAAATTGATTTTGACCTTGACTTGATTTTCACCAAAATTAAATGAGCTTGAGCTGTTATTGATGTCGACCATCAAAGAAACATCGAAAAGGATATCTTGAAAACTGTGAACACTAGACTGTTAACATACAGACAAACAAGCTGACCCAATTATGTCTTGTAATTACAAAACTGAACTCATAAAAATTTCATTTTTTGTAGACCCACTGTAAAAAAAAAAGAGAAAGAAAAAGACTTTTTATAGTCAATAGTGAAAAATCAGGAACTACTATTGTAGTATGAAAAGCTGTTGGAGAGTTCTTTATCAGCAGAAAACGCTGTAAAGGTTATTAAAATACATTTAACGGTCCACAAAGTTAAGCCTGTCTTCACATTTTCTAAGGTCATCCTGTGAGGCCGGACTGGAGTCTCTGCCAAGCTGATTCTAGGCCCCGGGCCTTATGTTTGACACTCCTTTCCTACGTCATAACAAAGCTGGTTTAGGATCAACATTGCACTGGACCAATCACATTATCCGAGCTTTCAGTTAGCATTAGCCAAGAAGTTAGCTAAAGCTTCACTAGCAAACCATCCTGGGTGATCTAAATGTGGCTAACAGCAAACCTAACTTGATAACATATTTATTATACTGTATGAATTAACAAAGAATTTAAATGCTTACCAAATTCCTCATTTTTTCCCCTCAACACTCCAAAGCAGCAATGTGATTGGTCAGTAGCAATGCTGATCCTAGACCAATGTTATTATGATCATTCAGGAACAATACCAACATGAGGATATCATATACACCTTAAAAGGAGAAGAGATAAAATGGCTTTCACTTCACTACAGCCCAGTATCAGATAAACAAGCATTATTTTGATTTGATGATGGTGCAAAAGTCAAAGAAGTAAAAGGAGGAGGTTGAAAATGACCATAAAGGTCTCTTTTTAATATTATGCATATGTATTGTATCTGTGACTGTTTGGAAGCAACGGGGGGAGTCTTATATCATCGCTCATGAATGTCTGTTTTTGTGACAGATAACATAAAACAATCCATAACCTCCATATGGTGAGGGACTCTTTGACCCCACTGTGACTCGATCCACACGGGGGCGGGGGAGATGCTCCTGGCTTACCGTTCTTCCTTCTCATTGTCCTCTCTGAACGTTATATCAACATAGCAGAAAACCCGATGGTGGGAGCCAGTGGCTCAGTGGGGTGGCGGCACACTCTGGCAGCCCAGGCCGTCCCCTGCTGACTGCCTCTTCTGTCCTGCCAACACACTCAGTGTGGAGCTAACAGCAAAGGGACTAGATACACGTACTGGGAGGAACATCCAGGGGGCATTGAAGTCTAATACGAGCTTCGGTGGGACAGAAAAAAAACAGGAAAATAACCGAGGCGAATGGAATCAAACTGGCAGAGATTGAAAAGTTGGAGCTTTCACTGTGGAGAGCTCAGAAGTGAGAAGAATGGAAAAGGCTTTGAAAAAGAATTGTAGATGTAGGTGGGAGATAAGTTGCCACCATCCGCTGTCAAAGTGCACGGGAGGAGGTGTTTGTGTCACACGCTGCTTTCTTTTGGCCTTTTTCACCACAGGCGGCCACGCCGAGCCTGAGTTTTACCATATTCACATGCATTTCTGCCAACTGAGAAACAGTGAGAGACAAGAAAAAGAGAAAACTCAGTGAAACTAAAACCCACCTGCAAACAAGTAAAGTGACTTTTTTTTTTACCTTTCAGTCGCCACATAGCACCGAATGAATTAGGCCTATGTCAATATCGATAAAAGGAAGGATCAGAAAGGGCAGAGAGGCAATTGTGTCGTATGCTGATTCACGGATTGGAGAGCAGTAATGAGTACATTTCTCTTTAAAGAGACAAAAAGAATGTGAGTGGAAGTGATTTGTGTATTTGATGCCTGTCTTTCTTGTTCTGAAAAGTTTGCCATGAAGAACAAGCCAGACACATTCTTTATATCACAAGATCACAAACTCTCTTTTTTCTTAAAGACATTAAAGCAAAGGTCAAAATAAGGTCAACTATGAGTCAACGTGCTAGCCTGAAGGAAGAATCCTTTTATCATACTGGCTGAATGTCAGTGCTTTTGCATTATTCATGTCTGATCTCAAATCTTTCTTTTAAATAATTTCAGTTGAAACTTTATCAATTTCAGTCATTTCAAAACACCTCAGAAATGGCTTTTTAAGCCTTTCCACACTGATACATGGCATGGCTTTGTTTCTAAGCGGTTTCTTTAGATCGTAATTTGTGGTTGGTGTGGCAGCGGAGAATAGTAGGGACAGGGTGAGAAGGAGGCAGATGATGATCTACTGTGCTCACAGTGGGGAAGGGAGCAGCCTACAGAAGAAGATTTCCAACTCTCCAAACAAATTTCAAGTAAAAATGAAAAAGAAAACGCAGCTGCTCTGCTTCGCGTGGCTGTGTAGGTGTGCATCAATTATATTTGATTGACATGGACCAACTCCATGTTGAAACAGCTGTTAATGCAATACACAAACTGTACAACTTTTCCAGTCGAAGGAAATGCAGTCAGCTCGGTGGGATCCAACACGAGCACGAACACGAGTTCTGTTCTTACTTTTTTATTAGGAAAGTCACTTTAATTACTTTGGAATAAGATGTTATGCACTTTGACGCACCAGCTATGCTTAGAAACATGAAACCTAGTCTACTGTCTACAGTCATGAGCTGTGTCCCAATTCCTAGGCCACATCCTTCGAAGGACCCGGCCTTTGTAGTCTACGTGGGCCGGGTCCTTTGAAGACCGAGAAGGCCGGAAGGCTTTGAAATGGGACGGTCTAGCCTTCAGATTTGCATCACCAGCTCAGCCAAACCGATTTACTCAGGAACAAATAAAACAATTAAAAGTCAAACATTAACATTTTTTAGTTATCTAGCTGACTTATATGTTACATGTTAAACCTGAGTAGCGAAAGACCTGGGGTCTGAAAACGATGTGCTGGGAGTCCGGTGTTCTCGCCGGCTCTAGTGAGCTATCGAGCTGGTGGGTAACAGACGTCTCCGAAAACGTCAGAGCACTTTTGCAAATATGTGATGTCTTGATTAATCGAGCAGATATTTGAAGTTTACACAGCTACATCCTCGCCTGAAAATATGTTAAAAGTTTATTTTGTGACCCAGAAAGAGTAATATTAAAACTAAGTAGCTGCTGCCATTGTTGGAAACTGGAAGTGGCTGGCCGTGCTATGAATTCTGGGATAGGTTGGGCCACGAAGGATATACCCGACCCATCCTTCCCTGTCGGACGTATTTGGAGCAGCCTTCGTCGCCTGGCTGTAATGTAATCGGCCTTCAAATGCGCCCTCTGAAGGATGTGGTCTAGGAATTGGGACACAGCTATGGTGTTGCTGCTGGCTACAGTAATGTCTGATCCCACCATATTCCTACATACCCGATAAAGCTCATCAGCTAAGTTTTGGATAACTTGTTGACAGAGTCAAAAGATCTGGAGCACCTGACTCAAGTTTGCTCCATACCTATTTAGATATATTTTAGATAATTGTGGTTCTTCAGGGAAACTGTGAAACTGTACATGCAGTGTCTGTGTGTGTTTGTTATGGCACAGCAGTGACAGAGTTCAAGGAAAACCTCGGCACTGCCTTGAGAACTTTCTTTGTCCCCACCACATTTGCCCAAGTTCCCACTGAGGCAGAGATCTGCTGGTCTTTGAAGGGTCACGGGGGCGATCTTGAAACAGTGAAACAGTAAAACACCATAAAGCCTCTTTCAGATGCATTGCTACTCTGGCACTGCTGTGCTCTGAAACCCATTATTCCCTATGGTCTGTGGCACGCATGAATGCTTTTTTACTGCATAGAGCAAAACGAAGTGCAGTCCAAGTGTGCCGTCCGGGGAGCACTCACAACTGCTGTACATTTGCACAACTAAAAAATGAAGAATTACAGGACGCAGGTGCAGATTGTACACATATATCAGAAGTGGTTAGTGTGACAAAAATGTTTGGCCATGCACCCAACCTTGTAGTAAATCTTGTGCATATCACTTTATATGTGAAGAAGCCATTTATGGTACACCAGAAGAACAGTTTGTTTGTTCCATCAAGTTTGGCATTTGAAACTAAAGATCCAACATATTTGCTAGATCAAATATGAAGACCCTGCTGTGCTGATCCTTTGTTAATAAGGGAGCGGCTGACAGAAGCTATTGTAGATGTGAGGATTTTTATGCAATAGCAATGAGGACAGTGTTCAACAGCTGTAAGGTTTATACATCACTCAATAATAAATCCCAACATTTTTTTAATTATATTTAAAGCAGTATGACTAATATGTCTTATGTAAAACAGGTTATGATTTTGTGCGATAGTTGAGGGTTTTCTCCAATAAATAATATTCCGGCAGCTGGGGCGCCAAAATACGGCCGTGAAATAACAGAAAATAACTCCCCATAAAAATACGGTTATTTCCAGTAATGAAAATACAATTAGTTGCGCAAATTTGACATGGGATCTCACCTTTTTCAAGTCCCACTAAACATTAAATTGGGAACATGTTAATGCGATTAAACAATGAAATCATCTATAAATAGGAAAAAAAACCATCGTAAAAAAACGGTAATATTCCGGCATCTGGGGCACCAAAATACGACTGTAAAATAACAGAAAATAACTGTCCCATAAAAATACGGTCATTTTCAGTAATGAAAATAGAGTTTGTTGCGCTAATTTTACATGGGATTCTGCCTTTTCCAAGTGCTTTTAAACATTAAATTAGGAACATTTTAACGTGATCAAACAATGAAATTACCTATAAACAAGGTCAATGAATGTGGCAATATGAATCATAATACGTAAATGTACAGAAATATACAGTTAACAGTTGGTTTAAATAATAATGGATTGCACGCCCTGGGACTGACTGACAGAGGCGAGGCTGCCATATCGCACAATCGGCCCATCGCCAGTAGGCGTTAGGTGAAGTGTCTTGACCACGGACACAACGACGGAGAGTGTCCGAGTCGGGTCACAAGGCGAACTGGCAACTCTTGAGCCACGATCGCCATAACTAGCAATGATAACAATACTTATGTGATGTAACACAAGCTTATAGGAATCATGTTATATGCTTTTCCATGGCATTACATTTGAATTCAACAGTTCGATCTTTCAAATAACGGACAGATATTTGTGAAATCATGATACATTTGTGAATGTACTTTAACAATCTAAATATGCGTATGTACAGACAGATACATTTAATAATCATGAAAATTATGTTTCATTACAGTGAGTTAACGTTAATTTACATTTGAAATGTGAAGTCAAAGTCTATTTACATAACTGTAATGATATTCTAGAAGAACAGAACAAAACTGTAAAATGCAGTAAAATACCTTCATATTAGGATTTTTTCCTACGGTCGCAGCCATACCCGCGACCTGGTTGTTGTTAGTTCACATTCATTGGCCGATGCTTAGCGTCATGTTATTATGTGTCCCAACATCCAATGGCATATCACATTGTTTTCATGGCCACACCCTCACCCCAGGTGCAGAGGCCTATTTCTGTTCTGAGATTTATATTATTGCAATTCCTAACTCTACATTTCTTGTTCAAAATTTATAATTAGCACAGCATGGCCGTGCAATGTTTTACATTGTGGCATGCAAAGGAATCTTAACAGAGAAGCTCACAGAGAAAGATTGAGCTTGTCATCCAACCCTAAGCTGGTAGGGGAGCTCTTTATTAAAGCACTTGCTGGTGCTACGATGTGCCTCAAAGTTCAACAACAGCACAACAGAAGTCACTCATGGTACAGCACTCCCTCTACAAAACAACAACTGTCAGTGACTCTGCACCACGGCATAAACACAACATTCAAGATAACATTTAAAAGTAACGTAACCATAAACAATAAAACAAGAACATCTAAGCAGCACATGTCCCAAGGCATGATGGGAGAGAACTAGCTGTTCCCCCAACACGCCACAATATGTTTTTTTTAGTTTTTATTCCTATTAATTATATTTTCACTTGTTACCTCTTAATTATTGAATCAGACCTATGTGACATGAAATTTTCAGCAAAATTATAATTCAAATACTCCTTTAATTATTGATTATTCTCATTAATTTTCGATCATTTTATATATTTTTCCATAGTATTACATTTGAATTTAACAGATCCTTCTCTCACATAACAGACAAATATTTGTGAAATTATGATACATTTCTGGATGTATTTTTACAATCTAAATATGCATATGTACAAAAAAATATATTTAAAAAACAAGTAAATTGTGTTTTACTATATTTACAGAGCTGTTACGTTATTTTACCTTTGACATGTAAAATCAGTCTACTTATGTAAATTTAATGATATCCTAGAAAGACAGTACAAAACTGTAAAATATACAGTAAGATACTTTGTAAATATTTCATACACTGTTCCAAAAAATAGTAATGTCAAAGGGTTAACCATCCATTTATCAATGCTCAAAGTCCAGTTTAGACACTTTTTGTGAGGATATTTATGGCCCAGGTTAAAGTTGACTAGGATTATACTGTGAAGGGATGAAGTACGAATAATATGCAAGGGTTTAAGTTATTAGGAAAGAGCAATGACTTAAACAAGAGACCTTTAAGGAGGCTGCTGGTCCTGTTTTAAATAATAATTTTATAATAAAGACTTTCTATAAAATGAATGAATATATATCAAATAAATTTCCCACTTGTCCTGCAGGTGGTCTGTTTATCGTTCAAGCTCGGGTCCTCTACCAGAGCTCTTATTAATACACAAAAGAATAAATTAATCACATTTTTTTTCATTAAACTTACTCCATAAAGATGACATTCAGTGGAATTTTTATTTGAGACCATGAGATGACGGGAGACCTGAAGATCTCAGAGGTCAGGAAAAGCAAAACAAAACATGAATGACTAAATGGATAAAGTGAGAGATATGAATGATTCTTGTAGAAATAGTTTGGGCTAAAATAAACCCTTTCACAACATTAATCATATTTTGGAAAGCCATTCTGGCAATGTGTGTGTGGATGAAAATGGCATTGCTACGGTAGATGCTTGTGTCTTTCGTGCTTTGTACACTGTGCTATACATGGGTGCAAATAGCCACACTGAATATTCATCCCAGGTACAAATAGTATTGTTGGCAACTGACAGTGCTAATTGCATGTACCTTTAAAAACAAAAACAACACCCACCAAAAACTCCCTCATTTAATTATTCCTCATGCACAGTTTGCTACTTTAATGGGCTGTTTTTTTTGCTAATGCAGTCCCAGACCCGTGAAAACAGGAAGCATGAGGGTTTTTTTTGCTGAACTGGAGAAAACTGGCAAGACAATAAGGTGAGAAAGCCAAGAATTATTACCAAATGGGAAGATTGGTTTGGATGGTAATTATACATTTTGAGGAAATGGTTTGGAAAAAATGCATGCTACATTAAAAACATTGCTAACACAGTATCTACAAACCATAATTAAACTTTCCTTTTAAAATATCCAGATTAGTTTATTTTATCTCTTTAAAAGTAAAATATTTTGTGTCCAGTACTTGTGTGGCCACTGTTTACTTTACCAGGGACATGATGCAGAAACTGCAAACTGAAATGACTCCCAGTGTCAGTATTGGGTTCACAGCATAAAGCTGCGTTCATGCCATTAAATAAAAAAATTCAGCCCCTTTATTCATTTCAATGAGGCTCTGAGGGAGAGTTGCAAAGGAGCCCACTGCAAAACGTTGGACCTTTTATCAAGAAATAGGTGAACCTCAGTCTTTGAAGAAGTTCCACTGACTAGTCAAGTGCATTAACCTGGTTGATTATGTATTTCTGCTATTTATTTAGTAGCTATGACAGCAGAAGATAAAATGCTAACCTCCCATGGACCTGCTGTGCAAACTTCAAACGTCATAGATGATCTTTCATCATCTCACTGGTCTCTGAAACTGTTTGCATTGCCATGAAGTCAAATACCACCATTTTTGCCAGTGCTCACAGGTACACACCAGGCGGCGTATGGCATTGGTAGCTCAAATCATATACTTTTGCTAGACTTTACACTACAACAGCCATCTTTAAACACTGCATAGTGTTTATTCACAATATGACCAGTAGTTGCAGTAAGTAGTGTACCTCCAGTCAATCAATAAACATTAACAGCCTTCATAACATACCTTCATGATTTATTGCCTTCTTACAGTACTGTGCAGAAGTCTTGAGTCACCCTTGATTTGTTTATATCTTGATTCGAAGGAGCCATTTTTTAAAGTGGTATTGAGCAATAGTTCTTCAGGTTTTTCGAAAGTCATTGACAACTTTCCTTTGGACTTTGGCTCTTTACTCCTTACTTATTTTGAGGCCAGTTTGTTAAGTTGCTTAACAAACTGGCCTATGAGTCATTTAAGCATACAAAAACTAACTCAAGGAATGAAACAGTGTTGTGTCTACACATAACAGACAACTTGGAAAGAACTAGTTTTGTATCTAGCAGCCTGTCACTAAAACAGATAATTTATTCCAGTTTCTGGAGTTGGCTTTATTTGAATGTATTCAAAATGCCAACGCTAACACAGTTTGACAGGCCGTTAAATATATATTTTATTTGCATTTGCTGGTGCAAATATTTCCTGCACCAGCAAAGAGCTATTAGACGAAAACTTGCCGTGTCTCAGAGTGTTGTGTAATGTGTCCTTTTAAAAGTCCAGGACAAAAGAGAAGTGCCAGGCCTAAACAAAAGAAACTATCTACAGCAGATGAAAAGTATCTATTTTTTTTGCACGACAATGATCCTAAACGCACTGCCAATGCAGTAAAAGCATGCCTGTATAGAAAAAACACAAAGTGGAACACCGTCAGTCATGGATCGGCCTCCCCAGAGCCCGAACCTCAACATTATTGAAGCAGTGTGGGATCATGTTGACAGAGAACAGAACAAAAGGCAGCTTTGATTGCCCTTAAAGAAGCCTATTCCTGAAGACTACTTAAAGAGTAGTTATACACTTTATTTCCATGTAGTTTTGTCAGGTTTCAATAGATTGCTTCACAGATTTCTAATTTTTCAAGCAAAAGATATGAGAGGTACCTAAATGTCAATTAAACATTTTGTCTCATTAATGTCCATTCAGAAAGCTGTATTTTTCTTAAAACTTGGGAAATTATTGCTTGTTATTTAAAGACACTAGCACAATCATGTCAGCAAGACTTTCCAAAAAAAATTTAAGCGTCATTAAAAACAATTATGACTTTATTAGTATTCAATATTGTAACCAGTTTGGGGTTTTTTTACAGTTGGAGAAAACAAACAGCAATAACAACACCTACTGCAGAGCTCTTTTCTTCTTATTTGAAATGAACCTGGACTCCTGGCGTGACAAATAAGGAGGTGGATAAATGGGTGTTTAGGTGTGTGGTTAACCTCCCATGTGACTGAAGTGGCAGAGAGCCAGAACAAGTGTTGGCTGCTGCAGAAGACAGGAGACAGCTACAAAAGCAACCTCGGTAGCCAGCCGAGATCCAGCAGCTAATGTGTTTCTCCGTGTTTTCTTCAGATAACCAAAGCAGGGAGGGCCACATCCCTCGTCCCAGTAGACCAGCATTTTCCCAGTGGCTAGACATTACAGAGTAGATATATAACCAATCATTTTGATACCAAACGGCACACATAAACATGCTGACCGGTGAGATTCTTTCCCTGGTCAGCCTTTTACTCTGCTGCTATCTACTTCCCTGGAGACCTAAATCAATTTCTACCAAGACCCCAATGCCAGGTGCTGTGGGAATCTGAGTGTTTAGGCTTGTGCTCAGCTAATTTTGGTACCAAGAGGCCTCCTTTATCAATAATCTACCCTGTGCAGGAGCTGAGGAGATCGCTTTGGTATTTCTTTCAGTTGCTCTCTCACTGCCAAGGAGGACACAAAGCTTTTCCGCTTGTCCCGGTTCCATCTGAAGGGTCACTTCTTTGTGATTTTCAGGATTAAGCTGTCATTCAATCACAGTGCCGCAGTAGACGTTTCGTGTAGAAAAAGTGATCATTGTCTTACCGCACAACATTTAGAAGAGACGGTCATTGTCTTCCAGCAGAAATCAGTAATAACACCAGAGATTATGCAGATTTTCAGAGCTGTTCGACAGAAAATTTCCACAAGCTATTCATGCAGTTGTAAAGACGCACAGAGGGGAGGCAGGGCTGAGCGTGGAAAACAGGGCATCACGCTCTGCACTCCTGTCTTCTCAGATCATCTGTGAAGCAAATGGCCTGTCACCACACTAGCTGCATCAGTGTGAGCATATTTAACTGTCTCTGCTGTCAACAGACTGTAAAATGGAAAGCACTGATAACGTTGGGATACTAACAGGTATAAAGAGATGGCCGCGGGGATGCTAGACGCTTATCTGCTCCCCACAAGCCTCCGGTCGGAAAGCCCGGGACGCTCGGTGCTGTAATGTGATTTGAGCAACACTCGTGTTTGATTGCCTCATCAGATTTGTTGGCTTTGAAATTAATGAGCAGCACACGCCAAGCATGCAACGCTGATGGTTGTTGGAAACATGTGATGATGATCGGAGTTGGGGTATGTAAGCTGGAGCCGGCGTTTTGGAAGCATGGACATCAAGAGGGAACTTTGTTATCATGTACCTTCTTGTGTTTGTGAGCCATTAAAATATATTTTTTATCTAAGCTCTATGCTCTTTTTATAATCCGCATATTTCCCTAGCAAAAATCCAGTCATACCTGAAGCCCTCCCCTCACAGTTACTCCTGCCTGTTGTGAGCTGAACCATTGCAGGCCTCTGATGCAGGCTGCTGTGCACCTGAATGATAAAAGCTTTGCTCAAGGGCATCTTACAGACAGTAGCAGAGAGGGGGGGAAAGGGAATTCTGACTGCCTGCTTTCTACTCCCTCTTTCTGAGGGGTCACACTGCCGTTTTTCTATCATGATATGATATAACAGTGTCTGCCATTTCTATTCTTCCTCTATCTTTTGTTTCCTAACTGGACAAGCCTCTGTCTGTATCCTCTCTTGTTCCAGTCTCTGGCTGATTGATGGGCCAAGTAATGGCCCTCCACACTGACACTTTTATTTGCAGAATTTACAGGCAAGCAGCACCTGCTGTGGGCAGATGGTTCTATCATCTCCTACAGTAGCCAGATGAGTTCATGTTTCACAAGGTACATATGGGCGCCATTTTAATCAGAATTCAGGTTAGCTTTTCAGCGGGCCTACTGCTTGCACCCATGTTTAAGAATCTATCCGTGTTTCCAACGCAGGAGTGCTGTGCATAAACATAGGAACAAGAGTGGAATTTATGGACTGCATATGTCCCTGTTCCTGTACAGAGTTATTAGCCATGTAAATCCAAGATTATGACATAATCATGTAATTTCAGCCCGTCTGTTCGCTAAACTAGTTCCAGCAACGACAGTGGATGGTCCTCAGCTCTGCAGAGCAAACTAAACGGTAGCAAGAAAGTACTCACATGTAATATCTAATGAAATAAAGGGTATTCAATTGTGATTTTGCCCCCCTGCTTCATTTTTGCTATATGAAACCTAACACTTGTTCTTTAATGATTTCAAAAAGTAATGTTCGTTTTTCCTCATGTTTGCTCATTGCATCATGTTTTTTCACAAGTTTTCTTGTGCTATATTTGTGGATGTTTCACTACATCCAAACAAGATGAAACCGTCACAGATTCTGTGGAAAAAAAGGTGTACTTTGCTTATTTTAGCATAAAAATGGCAACCAAGACAAGTCATGGGCACTTTCAGTTTGCCAGGTTGTGTCGAAAACCGAGTGTGGACTATGGACAAAGAGCTTTGGGTTTTGGTGGCATGGATGGAGCCACAGAATCACTGTGATACTTTGGTTTAATCAGTATTTCTGGATATAATTCAAAAAACCAAATCTTCTGTCAACTAAATTCAATTTTAGTTATGTAGAATGAAATCACATTAGTGGCTGCCTCAAGGCACTTTATATCGTAAGGTAAAGATGCTACAACAATACAAAGAAAACCCCAACAATCAAACTACCCTCTATTAGTTAGCACTTGGTGACAGTGGAAAGGAAAAAATGCCTTTTAACAGGAAGAAACCTATGGCAGAGCCAGGCTCAGGGAGGGGCCATACATCTCCTGTGACCAGTTGGGGGTGACGACAGTTACTTAGTTACGCTAACCTGCCATCACAATGAGACCTGTATCACATTTAGATGATGAAAACCAATAGAAATACCAATAGAAATATTTTTGTTGGCTTATTTGATGAGAGAGAAGCGTCTTATTATATTTTGTCTCCAGATGCACACCGTTCTAATGATGAGGACTTTGAAGATCCATCTTCTAATAGCTCATCTCTCCCCTAGTTATTCATTTAACCAGGGTTAAATAACCAAGTATGAGTTTTGGATCTGCCACATGAAACAGTTGAGTTGCTTCAGTCTGGGCTCAGTGAGGAAAACCTCTTCCTAGCAACCAGATTTTCTTTTTGTAGGCATCATGTGAAAAGTCTTTGAAATGGTTGATGGCTTTGACTATTGTTTTGATGCTGAATGTCTTTTGGGTACAATGGGCTGTTCATTGACAGGTCAAAAGCAAGCTTAAGATGTGCCCGACAGCATAATGGCAATTACTTTGCACCCATACTAATTGGTCATTTTGTCCATTTAAAAGAAACCTACAAAAATATGAAAATTGTACTGGAGAGGCTGAATCACATTTTATGAATCAGCTGAAACTACGTACAATAATTGGATCACTTTGTTGTTTTAATGCTTTGATATTTTTGAACTTGGATAATAATAACTATTTTCCAGAAAACATTTTTAAGCAGGTCTGAAGCAGCTTGCAGCCTTCATGTTTCCAATTAAAATAATTAGTTGATTTTTATTTCAACATGACTGTAAAATTCAAGTTAACTTTAATGTTAGATGCTGTGGAGCTACCTGGACAACTCCATTTTCGGTTTGTGCATGCTTCAGATAATTCCTCCCTGCATTAGGTGTCCATGTTCACCTAGTTGTAAAAGTTTCACTCTGTAAAAGCTTGTTTTTACAGAGTGGGTGGGGACACAGTTGTGAACTTAGTTATCTGCTACAGGCTGAGTCTTCCGGTATAGCCATGCCAAGTAAATGGTACTCAAGAGCAATCTGGTATATTTTCATAATCAATCTTGAGACTTTAAACTGCTGAAACTGTTGCAGCTTCTTCTCATTGGATTCATTTTGAAATACATAAAGCTGCTGAAGGTCAAGAAGGTGCAAAGTATGCACTTAAAACTGCCCTCTTTATAGATCTCATGTGTGAATGTGAGTAATCATGAAAACTGCTCTTTCTCAACAAATGAATGTAAACATTATGTTGGGTTGTGACATAATCTTTACTTTGCCGGTCTAACGGAGTAAAGTACACTCCTTGTAATCAGTTTATTTGATATATCTCCTTCTCTCTCTGCTCCTAGCTATCGGCGAGCCGGTCAAGTTGGAGTGGTATAACCCCCAGGGCGAACGCATCGTGGCCTCTAAGCGAATGGCGCTCCACACAGAAGCATCCAGATCCAAGCTCGTTATTTATAATGCCATCATCGAAGATGCGGGTATCTACCGCTGCCAGGCCACCGATGTCAGTGGTCACACCGAGGAGGCCTCCGTTGTGCTGGAGATCTACCGTAAGCTTGATAACACACACACACTAGCTGACACATTTACCCACAGATGCTCTGTGTTTGCTTCCTAAGGAGATTGGAACATAAGGACACGGAGAGAATAAACATCTCACATTAGCTTTTGATCACCAGGACAACCAGCTGATTCATATTCTCACCCTCTCCACAGCCACAAGCTGCGTTAGCTCTCTGTGTGTGCACATGCATCTTAGAAACCTAAGATTTCTAAGATGCATGTACCTTTGACTTTGTGTGTGAGTGTGTGAGTTAGACTGATTCTTGTGATTAAATTATAATGACGGCTAGCAATGCCACAGGATTTAGATCCTGTCAGGAATAATGAGAGATCGGGCACTGACTTACCTGCCCTGCTGACCAATCACTATTTCCTGGGCAAAACATTAAGTTTTTGTGTTGGTGGTTATAGAACTTTTTTTTTTTTTTTTTACTGATTCCATTCTAGCAGTAATCAGTGAATTTGCATCTTTAAATTGTTGTTCAGCAAGACATCCGACTGAAACCCCACTAGCTTATTGCTGTGATTTAATTTAGAAATAAAACGAGAAAAACATGTTGGTTTCACTAAGATCATCTCCTGGAGCAGGGAGCTTTGTGCCACTTAGGGAAAATTACAGTGTAGATCTAAAAAACACAAACACATGTTTTATGCGGATTTAAGTGGAAACGAATTCAAGATAACAAAGCCTGACAGGTATAAAATAGCATTTTTACACCAATAAAGTGATTCCCAGAACTATTAGCTGAAAACTTGGCATATGTGCAGTGTGTACTTAAACAGTTTGGGGACACTGGACAAGTGGAGGACAAAAGAAGTGTCAAGCCTAAAAACAACTATCTACAGCAGATGAACAGTATCTAAAAGTCATGTCCTTAAGAAAAGGACATAAATAAGAAAAGACCAGCAAAAACCCAACACAGGACCTGAGAGATGCATCTAGCCCTTCAGCTGATCCATCCACTGTTCACTGAAACATCATGAGAAAGTATTTCAGTGGAAGGGTGGCTGTCAAGGAAGGGAAACTTGGAGAAAAGGCTGATTATCAGTGGCAACAAGACTGATGGAGCGATGAATCCAAACTGGATATTTTTGATTCAGAAATCATCAGTTTATAGAGAAGAATTCAAGTGACAGGTACAACAGTGAGTGTCTACAGCCATCTGTAAAACGTGGTGGAGGCTCTGTCATGGTTTGAGGCTGCGTTTCAACCACCGGTGTTGGCGATCTTGCCAAAATTGATGAATTATAAAGACAGAATTGTATCATCAAATTTTGATCAACCATGCGGTACCATCTGGAAAGTGTTTTTTTGTTTTTTAGCAGGAAAATGATCCCAAATGCACTACCAGTGTAATAAAAACACACCTGGATAGAAATAACACAGTGGTACACTATCAGTCGTGGATCGGCCTCCCCAGAGCCCGGACCTCAACATTATTGAAGCAGTGTGGGATCATGTTGACAGAGAACAGAACAAAAGACAAAAAAGAGCTTTGAATGTCCTTCAAGAAGTCTAGAGAATTATACTTGAAGACTATGTAAAGAAATTGCAAGAAAGACTGTGTTGAATAATAAAGTTGATCACACCTAATTCACTTCCAACCTCTGTTTTTCCTTATATGCTGCATTTACATGTATGTTTGTACAGATGTCAATAAATGGCTGCACCTGTTAGCCATTTTCCAGGCACAATCCAGTTGTTAGGTGATGACATTTAAGCCCTGCTTCTGGGTCCAAATGACACTGCGTTCATTAGGGCTGTTGTCTTTTTAACATGTTTTAATTTTTTATATTGTGTTCTATTTAATCTGAACAAACCCCTAAAAGATAGGTTCACTACTCCGTACTTCACTACTCTGCTTTGTGGGCTTTATGCGTTTTGGAACATTTTAAATTCAGTTGTCTCAAAATTAAAAAGGATTTTTCTGTGGTTAATTGTACTAACAACTGTGAGTAGAATTAGCATTAGCCTGGTAATTACTGCTATTCAAGAGAATTTGGTGTCAAATCAAGGTGTGAAGTCATTTAGTGCAACAGTTTAAAGTGGGTTATAGAAATGCAATTTTTTTTATTAGTCTATTTACAAAATGCTTGCGAGAGCATGGTTTATATTAAAAAAAAGATCATAGGTAGAACTCTCTCTGTTCGCAGGTGAGAGGACAAAGATTCCAAAAGCTACAAGCACAAAAGATTACATAAGAGCCAAGTGACCTCTGAGGTGTGAGTCTTTGATCAGGAGTCTACACAAAGTTTAATTGGAGAAAACGTCAAGGTACATGGATTTGATTCCAGAGCTCACTCACACACACAAACACACACAGTTATGTGTACACACACTCTGGAAATCATCACCTGCTGTGTGGCTGCCTTTTCATCCTCTCCCAGCGAACCATTAGGGGAGACATCACAGCTTCAATCACACCTGCCACCACTCAGCCTTTGCCTCATTCAACACATAACCAATTCCCTAAAACCATTGTTTCCATGGTAACCAGGCATCACTCACTGGGGTCCTCAGTGTAGATTCCATGAGCAGCAGGCGGATGAAAACCACCCTAAAATCCAGCCAGGTGTTCTGCCAGCACACAGTCGGAACAGGCAAGGTCTCCTCTGCACGGTGCACAGACCTGCGTGCTGCAACATGTTCTACATGAAATTCATGACCTGTGGGAGACCAACTGTTGACATCTTCTCAGCAGTTGCTGACTTCTCTATGATGGCCAGATGTAATCATGCAACACAGATTGTCAGATCAGTTTGGAATTAAAAGCTGGTCCACAGTCTGATGAAGTTCATAGACAAAGAGAGCAGTAGCTAGCAATGAGTTAGTGACCAATCTTGTGCTAACTCACATTAAATTTAGTACACACATGTTCCCTGAGATGGCAACTAATTAATTCAGGGATCCTCTGATTCATTTTGTTCCACCAAAGCCATAGTGAGGTTAGTGTTACTGATTTTAATTAGAACTTTAAAATCTAAAAGCAAATCTTGCCATGAAATTTTGACATTTGAGTCCTAAACAACAAGAAAAGTTAAGTAACCAATTTGCTTTTTATCTATAGTCTATCTATAAAATGTGTGCTTCTTATGCGCTATGGTTTATGGCCAATTAGCTACAGAAAGTGATACTTGGGAAATTTTAGCAAGATAACATATTTAACACTGATGCTCTCCATAAGAACATTATCTGGTTAGCATGTACATTTGTCAACGTGAGAATGTAGCATGCTAGGATTGCCATTTAAGCAAAAACATTGCTGTTCTGTGTGCTGTGCCTGCTAGCTTGATTTCTGTTAGTACTTCAGTGTAATGCAGTATGGTTGCTATTATATTAGCACTACAGTTTGAGCCACTCCTATTTTTTTTTTCATTTTCTGAACAAGTAGACAGTCATATTTGTGGAGGTTTTTCAAAGTTGTCTTTAGTGACCGCCAATAAGCTACCGTATTCTTAAGGGAGAGAAACAGGGTAAATTACAAAGAAACAGACTGAAAATGAGTTGCAACAGGTCTTATGGACTGATGAATCCAATCGTGGTGTTGGAGATCTTGTGAAACTGATGGAATTACAACCACAGAAATGTACCATCACATTTTGATCCAACATGCAATACCATCTGGAAAGTTTCTGGTTGGCAAAAATAATCCCAAACACACTGGCAATTCAGTAAAATCAAAGCTGCATAGAACAACACACAAAGGAACACTATCAGTCATTGACTGGCCTCCCCAGAGCCCGGACCTCAACATTATTAAAGCAGCATGGGATCATGTTGGCAGATGAACAGTTAAACTTTGAATATCATTCAAGAAGCCCGGAGAACTATTCCTGAAGACTATTTGAAGAAATCACAAGAAAACCTGTCTATGACAGTTCAGGCTTTGTTGAAGAATAAAGGTGGTCATGCCAAATATTGACTATGATTGTTAGAAAAACTCTGTTTTTACTGTATACGATGTACATCCATAATGTTTTAATAAATAAAGTTTCAATAAAGCACTACAGCTATTTCTCTACCTGTTGAGCATGGCATGTTTTGTTCTTATCTGAAATATCAGCTTAACCATGATTGTCTGTCAGCTGTCACATTTCGTGAACCTATGCAACTTCTTTAGCAGTAAATTCTTCTGCTAATGAAGAATGACGAAGTGCAAGGTCACATGTACACATGTTATCTAGCTGTTAGTAGCATAGTAATTGTCATTCTCATGTCCTTTTACTCACCGAAAATAGTTAGTAATCCCTCCTCTGTTGCTGACTAAAATGGGATCCATTAAGGCCTATAATAGTGTTCCACCCTCCACACCATCAGGGTATTTATATTGTACTGCAAGCAGTTTACCTGTACTTGTTAGCATAACCAGACTTATGCAGTCAAAATAGTATAAGTAATGTAAGCATCAAAGTGATTCTTATTTCAAGATAAACCCTTTACTTTCACAAAAAGATGAAAACCTATTTTGGTGGCAAAAGCCGCAACATCAATTAGCTGGTGTAATATGGTGCTGTTTTCAACCGTATTCAGTGACAGAAAATTCATAGTCATTATAGAGTGAGCCAGTACAATGTCTAAGCCTTTCATTTCCTGTTAGTTTATTAATGGACAACGCAATAATGCTGCACAAGCTCATTTTCCAAAACCAGCTAATTTGGCCGGAACACACAGAAACAAATCTGTCTCACATTTGAGGCAGGTCCAGGGAAATTGGCTCGTCAGCTTATCAGACAGTTATCTTTGCAGTGATGTGTCTACGAACAACAGCAAAGAAACTCCAGAGTACTGAGTACATTCTCAATTCGCCAGTGTCAAGTGTGCAGTAGAGTGTTACTCCAGAGAGGATGTTACCCTTACTGATTCTCTTGTAGAGCAGCACGACTACAAAAGAGACAGGAAATGGATACAAACAGAAGGAACAAGGGACACCAGAAGTGTTCAAACCTGAGAGGGAGGCAGAGGGGGAGAAAGCAGATTTTGCAAATAAAAAGAACACATATGGAGGGGAGGGTGGATGATAAGAAGCCAACGGAGTGAATGACAAAATCACGCAAAGGCATCCTTGAAGTTAATGAAGACACTGAGATGCCAGACACGTTCACAGGCGGAGGATGCAGCCGGGGAGTGAAAGCTCATTTTGGGGAGCAGCCTGGCATAAATCACAGAGCAAAATGCTAATGCTGAAGCCTCACTAAGGGAAGGGACTGATAGAGGAGCTGTAGCTGATTTATTCACACCCTCACAATATAGCACGCTGGTGATAGCAGGTGGTTGCGGCGCTAGCAGAGCCAGCCCGAACACACATCAAAAGCCAAGGAAAGTGGGGTTCGACGAGAGCTCGCGTGAGATCTTTGTGAGGAAATGCTGGTCCAAGAACGGCGTCCTCGTAAAACACCCAATGTTTGCCAGGAAGAGGACACAGCTTTAAACAAGCACCAAGGGGAACCTATTAAAGAATGCTGAAACCAAGATAGAGTGAATCAAAGCCTGCCTGTGCTTTTGTCAAATTTTGCAAACAGTAAGGCTGCAGAGTAACTCTGCTCATTGATTCTTTTATGACTGGCAGCAAGTTAAAGCGAGTTACTTTTTGCTGTCACCTGGTGCTGTTTCATCACACTTGCCTTATCTGTGTCCCAGAAAAACAGTGAAAGAGGGATTAAGCTTTTGCTTTGTTTGATTTTCAGAGTAAAAGCACATCGTCAGTTTGCACTGTGCATAATTTTTCTCCTGCGTGTCTTTTCAAATGCTTTCGGTGGGAACCGATGGGCATTATTTGACATGACAGCTATGCTTAATAATGTGGTTGTTGTGCACACAAGGGGTGTTATTGAGAATTCAAGCACTGAATGTCAACAGTGAATGTGTGCATGCTGGGTTTGTATAATATTATCATTTTGAAATAGTCCTATGGATAGCAGTGTTGGTCTGTCACACTGACACAATGATGTCACCTGTTGTATGTGTCACCTCAAACTCTGGGTTTTTTATGTTTGTAGTGTCTTGGATGAGGTGGATCTGATTGGCAAATTTCACATTCGCTGGTTCTTCAGACATGTTCTTCGGTGGTTCTTCGCCTTCTATCCTGTCTGTAGTCTGTCCTTCCCTTTGTTGGTTTGTTAATCCAAAAAAACTGGACTTCTACTGGATCCCCAAAGAAAAAAATAAATAAAAACAAAAACCCCAAAACATTGATGTCATACTCAGAATGAATTCCAGCATTGGCAGTCGTTCTTAACTAATCTTATGTTAAATCTGCTTAACTCAGATTTGTTGTTGCACCCAATAAAACGTTGTGGTAACATGGTTTATATAAAAAAAAACAGTTTGTCATAGTGGAAAAATTATGTTCTTGCTCTCTTTCATTGCTGTTTTTTTTTTTTTTTTTACTGTGGAGCCAGGTGATGCAATACCATAGAGCTGTGGCTAATTTAGAATGACCACTTAAGCTAGTCGTCAGCCTGAATTGGAAGCCATCTGCTGTGCAATGTCAATGCTAACTACTGTACCGCCATACCACCCGCCACCAATTATTGGATAAGAAGTAGAATGGGTGGTTACATTTGCAAAAAAGATCAAATGTTCACTTAAATTATGAAGTTATTTAAGAGAAACAGGAACTAGTGCAGGGGTGGGCAACTCCAGGCCTCGAGGGCCGGTGTCCTGCAGGTTTTAGATGTGTCCTTGAACCAACACAGCTGATTTAAATGGCTAAATTAGCTCCTCAACATGTCCTGAAGTTCTCCAGAGTCCTGGTAATGAACTAATCATGTGATTCAGGTGTGTTGACCCAAGGTGAGATCTAAAACCTGCAGGACACCGGCCCTCGAGGCCTGGAATTGCCCACCCCTGAACTAGTGGATAGCAGCTATTAAGTCATCGATATCAGCGTGTTGTTTTTTTTCCCATTTTTGCAGAAATGTGATAATGTGGTGCTTCTGTGCTAAAATCACAGATGGCTTTTTTTCCTTACCATCAGATCCGTTTGCAAATTAGGCTATAAATTGATTCAGATGTGCTACTTGACTTCATGATTTCAGATAATGGCTGCATTTTTTCTTGTATACTTACAAATTCAAGAGTTGTATTCTCGAAACAAAAAAGCTGTTGTACCTTTGCAGGGACTGTTCTTGCCTAGCCACAAGATGAGCAGCTAGTAGGTCACCTTAACACGTAAACCCATATTATCAAGAAATACAGCAAAGTACATTAAAATGTCCTTCCTCACAGGATACAGCCAAGATGAAGACAAGTGGAAGGAAACTATTTTTTTAAAGCTCTAACTTTACGTTTGGTCTCCAAATAGTCTAAGTTAAGAGGGCAGTAAAAGCGCAACAATTTCTGCTTATTTTCCTTTTGATGTTCAGACCTGCAATAAATTGTCTGTTCTGAATGCTCAGAGGGGGGAAAAATCTGTTCAATCTTCATCTTGTTTGATCTTGCAGAGAGGCTGACATTCCAGGATGTTCAGTCACCGCAGGAGTTCCGCTATGGTGAGACAGCAGAGGTGGTGTGTGACGTCATTAGCTCCCCGGTGCCCGTGGTGGTGTGGTACTACCAGGACAAAGAGATCACTGAGGAGCACCACAGTAAGTTTTGCCCCCCCCTGATTTCACGTATAGGCTTTTTTCATTACATTTCTTGGTGCTTTTTTTTAATTTTTATTTTTAATTGCCGTGGGAAATTACATCCTACTGCTCTGTCATTTGCAGTGACCAAACAAAAAATGGCTTGTTAGGTTAGCTCAAAGGTATTCAGAAGGCCTCAAGATCAGGGACACAATATAAAGTTATGTTTTGGGATGTGAAGTCTGAATTACAGTAGGTAATCAAAAATCAGTATCAATGACTGTTCTTTAAAAGTAATTGAGTTGTAATTGCCCAAAATTTGAGAGGCTTTATACTGTAAAAATATAAATAAAAGCAGAATCCAGTTTTTCAAATCTTGTGAGCACAAAACAGAAAACATATCAAGTGTTTAACGTGAGAAAAATGCACCATTCTAAGGAAAATATTTGCTCATGTTCAGTTTGGTGGCAGCAACTAGTCTCAAAAAAAGCTGCAACAGGGGCAACAGGGGCAGCAAAGGGCGATTAAGTGATGCTAAAAAGAAACAACTGCAGGAACATTTTGCAAGTGATTAGGTTAACTGGTAACAGGCCAGTAGCATATATAATATAAAGTTTTTGTCCACTGAGAGTAGTAAAGAACAGTTTTCTACTTTGTGCATGAATAACATGATACATCGTTCCTGTCAATGGTATCACGCTGATTGAGTTGCACGCCCACAAATGTGCAAAGTCCCAAGGAGAAGAAGATGGCTAAAAAACACAAGTAGGAGCCTGCTGAAAACTACCTGCCTAATACCTAATCCCTTTAGACTACCATGTTAAAATGTCATTTAGTTTATTTAGTTGCAGCATCTATGGCAAAGTTCCCCCTTTGTAAGACCTGTACTGGGATACATTAGAAATAACACACAAATATTTAACTGTATTAGACTAGTGCGTGACCAATACAGGAGACCGATAGCAGTATTTTGTATTTTTTTTCTTTCAGACACACAGAAATACAGTTTCCTAGCATTGGTTATATGTCGTTATTCATTTTCTCATCCTCTGGCTAAATCTGCTTAAGTTATCTGTTTTTTGTTTATAAGCATATAATGTATCTGTTTAATCATGTGTTAAAGGTAAATTCCTGTTAAAATATATACATATATATATATATATATATATATATATATGTATATATATATATATATTTATTTTGTGTTTAAGTGTGAAATGCTTTGGATCAAATCATCCCAAAGTCTCTAGTCAAAGAAAGTACTTGGATAAAGTACCACTGATTAAGTGTGAATAGTCAGTGTGTATAGTGATATTGAAGATTTTAGTAATTTATGGTAATAATAAAAGTTGCATGTGAGTGATAATCTCAAAAGGATTGCACGACAAATGTAAATATGCCAAAAACACTTAATTATTGAGAGGAAAAAAAGCTTGTCAGTCTCAGCCTGCCCAACTGTTTCTCTCTCTCGGTCATTGAAAAGGCTCACTAATGTGGCAAAAATTCAGGTCTCTGGGAAATGCTATTCCCTTCTTTTGTGTGGATTCACAATAAGACAAAGGTCTAAAATTCTATGAATAGAAACCCCATCAGCCCTGGAGGGAGGCGTCTAACTCAGACAGAGACGATGTTAACAAGCAGCTGAGAGGACGGATTATTGAGCAGTTGGATGGCGACATTCGAAGATACAGCTTCCCATGAGATAAAATGCAAACCCACACCCTGCATCTTTTGGGAAAAAGCCAGCTAATGGGTGTATTTATGTGGCACTATTGTCTATCATCTTCCATCCTATTCGAGGGAAGGCTGATGTATGTCATTTATGAAGCTCTTTCTGGTAATACCACCCTTTTCAGCGCTAATAGTGCTAAATGTCAGAAGAGTAGTCTACTTAATATTAAAAGAAAAGAAAGATTCACTTTCAGTAACAGTCTTCCCTGATAGAAAGCAGGTGCTGCAGTTAGAACCAGCAGACTAGGACTCATTATTTCATCTTCGCCTCTTCCCTGATTTACAACTCTACACCGCTTCCCTGTCCTCCTTCCAGACAAAACACACGGCTGAACAGATTAGAAAGAGTGACCCCTTGAATCTGTCATGGTTTTTAATTGAAATTCAAATCTTCAGCAGCAAGGTAATGATGAAACATGGAGAAGAATGTTTTTTTTCCTTTAATCATTTCACTCTAATTACGCTTCGTGGTTATAAATATATTTGCTTGGGAGAAATGAGATAGAGGCCGGAGCAATCCAGGCCAATCTCCCAGTGGCCACAATAGGAGACTGTGTGGAACTGTAATTGTGCAAGTGTTTATCTGGGTGGACTTTATCAGGTAAATGTGCTGAAGAGAAGATTGACAGTCTAACTACTGAAGAGTGGAGATGGCAATTTTCTCCTGCTGTTTTTCTAACTTTCTTATCTCGCTTCTCTCCCTATCATACGCTGTTTTTCTTTTGTTATTTCCACTCTCCCTTTCTGCCTTTCTCCGGCTGTCCTTCTGTCCTCCTTTTCACGTGTGCTGTGAAGGCAGGTTCCAGGTGTTGCCAAACAACAACCTGCAGATCCATCAGGTGACCAAGGCTGACGAGGGTGTGTACCGCTGTGAAGCCAGCGTAGAGGCACGCGGGGAGATCGATTTTGTGGACATTGCAGTGGTGGTCAATGGTGAGTGAGGATTTTTTAACATTTACTTGAATTCGTGATGACATTCTGATGTACAACAATAACAGATTGTTTAAGGTTATTTCCAGGATTTTATGGGCAAGAGCAATTTTGAGGTCTAGCTGCCAACGGACCACAATAACCAAGATTTCTGCAGTAAAAAATCAAGTGTGGTCTACTGGCATCTTCAGGGAGGACACAAAACTAAAATCAGGGTAAATGGGCAAGGACGTGCAGACTGAGATTCAGTTCACCCAAATAAAAAATATCCATAGTGCTAAAAACTTTGTTTTTCCTAATAGTCAGTGTAACGGCTACAAAACAGCTGACAGTTTAGTGCTGTAAAGTCTGAACATACATACAGATACGGCACAGTGCTGCTTGTTTAGCAGTTGGAAAGTTGTTGTAGATTAAAATAGACACATTGCTGATACATGCTGACATATCGGGGTGCCAGAACTTCAGTGCAATTTAACAGGGACGTTTTTGTGTGCATCTGTGCTCAGTATAGCTTGACAGTTGGGGAATTTGTCAGTGACAGATTGGGAAAAGTTTAGCAATGTGGATAGCAAGAAAAATTAGCTTTTTTAATGGATTAGGGCGATGGAGGGATTCCCCTGCTTTAATTTCTGCCTCAGCGCTTCCAAGGGTGTGCTGGAGTTGTAACAGTGGTAGAATTTTAAACTTGATACCAGTAACCAGGAAAAAACAAATCACAAAAATTATGAGGCCTTTAAAACAAAAGATTACAACAGCAAAGAATAACAAGGGCAACACTGTGTTGTGTATGTCTAAAGTGTCCAAATATCCAAGTGTAGTAACACAGGTATAAGATACGGTCACTCTGGAAGTACCGCCCTTGCTTGACTTACCCCCCAATAAATGGTTATTAAAGGAATTCAGCTGTACTCATTCCAGCTACAGGTCCCCAAACGAGTTCGGTATTGTTATTTTTCATCATAAGTCCTCTGAACTGAGATTGGGTAATTTGTGTGACTGCTGGCTTCCTTGGATATAGTAGCTGTGTCCAAGGGTTCCTCTACAGGATTAAATCCGGATTCCTTGTTACTCATGGCCACAATGGCACGCACATAAAGTACCATCAAGAGATGATTGGGCAGACATTTAGTTTAATTCAATTCAGTTCAAATCAGTTTTGTTTATATAGCATCAAATCAGGAGGAGTCAGCTCACGCCACTTTATGTTGTATCATAAAGGCCCTATAATAATACAGAGATAGGAGAAGGAAAAACTCGCTTTAAACAGGAAGAAACCTCAGAACCAGGCTTGGAGAGGGACAGCCATTTGCTGCGACCGGTTGGGGGTGATGACAGTTACTTAGTTACTCAAAATTGCCATCAACAACGAGACCTGTATCACATTCAGATGACATACCCTCTCTAATCCTACCGGTTGAAGGGAGGAAGACAAATTCAAATGAGACGGAGATGTCTCATTTGAATCTCAGAGGATTCTCTTAGATAGTGCAAAAATCAAAAAAACTAAATCACCAGTATTATTAGACTGCTGGGCATCTGTGCTGTGGGTGACTTGACATCATATTTGGACTGGTACTTATTTAGTGCTTTTCTAAGTGCTTGCTTACTGCAAGCCTCATTCAACCATTCACACAAGTGCTTTAATGTTAACCAATACTTTAACCAATACTTTAATGTGTATCCAATACTGATACTTTGACTTGGAGACTAAAGGAGCCAGGAACTGAACCACCAACCACTTTTGTTTCATAGCTATTAGCCAACATTGTACTGACTACAAACTCAGCTGAAGAGTAATTGTGATGATGGAACTTTAAAGGAAGCTTTGCAGATTTGCAGACCATGCTCCTGCACACATAGTATCAATAGATTAGCATACATTAAGGTATGAGTTTCCTCTCTGCAGTATTGTTGTTGTTGAACGTCTTTCATTCTTTTTATTTTTGCACTTACAAAACCTTAAGGGTTCCAGGTGCCCAAGGTTAAAAACATAATACCTGATCAAGGTTAGATTAGCAGTACCTTTTCTCTATGACTGCAAAAAAAGATAAAATATAACAAGGTATCATTCGTATAATTAATTAGCACTAATTTGGTTCCTTTAATTTTTTTGTTTTCCAGTTTGTTGTTGTTAAGTCTGGAGACCAGGGGTAAAATAGCTGCATCCTGTAAGCTGTCAGTTTGTTAACAGTTACTTAAGATTAGTAGAGTATTATAGCATGAAGCTGACATATTTCACTGAGTGTTTGCAGAGTTTTGATCATCTGCAGAGTGAAGGCAGTGACTCTGAAACAGCTCCTACAGTCGTGCAGCCACTCAGATGGAAATTCATGTTGAATGCATGGACCTGTAGTTGTAGTATCAGAAAATAGCTGTCAGCTGTGACAGATTCAGTTTCAGTGAATTATAAATACTTACTAGCTGGTCTACTGGCTACTATGGGGTGTGGTTTTAGTTTGTAATTCTCTCTGTTCTTTAGTATGATTGAAAATTTTAATTAGCGATGCCTTCGGGCTCTGTGGCCCCAAAAATCGAAGGATGTCATATTAATTTTCTCATTTGTCCTCATTTACCGTGAGTCACCTGAGACTGTTGAGATGATTGAAATGTGATTTTACTACGGCCACAAGCATCTTGTAACGGTTGAACAGCTGCAGTATTGTCTCTAACTATGTAATTCTCTCACTCCTAATGTAATAGCAGATCAAGCCTCCGCCAAAAACTATGAATTGCATTCAATTTAGCACACCACTTACCTCACTTCTGAGGAAGATCCAATAAGCTTGCTCAATGAGGCACGACCTATTATTGCAGCGACACGACACTCGCCATGTGGTGCTGAGACGACCAGACCTCGCTAAGCATCCTAACTCCGTAAGGGAGCCACACCCAGAGGGAGATGCATTAAAGTGAACTTCACTTTGCCTCCAAGAGACTTATTCTGCAAGTTTGTGAAGACTTTTAACATTTTGCATGAGTGAGACAAAAGCTGCACCATTTGGTCCTCATGAAATAGATAAAGCACTTAGAGCTAAATAAGTCGTCTTGAAACTAATGAGTTTTGGTACGGTACCACTAGACTAGGGGACATCTGTTACACCAGCGCTTTTGTCTCCTTTTTTTCTGAGCACTCGAAATGTTCCCTTAAAGCTGTCCACCTGGAAGTTAGGAAATGAAACTGGATGATTCTGATGCAACTTCTCATTCACAATATAAACTGTATGTAAAAGTGGGAACGAACAATGATATGTCCTCCATTAAGATGTTGTCTACCATTTTAAATCGTCAAGTCACATTCATTTTATTGAACAGGTATGTGAGGAGCGAGGAATGCTCTTTCATCAATAGAAAGAATTTGAAACTAGTGATTAAGCTAACCTGAGGAGTCGCTACTTGCTAGTCATTAGAAGGAATGCAGGTTTATGGCACTGACCAAACTGACCAAAATCCAAAGTACTGTCAAATGGGGCTCAAATGTTACTTTACTCTCTCTGGTGCAGAGCTGGGTTGTAAACCCTCTGCTATTATTGGCAGTTTGGACTAAACTGACCACTGTTGGCCATAAGCATTGGGAAAGAAAACCACCAAACATGCCTATGCTGGTACACATTGGGTAGCGTGAACTCTGGGGATATGTGGTTAAGGGCAAATTCTTTTTTTTCCATTTGGGCCTCAAGCAGGTATGCATACCCATATGGGGCTTGAACTCAGAAAACCCTTGTGGGGATCCAAATTAAAAAAAAACTGCTGTGAAGCCTGCATGAAGTAACTGTGGATTTGTCCTGTCCACACAGCCCCACCATGTGAGGCCAACATATGTCCGACATTTCTTAAAAGTAAGGGGCCCACTGTGGGGCTCGTGGGTCTACATAGACTGGTCTCACATACACCCCAAAGGTGCACATTTGCTAGAAAGGTGCAGTCATTAATCTAGTTAAGCTTCGGTTGCTCAGCTGATACCTGTCCACTTATGTTCCCTAATTATAGCAAGCTAAAACATTCGCTGCTCTCTTTCTATCTCACTGCCAGTCACTCCTCACACCAGGAACAGTGTGTGTGGTAGTGCTGCTTTTATTCCACAGTTGTTTGTCTCTGTTTAAAGTCTGTTATGACCTTTGTACATAAACTGACCAGCTTTAAACAATAAATTTACCTACTGGCAAATGACAAACAAAAGACCTAAATAGCTTGGTACTTAATTCATAAATTTGTGGAAACCAAAACAAAGCTGGGAAAACAGTACATTCGCTGGGTCACTTAAACCCCTCCTGCCTCAGTAAATGTTAATTCTGCTCTCTGTCTCAGCAGGTTGAGTAAATCAAACCATTGTGTGTTTACAGCTGCATGGCCTCCAAGTAGTGTAGAAGATCTACTATTGCAAACTGATGTTTTTCTTGCAGAACTTCTCAAACTGCCATCATGGTATTTAGTTCTGAGATAGCAGTGGTTCAGAGAGACTTTTAGTTAAGCCTCTAGCATAAAAGAGTTGGTCTGAAGGTAGAAAAGATAGAGAGGGCATTTGCTTAAATGTCACCTAGTGTCATGGGGCAGACAAATAGTACAAGCTCCCCATCTTTTTTCTGTAGAAAGTGAACATGTCATCCACTCAGCTCTTCACAGTAATACTTAGAGATCTGAAAAACTGCTGCTCTGCTTCTTTTCAACAAAATCTATGTTAGTATGCAAAGTATCCAAGAACAAAGCAGTGGATGTGCTGCCTTGTGGTTCCTCTGACATCTCTATCTGACTTACATCCACGTTTTCTTTTTTCCTGATGGTGTAAATAGTCCCTAAGGAGTTTTCTAAAGTGTACGAGGCACTGTACAGTTGAACTATGGAAAGCCATATATCACCCATACCATAGCTTTTACTCTCAGTTATTTGAACAAGCAAACCTGTGCATTCCAGTTATTTCCATTTCAACCCCTTAAGCTACATATCTCATCTGAAGAGCTATTTTTGTAGGCAGTGGAAGAGGCTAGAACTTGAGTCTTGTTTGATCCCAAAAACACTGCCTTTCATTTGTAGAGCATTACACTTCAGTAGTGTTGACTAGGACTAGTCCCTTCCTTTGCAGCTGTGAAACCAAATTAGAGCAAGAAGTACTATTTGTGCAAAGATTTTCCAAAGTAAGCCACAGGGGCAGCTAGAAGATCTACTGTATTGACACCTTGCATTGGTCAGACAACACAACCAGATGGAGATTAAGTAGATTGCTAGGGGCCTCAGGTGTGTCAATGAGTACAACAGGGTCCATGTTTTATCTGTCAGCTACAGACTGTAAACGGTTTCCTGTTGTGATGCCTGGGGATTTGGCAGACACAAAGTAAGACACAAACTGTGGCGAAAAAAGGTAGAAACACAGTTCTTCTGTGTTTATAGAATTCTGAAAAAAGAAGAAGAAGAAATGATGAAGAACTAAACTGATGCAGCTACAGGGCATGTTTGGATTCATCCTAATTTCTAATGCTAAATTATCAGTGTAACATGGAAAACTTGAAACACTCATTTGTGCCCAAATAAGACTGGACGTTGATTCTTATCCAACATATAGTTACAGCCAACAATGAAAAGAAGCTAAATCTGGACACATCTATATAAAACTTCATTTGAACTGCTTTTTGAAATGTCATACTAGCTAGTTTCATCCCATTTCTTGCTATGGTTCATTTTTTAACACCTTTCACTCTGTTGCATGTGCAAGTTTCACCTTATTTCTGAATTCTGCTTCACAACCATTCTAGGTCATAAACTACTTGAATAAAGTGATGGATTTTTGCAGCAAGTTATGAGCGGTCTCTCTGAAAAAAGGAGCAGGAAAAAGTGAAACCAGTGGCAGCCTGTGTGGTACACTTATTTACAATTAGTCTGCCATCAAAGACCAAAGGTCAATCCACAATGCTCATGTGCAAACAACTTTAGCAACTGACCTCACAATTTTCACAAGTGCCAGTCTTTGCTAATAGGACACAATCAACAGACACTATAGGATGAAATAAACAGAAACTGTAAGATGAAATACAAACATGCTGTACAACTCCCATCAAATATAGTAAATCAGAGTTAACCAACCTGAGCCCTCAGAATGAGTTTTCACACATTACTTTGCTGTATTCAGACAGGAAAATTGGGAAAAAGGATGGCAATGTTTACATTTTCAACATGTATAATTTCAAAATTGTATCAATGCGTATCCATCAAAGTAAATCTTATAATCCATTCATTTAAGCTTTATATTTACTTAATCAGAATATTTTTCTGAATGAATAACAGCTCAGTTTAAAGAGGGATGAATGAACACTTCATGTTTGAAATAAGTTTTAAAAGCCCTTAGGCCAACCTTCAAGTACCTTGCCAACAATGTTCCTTCTAAGGTGCGCGTGTGCGCAATTGCGCACTGCTGGCACGGTCTCTGCACACAGAATATCTGCGTTGCGCAAAGAAAAAAAAAATCAAACCTCAATTGAAATTAAAATTAAAACTTTAGCAATTCTGTTTGGCAGTGTTAGTCAGTAAGTGACTGGCTGCTCCCATATGGGATTAGAATGATGCCACCTTATCCCATAGTCCAGAAAGTAATGCGATTCACATTCGTATATACGCAGCTAATCAGCGTTGTTGACAGGCTATGACAGCGTCCTTATGTGCCGACACCGGTGTTTTAGCTAGCAAAGCAGCGTGCCTGATGTGGAGTGAAGCCATGTTAATGACAACGTGCACAACCATTGGAGATGTGAGCGGGACAGACGGAACAATTGACGGAAAATATGTGGACTTTATACCAGTTTTAAATTGTGTTGATAGGCCACGTAAAACCAGAGTTATGATAAAAATATATGCAATGTTTGGTTTTCTTCTCACAGGGTTCCAAAGCCCTGTGAGCAAAAACAACACCAGAAAAACCCACCTTTTCCTATTGGTGGAAAAATGTACCATGTGGACCAATCAAAAAATGATATGGCAACATGGCATTTAGTTGTTTAGGAAGGGGGAAGTTTTAGGAGTGATGGCAGTGTTTAGAGATGTGAGAGATTTACAACGTTTAGTGCGAATCTTGTGTAGTTAGTGTGTAGTGTAGTCAATAGTTTTGTTGTGTGCGTCAGAACAATGAGGCGACTGCTGAATGTTACAGGTGTTACAGGAGTGACACATCTCCTGTTGTCAGGTCTGCAGGTATCAGGCTGTTGTTCTTCCTTATCTCATAGTGGACAGAAATTATTTTTTGGAGTGGCACAAATGATTTGTGTGGCATCAAATTTGATGCAGAACACCTGATTGTTCTGTAAATAGTTTGAAATGTTTATTTAAAAAAAAAATGCCTTGGCTGCATTTTTAGGTAAACAGCTGCAAAAACTGTTGTTTGCATAACTCAGTTACTTTTTTGAAGAAGTAACTATATAATTAATTGCCAAACATTGGTCTTTATATACTGTATTTTGCAGACAGAGTTACAGAACTCTCTCCCAGACCAAAGACTCATAATACAAGTCAGAGCTTTATTTAAAAAAAGAAAAAAGAAAGTTTTGTTTTCAAAATTGGAGTTCAAGTTATTTTTACTTCCAATAGTGTTAACATACTAAACAGGTCATGAACAAGATTTTTTTTAAATTTTGATAGTAAGTGGGCTAAAGCAGTTAATTAAAAGTAGTCTAACATAAATGTAAATGCTGTAATTTGATTATTTTAATAAACCATGTAACTTGGATGGATTCGATGCTGGCGTGAACACACGTCTGCTGTTGCTCACAGTGGTCCAAGGGACGCTCAGGGAGTTTGTGTGTCGCTCAGACACATGAAAAATTAGAGGGAACATTGCTTGCCAACTTTATTATATAGACTTTGCCAGCAGAAGCATCTTATTTAGTGACATTGTCAAGGAAACCAAAACAAAGGTTTCCAGCACAGTGCAGGCATGCTCAGGAAAAAGAGTATTTAGCGTGTTTTGTCCCAAAATAATGTTGATTATTTCATTGAGTCATTTTATGTATATGTGAGATTGCCTCTTGAATTAGTGCATTTTGTTAAAAAAGCAGTCAAACAATATTTTTTAGAGTTTCTGCACAAAATTGTAAATTTTATTCCTGAATTGGTTTCTGCACATCCAGTTACCAGCTGAGATGATTGGCTGATTGAATGCCGCAGTGTCTTTTTAGTTAGTTTTTATTGTGAAGTACAATTGAACTTGATAACCATCTTCAAGTTGGGCATTGCGCTTTTATATTCAGCATGCAGCAACAATACGTCATGCTGTTCTTTTGATTTAGCACGTCAGAAGAAGTGTCTGCTCTATTTCAGCAACATGTTAACAGACATTACTTTAGCCAGTGATGCAGAACAACATTTTCTTTTCGAGAAGCAGAGCTGAAATAACTTACTGTATACTCCCCTACCAATGTGAAGTCATAAATATTCATGTGTCAGTTGATAAAAGAGTGGTTTCTTCCCCGCAAGCATGCAGCAAATGAAGCTCTGCTGACCTGCTGCAGCTCCCAGTCTCCAGCGTATCATCAAAGCAGACCATAGATGAAGATGATGGTGTATCGAGAGAAGGAGGCTACCCGCTGAATGGCTAATCAACCTGAGGGCAAAAACAGCTTGGTGACTAGAAGAATGTAGAACATTTCAGGAAGTGATCTCAAAAGTATCCACATATGAGTCAAGGAAGCTTTTCATTGACTATATTTAACATAATTTAAAGAAAAATGCTGAAAAGATTCAATAGAACAGAAAGTTACTTACAAACTCACAAAGTTGTAAAACCAAATCAAATGAAAATATAAAGCACAGTTGCATAACAGCTTGAGTTTCATTTTGTAATTTCCTTGGCACATTTTCACCATTTATTACTTTTGTTTATTGCTTTCTGTCATGGTTTGTGAAATTCACTTACTATAATTTATTGCGGTTAAAAGTAGTTTGCAGCCTTCCAAAATGAGCTAAAGCTGTTACCAAAATTTAAAGGAACTTCCATAACATGCATATACTTTGTTGAATAGATATCAACTAAACTTAAATATAGAGCCAAGATGGGGAACATCAGCCTGTTAAGTCTTTACTAACACATCATAACTGCTGTGCGTTATTATATTTGGCAGCATGGGAAAAGGCAAAGCCTTTTGAGCAGTAAGATAACAATAAGACATGTCAAATATAAAAGAACAGCAGGAAAAATCTAAAAAAAAAAATACCATACCCCTGGAAAAATGCTGACCCCTGGTGGTGAGCAAGAGTTTGCACCATCTATTTACACTAAATGTTACAATATGTGTCTTAAGTGAACTTAAGACAAATTTAGGACAATATGGTAAAACCCAGAGAAAGTCCAGTACTGCTCGGTATAGGTTCAGTAAGTATAAGCACTACAAAGCGGGCCTGTATTGTAGTGGTTAACACATTCACCTAACACAAATCTGGGAATAAATCTACAGGAGGAGGTGTATGTGGAACTATGTCACTGTGGTGAGCTCTAATGAATAAGGAAGTAGCTTTAAGGGGCTACTAAGCTAGTTAGCTTCGTAGGTTGTGGTAGACAGAGTTTGTTGCACTTGAATGGAGCCAGACTGTAGAATGTATATGAAGGACAGATGTCAAGTTTGAAGATGAAATCTGCATGGTTCCTCCTCTAGCTCATCTAGCTTCAAAAATGATTTTAAATATATTCATGTTTATGGGACAATGACCCCCCCTTCTGATTGATTTGTGACCTGTGAACACATTCAGTCACAGAATTTAGTGTCTGCTTTTATAAACCATAAATTACAAAATGCACAGCAAGAAAATAAATACATTTTCAAAAAACTTCTTTCCAATAATTCCACTTTCCAGTAATTTTTGGATTACTTGGTTCAGATTGTAGTGTTCGGCACTGTCATCTGCCACTTGTATTCGTTTTTAACACTTTAACACAGATTTTCATTCATCTCTGACCCAATAGCCACAACAGCCAGTTTCTATAGCAACTGATGATGATGTAAAATGGAAATAACTTTCTGATTTTTTTTGCCTGCATTCTTCCTCAACAAATCCAATTAATTGTGGGTTCGCTCACTCAAACACGAAGCCCCACAATTTTCTCCCTTTGAGCTGTCAGTGAAACTACTGGCTGTGTCCTTCAGGATCACTTACATGATTTTGCAGCAACATCAGTCAAAGCTGCTTCGCGTGCAATAAGGGAATATAAATACCCATCTCTGTTACATTACATTCCCAGTTGTAAATCAGGGCTGGTTTGACTCCAACTTGTGTGTTAATCTAGAAAACGAAACAAATCCTGAATAGAGAACCCAGCAGGGGTCTCGTCTCAAAACACTGACTCGCTTAATTTGTAGTAGGTGTAATACAGTCATGACATTAACCAAGAAGATTTCACAACTTCTAAACACGGGCTATCCTGACTTTATTGAAGCTAATTAGAGGGCTAACAGAAAACAAGTCCTCCAGATCCTGCATTTAAAATGAGTCATCTTTAAATACGTTTTCATGTATTCTCACATTGGTGGGCATGTCTGTGAACCTCGCATTATCTCGCCCAAGCCTCTGAAGTTTCAAGCATATGACTAATACATGAAGAATTCATAAAGCTTGCCAGATTCTTTTTGGATGCTTAAACCCTGTTGCTGATTTGCTCTTTTGAAGTCTTCTTGCTTGGCAGTTTGTCTCATTAACAGGCCTGTTTCAACAAGGCCCGCTGATGTGGGAGCGTATTGCATAGGAAAAGAGAGGGGAGGAGGGCACACACTGGAGAATAGAGATCTATTGGCTTGGAAATCAATGGTTATCATGTCAGCCAGATGCTTGCTCATCTCACTCGCAGAGTCAGAACTATTGGAAAGGACTCATAGTGTTTGATTATTGCTTAGGCCATTTTTATCCCTGAAAAGCTCTCTGCACCTAAAATGTGTGTGTGCATGCACTCCATATTGTGTTGATTTTACAGACAAAAAAAAGGAGATTTTCATTGATTTTTTTCTTTGTTTTTAGGAGTTACAGTACATAGACAACATGAGATAGCACATAGATCAGACACTATGGAACTGTAGATGTACTGATGTATTTTACTTTGTAGTAATACACACTGGTGCTGTTAGTGTAACTGATCTTTAAAAAAAAGACTACAGAACAGAAGCACTGCTTCATTTCTGCGCTGATGCCTTTTTGTGATTACAATTCCCTATCCACAGTATGATTTTTTTAAAAAGGCAAGTCTACCTGCTTTGCCGCTGTTCTTCATCAAAAAGCAGCAGTTTAATGAGTCCTGAAGCTATTCTTAATATTTAATTTCATCTTTGAGTTGTTGGGGGGGGGGTTAGATCTAGGTGGAATAAGTGTCCTCTGGATGTCATCACCTGGAGAACAAATTCCTTTCATTATCTCTCAATAACTTCCAAAACCCCCAAATGAGGAGCTGTTTACATTTTTTGAATATTGAAAACACGTTTAGCTTGTTTTTTTTGTGAGACCTTTCAAGCTTTTTCAACTCTTTCGATGTGATCAGAGGGAAAAAAAAAAAGTCTTTCACAGCTGCCAGTTGCAGTACCTGTGAAGCAGGTTTTTGTTTGGATCCCAATAGCAAGCGTCTCATTTTTCAGCAATTTCATCATTCATGTGCTCCAACACCTCTGTGTGGGTAGCGTTGGTCTAATGTTTTGTTGATCCTCTTCTTAGAGAATAAATTAACTTACTCAAATAAAGAGATGGCGGTAGAATTAGAGAATTGGAATGAGTGCATGTTTGATCACACAGAACAAATTTTCAGTTTTTAATTTGCTGCATTTGGGGCATTTTGTTTGTTTTAATTTAATGCCTTCTAATTACAAGCAGACCAGATCTTGTAAACACAACGGTGGCAGCACATGCCTCATTTTGGTAGCTCATTGTGGAAGAAGCGAGATTTAGCTTCTATAAAGCTAAAACCTTGATTTAAACATACACATCAGCCTGTATCCAGGTGTGCTGGATGTTATCTGGATGTTAACACATGACGGACATGATATCACAGAGTATTTCCTTACCTCGATTGTGCTCACGCTGTAATCGGATGAAATTATGCAAATGCAGTAGGTGCAGTTGGTGGGCTAATTGACAAATATAGCACGTCCTCATCGTGTTGTCTGGACTTCAGTCGTTTTTACTATTTTCCTCCCGTACCTTTTAGATGGTCCTCGTTTAGAAAAGAAGGGAGAAAAAAGAGAAGGAGGAGGAGTTTGGTGACCTTTCAACATGCAAAGCAGACTTTTCATCAAGAGAAGACAGAGAAGTGGAGATAGCATTGATCTTTTCCTTCAGATGTGATGGGATTGATCCAGTATCCTTCCAGCCTGTGCTTTTGCTTACCCACAATGCATTTCTTCATGCATGGTGCATGAAGTATCTTTATAATTTGATAATAGATAGGAGAGAAGTTACATTATAGTTGCCTAAAACTAAACCAAAATTTAAAAAAAAAAAAAATGGACTTAAAAAAAAGCAAATTAACTGAAATAATTTTGTGAGTTGGAAAACGAATTAAACTAAAATAAAAACATAGAGGTAGTATAGTTTATGACACCTTGACTGATGACACATTGATAAACATGTTTATTGAGACTGAATGGAAACAAACCTGTGAGTCAACAGCTTTCAAAAGGCTGTGGATGTTTCTGTGTTTATTTTTTGTATTACCTCTGATTTTACCTACTGTTTTTTCTCAGTCCTGCCTCTGACATATGCCCTCCATATAATAACTCTGAAAAACACTGAATTGAAATAAGAAAATTTACTTTGGAAACTAAACTAAATTCAAAACATAAAGTCAAAATGAAATAAAAATAAAAAGAAGTAGAAAACACAAACCCATAAATACTCTGGTTATACAACAAAAGGCCACAAAGATACTTTAGCTGGTTCATGGACCTGAATTCAAAGCTTAAACCACAGACATCAACAACAGTACTGCAACTCACTGGTTCACTTATTCTAACTCAGTGGATTTCAGGTAGTGCACTTAATTGATTTTCACCTATAGTCGTCAACTGCCCAGCAGAAGCAAAATAGAGGAGTGAATGTTCCAGAGCTCCAATAAGCTGCTCCAGACATGATTAATCACTTCCTGTGACTGGTCAGGACCACAGTACAGTGGTAGTCAAAGTACAGCATAAATACAGGCTTGTGAAACAGATTGAGATGCCTGATAAACACGCTTGCACCATGAAGCTGTCATTCCCTTGTCATTGCAAGTGAGAACGAAGAAAAGCCTGCTCTTCCTCCGCTTTCCTTTCACTGAATGACAAGATGACAGCCCTCAGGTGATTGCATGACAGGGGCACGCTACATGTTCCCGACAGTGCTCACCATATACTCTTGATAAAGTCATCAAGGCCTCTGCTGTTTACCAGCATGCCAATGCAGCTGCTTGTGGAAGATTAGCAAAGCGTGCCACGTGGACACTCGTGGACACTGACTGATGCATGTCAGTTAGTTAGACAGATATAACCGCATATTTTAGCAAAGGAGAGTACATGCAGTGGCAAAACATGCAAAAACAAAGAGGAATTTAAAGGGAACTTCTAGTAGTTTGATATGGTTTGTGCAAAAATATATGACTGAGAGTAATAGAATCTTTGAAGTCCTGTGAAAAACTAAGTACACCTTTACTGCCTCCATTGAAATTATGAGGATAGGTAGGAGTTAATTAATTGATCATCAGCACGTGTGAGCACCTCTATAAAAGCAGAACGTTTGCACAGGGCGCACACGTGTAGTTTATAGGTGTGTGCTAACACAGTGCTGAGGAGGAAAGACATCAGTATTAATCTTAGAGAAGGAATTATTGCTGCCTGTCAGTCAGGGAAGAATTATGAGTGCATCGTTCTGCAGTGACAAAGACAATTACAATTCCTCCCCACACACTCACGTTGTTGTTAAAGTTCATGGCAGTAGCATTAGAAAAAGACTGAATAAGTGTGGTTTGCCTGGAACGCTACAAAGAACATGAAGCATGGGTCAGGTTTGCTTTATCTGAACAAACCACAAGACTTCTGGAGCAATGTCCTTTGGACAGACGGAACCAAAGTGGAGATGTTTGGCCATAAGTGCCACTTAGGTTTAAAACCAAACACGTCATAGCTGCTGTCAAGCACAGTGGTGGATGATTAATGCTTATTTAGTAGCCACAGCACCTGGGCACCCTGGGCATGAACTCCTCTGTATACCAACATATTCTAGAGTCAAATGTGAAGCTAAATTTTGGTTCAAATTAGGTCACACAGCAGTGCAATGATGCTAAGCAGAGCAGCAAATCTACAATAAAATGGTTGAAACTGAAAGTCCAGACTTTAACCTAAGTGAAATGCTGTGGTGGGACCTAAAGAAGTAAATAAAAGACCACCTACAAATCTAAATGACCTGAATAATAAATTTTGTATGAATAAATGCTCTAAAGAGGATTGGACCAAAATTTCTCCACAATGATGTAAGAGACTGATAAAGTCATGCAGATGAGGGTTATATACAGTGAATAAAATGAGGTACGGTACCATCGTGACTGTTTGAAACATTGTTATCGGTAAAATGAAATCATGTTGGACACATCTGTTCATTCTTGATTCTGATGTCCAAGCTTTTCTGTTGTATGGGCACTGAAGCAAATAAATGTTCACTCCAAAGTCAAATGCATCAATCTTCAGGCCTCTGGTTCTATTTATCCATCTGTTTTGTATATATGAGTCCCAGTTTCTCCTTTCTCTTGAATTTAGTGGTGTCAGGTGGCCCAAAAAATACATCTGAAAACTCTTATTAGAAATCAAGATCCAGGTGCTTTAAAAAATACATAAACCATAGGAGATGAACAAAAAATATGTAAATATGATTTGTGAAGACATTTTAAAGATTTGTCAAAGGGCGTATTTCACTTTGATTGCAAGAAAAGTGAAAGAAGCACTGCGTAAATAAATACGAGTCATTTGTAGCCCTAAAAAAAGAGTTTGCATTTGCATGTCCATCAAACCACAGACCTATAAAATTAGGGCAGCAAAGCACTTCGGCTTTTGATTCTGCAGAAATTGGCCTGACAAGAGGAACAATTGTCAGAGCTCGAGCGCTTGACAGGAATAGTTTATTCACAAAAGGAAAGCGTTCGTTTTCACAGCTATTTTTTTCATGTTGAAACACATTTTCTGTCTTGCCATTGTTTATATAGATTTAACGGAGCATTTCTGAGGCGCACAATAGAATAATGGCCTCACGTCAGTGTATTCGGTTCCTTTGTGTTTTTTTTTTTTTTTACCAAAGCTGGGTCAAAATGTTATTTGAAATCCCCACAGGATTACCAGCAGAAGTAGCGTTTTTCCAGCACTTGCATACAGGCCACTCACAAGGCCAATTCAATCCTCATGAAAGTCTTTTATTTGCTTCTTGTGAAAATCCTGCACCATGTAGCATTATGAATACTGAATGTTTTGCTAGATGATAGTCCAATTTTAGCTTCCAGTCCGGATTGATTTGATTAACTCTCAGGATCTAATACCGCCATGTGTTATTTCCTGTTCTTTTTGTGTGTGTGTGTGTCTGCAGTCCCTCCGGTGTTGTCAGTGTTCCAGCAGTCCTTCAATGCCACAGCTGACTACCAGGAATCTGTCACCTTTACTTGCATCACTTCTGGATCTCCGGACCCCATAGTCACATGGCACAGGTAAAGCTCAAAGAGATATTGGGATTGGGAGACATCCAAAGAATATTGGTGTTCCCTCAAGGATGTAGGTTTATACCCAAGTAGACACCCGAAAGTGCTACCCTAATATGATTTCATTCCAAAACCATGAGAATTAATCTGCTGATAGCAGCGCCTACACTTATGGGAATGCTTCCCACAAGATTCTTGGAGCCTGCTTTCAAGGATTTGCTCCCATTCAGCTCCAACAGCATTTGTGAGGCTCAGTGTTGATTTTGGACGATAAAGCCTGGCTTGCATTGGCACCCCAATTTATCCCATAAAGTATGAGCTGAGCTCTACACGAGCCCACTCTTCCACTCCAGACTGGGAGAAAATGGCTGTATCCATCTAAGAGAGGAAATGATGTTGAACCAAATGATTAAGGCCATCATACACAAAAGGTTCAACTCCTTAAATAGCCATATATTCAGTTAGAAAACATAAGGGACAAAAACAGCACTGCTTGATTGATTACTGGATTGAAGTCACTTAATTAAGGCAAATTTAACCTTAATTTTCAAATAATACAGGCTATTATGTTCCATACTACCCATTCGTGCCTATGTACAAATATGCATGTATTGTTTTCAGAGCAACTAGACTTTCTTTCATAGTTCTGAGGTATTTATAGTCCACCCTCGCACATTGCCCTCAGCAGCCACACAGTAATATCCATGGCACATAGCAACAGAGCGAAAATTTGCACCTGAAGAGCATTTGACACTCCGCTATCCTCTCTACAGCTCGACATCGAGCAATTAGCTTGCACCCACTCGGCAGGCAATCATAACAAGCTCTTTGCACCTGAGCATCTATTGATAACACTTTATTGTTGTTCCATTGAAGTTTTTAGTGTTTGCTTAAAATGCTGTCCCCCCCCCCAGTTTTCCTTATTGGAACTTACTGGAAAGAGTAGTTTGAACATATTTGACACAATTTAGTTTAATGAACTGTGTCCAGCTTTCAAAAAGGGGCCCTGTTATGTTTTTCATTTGTGGATGCTTATATCAAACACGTTTCAAGTAATGAGGTCCGTGTATGTAACAGTAAAAGCCCTTTTTTGCCTGTTTTTGTCTCTGTGTGATGTCATTGAGAATGAATATCCCTGCCTGGTCTGTGGTCAGCTCAGGCTTATAGATCTGACTGTATACCCTACCCACCTGCTGTTTAAACCATCTCTATATTTAAGGGGGCTTAAAGGCCCAGTTTGAGATAAATGAGGGTTATTTTGAACTCTGAAATCACGCAAAGCTACTTTAATAGAATCCTAGAATAAACATAATAAAATGAAAATAAGCCTGTAGTGTCTTCTCTTGAGACATGATGTCTTTATAAATGTTATAAACAATCCAAACAAACATGACTTACAAGTGACCTCATGGCTCCTCATAATTGCTATATTTTGTAGTTAATTTGGTAAAATAAATACTGTGGGCTTGGTAACGTTTCTAAAGGGCAAAAAGAGGGCAACAATTCAACAACATATTAGTTTAGTCTTAAATGAAGATATTTTGCTTTCCCACTAGAGTTTGAGCTCTAGTCTTGTACAATACTGTGTAAAAGTGTTGGGTCAGCACTTGCTAGAAAAATGGAAATGAAATAGCTGCAACAATTTATTGAAATTCATGCAAACATACATGGAAATAAAGTATAAATCAGAGTTTGTGCAATTCTTGAAACTCCACATTTGGTGTGACCACCTCTATTCTTCAGCACAGTCTGAACTCTTTTAGGCAGGTTTCTTGTCATTTCCTTAAGTAGTCTTCAGGAATAATTCTACCGGCTTCTTGAATGACATTCAAAGCTCTCCTTTGGATGTTTCTGGCTCTGGGGAGGCCAATCCATGACTGATAGTGCTTCATTGTGTGTTTTTCTATCCAGGTATGCTTTACTGCATTGGCAGTGTGTTTGGGATCATTGTCATCCTGAAAAATGAAGCCAATGGCAATCAGATGTTTTCTAGATGGTATTGCATGGTGAATCAATCAATGGTCCTTTTCTGTGTTCATAATTTTATGGATTTTGACAAGATCTCCAACACAAATAACTGAAATGCAACTAAAACCAAGACAGAGCCTCCACTGTGTATTACAGATGGTTATAGACACTCACTGTTGTACCTCTCTCCTGACCTTCTACATACACATTGATGATGATTTGAACCAAAAATTTCAAAAAAAATTTGGATTCATCGCCCCACATTTTCAGTCCAGTTCTTGTGTACATATCTCAGCCTTTTATCCTTGTTTTCTCTCCTTAAGAATGACTTGACAGCCGCCCTTCCACTGAGATGATTTCTGATGTGGCCTCAGTGAACAGTAGATGGATCAACTGAAGGGCCAGATACATCTCTCAGATCCTGCGTCAGGTGTTTGCTGGAATTCTTTCTGTTTCTTAAGGAAACTGTTCATCTGCTGTATGTAGTTTTTTTCGCCTTTTTGAAGGTAGTAACGTCCAGCAGAACCAGGCTCAGGAAGGGGCAGCCAGTCATGGATTACTCATTTACAGCTGGTTGCTGTGTTTGTGGCATTCAAAGAATATATGCCAATATCAGCTGATATTAGCTCTCTGTTAATATATCAGCTGAGCATTATTTGAACTGTAGCAAAGTGCATTAATTAATGCTTTCATAGTCCATAATTATGATGTGGGCCTATGATCTGTTATTATTATTATTGTACTTTTAAGTAACTTGGTCAGTGCTGCGCAGCAGATAAAAGCACATAAACCGATGCTGAGCATGTGCATCAATGGTAAACACAGATGCCTTTATTCATCACCCTAACAAAGAGGTCACATACCTCTGAGAGCGCTTACCTTCATCACAGGAGCGCTGCACAATTCTGCAGGAAGATGAAGCACAGCGAGGTGAATTCTTCACTCCTGCATTTCATGTGACATTGTCTCTGTAATACAGATGTAATGAGAACTGAACTGTCTGTTTGAAAGAGAGGTTGAATACAGCAGAAAAAAATGAGGCACATGCATCACTTTGTGAAGTACAAACAAAATTTGAAATGTGACGCACAGCTGGAAGCAGCCTCAACTTTGTAAACCTCATTCATCTTGCTCCCTTGTTTCTGGGCTCCAAAAAAGCAGAAATTACTTTTACTCCGGGGTGTCTTACCTTGGCTTTTCAGCTCTGGAGCACAACAGTGAAATGTAATTTTAATGATTTAACAGCAGGCGTTATATTTTGCAGAATATTTCAGCGTGAAGATGGCAAAGTGCACATCTCCATCCTTACTTTTATATTGAGACAATCCCTTTGACAGCTTAACGACCTCAGTCTCAGTTTTGCTTTAAGTGTAAAACTGAGTTTTGTTTGACGTTGTGATTTCACAAAAAGCCCGTTAAAATGAGGAGCCTGGGAAATAAGATATCTTGATAGGTTTCTCATAGTATCACAGAATGAAAGAGGCTTAGATACAGAAGCATTCACTCTTACAAGGTGCTCACTGATGTGCTGAGGCAATTAAAAATGACCACAGAAGTAAGCGACTAAACCTTTTTCTTAATAAAATTCTCTTGCATGGTCAGATGTGTAACTTCCATTCACAAAATTTGATGTTCGCAAGATCAAGAAAAGTTTAAACCAAGTCTCAGAGAAACTCAGCGGAGCACCGAGAGCTAATGAGACTTTATTCTTTGTTCTTCTACAGCAGGGAAGTCAAACTCGTTTCACACTGTGGGCCATGCACAGCCCACTTTGATCTTAAGTGGGACGGACCAGTGAAACTCCTATTTCTGTCAGCGTAAAGAAGTTTAATCACACATTTAATCCCTGAGATATTTTAATTTTAAAAAAGAAGTGTAATTTCAACAATATATCTCAGTTTTTCTACATGATAATGAAATGCTGCTTTGGGCTTAAATTGTAAGAAATGCACATGTAAAATTACAGAAAAAGTTCTGTTAGCTCATTGTGACTGTTAATTTAAAATAAATTCATAATGGTTTATCTAGTTATTTACGTTGGTGCAGTATGACTGGAAGAAGCTGTAAAACTTGTGAAAACACATCTAAAAGTCTATACTTTTAGATGTGGATACATCTAATGTATGCTCTCCTTCACATTTTCCAAACCCTTCCAGTGGGTCAGATTGGAGGCTTTGGTAGGCCGATTCTGGCCCCCAGGCCTTATATTTGATACCCCTGTTCTGAAGTGTTGCGGTTTCATATCAGAAAGCAGCCTGTTCTCATTCCCAGTGCTCAGATTCTTCCAGGGTTTTTTTTTAATCTGCTGGTCTCTCAGAGATATGCCCAAGGTGTCTTTTGGCTTCTGCTGGAATACCAGGGGTCACCATAATGGTGACACCCAGCTCGTCACACTTGGATGCTTGTTCAGAACCCCTTGACATTACACTTACGCTACCTTGGGTATCCTTGAGCCTAATTTTTCATCTTGCAAGGTGATTCTTGTTAGGAGCATTAACAGATCGGGGTTATTACACCAAAAAGTAATGCATTACACATAACTCATTACTTTTTAAAGGTTAAAATGCTATGTTACTTAATTATACCTGTAGAAATGAATTAGAAACACCACTCATCACATTAATTTTGTGTTATTTCGGATAACCACCTGAGATGCATTGGCACACAATTGCCGTTTAACAATATGAACCTTGTTCCACACACCAGCATCATGGCCTATCCTAATGAGGACAAAAACACACAAGGTCTTTTTGTAAGTGTTTAAGAATTCACACAAAGCCGAGGGCAAAGTTAAAACGCAGCACTTCAAAAAAAAATGCTACGGCCACAGTGATTCTGTGATAGGAACAGGTGCCGTAACTGCTTTTGTTGCCTGTTGAAAATGAAGCTTTAGATGCTTGGCTGGGGTCAGCATATACTCTGACATCAGTCTGAGTTCTTCACTGCTCGCTTTGACAGCATGCTGTCGAAAGTACTGTGCAAAAAATGAAAGCTGGACACCACTCTGCTATTTTTCTTCCCCTAATACATCAGCTGAAGTCAGCTGATTGTAGCCCAAGTGCACAGAAAAAACATTACCCTTGATTTTGTTTTATCTGAGTGCTCATCGTGCAGATAATTGAAGAACTTGCGGTACCAGTTGAAGGTTTGAATGGGTGAGTGTGTCGGATTTTAACTGGTACCATATGCAATGCAAATAAAGGCATAAGTGATGGATTACTGACTAATATGATTACTTGATTTGTTTTTACAGTAATGCTTTGGATTACTGTAATGTGATTGGAGTAACATACCAGGTTGAGGCACTAAAACCTGCTCTGCACATGTATTTTCATTGCTCTGTGGTTTTTAGGCTTGCACATTGGCAGTATGTCATTCGCTCTCAAAGTGTGGGTCATACTGAGATTCTATTTTGACATATTTTGGGGTTTTGTGACACTTTTAGTCTCATGGAGTGTAGCTGTAGTAATGTGGTTTGGCCACTACCCTGCTACAAGTAGATAATGGCACAACCTTGTGCCAGAACTAGACACCTTAGTCTTTATCAGAGGCATGAAAATTGCAAGTTCAACATCACCATTTGAATTAGCATGTTAACTTTGTGCAAGTGCTTTTTAACCTATTATGACACAGTCATACTTGGAAAAAATATTAACAAGACATTGTGAAATGAACTTGTGATCTCATTGCCTTTGGAGTTATTGCTTTGAAGACCACTCGCAGTCAGTTGCTGTCTTCAAAGCAACTTTGGTGCATCAAGAGAGCACTAAGAATCAGTAGGAATCAGTCTGCAGCTAAACGGAGTCCAGTTGGCAATTACTTGCAATCGGCAATATGTAATATGGCAATTATTTGAGATAAACTGGCAAAAATCAAAACTAAAAAATGAGTAAACAAATATTAACATAGTTGCTGCAGGACAACAATTTGTCCTGACAACCTTGTTTTATATAGAAATAGAATAGATGGATAGGTTCAAGGTCAAGTTCCATACTGCAAAGAGATGTGTCACAGTACAAGGTCATCAGTGACCAGTCACAGTCAGTTATAGACTGATTCTGTAACATTTGGGGTTAGATACAGGCTTATGGTGACATTGGAGCAACATCCACCTCTTTCTATGAATTTTTTGCCACTTTTAGCACCATGAAATGAAAAAGTGCATAACAGAAAAACCATAAAACCATAACACATATCATATGTGCTTTAGCATGGGGCTAAAATACACCCAAACCCCAGTGGATGTCAGTAGCATAATGTACATAATGTGCTGCATGTTTTATTTTAGCATACCATCCTGCGAGGTTTACTTGAAAGGGTACTCTTGCATGCTCCCACTTCAATCTAATGCTCATGTACTATTTTTTTTAATGCTGACTGAATAAAATATAAATCACCTGTCAAGGTCTCATTTCAGCTGACTGCAGATTTTGAACTTTGTAGTGACCATGGACTGCCAAACATTTCTGTGTAGTCTGTTTCATTTCCCAGGTCAATAAGTCCTGTGTGTCAGTCCCAGACTACAGAATTAAAATGCGTAAATCACAACAAAGGCTTCGGTATAAACAACACATCACATTCCAATTTAGTTTTTCTTTTGATGCCACCCCTCCTAACTTATTCCAGGCTCTCCCGTTGCATTTCCTGTCAGAGCGAGGTTTCACCTCATCCTCTGTGCATCTTGGGTAATGGACTACCTGTCAGTAGTCAGTCAGTATAATGACATTCAGCACTGCAGCACGTCCTCCACTGTCCATTCCAAAGATGAGGCCTCTCTTCATTTCCTCTTTGGCTCACCAGAGTTATTATTACTTGGCTTTGGTGTTTCCTCTGACGACTTTCAATTATCCTCCCTCTCGCTTTTCCTACAGTACAATGAGGCTGAGCTCACCACACAGTATAACTGCACTCGTGTCTATTTGTGTCTGAGACTTCAAATCCCCTCATGTGAAATCCCTAAAAAAAATAAGAGTTTTTTAGTGGAACAGTAAAATATACACTGTGAAAAATACAACAGCCTGAACTGAAGACTTGAGATATCTGTTCTGAATTTATTACATAAAATAACTTGTAAAATAAAATAAAAAAAAAAACAAGATGCTATTATCCATATTTAACAAAATGTTTTTTTAAATCTCTTTTCATACTTTTTCTTTATATTTGTGAGTTGGGCAGATTAATAATGAATCACTGAATATGCTGAAGCACGTTTGCAAACATCAGATCAGCTTTATCTGTTTTGTGTTCGTTTATGTAAAACCTTAATGATTTTAATTTCGAGAATCTCATCCATTTATGCTCTGCTTCACATTCACACTGATACATAAAACTATATGTAAGCCTTTCAGATCCCCTGGGCAGATTAAATATTTCACTGAGTGAGAATTGGGGAGAAAAACTAAGTGCAAACCCTGCAGTAAATGAGCCATTTTTCAATTGATAATGAACTGTCTGAAATCAAATTTTTATTTAATTAATACATAAATTGGGCAAGAAATGGTGACTGTGGCACTCTTGTTCAAGTTTGAACATGCTATCCTACATGAAAACTCTCAGAACATAAATGTCTTACTTTTTAGGATTCGTTCATAGAGCTTAAATTAAATATAAGCACTAGAAAAGCTCCAATAAAGCTTAGTTATAACAACAAAGTAGAGAAAAGCTGTGTAGAAGCAGTAGTTAAAGCAATAACTTTTTGTTTTATGACAGAAGAAGGTTCTTCACAAGTTATCAGAAGGAAGTGGTAACCAGGGCTTGGATCAAAGGCAGGCCTGTATTTCTTTTTAAGTTTTTTTTAATAAGTAGTATATTTCACTAAAAAACTTTCCATTTGCTTTGGTAAAGTTAATGCATGTACTGATAAAACTGCAGAGCGCAGTAAGTCACACATAATAAAGATCAGTTCTTACTTTTGCCAGAGAGCCACCCAGAAACTGCTGCACTCATGTTGTCACAGTGTACTTAAACTGACACAGGCATGAACAAACATTCATTTTGTCTGGCTTTGATTTGTTTGCATCAACCACTTCCTAAGTGTTTATTAGAGACACAGATTTTAACTGGCTGCAGTTCTTTTATTTGAGGAAATGCAATATGCAAAACAAAGTCTAGTTAAATCGGCACTGTACACACTGGTTTGTATATGTTAGTTTTAAAGAGTCCCTTCCAAATTTGTCCTTTTTGGCATATTTATTTATTAATATTCATAAATAGCACAACAGTATTATCAGTTTTCATAGTAAGAATGCTACCATGTTACCAAAGGTACGTATTTACAAATCCAGGACATGGAGAGCAATATCAGCAATCTTCCCATTTTCTGTCCCCCAGATCAATACTAAGTTTGTTTTGTTGCAATATCCATAAGCTCATAGGTAAAATTTTGGGCTGTATTGGGTATTCACATACTAAACACAAACTTCAGCTGTCTGTAGTTTGCTGATATGCAGTATAGAAAAGTAGATCTTAAAGGAAAATCCTGGTTACATGTCAGAGAATTAAATTTGTGTAAATTCTCTTGTGTAAACAGGTATTTCCCGTGTTTTAGGTGCCATTGCTGCTTGGTCCTACATGAATTCAGTAACTAAGCTAATCTTATTTTTACCAGCTTACAAATGCTGTAAAAGGACCTGTGAGCTTGTCTAAATCTGTGCAAGTATGGGAAAAAAACAAAGCTATCCCTTGAACCTTTTAGACTACACGCCTGGTTAACTAGCTGCAAATAAACAAGCGGAGGAGGCAGCTAACATGCATCAGACTATTATGATTTTGTTATGAAGCTTAAATATAGACATGCATCAATTTATCAGTTTGATTTTTCTGGATAATTTCCCCACAGAGCCCAGTAAGAAAAGACATTAAGTCAGCAGTGCATCTCCACACCACACCGGAGTAATTTAGTGAGCATTGCAGTCCATAAGAAAACATTCACAGCAACGCTAGTGAGTACTGGCAGGCCTGTAACTGACACAATAAAGATGTTACTTTTCTGCATGGCAGAGTTTCACAACTCTGATGACATACAACAAACTATTCATTGAGCAATTGTTATTTCAATTATTGCCTGATCTGTTTATCCAAAACAATCCTTTCATCACACTTCAAATAGTGTCTATAAAAAGTGCCGTCATGTTTTCACCTGTTTACCTGCTATAGATAGAAATAGTTTCAAAGCCGAGGTGTCTGCACTTTGCCTGATTTTTATGGGATCGGTTGACACCCAAAATACAGAGATTATACATCTGTAACATCAAACGTGCACTGACACATTCATATTTTAGGAGTTCAGTGTCAGTTTTGAGGTAGTTGCCAAATGTTTCCACTCCTTACTTATGTGCCTCTGCTTTTCACTCGTGCAGGAAAGGGCAGCAGCTGGAGCCATCGGACCAGTACATTTTGAACCGGCTTGATGGCGGGCGGAGCATGTTAACCATCCGCAACATCCGGCAGGGTGATGGAGGCACCTACTCCTGCAGAGCCACCAATAAGGCAGGATCCCAGGAAAGAGAGCTCTTCCTCAAAGTGTTTGGTAAGCATGCAATCTGAGTAAAATACTATAGTTGTATAAGATACAGTTTATTTATCCTTTTCAGATATTAATCACAACTATTAAAAATAGTGCAAATAATGTCAAAAAGATTAGTAAAAGAAAATATACAATAATATAACAAGATAAAATAGATCCATAGGGTAAGAGGCACTGCAGATCAAAATCAAAATATAATAAGACATGTTCAAGAAATATGAAGGTTTTAGAACAATATATAAAATATTAATAAGGTTTAATTTAATTTTCTAATTTTCTACAGACACTGGCCACTTTATTATATACACCTCTTCAACAGTGCTCATAATTACGGGTACCACTCCTGTCAGTTAAAAAACAGAAACTAAGGCTACAGACACCTCACCAAAACTGGACAACAGAAGACTATAAAAATTGTCTTAATTTCTTCTCCTGGTAGAGTCAGTCTTTGGTCAACTCACATGAAAGTGTGGTTCTGTCCTGCCTCATATCAATAGTTCAGTCTGTTGGTGTGTAATGGTTTGGGGGACTTTTTCTTGGTACACCAACTGTACTTTCAAATAGCCTCCACAGCAGAGATGGGTAATCCGATTACTTTTTTGAAGTAACGAGTAAAGTAAGGGATTACTATTGTAAAAACGGTAATTAGATTAGTAGGAACGCTGCGTTACTGCGTTACTAAAACCGTGATTTTCTTGCGAGAATGTCTCATGACAGTGACGTAAGCGAGTGTGATGTTCGTGACAACAGCTGTGTGCAGATCAACAATGGATCATATATCGAGTGCAGAGAGAGTATGAGCGTGCAGCGTTTAAAGCGTGGAAGTACTGACCTTACTTTGAGTTTGATTCCATAAAAAGTGACAAAAACATTAGTGTCCGCTGTGCGTGGGAAGAAAACTTCTTTTTACAGCGAAAAAAACCCCTAAACTTCCAAGCAAGCACCGAGTAGCTACGACGTAATGAGAAACTCACAGAGAAACTGCCGTATCCTTCCACTGACCGCTGCGGCACACCTGCACCAGGATAAACCTCCGCCTGCTCTACTCCTGCTTTACAGGTGAAAATAGAGCAAATAAAGTCAAAGACCGCTAGTCTTTGACTTTATTTATTTTCTGCTGTGTTTTACTTGCATCTGAAAGAGTGAGTGTAAACACAATATATATATATATATATATATATATATATTGTAACGTTCACAAGAACCAGACGTTTGGATCTCAGTTTGTCCGTTTATTCGGTAACACAGGCAAACGGGCCGTTAACTCCGGGGAGAGTGCCCTCGTATCGCACCTCACTTCAGCCCCGCACAGTCACGCAACAACAAGGACCCCCCTCCCCTTCCTGCACACATTAACTCCCTTTTTCCTGCAGCACAACCAAACATGTATCTTAAAGAAATAACAACAGTGTGCAGAGATAACCAACATGTCACTGTAAAATAACATTTAACCATCGTTACACTGCCCCCCCAGCAATAAGTTCCTCGTCCCCGAGGGAACAACACAGTCTCTGAGGCGGGGTGGTAACCTGCGTTCCCTCCTTGACCTCCTGAGCCCCTGGGGTGTACACGGAGCTTCGGGGCTTTGAGGTGAAGGGTCCAAGGGAGGGGATTGCAGCTCTGGCCGGGGGTCCCTCTGTGCAGGGTCATGGGAGCTCTGTACACGTCCCTCAGGGAAGGAGGGGAGGGACTGCCCTCTATAGGGGGCCATCCGGTCTCTGTGCAGCGCCACTTTCCTCCCTCTAGGAGGCAACTGCACCCTGTAAACAACTTCCCCCACTCGCTCCAGGACGCTGCAGGGCCCCACCCAGCTGCAATCCAGTTTAGGACACCGTCCTTTCTTTCTCTTTGGGCTGTAGACCCACACCAGCTCCCCAGCACGGAAGTGCCTCCCCTTAGTGGTGATGTCATAATTCCTCTTTTGGCGCAGGCCTGCCTTCGCCAGCTGCTCCCGGGCGTAGGAATGTGCAGAATCCAGCCGGTCCTGCAGCTTCCTTGCGTAGTCCCGGCCTGGTGGTGCCTCTGGCGCGTCCGGGGGCTTCCCAAAAGCCAACTCTGCAGGAGTTCTCAGCTCTCTCCCTAACATGAGCAGGGCAGGCGTACATTGGGTGGAGTCTTGCACTGCCGACCTGTAGGCCATGAGGATAAGGGGAAGATGGTAGTCCCAGTCCCGTTGGTGTTCTGAGGTAAGGATGGCTAGCTGCTGGGCCAGCGTCCTGTTAAACCTTTCCACCAGTCCATCGCTTTGGGGGTGAAGTGGGGTGGTGCGGGTCTTCTTAATCCCAAGGCGTTCACACATGGCAGCAAATACCTTGGACTCAAAGTTACGCCCCTGGTCACTGTGGAGGGTCTCTGCTGTTCCAAAGCGGCTGAACATCCCCTCCACTAATACATCAGCGACAGTCTCAGCCTCCTGATCTGGGATGGCATATGCTTCCGGCCACTTGGTAAAATAGTCCATGGCCACAAGGACAAAGCGGTTTCCTCTGTCTGTACGAGGAAATGGGCCCATGACGTCCACAGCTACTCGCTCCATTGGAGCTCCTGCTAGTTGCTGCTGAAGCTGAGCCCGGGACTGGTCCTGTGGCCCTTTGTGCGAGGAACATGCATCACAGCTGCGGCAAAAGTCCTCCACATCCCTCCGCTGCTGACCCCAGTAGTAGCCCTGGCGGAGGCGGCGGAGGGTCTTGGAGATCCCAAAGTGGCCGTAGCCAGTGCTCCCATGGCAGGCTTCCAGCACAGCTGACCTCAGCGACCTTGGCACCACAACCTGCCACCTCTCCTCCCCTGTGGCAGGATCCTTCCAGGCACGCTCCAACACCCCCTCCTTCAGCCTGAGAGCTGCAAACTTGGCCCACAGCCCCCTGGTACAGACGGAAAACCCAGTGACCTCATCCCAAAGGGGTTGCTCCTCCCTCTCCAGCCACTGCAGGACTGGCAGCAGGTCAGTGTCTTGTTCCTGCCGTGCCCTCCACTCCGCTGCATCCACCACCAGAAGAGCCCTACAGGCGAGCTGTGTTGCTCCGTCTATTGTTGTGAGTTCCCGCTCTATCTCCTCTCGCTTCTCACAGTAACGGCAGCCAGCTGCAGCACATGGGCGGCGAGAGAGGGCGTCTGCGTTAGAATGGTGCGTCCCTGCTCTGTGCTCCACAGTGAAATTGAAGGCTTGGAGCTCCTCCAGCCAGCGAGCCACCTGTCCTTCTGGCTCCCTGAAAGACATCAGCCACTGGAGGGCGGCATGATCGGTTCTGATAACAAATGATGTGCCACACAGGTAGTACTTAAAGTGTCTCACCCCTGCCACCACGGCCAGCAGCTCTCGTCGTGTGACACAGTAGCGCCGCTCACTCCTGTTCAGGACCCGGCTGAAGTACGCCACCACCTTCTCACCTTCCGGCCCAACCTGCGACAACACAGCTCCCAGCCCCACATTACTTGCGTCAGTGTCCAGGACAAAAGGCAGGGTGGGGTCAGGGGGGGCGAGGACTGGGGACTCTGTCAGTGATCTGCGGAGGGTGTTGAATGCCTGCTGACAGTCCTGGGTCCAGATGAAGTCACGGCCCTTCTGCAGCAGGCGGAAGAGTGGTGCGGCTATAGAGGAAAAGCCCTTCATAAACCTCCTGTAATAAGACGCCAGTCCTAGGAAGCTTTTGAGCTGTTTCTGGTCTGCTGGTGTGGGCCACTCAGTAATGGTGTGAATTTTTTCCTCCAAAGTGCTGATGCCCTCATGACCCAGCTTGTGGCCCAGAAACTCTACCTCTCTCCTCATGAAGTGGCACTTGTCGGGGTGCAGCTTCAGGCCTGCAGCCGCCACCCTCCCCAACACTTGTCTCAGGGCATCCAGGGCAGCATCAAAGGAGCTCCCGTGTACTAGAAGATCATCCAGGTAGACCAGACACCGTTGCCGTGGGACGCCAGCCAGCACACTGTCCATAAGCCTCTCGAAGGTAGCAGGAGCGTTGCAAAGACCAAAGCTCAGGACTTTGAACTGCCATAGTCCCCTGTTAGTGCAGAAGGCTGTCTTCGGTCTGGATTCAGGGGACAGTGGCACCTGCCAGTAGCCACTCCGCAGGTCCACGGTGGAGAACCAGGAGGATCCGGCTACTAAATCGAGAGACTCATCATTCCTGGGAAGGGGGTAAGAGTCCTTTTTTGTCACTTTGTTGAGTGGTCTGTAGTCCACACAGAAACGCATCCTTGGGCTTTTTTTCTTAGGCACCATCACCACAGCGGAGGCCCACGGGCTATCAGATGGCTCTATGATGCCCGCCTTCATCATTTCACACAACTCTCTGTCAGCAGCCTCCTGATGAGCCAGGGGCAGGCGGCGGGGGCGCACTTTAATAGGCTGGGCATCCCCGGTCTCAATGACGTGCTCTACCAAATGTGTCAAGCCAACATCACTTTCTTTCAGGGCAAAAATGTCACTAAACTCTCTTAGTACCTGCCATAGACTCTCTTGCTGCTGTGGAGTCAGCCCCTCACAGTTCTTTGACCAGATGCTCCTCACTGCTGAGAGCGTCTCCTCCTCTCCCGCTTGCTGTTCTGCTGGCGGGTCTGCAGGGGTCTCCGAGGTGGAGGTGGACGCCGCGGCAGATGCTGGGCAGACCGGGGGAGGAATAAGCTGCACCTTCTTCCCATCAGGGAGTACGAGGAAGCCTTTGCCTAAGTCCAGTACACCACCAATGGCTCGCAAAAAATCGAGCCCAAGGATGCAGGCGTCCTGCACGTCAGCCACCCAGGCAGCGTAAGGAACACCGAGGTCCCCCACCTTAAACTGGAACACTCCCCTCCCTCTAATTGGGGCCAGATCACCGGTCACAGTCTTAAGTCGCACATTAGTTGGTTGCACAGCAGCTCCGGCTGGGACAACATCGGGTCGGACCAGCGTTGCATTGGACCCCGTGTCCAGAAGGGCCGTACAGGACACCCCCGCAATCATCACTGGAACATGGCAAAAGTCGCCAACCTGGGTCCAGCCCACAGCGATGACCGCACCGGGCGGAAATGGCGGTGGTGTGGGGATGTTGTTCTCCCTGGCCCGTGTACTCCCACCTACACGGGCCCGTGGGCGTTTCCCTGAACCGCTGCAAGCTTGGGGCACTGCCTGATGAGGTGTCCGACTTGTCCACATCCCCAGCAGCTCTGTGGTCGGCGGCGTGGGCCAGCCCGAGGGGAAGGTGACTGCAGAGAAGCCGTCTGAACCAAACTGCACAGGCCCGCTGGCATCTCCATCTGCTCCGCAGGTGCTGACATAGCCCACACCACATGTGTGTCATCAGCGCCCCCAGAGGATCCTGCAAGCATCTCCCTCTCCAAGGCTAGCTCCAGGGCTGCACTGAGTGTGGCCGGTCGAGCAAGCTGAGTTTGCATACGGAGCTCTTTAGGGCTCAGGGCCTGCAGGAACTGGTCCCGAGCTAACTCCGCCTGCACTGATGGTGGCATGCTGTCATACGCCCTCCGGCAAAGACACTCAACTTCATGGGCCAAAATGCGAAGGGGCTGTCCTGGCAATCTGCGTCTGTTGTGGAACTCCGACCTCAGCAGCACTGGTTGGTTATACTGCCCGAAGCGTCTCTGAAGTGCCCCAACCAGAGCATTAAGGGGCTGTCCTGGCAATCTGCGTCTGTTGTGGAACTCCGACCTCAGCAGCACTGGTTGGTTATACTGCCCGAAGCGTCTCTGAAGTGCCCCAACCAGAGCATTATAATCTCCCCTTTGCTCCTCGGTCAGCAGCAGCAGGCATGCAGCTGCATCCTCACACAGGCACAAAGCCAATTGGAGAGCTTTATGTTCCTCAGACCAGCCAGCTGCAACAGCTAACAGCTCAAACTGTGCAATAAACACTTCCCATGGCGTCTTGCCGCTGAACTTAGGCGTTTTTATATTCGCTGCAGCTTGCTGGGCGCCGCCATGTTTGTTTACATCACGTGACGGCGCGCCAAGCGAGGTCGACTCCTTCCCGCCGGAATCGCGGCCGCTGTGCGAAAAGTTCCCGAGCCTAGTCAAACCTGGAGAAAATCCTGCTTCAGCAGACACCCGCAGCGCCGTTTCCCTCACTCTATGGGCAGGCGAGCGCGGACGAACCTCCCTCTCCTCCGTCTCCTCCGTCTCCTTCTTAATCTTGCCCGGCAACATCCTCGTGTCTCGGGACGGTCAGCGTCGCCAGCAACAGGGTGTCGGGCGTTTTTGGGGTTTTTTTTGTTTTTCTTTCTTCACTTCTGACACCAGTGTAACGTTCACAAGAACCAGACGTTTGGATCTCAGTTTGTCCGTTTATTCGGTAACACAGGCAAACGGGCCGTTAACTCCGGGGAGAGTGCCCTCGTATCGCACCTCACTTCAGCCCCGCACAGTCACGCAACAACAAGGACCACCCTCCCCTTCCTGCACACATTAACTCCCTTTTTCCTGCAGCACAACCAAACATGTATCTTAAAGAAATAACAACAGTGTGCAGAGATAACCAACATGTCACTGTAAAATAACATTTAACCATCGTTACAATATATATATATATATATATATATATATATATATATATTTTATGTGCTGATTATGATTATGATTATGTGCTAATTTCTTCCAGTCAGAGAATGGTGCATATAATTAAAATTTTGCTTCATGCATAAAGTTAAAAGATTAAAACTAACAAAACAAGTTTTAAAAAGAGACTTTTCCATTTGATTACATTTTGTATGATGGATTATGTAGAAAAAGTAGAATTGGGCTGAAAGATCTATCACTTTATCACCTATTCAGGTTGTAAATCATGTTTTTAAAAAGTAACTAAGTAACTAAGTAATTAATTACTTTTGAAAATAAGTAATCATTAAAGTAACGGGATTACTTTTTTGGGGAAGTAATCAGTAATTAATTACTGATTACTTTTTTCAAGTAACCAACACTGCTCCACAGTCACCAGATCTTAATCCAGTAGAGAACATTTGTGATGGAACAGGAAATGCTATCATGTCAACATGGACCACAATCTCTGAAGAGAGTTTCCACTACCTTGTTGAATCTGTGTCACAAAGAATTAAGGCAAATCTGAAATAAAAAAGGGGGTCCAACCCGTTACTATAATAAAGTGTAAAGTGGTGAGTGTAAATCATTTATAATATAGCTGAACTGAAGTGGTTCTTGAAATGCCATTGTAGAGCATTATTGGGGACTATTTCTTTAGTATAAAGTAGTCCCAATATACATCTACCCTCATTGTGCTGGGGCAGCAGAAAAATAGAAATATCTCAAAGCCTGGACTAATGAAAGGGAAACTATCTGCATGAACAGATAAGTGTAAGCAAAACCACATTGTTTCTTCTATCTCCCCAAACCAGGACTAACATAAAAAAATCCCTTCCTATCACTTTAAAGGGTTTGTTTTCTTTTTCCATTATCTGTTATTTGGTGCCCCACCAAAGATTTTAAATGTAATAGCATTACCCATGACAGTAAACAGTGTTTTATGTTGATCCATAAAGCTTTATTGTAAGGACATCCACAAATTCCATTTCATAAAGAAATGCAGAAAAAAATGTCCAAATATGACAGTCGGCCCACACCAATAACAGCTTTATCAAAGTGATATATTTCTGTTGAAAAATAAATATTTCATTTATTGCTTCATATTTCAATTACTGCGCTCCTCATAAAAAAATTCAATTTATATTTTCATAAACCTGCCAGCTATTTCCTCACAGATCGCCGTGATAGCGCTCCTTCTAGCTCATGAAAATGTATGGAGATTTGTGCTCAAGTCATCAACATCCTTTGGAGATGTGAAAAGCGCTTGTTCTTCAAAATGCACATTTAAATGAAGAAGTTAAGGGGGTGGGAGGAGTTCTGCTTCCAGGCCGTGTGGTGGGAGAACGCAGTTGTAAGTTAGTTTTATTACCCTTGACAGCACAGGCAGGAGGAAAACAGGAATTTTAAGTTAGACAAGGTGTGTGCAGGTGTGTATGTGCGCTTCGCTCGTGTTTAGGCACTGTAACCCATTGTGAGCCTCATCTTTTTCTGTGGCACTTTCACAGATCTGTTTGCACATGTTTGTTGTTAGGTCTTTGCTTTTATACACTCTAAGATGTTCACATCTGGGGGCCTCCAGGAAACATAGTGTGTCTTTTGGCTGCTTTGTAAAGTTGCAAGAGCAGTCCATGAGCTGTAAAAGGCTGAAGCCTGCAGTCTTCGGGGATTATGTCAACTTGTCCTGCTTTTCAGGCAATGAGTCATTTGTTGCTGTAGAAGAAAATCCATACTATTAAGGAATAGCTGCATGTACTTGTTAGACATGCTAGAAGAGTGGCTCAAGGGATGCTTGGTTGGTCACTCTATTACTTTAGTCTGGACTGAAATATCTCAACAATTTCTCTGTGGATTTCCATTTACTTTAATGACTTTTATGACTTTGTTGGTCCACTAACTTTCCTACCCACCAAATATTGTTGAGAAGATATTACAGATCACTTTGGAGAATTCTAAACAACACTGAGATTTGGTAAAAAAGTAAAACCTGAATGCTGTCTTCATCAGTTTCGTTCAAAAGTAGTCTAGAAAACATATCTGAAATTCTATTAAAGAGTAAAACGGTGTATTTTATCAACAGTTCGACTATGCCAACAATAGAAGAGAAAAGAATAGTCTTTGATTTTCATTGTACATTAAAAACTAAATTGTGGGTGCTCTACGGCAACTATGCAGGAATAAAATATAAATATTAGACAAACAGGAGATTAGAGCTTAGGCCATTCTTGCTATGAGGCCCGCTGCCCTGCTAATGTTGTTTCCAGTGACAGAAGCACATAATGACATGAGATTTATAAAACTAAATTTGTTATTGTTTAAAAAATGACTTTCAGGGCTAGTCGGCATTATATGCCCACATTCTAACATTTCACAACCAAATAAGATTTTATTTAGTGGGGACAGGTTAATTTGAAACTCTAAATTGAAAAGAGGTGTGTCTGTGTGTTAGCCCTGTGATAGACTGGCGACCTGTCCAGGGTGTACCCTGCCTCTCGCCCTAAGACAGCTGGGATAAGCTCCAGTGCCCCCCATGACCCTAAAAAGGATAAGCGGAAGCGAATGGATGGATGTATGGATAAGATTTTATTTATTTAATTTAGTAAAAATGCCAAGCTCTTTTTTGAGAAAAGATAATCATGAATCACCTCTTCTCTTTTGTTGCGGAAAAATAATTGAAACCAAACAGATTTTCTAAGATTTATTGAAAGAAAGTTAAACCCTTGCAAAGGGATCAATACAATGCAAACGGGGTTTGTACCAGCGTTGACCAACAGGTAAAATAATAACAGCTCCTTTAAAGCCGTTGTGCGGATACAATCTTTGTCTATTCAGTGGTTGGGAGTGAAATCCTCGCCATCATCTAGGTGCCAGCTTGATAATGAAGTGTATCATGGCCTTGAGCAAATCTTAAAGTCATTTGTTTTCCCGTCTTCATACACTCTTTCGTTATACAAGAAATTTACAATTGCACATCAATAGTACGTAGAGGTTAGATGAGGTGAAACAAAAATTTTCCATCACACTTTTCAACCAAATTTAGAGGTAAAGGGTGCTTCTTTTTAAAGGTTATAACTAACTGACCTGATTAAGCCCAACATGCCCCCAAAAATCCAACCGAGAGTTGGGATCTGGTGGGAGTTTCCTCCTTACTAATTATCTACCACCATTATGTCAAATTGTAAATCCATCAAACCTGCAAAACTAATTTTGTTCCTTTCAGATCTGCTTTTTTTTTTCTTTAATGGCTTTTAACAAATGTTGTTGCTAATAGCATAAACGTTTGTGTGATGGTGATTGTTGTACACCTACTAACATGTGCATGTTGTCAGAGCCAACAAACAACTGTTTCACCCCTTATATCAAGACACTTCTAAACCAAAGGCATCTTACCTGCACTAAGGAGGAAAAAACTGGATTTTTGCTCTGTGACACATTCTTATTTTCAGATGAAAGTAAGTTCAGTATTTTAGGAAATCAAGTTCTTAAAGTCTGGAGGAAGAGTAAAGAGCAGAGTCCAAGGTGTTTGAAGTCTACGGTGAAGTCAGTGATGAGTTAGAGCATAGGTGTCAAACTCTTTGGCCCGCGAAGCCACACCAAATTATTATTAGAGCTGGCCTACTGGTATTATACAGCTAATATATATATTGTTTAGTATTAAGCTTTGCTTGTTCCATATTCGGTTTTTCAGCAAAACCTGTTTGAGTCCATAAGAAAAGATTCATTCTTAAATCTGGAGGAAGATTTTCTTTTTCAATAAATATTAATGTTAGCCCACGACTTTGTTCCAGTTTTGAATTTTGGCCGACTGTGTATTTGAGTTTGACACCCCTGAGTTAGAGTGACATGTGATCTGCTGGTGCAGGTGCTGGCAGATGGACTGCTGTGTTTTATCAGGTCCAAAGTCAACACTGCTGTCTACCAAGTGATTTTAGAGCATGCGAGCTTTGTGGAGATGCCAATTTCTTATCACCTGGCACACTGCCGAAACTACTACCAAATTATCTGCTGACCATATTATTACTTTGCTTGATTGGCCAGCCACCCCAGGCTTCAATAACACCTCAGAAGTGCCACAGGCTTCTTTTTATATTGTATAGAATATATATATATCCTGATTGATCTTAGGAACACCTTGAGATACTGGATTTGGGATTTTTATGAGCTATAAGTCACTTTCATCGAGATTAGAATGAAAAAGGATTGCAATCTTTATGCACGTTTATCTTTTATAAGTTTATCTTTTTTAATTAAATTATGAAAATGCCAACAAGCAAACAAAACGTGCTAAAATGGATTGTTTCAGACACTCTTTAAAAGAGCCCATTCATATGGCAGCATGCAAAGCTATGTTTTTAAAGTCTCTGAATGCAAATACAGAGTCTTGGAATGAAAGAGATCCCTTTGAAAAAAGAGTGCTAACAAACACAGTGTTATGATTGGCGCTCTCAGCATATTAGCATAGCAATATTAGTAGTTAGCTAAGCATTGCTGCACAGTAACTTTTGTTAGCTACAGCAACAGTTTTTGACAGCTTCCATGGCTAAATGTTGTCAGCGATACAGTTTGATAGAAGATAATTCTTCAGTTATCTGAAGCATCAACAGTAAATGTCAGGTTTCAGAAAAAGAGTAAGCAGATCCTACATTTTCCCTGCAACACTCAGCAGCTGTACCGGGAGACATTTATCACAGAAGCAGAGATTTTCATCTATCTGCAGACAGACTCTTAAGAGTTTGCCACAGTTTGCATTTTTTCCCCATTGTCAGTAGTCTATGAAACACAGCACCCACTTTAATGGGTTTTTCATTCTGTAATTTGCACACGTTCGCTGAACACATCACAAATACATTCTTTTCTGGGGGGTTTATTCCCTATGTATGTTCACTTGAATCTACCATTTCTGTTTCTTCATGCATGTAGCCAAGAACAAGTCTTGACAGCAAAGACAGTAAATTACATCACCATAAAAATAACAAAAATGATGATTATAATAATAATACTGTCTCACAGTGGATTTTTTTTCAGTTAAACCCTCTAAACTCTGGAGCATTACAAGAGGCATCAGGGATGACAGGAGAGAATCTGTGCTGACATTTGCTTTGTGGATCGGCACAGCTGAAACAACAAATGCAGACGTTATAATTATCAGATACAGTCAGTACCACATTTTACCTTCTGATACCTGTCAGTGGGTGGGATAAGAGCCTTATGTCAAATATTACTATAGAGAGGATGAAAATACAGTTTAGCTGCATAAGCAGGCTTGTTCCTGCATTAACTGTCTGCAAGCAGCCAAGAGGCATCAAAGCAAACCATCTTTTTTGGTCTTTCATGAACTAACAATGTGACAAACTGTACATTTATGCCACTTTCTTCTCTTTCTGACATATTAATGGCTTTTTCACGGGTTATGGTTAGGATTGAGCCTGCCAGGGCTGACAATGTGCAGTAGCAAAATACAACATTTGCAAGTACAATTATTATAATACCTGTAATTAGAATAATTAAGCATAATTAGAGTTATTACCATGTGTTAGAGTAAAATACTAATAGTTTTTTTTGTCATGCTGAGTTTAAGAGAAACTTAAAGAAGTTCATTTGAATTTACAAACTGAATAAGAATAAAGTTCACTTAGTAAAAATCCACGGTCAAATAAATTTAGGATTTTTGTCTTTTAGCGTAAAGAACGCTTCTCATTTAAAGAGGAAATGTTTTCAATAAAATGTTATTAATAGCAGTCCCTGCAGAGTGGTTTTTGCATCACGCTTGACAAATGAGAGTTTTTTCATTTAACATTTTTATGATGAAGGGCATTTGAGGCAAACAGCTGTGGATAGGAACTGTAGAACTGGTTCAGACCAGTTTCAGCCATTAACAGTTTTCTGTGTTTGGCAGTCGGATCGTTTTGAATCTGTATTTGTATGTTTGCACACGGAGAGCTGTCAGAACATGATGCTTTTAACATCTTTCACTCTGCAGACGTCATCCTAACAAAGAAATTGTGCCTCATTATGGGGCCTTATAGCAAAAAAAGGGGGGGGGGTAAATTCGACAGTTGAGATAATTTTGCCTCTTCTCTATGTGGCCTTTTGTATTGACACAAAACAGAATCAAGCAGATTGTTGCACTATTTTCAAGAAAAGGACACTTGATTCTGAATGAGTTATGAAGTGCGCTGATTTGTTGTTGAAACAAGTAAAATTATCCTTGCTATTCCCAGCAAATCTATTTGACTTGATTGAGGAAAACAAGAGTTGAGGACTTGGTTGTAGCGTAAATAAGCCATTAATGTGGTTGTTTGTGCTGGAATTTGAGAAGATGTTTATTGTTAAGTGATTTTCTTTTTTATTGTTTGCTTCATCCCTACTGCCTGCCGATATTCGTATAACTGCACTGAGACCGAGCACAAGGCATCAATCATATCCAAAATGCTTATAGAAATATGAAAGCTTAACTGGCTTATCAATGATAAGATACTTCCTGCACATGCTGGCATATGGAAGATTCAGGACTCACAGGGAGGCCAAAAGTCAAGAAAAAAAATGTAAAAATGAGATGACTCATTAGCTCCTTGGCTGCTTGGCTATTAGCTGACTAACATTACAATACCACATGCCATATGTAAACATTCTTCATAAAAAAAAAACTCAATGACTCAATTTATTGGGACAATAAATGTCTACTAAGTTGGACATTTTTGTCAAAGTGCAGTACTTTCATGCAACCTTGAATAATGCAAAACTTCTATACTTCAGTTTGTTTTGTGAGATGTTTCACAAAAGCATAATTCAACACATCATGTATGGATCCAATATCTGATTGCATTTCCAGTTCAAAAAATTTCACTTCGCTGAGCAATTCTTATCTTTGAAAAAAATGTCTGTGTCAAACGTTAACATTTGTTACTCTCCCTGAGAAATACAGCAACTAGTAGTATGTCTGTCTGTGAAGGTTCTCAGTCATCCAGGTCATCGTAGTCTAAGGAGCTTGGAAAAAAAAGTGTCTGGACTTCTTTAAGTTGCTTGAAGACGTTTCACCTCTCATCCGAGAAGCTTCTTCAGTTTTAAGGTCAAATGGTGAAGAGTCCCAGATTTAAACCCTATGGGAGTGTCCCCCCAAGAGGGATGATGGACAGGGGGTCCATCAGCCAAGGTTTTGGGTTTTTATTGTGAAACGTAGCCCCCACCCTATCATGTGATTTCCTGAGGTCATTTGGTGACCTCAGGAAATCACATGATAGGGTGGGGCTAGGAAACCTTGGCTGATTGTGACCTACACCTATTTTCACACATTGGCTTATGTAAATAGGTAGAGGATCATTAGGGGGTCCATCGTCCCTCTTGGGGGGATACTCCCATAGGGCTTAAATCTGGGACTCTCTAACATTTTACCTTATAACTGAAGAAGCTTCTCGGATGAGAGGTGAAACGTCTTCAAGCAACTTAAAGAAGTCCAGATGCTTTTCTTTTTCCAAGCTCCTTAGACTAGTAGTAAGTAAGTAAAATTTATTTATATAGCACTTTTTAAGACAGGAATCTGTTACAAAGTGCTTTACACAAAAACAAGAACATGACCCAAATGTCTGTCTAAATAGATGTTTTCAGCTGTTTTTTAAAAGAAGCCACAGAGTCGATGGTGCGTAGAGGAGGTAAACTGTTCCACAGTATTGGTGTTAGGTTGTGGAAAGTGCAATTCCCCTTTGTTTCCCAACTGTACCTTTAGCTTACCAACTTTTGATGATGTTTGATGAGCTGCAATCGCCTGCCACCTAAGAATTTTTTTACTCCATTCATGGAAGCTCGTCTTCTTTAGTGCTAGCTTGACACATGCACAACTTCATTGACATTTTCACCATGAACGCATCAAAGTAATAAAAAGAAAAAAAACTAATGTCTGGAGGGTGTAACAGGGCTGTGTGATGTCATTATTTTCTCACCACTGTGCACTAACGCCACGCTGTCACTAGAAGCAATGCCAGGCTGCAGCACATGAAAGATTAACTCATTCAAGAATGACATGCATTAACCTGCTTCAATGCATGTCAGATTGCATTGCTTAATAATTCTCTCAGTACAGTTAGAGTACAGCTAGATTATCCAGCCCACATTAACCTCTGCACATACCTGATTAAATTGCTCAAATTATATCTTACTATTTTATCTCCAAATACAGTAATCTGACAAACCCCCTTTTCTTGTTTATTGGCTGTTTTCTTTGTTGGTGCAGCTGACCATTCGCTAATCCCTAGGTATCCCTAAGTATCTACAACTTACTAGAACCCTTTGTTTTTCTGACACAGTGAGAAAGTAAGCTTTTTCTTACTCTCGCTCCCAACATTTGTACATTTTCAAAGGAGCCTTATTACTTTTGCTTCAAGATATGTGAGGGGTGCTATTGATTATTTCCTGTCACTGCGCGCCTTCTCAATATCAAACTGATTTGAACCTAAATGAAGGGAAGGGATCTGAGACAGAGATGAAAGAGGCAAAATAACATATTCGGGGAAAACAAGTGCAAAGCAAACCCGTCTATGACAGAGAAACGTACAGTTTGTGACATCATGACAGGAAACGAAGGTCAGTTACACAAAAATAGCTGCTTGAAAAGTCCTTCAAAGAGCTGCTTTTTACTTTGACGCTGTAAGTACATTCATTCAGAGCCAGAACTTTTTCACGTTGACTTGAGTAAAGAAGTTGAATCAGTACTTCAACGTTTTCTCTGTGTGAAGCATGTGTGTACATTTCCCACCTGTGATTGTAGTTTTAATGATTTTTTTATTACTTCCAGAAGGGTTGTTTCAAACCAAGAACCTTTTTAAAGGGCTGTTGCAGTGATATCATCCTAAACCTTTAAACCATGTCTCATCTACCATCCAATAACAAAACTTGTGAATTTCTCATGAATACAGTAGGTTAAATCGAGCCATTTTTGTGAATGTTTTAGTGAGTTTATTGTTACTGTAAACCTTTTTTTTTATTAAAGTTGAGATTCAGGTTAATTTTGTCTAACCGTCTTTGTTGGTTATTTGTGCCTACGCAGTTTGATCACTTACTAAAAGTCCTTGTAGGCAGAGGAATATTTGCCTGGCTGCCTGTGTGTATGTTTTTGTGACCCCCATGTTTTGACAAGCTCCCAAAATCCCTCAAGATGGCTCCTTCACCTCGAGGTTGAAGCCATGTGAAATTGCCAAACACTTCCCCCCGGGCGGTGTTAAAAGCCTTCAGTACAGTAGTCACTATTTCCTGTTCACTTCCCTTTGCCTTTCGGATTTTATGCCATGCTACTTTGCAAGCACCCTGTTAACAACGTAAGTGCAGTGTGTGTGGGGGGAAAAAAGAAGTAATCCATGATTCATGTGACATGCTCTATGCCCTTGACATGCATCAGGTTTCAGGGCTTGCTTAGAGCATCTTATCAGGAGGAGGCGAGCAGGGACCAGCCCCCAACGGCACGCTTTTCAGCACTTATCGCGGTGCTCACTCTGTGCCAAAAGCAAATCACACGGTGCTGGAGAGGCATCCTTCCAGACAGAAATCTATATTTATTTAAAATAAAAAACATGGAACAGTTGATTTGTTCTTTCAAACTTTAGCAAAGTCAGTTTTCTCATCTAGTCCAACGAGTGTGTGCAAAATAGGCCAGAGGCCATGCTTTCTCACTATATCAAACCTGTAGAGTATGACTGCACTGTATAAATTATCTTGGCCTACACTGTCAGTACCAAAGTCATGCATCAGCTCGGTGTTTAAACCCCATGGTATTGCCTTCATCTTCTAACTCACTTTATGAGTTAGATCTTTGACAGTTTCTCTCCTGCTCATCCTTTTATTCACTTCTCCTTCCTTACTCACACCTTTTCTTCTGGCCTTCAAATCTGTTCTCCTCTACTCACTTTTTTTTCTCTTATTTACCTTCTCTCCCCCGCTTGTCCTCTGTGATCTCCAGTCCAGCCCCATATCACCCAGCTGAAAAACGTGACAGCCGTAGAGGGCAGCGCTGCCATGATCTCCTGTGTGGCTGAGGGCGAGCCTCTGCCTGACATTTCCTGGAGAAGAGCCAGCGACGGTCAGACCTTCGTGGACGGAGACAAGGTAGAAGCTGCCAGAAAGCCCATCTGGCTGTGCGTGTGTGTTTGTGTTCATCATCGTACAGCATAGGCTGGAATTACGGCATGAGTGTCGTGCCCAAAGGATATGACTTAGGTAGGAAGGATTTATGGGAAATTTACTGGGGTTGCATACCAAATGCATTTACAGCCATATGCCAAAACATTAAAACACCTGCCTAATACTGTGCAAGTCCCCTTAGTGCTGCTTAAAAGGCTCATGTGACGTCTGGGTGTGTCTGGCACCTCTTGCTTTTGTGGGTGTTTAGGTAAGGCCTATGTCAGGGGTGTCAAACATGAGGCCCGGGGCCCAGAATAAGGCCGGCAAAGACTCCGATCTGGCCGACTGGAAGGCTTTGGAAAATGTGAAGAAGTGCACAGATTTTAAACTTCTAACTGTATTTTCATAAGTTTTACAGCTTTGCCTATTGATACAGACACTGCCATTCATACCACACGAAAGTAGTTCAGTAATAGATAAACCATTAAATGACAGAAATGTCTGGGCAGTTTTACCAGTTAAAGTGGATGAGTTTGACATCCCTGGCCTATGTGTTTCAAGTCTGTAAAGGTGAATCCTGTGGAAAGTTTATCCGTGTGAGTCTTTTGTCTAGTTTACTGTGTTTGTTGTGTTGCTGGAATGAGGAGGGAAAAACACCCTTAGGTTTTCAGCTCAGGGTCTACCTGGATAGTCTTCTGAGAGACCACAGTCATCGGGGAGTGTCACTGCTATTGTTACTTGTTCTGCTACAATTTTTAGGTGGGTGATATGTGTTAAGGCAATTTCCACAACTGATCTTATTCGATTCTTATGTCACATGCCTGAGTTTATTGTCACAACTGATCACTCTACATTACAGATGAGACACAGATTTGACAGTATTCATATGTATATGGATGGGAGCTACTTAAATTGTATTTTGATTATAATCACAGGTACAAAAACTGACTTAAAAGAAACCAATCATTAGAGAGTCAACCACAGATTGTGTGTCCTGGGCCAAATAAAACAGTGCACGTACTGGTAATGCACAGAGGTGTGAAGACAGAGGCACTGCTGGTTTTATGGAAGCATCGCTTCATTCAATTTCATTATAGCTTTGTTTCGAAGAAGTCACATTTTGTCTCTCATTGTGGCGCGGCAGATGGCTCTACCACTGAGCCTCGGGCACTGTTGCTATGGGAGAAAGTCAGTCAGTGGTGTGAATCAAAACACTGCAGTCGCTGTGCAGCAAAACGCAGCACCACACTTCACTGAGTTCACCCACGACCGAAGAAGAAAATGAGGAGAAGAAACAAACGTGTCATTTGAATCCGCAAATCTTTATTCGTGGCTGTGTGTTCTTGTGGTTTGAAATGCATCTTTGGCTATGAAATAACTACAATTTCTCTCTAGTGAGAGCCACGGATTTGCCAAATGTCAACTCTAAGGAGTTTCACTAATGAGTTTTTTGTTGTTTTTTTTTAATGAAGGAAAGGTGTCCTAAAATTCTCCGTCAAATCCCACGAGGTCACGTAGTCGCTTAACTGGAGCTACAGAGAAAATACCAGCTTTCATTGTCATGGTGACCATTAAAATGTCACTTTATTTTTTATATATATGAAGAAAAACCAAGTCTTGGTTCTTATTGCTGCGGACTACAAAAAAGCAACAGCAGACAGTAACGGCTAATTACTCGTATATGTCGCACCGTTAAAATTAAAGCATTCCCATCTGCCTTACATGAAATGTTGCAATTACAGCCATTCATTGCCGTCACTGCTGTACATTATGATGGATCTGGATCTTTTCCTTTTGACAAGATTTTATTTTCACGCTCTGTGAAGCCTCAAAGAGAGCGACCCTCAAACAACAAATGCACATTCACCTTGTACTCACATTATTATCTCAAGGGAAATCAGTAAACACTTTTATTTTGGTTATTTTGGAAGCCAGGACCTTGAAGTTTTCAGGGCAAATCTTTTAGTTTGTACTTTCTTTCTGTCTTCAGTACCTCCCTCAGACTCGCTGACATTATATTCAATCCATTTTAACCGAAGCGACACAAAGCTTCTATTTTTACTTGTTTCTCCCAGCATCCATTATTCACTTTCTCCATAATAACAGCCACACAAGTGACAAACTGAAAGAAGCCTTTTCTTGAAATAGTAATTATTCCTGAATGGCATGCCATCAATGTCAAAACCATACTCGCTTCCATGACAAGGGGTAAGAAGCAGCTTAAAAAAGAGGAAGAAAAAAAAACAAAAAAACAAAGATGGCAGCCATTCCTTTTGCTGGGGAAAAAGGTCATCTCGGAGATAAATGAGTGTGTGCATTGGCTCGAATCGCTCGGGTTGATAAATCACAGCCCAAAATGAGAGTAAGTGCTTCTCTTCCCACAGCAAATGCAATTATGGAAATGCACAGTGCAAACCAACACACCTAAACATACGCAAAGACAAACATGAGTCATGCAGTGCGAGGTGTGATGGATGGCAGCAGTCATTTAGGTTTAAAGCAGGATGTTCCTCTCTCAATTTGCTCTCCAATCTGCATATCCAGCCGCCACACACGTGTCTCCCGTTTAGAGTTGTTAAGCTTCGGAAAGTCCTACATGTAATTTTACGTACTACATAGTGTTGCTTCCGTCCTTTTCATTTTTTGTCAGGCTAACACCCAGACACAGGGTATGAGTGCATAATGGGATGCAGTTCCTGGAATTTAATTATGAATCGAGGCAGAGCATTCTGTGACACCTCGGGTATTGTTTTGCTTCTGATCAAAGTTACTGTCTGCTGTTGTAGTCATTCAGAATATCCAAGGCTAGAGAGCAAGTGTCATTAACTCTGTGCTTTTGTGTAGATGACTTCTAAAAAGATTGACATATTTAATGTGATTCCACTGTTGATTTCACAGATAAACCTTGAAATAAGAAGACTCCAACCAATTGTTTCCTGACTTCTCTGTGCCGAAAGACTGCAGTGAAGCGGTCACACCATTGTGATTAATAACCTGGCAAGTAAACCCAGGTTTTTGAAATTTTAAAAAAGAAAGCAGACAGGTATAAACCTGCAGTTCTCTCACAAGAAGTGCAAACCACATAATGAGGCACGTGTAACAAAGACTGAAAGTAACACAGTTGCTCAAGAAAAAGAAAAGCTGTCTAGTTTGACAGGTTTACCAAAGTAACTCACTGCCCCCAATCATTGAGGGTACACCACACTGCAATTAGAGCTGTATGTATTCCCAATCCATGTGTGTTAGCGTGTAATAAATGCCACTTTGACCTCGCCTAGTACCCAGAACAAGCCATTCCTGAGTTTGAATCCACCAGCTGGCCGGGGCCTTTCCCGTGTCTGAGTCCAAAAGATATTCTAAATCGGGCGTAGGTTTGTGAATGCTTGTCTGTTTCTCTATGTTAGCCCAGCAACAAATTGGTGACCTTTCTAGGGTATCCACTGCTCTTACCCTGTGACACCTAGGAGTAGTTCCAGCCCTACTGTAACCCCAAATTGGATAAGTGGAAGAAAATGGATGGATGGACTCTTTTTTTTTTCTTTTTGCTATCTTGCCCTTTTGCAAGAGAATGCATGGGACTCATACAGTAACAACTAGTTTTTCAAAAGTATTTTTACATGCAATTGTCATTTACAAAGTAAACATGGAGGGCATAAAATAAGAGAGGGAAGTAGCAGTTTTTGTACTGTTGCATGCCTTTCCTGGAACCAGAAGAGTCACCTCTGGCTTGTCTTTAGAAAGAATGCAGGTTTAAAGCACTTCCTGAGCGACTTCACTCTTCAAACGATGCTCATTGTTTATACTCACTTCAGTTCAATGTTATTTTTATAGTGATTGTCCCGACAGTAGTCATCTCTGGGCACATTTTACTAACTTTATGGACTGTATAAGACAGATATAGCCTTATTCTTTCAGCAATCTTTGAAGAAAATAAAAATAATATAAAAGTATAGTTCTGCACTAAAGTCTTGAACGACCGCCCATTTCATTATATTTTGTTTTGAAGGAGCCATACATTCTTGTTTTTTGGTGGGTTTTTTGAGTGTTTTTTTCTTTCTTTTTTTAGGGGGTCTTGAGCACTAGTTCTCTTAGGCTTTTCGATGGCCTTTCAAAGATTTAGACATTTGCTGCTTTTTCAGGTGTTTTTAGTCCACTTTTTATATAAAAAAAACAACCTTTTTGGGGTCAAGCCACTTAACACCGGCCTACGAATCATTCAAACACACACAGGCACTTAGCTCATGGATTGAACCAGTCTTATGCCTGCACATAATAGACAAGATAAAAAAAAATTAATTGTATCTTCGTTATGGTCAGCCTGTCATACAATGGAAAATACTAAAAACTTGATTTCCAAAGAGCTACTAGCCAAAAACAAAGCATGGTTTGCAGTGTGTCCTTAAAAAACTGGATATGTGGAAGAAAAACAAAGTCCCAGGCACAGTCATGGTTTGGGCCTCCTTTTCAGCCAGTGGTGTTGGAAATCTTGTCAAAATTGATGGAATTATAAGCTGAGACTCCACCATAATCCACCATACAATGCCATCTAGAAAGTGTCTGGAAAACAGCTTTACTTTTCAGCATGATAATGATCCCAAACACACCGCCAATGCTGTAAAAACATACCCGGATAGAAGAACAGATAGTGGAACACTGTCAGTCATGGATCGGCCTCCCCAGATCCTCAACCTCAACATTAGTGAAGCAGTGTGGGATCATCTTGAAAGAGAACAGAACAAAAGGCAGAAACATCCAAAGAAGAGCTTTGAATGTCCTTCAAGAAGCCTGGAGAACTATTCCTGAAGATTATTTGAAGAAATGACAAGAAAGCTTTTCTAAAGCTGCCTACACACTGGAAGCAATATGGTGACCCGATACTGTAGAAAGTAGGTTGCACTTGACATAAATTTTCTCAACTCCCGAGTGACAGGCTGAAGCAACTACCAGTGAGAATAATGAGTACTGTTGATTAACATATGACCTTGTAGTAATTATATTGGTAGGTTACCTTAGCAACTGATTTCTGGAACATCTGTAAGCGTGTGTCAGTTTCAAAACGATGTGTGATGAATACATTTCAACTTTAAAGAGTCTAGGCTGTGTTAAAGAATAAAGACAGTCACACCAAATATTGACTTTTAAGATTGTAGACTTGTACAAACTCTGTTTTTGCCTCATACACTGTATTTCCATATTTTCCCAATGTTTCAATAAATCCACGCACCACTTTCCAATTTTTCCAAGCAAAATATGAAGAAATAAAGGGTGACTCAAGACTTTTTAGCAATACGGTAGAATTCCTCCAACAGCCCTTCTTTCAAATCTTGCAGGGTCAACAGGCAGAAGGCCTTAGTGCCAATGAGTCTGTGTCTCAAACCCGTATTGCTGTAATAGGCCCTAAATAACAATGGAGTTGCTCTGAAATTGGTGGCATCAAGCACAAACGTTCCACCCTTTCTGAGACATTTTCCCTCACTGACGCTTGTCAGAGAAAGCCAAAAGGTTTTGGTTTCTAAAAACTAAAAAGCCTCTTACTCTCTTCAAGGGATTTTGAAGCTATTTTCCAAGACAATTGATCAGTCAGTTAACTTGTTATCTCAAAGATAACTTCTCCAGTCTCTCAAGTTACAGAGGCACTGTACTCAGAAAGAAATGAACCACTGTTGGCCAGTAAGACATCAGGGTTAAGCCTGAAGTCTCTTGCCTGACAGTACAGGCCCTCAGTCACTGCAACACCCAAAAATAGATAATAGCAGTGTCTAGCAAATCATTTCCTGTCGCATCCCATGTGAAACCCCTCGTTGGCCTCCATTTCCTTCAACCAAGAAGCCATTATTAAATGTCATTTTGTTGTTGTCTTGAGGTTGAGGTGATGCAGTAATCATTATAGTTGTGCAAATATGAAGACCCCCGTGTTCAGCCCCAGCACCCAACTGTTAGAATTAGCTGCACTTGCCAGAATTAGACTAGCTGTGTTTCCAGCCTCGCTGACATTTACAGCTGACATTTTTAATATCTGAAAACTCTCCAACAATTGGACTGAAATAACACTGGAACACGCTCCAGAATTCCATTTGAGAGATTGCATTTCAGATATAGCTTCATGTGTTTGATGTGGCACATGACATGCCTGGTTTTTATTGTGAAATTATGGATGAGTTATGGACAGGATTTCATATGTGTCTGCCCTTTTTATGCCTGCTCATGCCTACCCGTTTGTTCGCTAGTCATCTCCCCCGTCCTTTTAAACTCCCTTCTTTCTTTTTACTTATAATATATGTCTTTATGTTGTTTGCTGCTCGTGTGCACAGAGTACCTGCAGTGAGTGTGCCGTTGCAGCAACACGTATGTGCAGTTCATGGGCGTGCATGTCGCTGCTGTGTTTGCTTCTGGCTGCTCGCCTCGCCGTCCGACTGAACTGCATATCAAACAGGCTGTGCTTTGGGGGCTGAGTTCGTCTCTAGACACAGACCCTGTCAGTTGGCAGAGACGGGGGGGCGGGTGGATGGATTGTGGGGAGGCGGCGGGGTTAGCGAGTAATTTCCTGACTCAGAAGCTCTCTCCTCGAAGATTTCCTCTCCTTCCCCCTCAGCATTCCTATTCAACACACACACTCTCAATCCCATTGACCTCAGCTGGCGAGGAAAACAAGCAAAGTCTGCAGTGGCAGCACAAAGAGACCAGATCCGAGCCTTTAAACGCCGCTTCACCTCATTGGTTGATAGTATTGCGATGATAAGAGCAAAGATAAGCCATTCTAAACAGGATAATGCCCAGGCAGTCTGCGAGCGACAACATAAAGAGTGTGTGATTCAGAAGAGGGGGCTTCAGGGCCGAGGCTTATGGGGCTTAGACACATAATGAGTATTACCTGAGGTGGGGAGATGGGGGGGGGGTTGTGACAGGAGGGCAGTAGAAGGGGCAGGATGTGCATTGATTTACTGGGGAAATCTATGAAGGTGTGCAGAAGGTACACACAAATACACACTCAGTATGCAAACATGCAAGTAGATTGGAATATAGAAAAATGCAAATGGGCATATGCAGGAGTCCTGCAAGATTTTAGCAATGCAGACATAAAACAGAAGAAGGGTGATGGCCTCAAAAAAAGGAACATATTTAAAATTGACCTCCCTTTTCCTAGTTTCTATGGCTACAAATGTAATATACGGGTGGTGAGGCGGAGTACTAAAGCGCAGCTAGACCTGTAAGACATATAGATCAACAAAGTCCACATGAAGGAGAGGTTTTGGTGGATGAAAGGCTCAAACTCAAACTCACCCATGAGCCTGGGGTTTGTGTGCTATGTTAAACTAAAGCTATATGTGGAAGTATTATGTTTAGACTTATTATTTCTTATGTGACCGTCCAGGGGGCGGGGCAAATAATTTTGCCAAAAAATCACATGATGAAACAGTAATGCAATTTACGTGTGGCTATGTGTGCAGGGTGAAAAAGTATATTTTTTTCTCATTTGAAAAAGTGTTGTAAGTAGAAATGGTGGACCATCTCATCACAGAAGTTGTCAAATATTATTGTGTCCTATTAGAAAAATTCTGTCTACGCTCAGCTGTCATTTACTGTAGATATAGCCTGGGGCTATGGCTCACCTTCTCCTAGAAATTACTTTAGCATTACGTATGAACTTGAAGTGTGCTTTTTATGTCTGAATGCATATCATATGTGTGATATGCATTCAGATCCCTGTGTTTTTTGATAATAACATTTTTTAAAAAGTTTTGTCTATTTGTCAGTTTTGTACACCATTGCATTGGAATGTCCATGGGTTATAGACTTGAGGCAGTCATTATCTACAAAGGAGTTCAAAGTATTAAAGTATTAGTAATCGTCAAAGGTTGTTCCACAGTTATTCACTGGTAATGCTGAAGACATGTACTGTTAGAAAAATAAGACTGGTGAGGTTTACATGGTTGCCAGTAGGTGGAATAAAAACAGCAGTGGCTGCAGTGACTCCTGACATCCTCGCTGTGTGTCCAGAGGGGGAACATCGTAAGCTTGTTTGTAAAACTCTTGTTTGTAAAAGTGTAATTGTACAAAATCTTGTGGACTTAAATGTATAAACGGACTAATCAGAAATTAAACTGCTGTAGTTAAGCTAATAGTGTTCTATTTTTTTTAGCCAGACATTTTAAAACTTCCCCTTAAATGTGTCCCTGATCACAATCCTCTATATCATCGCTCTGTTGTGCTGCTGCAAGTAAGTAAGATTACGTCAGTCAATATCAAAATGTGTTGCATATATAGCCTTAATTTGTGTCAACTGAGCTGTGGCTAAGTACCTGAAGATAACTAACTGAAAACACAAACTGTCAAAACACAGAACGTCATAGTTCTGTGTGGCCACAGGATTTATTTTTTTTTTATCCTCCAGTTATCGCTACAAAAGCCTGCAAAGCACTGTGGCATAAACATCTACGAAACAGATTTAATAGAAACTCAATTTGACTTTCAGCCTCAGATTTCCCGCTCCTTTTTTTCACAAATTCTAATAATTCCTTTATTAGTAACACATCTTCAATACTAACTGGAACCCCGTTTTAAATCAAGCCTGGAGCCAAAAACCATCTCTTCTACTTTTTACTATTAATTGACTAATTAGTTGGCAATGATGCGTGAAAGTTTGGAGTGGTATCGTGACTGATCGGGACTTTGGGTTGGTTAACATTCATCTCAATTCCAAGCTTCTTTAAATGTGTCAGTGCATTTGTTGACCAGTCTTTCACCCCTCAGACATGTCCCTGATCATGATCCCTTTGTTGTCTTGCTACAAGCAGCTACACAACTCATAGCACTGCTGATTATGTGGGTCTATTTCAGTGTGCCATTTCAGTGTTACTTAGCAGTGATAGCTCAATCATAATCTGCTGCTGCTGTGTCTTTTTTGTGCACAGAGGCTTCAAGAGGCTGGGAGAGATCGCTATCATAATGTGTCATATGTGGTGTGGCGGGTACTTGCATTAAAAATACCCTCCAGCACACCAAGCCTCTATGAATAATAAGAGCTCAACTAAAGCTGTGTTTCCTATTCATGGCGATACCTTATGTGCAAATAAATGTCAGCAAACTTCATGACATGAAGTAGCAATAATGAATCAAACCTGTGTTTCCTGTGCAAGTGTTAACATTGCGATGATATATCATTTCACATAACACAAAGATGTAGAGTCTTTCTCCACGTCAACAGGAGATAAATTATCTTCGAAATCAGCCGAAACGGAGATGGAAGGTAACAATGTTTGAAACGGTTCTTCTGCCTATTGTCTGTGACCTTCAAATCCTCTGCTGCGGGTCTCTATTGTGTCAACTCTGCATCCACAGCCAGCATCACTGAAAAGTAGTTTCTCTGGGGTCATGGAGGTTATCTGATGGCAACAGTCTGAAGGCTTATGGCCGTATCATGTCTGCAGCGGGGATGCTCCTGAGGTGTTTTTTCTCATTACGGGGGAATGTCGATTACTGGAATGATAGCCTCGTCTGCCGTAATTGACCCGTTGCTTCAAATTGATACCATCTGTCTTCATACAGATGTAATGACCTTGTAATAAATCAACAGTTTATTGCATTAACCCTGACTCTTTGTGACAAGTGACGATTGCCTGCAAAGAGGCCGCCACTCGGTGGCAAGAACAAAGTTGGACCAACAACCTTCTCTAAATTAGTTGGCGACAGACCCGAAGCCTTCCTCGATTCTGCTTTGTCATTTCTCCAGTTTTACATAACCATGAATGAAAAATAGTATCATATTCACGGTTGGACCTATTATCTTCTCCAGATTCAGCATCCCCGTTCTGTCTGGAAGTTTCAAAAAAAGCTCACAGCTAGAAGCTGACCTTCATTTCTGGCTTTATTCCATCACCTGAGTTTCAACTCGCTAAGAGAGACTGTATATGTTTTAAATTGTATTTTAAAAATGCACGTTATTCAGCGTTACTGTAAAGCTACAAGTGCTGGCAGAATGGCTAATTTTCAACTTTTTCCCCCGGGCCAGATTAGAGCGAGCCAATAAAAACAATAAAACATTAAAGAACAACATCTAAAACCAGATGACCGTCTCTCTGACCCCGTAGGATTGTCCACAGGCTCTCTGTGTATGCAAGGATACATCTAGTACCGCTTACTTTTTTATTATGTACACTGATGGATGCAGAAGCACTCAGGAGAACAGAGTCTTGATTACATTTTCTGATGACACTGCAGCGTTGACTCTTTTGAGTATTTCTTTTGTCAGCTGGGTTCACAGCCTCGCAACAGTCTGAACAGCATTGTTAAATCTGCTCTAAGATCATCAGAGTGAAACAAAGAGATCTGGATTCTTTTTGCAACCAACAAATCCCTCAGAAAGTGGCACATATTTTGCCTCTTTGCGAATATTTTCTTTATCAAGGCTGTTTGTTAAAACTAACTGATATTCTGAAGCATCTTCTGTATTTTAACGGCATAATGCTGTTTTCTTTTAAGTCTGGTCAGTAAATAAATACTTATGGGATTTTTAAAAAGTTGATTTTATTAGGCTTGAATTCTTGTTTGCATTTATATTTTTTTCATATGCTCATTTCTGTTTATTTTTTATGTGCTGCCTCAAACTAATTCAAACCACTAAATTAGTGCCGATGACTATAATTGATGTAAGTTTTCATTTTTATTTTAACTAATTAATATTAAGGTATACTTGTTTACCACATATTGTGATATATAGTTTATGAATTCTTGTTTAAATTGTGAATCTTTGCTGTATTTTTCTAAATACAGAAAAGAGCCAGTCTTATAGACTCTCATAGACTCATATCATTATTCATCTTTAATCATCCCAACAGTGTATAGTAGTGAGGTGGTTAATAGTTCATATTGGTTTCATATCCATGTTTGGTTCCTATTGGTGTGTGATTTGGTGTAGTGAGCATCAGGTTGCCATGCAGCTTTGGAGGTGGACTTGATGTTGTTTAGATGTTGATATAAACAGCTTTCATGTAACCGTGTGATGTATGGGTAAAAACAAAAAAATGTGTTCTCTCAATCATGTAAGAGATGTGTGCAAATAGTCTTAATTGACCATTTGTAATTATATTTTATATTTATATTTTTTCTGAATTTATTTATTATAAACTTTACATTTAACTTTAAATTATGCTATTGTGGTATACAGTTGAGTAAATTCTGACTGATATAACTTTTTCAATACCGATACTTATATTTGCTGATATAAAATTCCAATATTGTGATACTCAAGGATATTTTCTTCTTCCAAATACATGAAACATAAATAACATTTCCCTAACATTTGCTATGTGTATTTAATTTGTGTACTTGTTTGCCATTATTTGTTCACCCAAGTCTTGTTCCGACACATCTGAATCAAATGAATGGCTTGTTATCAGGCCTTTGCCAAACTTGATGGCAAACTTGAAGACGTAATCCAACCATTTGATTCAGCTGTGTTGCAGTAGGAAGGCATCCAAAAGCTGCAGGACAGCAGCTCTCGAGGACTGGAGTTGGACACCCCTGGTTTACCGCCTTTCAAACACGTTTCCATCAGAAAAGTTGTCCAGAGTGCCCTCTGGTGGACAAACTATACAGTCTCGATACTCATAACAGTTGAAAGGTGTTTCTACTGTTTCTTTTACTTTTTTACATTTTACTGTGTTGAATAAAATTCAGTATTTCTGGACTGTGAGTATAGCATATTGAGGACCTTGTACATATTTAAGACAAGGATTAACTTGCAGTATAGTGGGTAGTATATTGAAGCGGTGGCAGTTTTCCAGTTAACGTCCAATAACTTGAGACCCAGTGTGTGTCTCCAGTACAGGTTTTAGTGTTGTCAGTAAGAAGAGACCAAGTAGGCAATCTGTGTCTTGTTTGGGAAAAAGTCAGAGAGTGAAAATAAGTTTTAAGCTTCACAACATGCACAAAGACGACCTGCTGTATTTTTCCTTTGGGACGTTCGGTTTTATTTCCATTCTCTTTTTTGCTTGAACTGAACTCTCTTTTGACACGCCTATCACTCCCAAACAGAAGGTTTGATCAGCATGTGGTTATGATTTCTGTGATCTCAGCCAGACGTGTGTGTCTGAAATGACCACATAAAAAGATATCCTGCTTTATGACATTATACAGATCCAAGAGTAGAAAAAAAACTGTCTGAAATGAAGCATTTAGAACAGTCTGAAGCTTAAGCTATAGGCTTATTGGGATTACTAGTACATATGCTGTCTTTACTACTTGAAACTTCTGCCATTTAAGCTGTCTGTTCCATTTGGATTTGAGTTTAAAATTATTGTTGTGTTTGTGTCCTCAGAGCCAGGATGGGAGGTTTGAAGTTCGTGGGCGTCACGGCAAGTCGGTGCTGACCATCAGCGGCGTGAGGCTCTCCGACTTGGGTCGATTTGACTGCGAGGCGCTCAGCAGGATCGGAGGTCATCAGAAGAGCATGTTCCTGGACATTGAATGTAAGAGCGCACTTTTTGTTAGAGTGCACATGCAGTCCACAGCAGGCTTCCAAGAACTGGAGATATTCAAACAACAAGTTGTCTAACATTGCCTGTGGGTAAAATGCAGAGGAGTGTTGTTTTTGCAGAGCCCTGGTCACCTGTTACAGCCTCTTACAAGCTTCTCCTTTCTGCCTTTCTATCGGCTCTTTGCGGTCCTTGCTGTGGAAATGGGACACATAAACACATTTAAGCAGAGTTCAAAAGTTCACTCACGCTCAGTTCTAATAATTCTTTTTGTAGTCTGGCTATTTCATTTTTTTTCCCTCTCTGAAATGCATTATATCATTATAAACAAGTCACCCACCACGCACACTGCCTCCAGAAGGGTTAATTAGTGTGAGGATATCATGCATCGCCTTTCTTTTTTTCTCCTGCTGACAGCTCTGCTACTTCCCAACGTGTGCATCCATTCCTCAGTGCTGGTTGTTTGGGGTTATTTGGGGCGGGCTCTCCCCTGCTTAATGAGCTCTGAAGCAAAGATCTCCATTTTGGCCTCAGAATGATTAGGTTCATTAGTAGCGAGGCTCAGTGGAGTTTTTTTTTTTCCTTTTTCTTTGGGTAGCAGTTGATTCCACCTTGAAGCTCAGAGGAACAACAAAGAGCTAGGCCAGGCAAACAAATATATCCAAAGAGACAGCGAGGGAAAAATGAAGACCATATCTGCGTTGTCACATGCAAACCAATTTTCTCCTTTTCAGGCTGAGGTGACTTTTTGAGTTCACGGATTCCCCTCAAAATTTTGTTTTGCACGGTTCCTGAAAAGTTGACATTTTAGGAAAAACTTGTAGCAAAAAAACAATCTCAAATTCACGCACCCACTCTCTAACCGTGAAGCAAAGTTGCTGTCATTACACTGCAAACTTGTTTTGCTGGAGCCACAGCTGACAACTCGCTCCCGCGCTCTGCACAGAGACACAGGCTGTGAGTCTGAGTGTAGAGGGGCTGAGCCAGCCGTTACCACCGAACTAATGAACTCATTTACTAAGTCACTGCAGGCTGCAGGGGGATAACACGTCCTCGGCTGTGACAGAGAGCCAGGCATCAATCTCTTTAATGGAATCCTGCAAGCGAGCATAAAACAACCATAATGCCTCTCCGACTGAGCGGGGCCGACCGGGCCGAAAGAAATCCGCACAACAGCTCGCCGCCGCAGTCGTCCATTACTGCCCTTTCTATTTGCCGGCGCCAATGAGCTTCTGTTTGCATGCTTTATTCCTATTCTTGGGGGGCACGATCGCATTGGAGACCCCCACCCATAGCGTGAGGTAGCTTCAATTAAGTTTTTCTTTTTTTACACTGCCGAAGGAGTTGAGGAAGCAGCAATTAAATGCTTCCCCCCCCCGTCTTCTCTTTAAGGTGAAGCCTCAGCAAGTTATTTTTTATTTATTTTTTTTACATCTTTGATCATCCAGCACAGCTCCACCTTTGATTTGAGTGTTTAATTGGCTGCCACAAATTCCAGACACACCAGCAATTACTCTTTTAGCAATTCAGGTCTTGTTTTAGTTTAAAAAAAAAAGCTCCTTTTCCATGTAAACGAGGTGGGTGCAAATCATGACGTTACTCTGTTTTGTTTAGATATACCAAAGTTCCTGACCAACCACACCGTTTATTATTCATGGGAGGGAAATCCGGTGAACATCAGCTGCGACGTGATGTCCAACCCACCTGCCACCATGCTGTGGAGGCGAGAGCGCTTCACTATCTCCACAGAGGGAACCGCCAACATGAGGGTGCACAGCGCCGAGGGCAAGTCTGTGCTGGAGGTGAGTTCAAGTCCTCCAGTGGCAGCCAGGTTAGGGTTAGAGTCACGAGACAAAAAATGTGTTTGAAAGTTTAATAATGAGTCTGTCAGTCTGGTTTATCAAACAGAGGTGCAAAAGAAATGGAGTTTTTTGTAATGAATTGAATTTTCTTCTTTGAGGGGAAAAACAATTAAATAAACAATAAAAACAACAGTGAAAGACAGACCTGTAGTTTAATGAGTTTAAAAAGAAAATAAATTCTGATGGATCTTTATGAAGAGTTACTCACACTGATATAGTTTTCAAAAATTTGACAAAATTCAGATTTTGATGTTTCTATTGGCAGCCCAGTTTAATGGAAGTAAGCGAAACCCCAGTGGTGGTCATTGTGAATAGTTTGTCATAAAGGATGCTTTTAACTGAAGAAGTCGTGAAAACTAGACACCCATACTCAGTTTTTAAATGATGATTTCATTTATTACAGAAAAAGTTGTTATCCAAATCTACATGGACCTGTGTGAAAAAGTAATCACCCCCCAAACCTAATAACTGGTTATCTTGTCAGCAAGAACAGCAATCAAGCATTCAAGTCTTTCACAAGGCTGTGGAAGATTTTGATCCTCTCGTTTTTGCAGAATTGTCTTAAATCAGCCCCACTGGAAGGTTTTTTTAAGGTCATGCCAAAGCATATCAGTATAATTCTGTTTCAAATCAGTCCTATGAACACCAAAAACACATATTATTCAGTGCATGTTTAGTATATAAAGCACAGTTATATATCAAGCACAGTTGGAGCGAAAGCAGAAAAGTCCAAGTGAAATCTTTAGTTTTAATATGAATTATGATCGACTGTATTGTTTATCTGCGTCCAGGTGACTCCTATGTCCGACAGAGACTTTGGCCGCTACAACTGCACGGCCAGAAACAACATTGGAGTTCGATACCAGGAGTTCATTTTGGCCCAGGCAGGTGAGTCTGCAGAACTGCCACTAATGCGCTAATGAGGCTAGCAACTCAATTTCAAGACCAGAACGTGTGGACGTCTCAGGGAGCCTGCACCTTTTCAATAACCGTTCTCCCAGTAACTCCAGCCATTCAACTACTTTGTAACCCTCTACCTCTCTACTAATGGTAATAGCCTTATTTGCAATTCTCAGGAAGATAAATTCCACTACAACTCCCAACCCCTATTCAGCCTCGCCTAATCTCAAATAGTGCTGGCTGATTTACCATACCCCTCGCTATTTAACTGAAGTACTCCCTAATTTACGGTAGCGAGGGCTAATACACAATAGTGCAGTCTAATTATCTTTAGTGCAGATTGAATTGCTCTGGCTAAGGAAGAAAAAAGTAGTGAGCAAAAAGCTGACCAAAAATGTCGTCTTGCAGGAAACAGTAGGTTTTAGAAGAGTTTGTGACTCTTACAATTCAGCACAACACACACTCAGGCACACACAAGAAAACACTGTGAACATGTTTGTGTTCTTAACGGATATTTGAGACGTACCTTATGTAGAATACACTGTCTTCAAAGCTCGATCATAAACTGATAGAAGAATCTGAGGGTGGAAGTGTGTTTGTAGTGAGTCAAACTGCTCTGAATTTTGCATTGATGTTTTAAGTGAGAATCACTAATACAACCAAAACAACTTGAGTCACATCAAAAACATATCCAAGGACAAGTGATGCAGTCAAGTGATGTGGCAACTTACCTGAAAATAAAATAAGTTGCTGTCTATTAAATTGCTAGAGTCTAGAGTGGGCTAGGGTAATATGGCAGTGATGTCAGGAAGTTTTTAGAGTCAAGGTTTATTTGTGCAGGAAATATATTCAGAGGTCTTACGCAGAAGCATTTATTGCAGTGAGCTTGATATCAAGGAGAACAAAGATGGACACGTGCTAAAACTGCTTATTGCCACCCAGTTCTATAACAGTCTTGGAGGCAACAGCAGGAGAACGGATTTATAGTCCAATAATCCAAATATTTAACCCACAATGAGGTAGTGGTCATGCACAGGGAGACAGATGGAGCGGCACGCAGGCAAAACACAGTGTCTATATAAACAGACAAAAAAATATGGAACTGGATTTTTTTTTAAAAAAGCAGAACTCAAGCAATTAAACAAACTAGGAATCAAGGAAGGCTAAGGTGTTGCACACTAAACATGGGTGACACAAATGAGGGAAAACTAGCAAAGAAATGAAGTACAATAGAAATTACTTAGAGAAACCTGACATTGTGACCATTTCTTAATATATCTATCCTCATCCTGCGCAGAATAGATTCTGTTCCTGTCTGTTCCAGCTAAAAGAAAAGACTAACACAGCTCCTGCACTTTTAATCTGCATGAATAGAAATGTTATGTTTTTAATGTCCTATCTTTTCACGTAAAATTAAAGTACACAGGCTCCTCTCAGGCGTTGTATAAGCTGAATTATTACATCTCTCCTAAATAACCCTTGAAAGCTTACCAAATATAGAAAACTAATCTTTTAAAATGTCTGTCTTTAGTTTTATTATGGTGGAACTGTGCCATTTATCTTTGATCAAAAATACATTCAGTGGAGTTGGTTATTGCTGTGTAAATGTCAAAGTTAGGTCCATAAATATTAAGACAATTGCCTCTGTACTCTGAGGTCCTCCCATTTGTTTTCACATTAGTCAAATTAATCATGCTAGAAGACTTTTTTTTATCCTTCTGCAGTATCTGCTGTTTGGCAGTGTGCACCCTCCAACACAAGAATTCCCTCCCCCACTACATTGCAGCACGGGTCAGAGCTGGTATGAATGACATGAATGGCTGATCATTCACACACAGCATGAAAACAATGAGCTTTTGTGGAGGTGGGTTGCAAAGCTGCTTGAAAAGCTAGGAGCAAATTCAGTAGCTTGGGTAGTAGGATGTGTAGAAGGGTATCAGCGGTGCCATCAGCTGGTGCTTGCTTCTCATCAGCTGATGGGAGTGGAAATCTTAGTCAGTCAATCAGTCAGTCTTTCTGGCCCTTTGTTCTAGACTGAAATATCCCACCAACAGTGGGATGTATTGCCTGCATAATGTATAAACACTTTAAATGCTTTATAGTTTGTTTTCTTTCCTTCATTAATAATTTGGCTGGGCACATTCGTAGCTTCCCCCCCCCCCCTCGGCCAACGCGGATGCAGCCTGTGACTCTCTCCACTCTGTGGTCAGCAGACTGCAAACACAATCTCCGAGAGCCCGTCTCATAATATCAGGGGACTTTAATCATGTCTCACTGGACTCCACACTGCCCACCTTCACCCAGTATGTGACATGCCCAACCAGAGACAATAGAAGACTGGACTTAAAGTATGCCAATGCAGAAGAGGCATACAGTTCATCACCTCTCCCTCTCCTGGGCAGATCTGACCACAACCTGGTACACCTTGTCCCTGTTGTAATGGTTCTTTTAATTTGGAAAGAAAAGTAAGCGCAGTCAGAGTCCTAGGGGGTGTCCAAAAAGTGATTTATTAAACACACACGTATTACACAGTGCGGGAAGCCGGACTTCCCCATTCGGCTCAATACAGGAAGCTTTATAGCCTTTATGACGTCAGAACACTTCCTGGGAGTCATCTTATCAGAACAACAACAACCCTTTCCCAGACTTGAAACCAGATGTTTCCCATCATCAGTATTTGGGAACATAACAATTGTGTAAGACGAGTGTGCTGTTGTGTAAGATTGTTGGTCCCGGCCACCGAAAGTTCAGCGTCCTCATTTGACTTACTGTGGACCCACCACTATGCTGGTGCTATACATGATAAAACATTGCATCTAGAATGTGTCATTCTGCGTGCCCTGGCAAATATACTAAGTGGTAAATGATACATGATAATAAGGATGATAACTGGATAATGACAATGATAAGTGATGCAGACTAATGAAGTAATGATGAAATAATGATTGTGCATGTGAATAATAACATAGTGACAGAAAAATAACATTCCTTTACGTGACACTGTGTATGAGCCCTTAGTGCGCAGGGAGCCACCAGCCACCCGCACAGTACAGAGATGGTCGGAGGAGAGCGAGGAGGCTCTTAAGGATTGTTTTGAGTCGACTGTGTGGGAAGTGATCTGTGACGACCACAGAGAGGACATCGACAGCCTTACTACATGCATTACTGACTATATTAATTTCTGTGTGGATAACACCGTACCTACCAGGTGTTTCTCCAACAACAAACCTTGGATTACCCCAAAAATTAAAGCTGTCCTCAAGCAGAAGAGGAGGGCCTTCAAATCCAAAGACAAAAAGGAGTTGAAAAGGGTGCAGAGAGAGCTGAGGGGACTGATAAGGAATGGGAAGGACAACTACAGGCAAAAGATGGAGAACCAGCTTCAGCAAAAAAACGTTGGCGATGAAGACCCTGGAGCGGCTGGTCCTGGCTCAGCTTCGGCACCTGGTGAGCTCATCACTGGATCCACTTCAGTTTGCCTACCAGCCTGGCATTGGAGCGGATGATGGCGTCATTCACCTCCTACATTGTTCCCTCGCTCACCTGGAGACGGCTGGAAGCACTGTGAGAATCATGTTCTTTGATTTCTCCAGTGCCTTCAACACTATTCTTCCCTCTGTCCTGAAGGACAAGCTGGAGAACTCTGGAGTGGACCATCACCTCACTACCTGGACTTTGGACTACCTCACCGACCGACCACAGTATGTGAAAACTCAGGGCCGTGTGTCAAACAGGGTCGTCTGCAGTACGGGGGCCCCATAGGGAACGGTTCTGGCTCCGTTCCTCTTCACCATCTACACTGCAAACCTCCACCCAGTGCTTCCTGCAGAAGTTCTCTGATGACTCTGCAATAGTCGGCCTCATCGCTGATGGGGACGGCAAGGAGTACAGAGGACTGACCCAAGACTTTGTGGACTGGTGCCAGCTGAACCACCTCCACGTCAACACCAGTAAAACCAAGGAGCTGGTCGTAGACTTCCGCAGGCACAAACATCCTCCACTGCAACCACTGAACATCCAAGGTATGGACATTGAGGCTGTAGACAGCTACAGGTACCTTGGTGTTCATCTGAACAACAAACTGGACTGGACTCATAATTCAGACGCCCTCTACAGGAAAGGGCAGAGCAGACTGTACCTGCTGCGGAGACTCAGGTCGTTTGGAGTGGAGGGCCCACTCCTGAAGACCTTCTATGACTCTGTGGTGGCCTCAGCCATCTTTTACAGTGTGGTCTGCTGGGTTGGCAACATCTCTGCCGGGGACAGGAAGAGACTGAACAGGCTGACCAGAAGGCCCAGCTCTGTTCTAGGATGCCCTCTGGACCCAGTGGAGGTGGTGAGTGACAGGAGAATGGTGGCTAACCTTTCATCCCTGTTGGACAACATCTCCCACTCCATGCAGGAAATTCTGACAGCACTGAGCAGCTCCTTCAGTGGCTGCGGCACCCACAGTGTGGGATGGAGAGATTTCGCAGGTCTTTCCTCCCCACTGCTGTCAGACTCCACAACAAAGACTCCAACTGATCAAACACACACATCCACACATGTGCAATAACACTAAGTGCAATACTCTTTATCTGACAAAGTTGTATTTTTACTCAGTTGTATTAAGCATTTGTATTCTATTTTTATAGATTATTATTATTATTATAGATCTATTGTATATTTTATTCTGTTTATTCTACTGTATATAGTATTTTATTTTATTCTATTCTATTCTGTACAGTTGTGTACAGTATTTTATTCTTATTGTATTCCAATTTTTGCTATATAACTTTTGCGCTGTCCACTTCCTGCTGTGACAAAACAAATTTCCCACGTGTGGGACTAATAAAGGTTATCTTATCTTATTTTATCTTATCTTATCTTATCTTACCGTGTTTAGATCTATGTTTGTAGTTATAATTCCTCATCAAGTATTCACTGATTTACTCCTAAATAATAGTTGCATGATGAATGATGTTGATACAACTGAAAAATTAAAGGTTATATCTGGTGCTTTCAGCCTTACTCAGTCTTTTCCTTTCTCCACACGGTCAGTGCATAAGGCAAAGGAAAAGGTTGTTTTGAATTCATTCCTAAGTTTTTGAAACAGGATTCTGTTTCTGACACCATGCAAGTGGATTAGACAAGGCTTATTTCATAGCAAAACAACACGATTGCAAAGGAAAATAACTACATGGAAATTGTAAGCTTGTTTGTGTCATGCCTTTATTTTTTGTGTTTCCAGTTGCGCCATCGAATCCATACTCAGTTCGTCTGTCAGCTGTCTCCCAGCGCCTAGCGACCGTAACATTTATGAAGCCAGACTCTCATGGAGGCGTTCCCATCAACTACTATCTGGTCCAGTACAAGGAGGTGGGCTCACAGGACTGGAGGGATGTCAAGTCACACAGTGTCCAGAGTAAGTGTAAACTTTATTTTTATCCACAGCTTTCGCTTTTTTTTCTTTTTTTCATGCCAGTTACCTTCCCTAAAAATCGCTGTAATATACACTGACTGAGTGAAATGGGAGAAACATTTATCCGCTGTTAAGTTTGACCCCATTACATATTGTTATTGTGAAGTCTGCTAAAAGCCCTCTTCAACTCTTTTCCATACCCATTTCTATTTTATGGCTCAGGCAGGTTGAATTTTATCAGATCAATGAAAAAGCATGAATCTATTTACATTCTCAGCTTATTTTATGGAAATCTCAAGATTTTTTACCAGAATATACCAGCAAGTTGAAAACACTGTCAACAACTGATTCTTACTCATATTTTCACTATAAGCCTATAAGAGTTATCTACAGTCTAATGATGTGTAAAATGCTTTCTTATTTTTCAGGTTTCATGTGTTTTTTTGCATTTTTCAGTTTTCTATAATTTCTTTATGGAATAAAAAATCCTGATTTGAAAGGGTTATCTGACTGCACTGAAGTCCATCATTAAGTAAACCCAATTCTTACTTAATTTACAACCTACGTAAAGACATTCCTAAGAAATTTGTAGTCATAGTTGGTTGTTTCATGTCTTATTTGACAGACCTTGATGATCATTTTGGCAATCACAGTTGTGTCTCGTATAGAACTGATTATGAAGGAGCATCTGCTATACAGCAGATTACTAACATGTTAGCATGCTGTTTAACCGTACTTTTCGGACCATAAGGCGCATGGGATTATAAGGCGCACTGTCGACAAACGGGTCTGTTTTCATACATAAGGCGCACCGGATTATAAAGTGCATTAAACAAAACAAAACAGTCAGATAAGTCAAACTTTACTCAACTCATTCCTCTTGCTTCCTCCACTTCCGTACCATTGATTCATTAATGTTTGATTCTCTGTCAGCTGCTCTATAAACACTGGAACAACAGTATATGTTGTTCCAGTGTTTTTCTAATTTTTGCTATGTAGCTTTGCACTATCCATTTTCTGCTGTAACAAAACAAATTTCCCACATGTGGGACTAATAAAGGTTATCTTATTTTACATTAATGACTAACCTTATATTGTGGCTGGATTATCTCAGTTGTTCTCCCCTACTGAAGTTTGGTCCATTTACAGCAATTTTCAATGCGATTGCATTTGTCAACAAAAAAAAAAACATCGGGAACTTTTATCAAGTGGAAAAAAGTTAGCGTTCATTCTCCAGGTTCACTGTGTTATGCTTTGGTATGCTAACATAGCTGTGTCACTAGAGATCACTAGCACAGCATTATATACCAGCTAGTCCAACTTCAGTAACCCTACAAACGTCACTGCTGTGTAGTTTTCTGTCTTCATTCATGTTGGAAGTGATAGCAGAGCTGTACGTTTTATTTTTGCCCAGAAACCTCTCAATCAGAGCATGCTATATCATCTTTAGCTAACTAGCGAGCTAACTTTCTGCTAACTTCCTGCTAACTTCTAACTCCGTTAAATTTAATAAATTCTGTTTTCATGGATGCCTGGATGTTAAACTTAATTGTTACACCTGGTAAAGCAGCAACACTGATCATTTTATTAAATGGACCCAGATTACTATGAGCCGCGAGGCTCCTGACTATGGTAGCTATAACACTCAGACAATCCATCAGGCTTTGTAACTTAGCAAAGTCCTACTAAAACATTTTTTGGCAGATTTTTGAGCGCCGTGCACCACATAAAATCGGTTTGAGGTCAGTAAACATAGCCAGAATTCATAGATAAGGTGTACCAGATTATAAGGCGCACTGCCGATTTTTGAGAAAATTAAAGGAAATACGGTACTTCTAAACGAAGTAACAGGAACCATGGAAGGTGATGAAGTAGAATGGGATTTATATACCACCTTTCTAGTCTTCACACACTTTACACTAGAGGCCGGAGTTTATTTCTATGCAAGTGCTTTATGTCTAAATCCAACACCTACATGTATGTTTTGGAATTACTGTGTCAATGTCTCTCAAGTGCCATAGATGTAGAATAAATAGAGTGGCACGATATTCTCTCCCCTCAGAGAACCTGGGTTACAATGTAACCAATCAAGCTCAGGTTGAAGCTTCAAATCCAGACTTCACAAATAATTAAAGGACTCAGGGTCTTTTATATAGAGTCAGCGAGTAAATATGAGGGATCCACACAACAGTTAAGTTATTCTCACTGTTTTAAAGATGAGTACATAAATATAAAATTATCTAAATAATACATTAAAAAACAGAAATGTAAATAATTTACTGTGAAAGCATTGTCAACTTAATCTAGTCGATAAACTAATCAATAAACTCAAATAATTAAATGACCTCCTCAAACTCGGTTGAATATAAAGAAAGCTGTTTCTTTTCTTTTCCCACATTAAATACATGAAAAACATTCACATAGATTATATACTGTTGACCCTTAAGTAATTACTGCTATTTACCAGTTCCACTTTGATAAAGCACATGAACTTGAAGATAGAAATTACTCCTTCTGTTCACAGTTTCAAACTTAGTTATCAGACTGCGAAGATTATGCTTCAACACACCAGATTATCCTATCTAGCTTAAATCAATATTTCTCTCTGTCTACCTCACATACACCAACTAACACCAAATCCAATATGGTCTCCAAGTTTCCACCGTATTGCATGAGCTGCCATGTGCTCCTTCAAAGCCTTGGCTCTGAGATGTTGTTGGGTTATAACGAAACTCAAACACGTCATGGGGAGAGCGCCAGAATCTGTCTGAGCTGAAAGATCGCATTCCTCCTCTTCCTATGCTTTATGACTGCAAATTGATTTCTGAGCCTGTTGGTGAAAAGTACACCATGAGGTGAAGGATGGATGGATAGATGGATGGATGGAAAATGAAAGCCAGAGGACGAATGGTCGGGTGATAAGCGGGCCTGACAAACCTGAAGGGCTTATCACTAATATCCCCTCATTTCAGAGTCAATTACAGTATGGAGATGCAGTGAGGTGAATACTAAATAGGAAGTAGCACTTTAGCAGTGAACTTAAAAAAAATACATACATCACATATAGGAACATATAAGCAGATAGTGTAGAAGAACAAAGGAACAATGCACAAGGTTGTCAATTTATTATAGATAAATTTAGCTCTGTATGCAAAAGCAGAAAAATTAAAGTGAGCAAGACTAATTACAAGCCACACCAAGTGTCGTCATATAATCATAGAAGCCATTTCAGATAACCTCAGCAGAAAATCCTTACACAATAAACCCTTCCATATAATGAGACGCCTGGCCTCGTTTCATTTGAATGCTTCTGCCCAAATTGAAATGTCCGCTTAAAGCCTGGAATGAACCTAGCACGGCTGCAAATTGCAGAATTTGTTTTCAGTTCCAGGACTAAAGAACTGCAAAAGCACCTATTACCATTCAAGTATTTAATTTGTGCAGACTAACAAAAACAACAACTTTCACTAAAGCTTATTACACTACACACTCTCCCAGATTTTTTGAGTTGTGACGGTTATGCAAATGGGCTCGAGTGACTGTAGAATTTAAATAGGAATCTGTAATGTGGTCTGATAATGAGATTGCCTGTTTTCTTCAATATTAGATGTAATTTACAGTACGAATGTGACGCATTGCACAATTCTCCAAGTTACTATCGTATTAATATTCTATCTGATATTTTACTGCGGTTTCATTAGAGTCAGAGGCACATGTACTCTTCCACCACACGGTTTGCTATGACTTTGTTGAAGGTGAGTTTCTAAATCTTCTTATGTTTTTCATTATTGATCATTTAGCAGAGTCAAGCGGTTGCTCCCTTATATTTTAGAACCACAGTTAAAGCTTTTAGTCTTGGAACAAATGACCTAAGATAGATAGAAAATCTAACTTTCATTGCATGCATCTAGCTCTCTATATTTCACAGACTAAACACTAATAATGCATTTAAGTCAATATAAAGAAAAAAACAAGTGCAATAGATTAATTTAAACGGTTGTAAGTATGGTGGTAGAAGTTTCATAATGTCGGGGTTTAATTCCTGGCTTTTCTAGTCTTCATGTCAAAGAGTCCTTGGGCAAGATGCTGAACCACACAGACACTTTAAAAGGCTTTCAAACGTGACTTTGCATGTAGTTTATACCGTTAAAAAGTTCTATGACTGCTCAGTAAGGCCAGAAAACTGCAGTATCAGTACTAGTCTAATTAATGCCATTCTTTTTTTTTTTTTTTTTTTTTTTTTTTTTTTTTTGCCTGTCCCGTTTGGCTCTTTTGCCATCAGAATTATTGTCTAAAGGCGAAGAAAGATGCCCAACGGATTTTCTTTACCAAATTGACCATCCCAGCTTTGCCGTAATGGTCCATTTGATTCACCTTTTATTCTTTATTTTATTTTCACTTGCTGAATACGGGACAGACTTGACTGGGGGAAAGAAAAGGGAGAAAGAAAGAGGGAAAGAAAAACAGTTGAGAAGAGGGACGGGGGAGAAGGGCAAAAAACAAAAACCAACAGAATAAGCAAAAAAAAAAAAAAAAAAAAAAAAAAAAAAAAAAAAAATACATATATCGATCACCTGGATCACCTGTTGAGAAAGAAAAAAGAAAACAAGCAGAAGAAAACGAGAGTAATACAATAAACAACATCACAATGATATATGGGAATATGACAGTAAATACTAAATATTAAACATTATTGTGCAGCACGTAAGATCGACAGCACAGTGTGCTTTGAGGTAGGAGCCAAAAAGGGTGTAGTTTGTGTGTGTGATCACCCGTGTGTACACCTGTGAGCATGGACACGCTTGTTTTCTTAAAAGGTTCCCTCATGTAATGATCTGCTAGAGGGTGTGGGGGGCCACTGCCCCGTCCTCCAGGGCATGAAGCAGGTATGGAGGAGATCAAAACTCCAGACATCCAGAGGCCCCCAGAACACAAGAGACCAAGGAAGACCAACAGAGGGGCAGCCGTGCCACTGTCCCAGAAAGAGCTGAGGAGAGTCCCAGATGAGGGGTCACCCAGCAGCCACGGAGCAGAAGCCAGGGGGGGTTGCAGCGACGTGCCCGTGAGCTCCGCCGGCAGCCAGCTGTGCCTGAGTGACCGAGCCCCAGGCCGAGAGGCCGGGGGCACCCCACCTCCGAAGTGGCCCAAGCGAGCCCCAGGCTCCAGGCCCCGATAAGCAGCCGCCAAGGAGTGAGCCGGTGTGTACCCGGACGCCCACCCCCGGACACAAAGAACCACCAACGCACCGATGTCTGAGGGAGTCCGCCCCCGGCAGGGGAAGTGGTGGGGGGAGATAGGCCTCCAAACCTTGGAGGGCCTGAGCTGTCCTCAGAGAGGTGGCGTCTGATACCCAACCTGACATATGGACACAGACATACAGGCACACACAGATACAAACATCCATTCCCACCCTCATGCTCTCATATGCACTTACTCCACACTTAACCAACGTGGAGACAGACATAAAGAGACGCTGTACACACAATCACACTTCCCAAGCGTACTCTACGAACCGGGTCTAGGTACCCTTGCCCCTGGAGGGGGGAACCGCACCCAGACCCAGGTTGTGTTACCCTTTTTCCCTGCGGTGGGGAGAAGCAGACCGCCCCGACTCCGCAGCAGCAGGGAGGCCCCACATTCCGGACCCCAGTCGGACGGCCAACTCCTCCTCCTAGCCCCCCTGCTCCAGCAGACCGCAGAGAACGAGGGTGAGAGAAGACTGCTAACCTCCCTCCACCCGCTCATTGTAGTGTTGATGTATGTGTGTTCTAAGGTGCATTTAAAACCCAGGAGGGCATGGAGCTACCTGCCAGAGAGCAGCAGGTAAGCGCATAGTCCCTCCTGCTAGCCCTCAATGTCTACGTGTATTTAAAATTGAGAGGTGGGCAACGACGCCAGGGGTGAGGTGTACACCCTGATGGTAATTGGGATTCCGTGTAGCGTGCCCACCCCCAAGATCCTATATGTATGTGTAATGAGAGTGTGAGTAATGTGAATGTCTAAGTTGCGGGATAAAATTGAGGCAGAGGCAGCCAGAAGGGGACAGAGGGGGGGGGGGGGGGGGGGGTTACCTCCTCTGCACCCTGGTGACACACCCCTACTCCCTACCTCACGCCCGTCCCGGACCCACCCAGGGGCAGCCAGGCTACCAGGTCAGTAACCCCCGTCCGTCAGCACAGACCCTCCCCTAGCCCCGCTGCACGTAGCCACGAGGAAACCGTCACCTAAGAGCCAACAGAGCCCCTAATTGGCCATGACCGCTACCCCGGGTTGAGCCCCCCAAGGAAGATGCTCCCGGGGGAACCCCCCGACGCCCTAAGCCCGACCCTACCCCCACACCAATCACAACAGTGAAGGCGAGACCAAAATATGACCCCCCACCCCCACTAGGTGATGGAGCTGATCAGAGGAGCCCAGAGCGATTGATCTGATGTGGTGGCAGAGGCTGTATCAAGACTAATGTAATCTAATAGATAATTTCTATATTGGTTAGAATTAAGATTGTTTTTATTTTTCCAGTTCATGAGCACTGTTTTCTTGGCTATGCATAGGGCAGTGAAAACCATATGGGCTATATTCTTTTCTGAAGTGACATTATCTAAGCTGCCCAACAAACACACTAAGGGGGAAGTTGGAATGTTACATTTCAGACACTTTGATAAGTCTTCACATATCTCGCGCCAAAACTTCTGAACTGGTGGACAGAACCAAAGAGCATGGATATAATTGTCCGGTGAATTGGTTTGGCAGTGTGAGCAGTTGTTGGTAGATGCAAAGCCCATCTTGAACATCCGATGACCTGTATAGTGCACTCTATGTAGTATTTTGTATTGAATTAATTGAAGACTGGGATTTTTGATTAGATGAAAGGTTTTTAAGCAAATCTGAGACCAGAAGTTTTGGTCTAAGTTAACTGATAAATCCGCTTCCCATTTTGCAATAGGAAGTGATATTGATTCATCTGTTTTAGAAAGCATTCTGTATATTTTGGATAGTAATTTGGGGGTTTTAAGAGTAAAAAATTGAACCACACTTGGTGGTGTTTGTAGTTCAACTTGACCCGGTTTAAATTTCTTTTTTATTATGGATTTAATTTGTTGATATTCTAAAAATCTTTTCTTGTTGATCCCATATTGTGTAACTAGTCTGTCAAATGAAATAAATTCTGTTCCTTCTAGTATATGTTCTACATATTTGATTCCTTTACCATTCCAATCTGAAAAGTTTATCATATTATTGTTTTGTAATATGTCAGGGTTGTTCCAGATAGGTGTACGTTTGCATGGGATTAATGAAGACTCTGTCAACTTCAGAAACTCCCACCATGCTGTCAGAGAAGAGCTGATGTTGATGCTTTTGAAGCATTCATGTCGTTGGATGTTTGAGCTGATAAATGGTAGATCTGAAATCTCTAGATTATTGCAAAGTGCTTGTTCTACATCTAGCCAAGGTTCATCTAAAAGGGTATGTTTTAGCCATCCTGAGATAAACTGAAGCCTGTTGGCTAAGAAGTAGTGCTGAAAGTTAGGTAGTTCTAATCCTCCTTTATCCTTGGTCTTTTGTAGTGTTTTTAAGCTTATACGTGGGGGCTTATTTTTCCAAAGGAATTTGGACATATATGAATCTAGAGATCTGAACCAATCTTGCGGCGGTTTAGTTGGGATCATTGAGAATAAATAATTTATTTTTGGTAATACCATCATTTTTATAGCAGCAACCCTTCCCATGAGTGATATGGGTAGACATTTCCATCTAGCCAGATCACCTTCTACTTTCTTTAAAAGTGGGGTATGGTTTAATTTAGTTAGATCTGCAAGCTTGGGAGAAATATTAATACCTAAATATTTTATATTTCCCGATTGCAGTGGAGTAGAAGAGGAATTATGGAAGGAGCAATTAATAGGAAGGACTGTAGATTTTGACCAGTTAATTGAGTAATCTGATATTCTTGCAAAAGAGTTTATCAATTCAATCACCCCAGAGATATTGGTTTGTGAATTTTGGAGAAAGAGTAACACATCATCAGCATAAAGGCTGATTTTATGTTCCACGTTCTTGCATTTTATGCCCTTAATTGCTGAATTCTGTCTAATTGCTGCTGCTAGTGGTTCGATAAAAATTGCAAACAGTGAAGGGGAGAGTGGGCATCCCTGCCTGGTGCCCCTCAGGAGACATAAGCTGGAGGATGTCTGGTCATTTGTTCTGACACAAGCTGTTGGGGAATTATATAATATTTTTAACCAGTTGATGAAAGAAGATCCAAAACCAAATTTGTGTAAAGTTGCAAATAGAAATTTCCAGTTAACTCTGTCAAACGCTTTTTCTGCATCTAAGGAAAATATTGTAGTTTCAAGGTTTTTACTGTATGAGTAGTCTATCAAATTAAGTAATCTACGTGTATTTGTTGATGAGTGCCTACCTTTTATGAAACCAGTTTGGTCAGGATGAATTAAGAGGGGGGTTATTTTCTCTAGTCTCTTCGAGAGAGCTTTGCAGATTATTTTGAGGTCTACATTAATAAGGGATATTGGACGATAGCTTGAGGGATATACAGGGTCTTTGCCTGGTTTTAGCAGGAGATTAATGTTTGCAGAATTCATATTTGATGGAAGTCTGCCCTTTTCTTTGATTTCTAACAACGTTCTGTAAAAAACTGGTGCTAGAATCGTCCAGAATTCTTTGTAGAATTCTGCAGGAAAGCCGTCTGGACCTGGAGCCTTATTATTGGACATACTTATCAGGGCTTCCTGGAGTTCACCTGATGTCAGTGGCGAATCCAGTGCCATTGCTTGAGCTTCTAATAATTTTGGGAGAGTTATGTTGTCTAAAAATTGATCAATTTCCTTTTTAGATGGGTTTATTTGTGGTGAATACAACGTTTTATAGAAATCCCTGAAAATGTTGTTTATTTGTTTCGGTTCATATATTGTGTTCCCAGATGAATCTTGAACAGCACATATAGTTGTTTTTTCTTTATTTATTTTTAGCTGGTTTGCTAGAAATTGACCGGATTTATTACTATGTTCATAATTTTGTAAGCGTAGTCTTTGTAGTAAGTATTTTGTTTTTCTATCAATTATCTCATTTAATTCTAGTTTTGTTTTGCGTATTTTGTTCAATGTTTCCTGATCTTGGTGGGACGCGTAGGCTTCTTCTAGTGATTTGATGTTTTTTTCTAATTCCTGAATATTTTTGTTTTCTTTTTTCTTTTTATGTGATGAGAAAGAAATTATTTTACCTCTCATCACAGCTTTCCCTGCTTCCCATAAAACAGAAGCTGATGTTCCGGGAGTGTCATTAAAGTCTAAATATGAAGTCCACTCTTTTTTAAAATATTTAATAAAGTCTTCATCTTTAAGCAGTGATGTATTAAATCTCCAGTTTTTACTTGGCATAGTATTATTCTTGTGCATTAGTGTTAAAGATACAGGAGCATGATCGCTGACAGCTATAGGGTGAATCTCAGTGTCTGAAACGTCACTCAGCAGTGAGCTGCTGACCAAAAAATAATCTAGACGAGAGTAGGAGTGATAAACATGTGAAAAAAAAGTATATTCCTTACTGGTGGGGTGAAGGGAGCGCCATGCATCGCAAAGACCAAAGTCGCTCATATACTGTTTGATTATATTTGTGGACTGCCAATTACGCTGAGTTCCTGCTGTATTAAGCCTATCCATTTCTTCATTCAGTCCAAGGTTGAGGTCGCCTCCAAGCACAAGTGTGCCATCTAAGTGTTCAGAGAGTGCACTGAAAAAACCGTGAAAGAATGAGGGATCATCAACATTTGGACCATATACACTTACAATACATAGCTTTTTATCAAGTATAGATAGTTTAATGATTAAGAATCTGCCCTCTGGATCTATAACTGTATCGAGTACTGTGAAATTAATTTTTTTATGGATTAAAATTGCTACTCCCCTTTGTCTAGAATTATAACAAGCTGAGAACACATTAGGAAACTCAGGTGTTTTAAGTTCATTCGAACCTCTAAGAGGAATTAATTAATGCCATTCTTAATGTAGATGCTTCTGGACTGCAGGAACTTTTTCATACTTCTATTAACTCTTTGAACGGTTGATTGCGCCCTCCTTTTTTCCTATGTCTGTGCTTCAGGATCTATTATCTACTGTACTTGGGGCGACTGTGGCTCAGGGGGTTGGGAAGCGTATCTGTAACCGGAAGGTCACCGGTTTGATCCTCGGGCTCTCTGTCCCGGTTGTTGTGTCCTTGGGCAAGACACTTTACCCTACCGCCTACTGGTGTTGGCCAGAGGGGCTGATGGCGCGATATGGCAGCCTCGCTTCTGTCAGTCTCCCCAGGGCAGCTGTGGCTACATCTGTAGCTTGCCTCCACCAGTGTGTGAATGTGAGAGTGAATGAATAGTGGCATTGTAAAGTGCTTTGGGTGCCTTGAAAAGCTCTATATAAATCCTATCCATTGTTGTTATTATTATTACTTCATACAACTCAATCTTAAGGTCTCTTGTTTCAGCTAACCTTGAGAGACCTGAGTGTTACGGTGATTGGTCCAGCTGTAAATGTACATACAGTAAATTGTCTGAAGTATGAATTCATCAATGGCCACCACCATTAAAAAAGTGCAAACAGCTATTATGTTGACCCTTCTAGAACAAAACAGAGAGAAAAGAACCAGCAGGGAAGTCCAAACTTTATTGCGCCTACATGATATGTTGGAAATACAGTGTGATTGTGGCTCATCAGGGGGAAATATAAAAATCCTTGCAAGATATTCCCTTCAGCTTGCTACTCGGTATCCACTATCCACTACAGCAAAGCAATCTGGAGCGAAAATGAAGAGGTTGAAATAGGATTATGAGAAAATATGGGACAACAGCAAGAGCCCATGTTTCACTACCAACCACTGGCTGGCAATTACATTAGTTCAGAGTTCCTATTAATAGTGTCAGTGAAAACAACAACAATAACAAAAGATGAATGCCAGGTAGTTCTTGGTAGTGGGGAGGGAGTTATCATCAGTTACCTTCTGTACAGGAAGTCTCTGAAAGTGTTTGGGATTCATGTGCTCAAGAGTGTGTAATACCTTCCTTTGAAAAAAAAAGTCCACAATTTTTAAAAGTGTGCACCATTATTCCCACCAACTCTCTCTATTATAAAAGCCTGCTTTGCCAACCTGTAATTGTAGGCGTAACTGTCTAAACTAGTTAGCTTTAACAGGTCAATAAAGCATTGAACATATTTCAGTCAGACAAGTGAGATGTTGAATAATTTATTAGCAGCAGAATATAGCTATTAAAGTTTGGGATCTACACTTCCTGCAAATAAATTGGGGAAGTCATATAGGCACAGGAGCCTACAGGTGGATACTAGTTGGAGAGGTCTAAACAGCAGGCAGCAGGCTGCCATTTCCCCTTTTTTCCTTGTCTTCCAATGACACTGGAAACCCTCTGAAAAATAACCAGCTCCCTTTCTTAATGACTTGCTTTGCTATCTGCATGATGGATGGTCACCACTTGCTTCCAGGTGACACGATGTCTGTTCCTGTGTCTCTGCAGCCACAGTTGTGCTGACAGGACTGGAGCCCAACACAACATACGAGGTTCGAGTGGCAGCTGTCAACGGAAAGGGCCAGGGCGACTTCAGCCACACGGAAACCTTCCAGACCTTACCTATCCGTAAGTCCGCTTACTTATTCAAATCTGAATCAGTGACGTATGCATATGTGGTCGGTTACATCCACTGGTCATGGGCATGAGTGGTCAAATTTCCAGCAAGAATTACACCAGAGACTTGTTGATGGCTACAAAAAGCATCTTGTTGAAGTACAACTTGCTAGAAAATTCCCCCCAAAAACAAACGTGTACAGCACACCCAGTTAGTAAGTTATTAAAGATGTATGCTGTACAATCACTCTACCCTGGAAAAAGAACACTTCAAAGAGGTCATTAAAAGTCCAAATATACCATGACATTCATGCCCATGAGGAGTATATGTACATTTCTGACCACAACGCATGGAATGAAATAATATATTATTAATATATAACAGTTTGATAGCAGTTATAGTGGGTTAATTGTTAGCTACTGGCATATATCAGCTGTTAGGATTAGAAAATACAGATGAAATAAAACATCTGTGGAAACTATAGATCATAATAAAGCCATGTGACTGGAATGCAAACATTCTTCAGGAATCTATTCAAGGCAGCAGCACCTTAGTGAAATGAAGCCTATTTGCAATCCTCTGCAGCCTTGCCATGTTTCTATCAGAGACGGCTTCCTGCTCCTGTTTCTCTGATATGAATTCAGATTATTTCGGCTTGGAAATAGATCCTGTCAAATTTGTGTCTTGATGTAAAACTGCTGCATTAAAAATTATGCACTGCAGGGGTTTACGGTAAGCATTTTATTTATTCTAGCAATCTGGCACGGTGGGATTGCAGTAAATCCAGGCAAGGCCACAGGAAAAGTGTTTCCATCCTTAATAATATACAGCAGTGCAGCTTCCGAGAATGAATGTTAGAAAGAAGACCCAATTAGCAAAATACAGTGAATAATAAAAACCTGGAGTCAACATTAATTATAGCCAGGCAATGGGAGTTACCTTGTAATATGAATTTAATTCAGCTTTAAACCTTCTTTCTCCTTGTACTGCATCCTTATCTCATATGTCACGTTGCCACCTGCCCCCCTCCTTGGGAATGCACATTCCAACACACACACACACACACACACAAAGACATTGTTTTACATCTCCTCATGTCTTCCTCAGGAGAGCCGAGTCCGCCAGCAGTCCACGGGCAGAGGGACATGGGCAGGGCCTACAGGCTGGGGCTGGTCAAGCAGGACGACGGAGGCATGCCTATTGTGGAGTATATAGTCAAGTACAAGACTGTGAGTGATTTATTACAGTTAAACACAGCTGCTGCCTTCAAGTTTCTCATGACAGCCCCACTATATCGAGCCTATATAAGTGGCAAGTCCAGTTTGATACATTAATACCTTCATTAACGTATCCCTGCTCCAGTCACTCCCATCCACATTTAATGCGCAAGGTAAATAAACGCAGGCATATTTAACACAGGTAGAAGGTTCACATTTTGTACTTCCTTGTTTTGTAAAAAAATAAAATAAAAATCTTTCTTAACCTTTTTTTTGAGAAAGGATGACTGAAATGCTGCTGCAATTTTAAACCTTCATTTACTGGCCTCAATTTGTATTTCTGTATCATTAATCAGCTGGAAGCACAAAGTTTAAATTGTAGTAGGCTGCTTTTAAGGGTGTTTTTCATGTCATGTCAATGCATTTGAAAGTTTTAGTGAGTCATTTCACTGCCTTTTTGTCCTCGTTGTGAAATGGTCACATTAAATCAACGGCACTACTCATTTGTCACTCGTTCATTTTTCCATCCTTAGGTCAGCAGTTTACCTCCCAATTGCTACCTTTCCAGGTAGCAAATTACGCATGCTTGTTGCTTTTTTGAGAGAAACCTGAAAGGACACAGTGAAAACTGAAATACAAAGAAAGTACCATTTTATGTCCGCTTAGTGAATTACAGTAGTGCAAAAAGTCTTGAGCCACCTCATTTTGCTAGGAAAATGGGGGAAAAGGGTGAACTGATGTACTGAAATGTGCAAATATATATGGAAATACAGTATATAAGACAAAAACAGCATTTGTACAATTCTAATGAGCTTGGAAGTGAATATTTGGTGTGACCACCTTTACTCTTCAGCACAGTCTGAACTCTCTTAGGCAGCTTTCTTGTCATGTCTTTAAGTAGTCTTCAGGAATAGTTCTCCAGGCTTCTTGAAGGACATTCAAAGCTCTTCTTTGGATGTTTCTGCCTTTTGTTCTGTTCTCTGTCAACATGATCCCACACTGCTTCAATAATCTTGAGGTCTGGGCTCTGGGGAGGCCAATCCATGACTGATAGGATTCCACTGTTTGTTTTTCTATGAATGTTATGAATGTTCTAAGGTTGAAAAGAAAAGCAACTGGACTTCTTTAAGTTTCTTCAAAACTGGATTATAGATGGCAGACAGTTGGTGCTGTAGACCACCCCTCTGTTCAAAGATGGTCGTTCACAGTGAACATAGATGCTTCTTTTACTCCTCTTTGAAACCATCTGTCCTCTCTGTCCAAAATGTGAACATTGGCATCCTCGAAAGAGTGACCTTGTCCTTTAGATTCCTACGTACAGCTGAGTCTTGTCCTGTCGAGGTGGCCCTTCTATGTTGTGCCGTGCATTTATGAAGTGGCTGTTTGGTTTCTTCGATGTACATGTCTGATCATTCCTGGCTGCACTGCACAGCATATACTACGTTGTGTAGTTTGGGATGAACCAGTTTTTGACTGAGTGTGTTGCTGGGTCTCAAGTACACTTGGATGTTGTGCTTGGAGAAGACTCTCCTCAGTTTCTCTGATAAACCTTTTACATAAGGGATGACAGTGTTGTCCTGTTTGTCCTTCTGTTTTTCCCTAGTTGATGTCTGACCTTCTTTCCCGTGCATCTTTGCTGATTTGATGAAAGCCCAGTTGGGATAACCACATGTTTTAAGAGCTTTCTTTATGTGTGTTCCTTTTCTTTCCCTTCTGTCTTAAAGGGAATATTGATTTTCGACATGATTTTCAGATACTGTTCATCTTTTTTTTTAACAACACCATGTTGAGATATGGCAAGTTTTCAGCTAATAGCTCGTTGGGATCACTTTGTTGTTGCAAAATACTATTTCATGCCTGGCTCACACTGTGTAGTCTTTGGCATTTTCACAGATTCATCTAAAGAAATGGGAACAAATAATGTGTTTTTGTGGCAGGCTGCTAGTAACAAACTGACAACTTAGTTATTTTCTTTTTACTACGTTGTCTGTTATGTGTAGACACTAGTTCATCCTTTGAGTTGGGGTCCTTTTTTATGCTTCAGAGTCCAGTAACTTTAATCTGATATGGCATAGAGAACGTGTAGTGATTGGTAACACTGTTTTCTGCTGCTACACTTTTTAAGCAGGTTTCACTTGTTCAATCAATGTATTTTTGTTGTCATTGAGGCCTTTTTCCCCAATTACTAGTCTTTTTTAACCATAAACCCATCACAGTTGGCAGATTTTAGAAACTATTTTCAAAATCAAGAAAAATGAGAGCAACAAATTCAGCAGAAGTCAGTGTTTTCTAATAGTTCCAAGTATGTCTTTTTTTTTGACAGTCATTAGACAGCACACGATACTGGGAATGCCTTTTCCTTCCACTGGAGTGTGTGTGACTCTCTAGTTTGACATGTTGTGACTGAGTTTACTAGATGATGCTTCTTGAGTATCTTTTTTTCAGCCCTTGTTTCACTCACTTGTTCTAAATGGGGGTACACACATGAGCAAGTAGTTGATATTGTGTGTGTGTGTGTGTGTGTGTGTGTGTGTGTGTGTGTGTGTGTGTGTGTGTGTGTGTGTGTTAAAATGCAAAAAGCAGCTTAAACTCACAAGATAAGAGGAGCGACTGAGTTGAGGCCAGGAAGCAGAATAGATGGCACTCGCACAAAAACTCTCCACAGGACTAAGTGGATTTAGGCTGGTCCAAATCTCCTATCTCCCCAGTGCTAATGTGTCCAAGCAGGCATTTCTCTGTCTCATTGAGAAAGCGACAGAGATTTAAAATAATAAAACCATGCTGCTGAAAAGAGGGTCAGGAAGTCTCAATGAGGCTTTTGGAGGCCGAGAAGGATGCCAGTGAAGATGCTTCACACCCCACTAATCTAATGCCCCTGTCTGGCGTCAGGAACACACAAACTGCTTCACTGTGGATGGAACAGAGAGCCTGAAAGCAGACAGCATTTTAGTAAGGATCGTTTTAGGCAGAAGATTCTTATTTTTATCTGCGGGCATTTATAATTGGAGGTATTGACTCTATTCTGCTACCTCACTGACATCAGACATGACATTGCTGACCCTCATGAAGATTCACCCTGAAAATGTGTGTTTTTAAGTCAACATAAAACAGATATTTGCTGATATTTTAAGTATCATCATTTCTTGATTGGAGCCAGACTTTGTTTGTTGTTGTGTTTTACAGTGATAAATCCAAAGTTGAAATTTTAGGAATGTTGTTGTCAAAATGTACAGAGTAGGTCAGGGGAGCGGTACTAGAGTGCGTATCTATACCGATCTGTAGAACACGGTGGAGGCTCTGTCATGTTCAGGATCTGCTCTCTTAGTTTATGAGGCGGCCGTAGGTCAGGCGGTAGAACAGGTTATCTCCTAGTTTGAAAGTTAGTGGTTTGCGCTCTGCTTGCTCCAGCCTCCAGTCTGCATGCCTTGCAGAAAATACTGAACCCTAAGTTGCTCTCCAATGCGTTCATGGTCGAGTGAATGTGTGTGAAAGTTAGATAGAAAGCACTTAGGTATTACAAAAAGTAACTGTGTGAGTGAGTGTTAATTTGTGAATGAGGCATGTTGTATAAAAGCTTTTGAGTGTTTAAGTAGAGTACAAAAGCACTATATAAGAGCTAGTCCATTTATCATTTCTGCCAGTGGTTTGGGAATCTTATTGAAATAGATGGAGTTGCGAATGCAGAAAAGTACAGGGATAGAAGTGGGTTGCAAAGCAGCTTAAATAGCAAGCCCTACAGTAGAAGGGACCCGATCCATTGGTTGATGTGAGTTGGCATGGAGATCAGCTGATCTGCTGGGATTGCTACACTCAGTTTTTGCACAGACTCGTTAGTCAGGATCTTACAATTCAATTGAAATGTTACATATTTTTAAGTCCTGCACCTTGACTTTTGTAAAATCCCATTTTTAATGGTTCTCAAACTCAGGGAGGAAAAAAGTGCCAAGGGGGTGAGACTAATAAGCACATAGTACAGTTAGCATGCTTTCAGCGTCACGCTCTCAGACTGACTCTTCAGTTTCCAGTGCTTTGTTTGCAGTTGGTTTCTTTATGAAGGCTCGGGAAGGAGTAGAGACAAAAGGCTGAGGCCACAAAGAGAACTTGTGTGATACCGATGACAGGCTCAGGATTACTGTTTCTTTATACCTATTCAAACACATCTGTGGGGGCGTTTCACAACCGAGGCTGATTGTAGTAACTCTCAAAACTCCCAGATTAAAAACACAAAGGGTAAATTGCTGTTTATCAAATACAACAACACTTTCTCTGATCGCCTTTGATTCAAAGTGAAACATAGAGCTTTGATTAAAACCAGGTAATAAGGGTGTCTTTTGATACTCTTTATCTTTCTATCCCTCTCTTACCCCCTCCCTCCACCAGGATAAAGAGGAACAGTGGATGACCAAGCTTGTTCCAGGTGCGAAGGACCATGCCTTGCTGCACCCGCTCCAGTGGAACACGAGATATGAAGTGGAAATCACAGCGCGCAACGTGAAAGGCCTGTCGGAGCCCACCTTCTATCAGTTCTTCATGCCACAGAAACCTGACATTACAGGTAAAAGCATGATAGAGGAAAACCTCGGCTTGTAATTTGCCCTTTTTTAACATTTCCACTTTCTCATAGATGCCTTCTTGAGTTGCTCTTAAATGCCTTTTGAAAGTCCCCAAAGAACACTTTTGAACTTGTTGTGTTAAGTGGTGGGTTATTCGTGCCACTAGAAGGAGCGCTGACGATAACAAAAGCAAGAGAGCAAGATGTTCCAGTCAAGATAAAGCGAGCCTGAAAATGCAGCAGGCCTTGTTGCCGCTTCGCTTTCTGGACAAATGATGCTGCTGTCATCTCAGAAATAGTGCCCCGGCCTCTCCGGCAACAGATTTCTCTCTGTATGATTGTCGAATGGGGTTTAAATCCCACAGAGGAGCACTTCACTCCGAAGTTTTTTAGAGGTGCGTTGAAAAGCTGAGAATTTTTCCTCTGTGAAAAGCCAAAACGTCCTTAGTTTGACAGCCTATTGTCTACATTTGGCCAGTTTTTTGAAGGCATAAGAAAAAGAGAGCAAACAAAACAACTAACTGGAGAGTTTGGAGAACAGATATTAAGTGTTAGAGCAATACTCCACAAAGTGAAAGAAGCTGTAAAGGATGAACTAGTCAAACTAGTAATCTCTAACAGGATCATGCTCCCAAAATATATTGTACCCGGATAGCAATTTCCATTATCAGGATCACGTTTTCAAACGATTAACGGAAGAGTGTTTTGTTTTGTTTTTTTACAGGAAGCTTGAGCAGCAGCCTTGACTTCAGTGCATTAGTGCAGTCCCCTTTAAAACTGCTTCAGGGCTTGTGCACACCAGTGCTTAGTCGAGACCACAGGTTTTCAAGCTGAGAGACAAGAAGCACACAGTTGCATGAGGTGAAAGGGACAGGTGGATGTCGGTGTCCCAAAAAGAGAAAGACTATAAATGTGGCCCATTTAGCACCACAGTGAGCAGTTCCAGACTGCAGTCACTGCATGGATTCACAGTGATCGCTGGGACAGCATTGGACAGTATCTTTTCTAGACAAATGCTGTTGAAATAATAATGAAGTCATTTGCTTATAGTATTCCTTTTGAGTCTTTATAGATGAAAATAAGAAAAAGATTTCTTTCACTTTGTTTTCACGATGCTTCGCCTTGGAGTAACCCATCTGCTACTCTCACCTACCTGAGGCTGGTGCTACATATGCTGAAGTCCTGATGGGGAAAAGAGAGTTGTTTTCTGCCTGTGAAACTTGAGCCATGCTGCTAAAAACATGGTAATATGATGGAGCAGTAAAAGTGGATGAAACTTGGATGTGGAAAGCACCTGTGGTTAAATTCGGTTCAACTTAGGTTTGTTTAGAAAGCACCAATTAGGAGCAGAGTTGCCTCAAGGGGCTTTATATTCTAGGGTAAAGACACTAGAATATTAGAAAGGCAGCACAAAACCCACATAGACAATATAGGAAAAAGCCAGAGTTTCATAATTACTAATGATTAAAAGCAGTAATGGTGTATAAACAAATGGAGAGTGAGAAGAAGTGAGTGAAGAAGTGTTCAGTGCAGCATGGGAAGCTCAAAGCAGCCTAGGCTTAATGCAGCATAACTAAGGAGAGGTTCAGGATCATATAATCTAACGCTAACTATAAGCTTTATTAAAAAAGGAAAGTTTTAAGCCTAATCTTAAAAGTAGAGAAGATGTCTGTCTCCCAAATCCATAATGGGAGCTGGTTCCACAGGAGAGAGGCCTGAAAGTTGAAGCCTCCCATTATACTTTTAGAAACTCTAGAAGCCAAGATGAAAAACATATGATCTGTCTTTCTAGTCTCTGTCAGTAGTCTCACTTCAACATTTGGATCAACTGAAAGCTGTTCTGGGAGCTTTCAGAGCCACCTGATAATAATGAATTACAGTAGTCAAATCTAACTTTTTTTTAGGATATAATCTCAGAAAATGAACAACAATAATTCTGCTTAGAAATCATTGGAAAGAAGTCCAGAACATGTCAGTCTCATGTGTTTGGACATTCTATTCAAATGTCCCTGGATAAAATGTAAGCAGGAACTAAGGGAAAATATAACATATTTTATGTTGTTCCAATTACTGGCCAAAAAAAGGACCTAAAATGTAAGGGATGTAAATATTTCCCAACATTATAAACTGAGCGGTGGTTATAAAGCAAATGGCCAAAACAAAATTTCTTGTAATGATGGCATATCAAAAAATAGCATTTGGAGAATAGTCAGAAATCTAACTGTAGATTTTAGCCAATCCTCATGCAAAAATGCCAAGTATTTTCTGCTTTAAGATTTGTCACCGTAAAGAATGTGCCTTATATTATTGTATTTGCCCTTTTGGCATTTAGCCAAACATATCAAGATGCTAATATTGTTCCTTTTTGTTTTTATCAGAATTATATTTTTTGACTGTTCTTATTTATGCTTTCACCTCAAGGTTCTTGTAAATGTATCACCATTCTCCTGTTCAGGTACTCTGACTGTCGGCATCCTTGCTAGGGCTTCATTCTCGTCTGCTCTAATAAACAGCACAAGTATTACAATCACACCACGGTTCGCTTCAAAGAAACCTAGCAGAGCACGAGTGAAAATACCCTCAGGCTGTACTTTTCTTCTCTAAAATATCATTCTTCTCTTCTTGTTTTTTCTCGCTGTTTATCTTATGGTCCTCCTGTGGTGCTGCTTTGCAATTCTGCTGAAATTCATTGAGAATGGAGCGCAGATGGAACGTCTCTAGTCGAGCTCGCTTCTCATTTGAAAGAGCGACACACACACATAAGCCAATATAACATAAGCCAATATACAGACACAGATAACTTCTTCAGCTCTCGGTCTTGGGTATTCTTATGTTGAGACTGCGCTGTTCTGCTGCATAACAGTGTATGTGCTTGTTTCTCTCCTGATAGTTTGACTTGAGCCTTCTCGTTTTTTTGTTCGGGGAGGGCAAAAAAAGCTAGAAAATTCTAAAGATAAAGATGGTTACAGCTACTGCGGCATCTTCTGTGTCCGTCCAGAGCTTATATTATATTTTTACATGTTGTGGAGCCATTTTTGGGAACATTTCAAGTTGATATAAATCAATACAACCATTATAGCCCAAATTTTAATAATATGTCTGCATTAAGTGCATAGTAATTACATACATTTCAAAAAAGTGCACTAAACTAAAAAAAAATAAATAAATCGGTTTTGTCACGGTTTGCCAGGGCAAGCCGTGGGGAATGTTAGAGAAAGGACCCAAACGCTGGACTTAGTGCAATTAACAGTGCATTTATTTACAGTGGGGGTAAATATACACCACACAATAAGTCTCCCGAGTGTTCCCTCAACTCCTGTGTCGTGCCTTCTCCCAAGTGCTGGTATTCCGTGCTCTCTGCTCCTGTGCCTACGCACACCCCGTGCGTCCTGCAGTCCCGTGTTCCGCTCTCCTGAGGAAAAACCAACAGACGCAGCCGTTATGGCACCACTCCAGCAGGCATACACTTAACAGTACTTGCGACACTGACATGGAGTCTAACTCAACGATCCTGCGCCGGAGGAAGCTCCATTGCTCTGTTAAGTAGCTCCCCCGACGAGCCTGATCAGAAGCAGGTGTGTGGGAACCTAGGCGTGACCGGCAGCTGGCAGGGCCACACCCATCAGGCCTGCAGGTGGCTGTCCTTCATCCTCCAGCCACACCCGCAGACACACGTACACACACACACACACACCAGCATGGAACACAAGAGCACAGTGCAGCAAACATACACGCAATAATAATGATAACAATAACAATAAAAGGTTCACACCGTTCACGGACCCCGAGTCCCAGGAACCGGGTCCGTGACAGGTTTAGTTTTTTTAACATATATTTCTAGTTCTGTAAATTAAAAAAAGTTGCACAAAATAGTTTCCCATCCATCTTCATCCGCTTTATCCGAGGCCGGGTCGCGGGGGCAGCAGCCACCTCCTCCAGCTTATCCGGGGGAACACCGAGGCGTTCCCAGGCCAGCCAAGAGATATAATCTCTCCAGCGTGTCCTGGGTCTGCCCCGGGGACTCCTCCCGGTGGGACATGCCCAGAACACCTCACCCAGGAGGCGCCCAGGGGGCATCCTTGTCAGATGCCCGAACCACCTCAGTTGGCTCCTTTCGATGTGGAGCAGCGGCTCTACTCTGAGCCCCTCCCGGATGGCCGAACTTCTCACCCTATCTCTAAGGGAGAGGCCAGCCACCCTTCGGAGGAAGCTCATTTCCGCCGCTTGTATCCGCGATCTCGTTCTTTCAGTCACTACCCACAGCTCGTGGCCATAGGTGAGGGTAGGGACGTAGATCGACCGGTAAATTGAGAGCTTCGCTTTTACACTCAGCTCCCTCTTCACCACGACGGACCGGTGCAGCGTCTGCATTACTGCAGCTGCAGCCCCAATCCGTCTGTCGATCTCCGGCTCCCTTCTCCCATCACTTGCAAACAAGACCCCGAGATACTTGAACTCCTCCACTTGGGGCAGGAACTCATCCCCGACCCGGAGTGGGCACTCCACCCTTTTCCGGCTGAGAACCATGGCCTCAGATTTGGAGGTGCTGATCTTCATTCCCGCTGCTTCACACTCGGCTGCGAACTGTTCCAGTGCGAGCTGGAGGCCCTCACCCGATGAAGCGAACAGAACCACATCATCCGCAAAGATCAGAGATGAGATCCTGTGGCCACCAAAGTGAAAGCCCTCCGCCACTTGGCTGCGCCTAGAAATCCTGTCCATAAAAATTATGAACAGAACCGGTGACAAAGGGCAAAATGGACAAAATAGTTTCCCACCACATTAAATTTATTTTAATTGTCTTCACAGTTTTATTTTTGAAATACACCAATTTTTATATACTACAGGAAAAACGAAAATAAATATTATAATGCAAATTTGCAAAAAACAGCATATGCATCAAAATAAACTATTTCCAGTAGTGCAATATGAGTCCTAAGCATCCCAGAAACGACACAGAAAGTCATAAAGTCAAACATAACTTTTAAAAACACCAGTATAGGCTCATAAGGCCCTGATGGTAAAAAACTACATTTCCGCAAATTACGTCACTTCCAGTTTCAAAACAGAGTGTGCCCGCTCAAAGATTAACAAACTGTGGACAAACCTTTGACAACACATAAATTAAATTTTCCTGAAAGGGAATAAGAACATTGAAAACACATAATCACAAAACAATGCCACAAGTCTGTTAGCCTAACGTTATTGTTTAAAAACTCTAGCTTTTAGCTAACTACAGTGTTTTTTTTACTAAATCCTCCACAGTTTGTTAAACATGCACTTATACAAATGCACACGTGCACAGTAAAGCAAAAATATCTTTGAAGTGTATAACATGCAACATGGATACACTTTGAAGCTGGAATATGTGTGAAGTGATACAGACACATAAAAATGCTTTTTCTTTCATTGATCCCATGCACTTCCCCCTACAGACCCCAATTTCACATGCGATTTAAAAGAAAAAAAAAAATCAAAGGAAGGCTGCTTCAGTGTTGTTTTGCTTTCTTCTGGGAGCCTTTTACTGCATCCATTTGTGCTGTTTTGGATGTTTGCTTCTGTCATTATTGCACTGGCTAAATAGCCTGTAAGAGTGTGGGCTTCTTTTCAAACAGCAAACAAGACAAGGGAAGCGGCATGCTTAAGGCGGGTCACTTCGATTGGCTGTCCTGTCTTGTTAGGTGCATCGTGGGAAAGAGCCTGGGAGAGAGAAGAGGGTGAAATTGGGAAAAAAACACTTTTCCTCCTAATGTGTTTGTTTGAAAGAATAAGTCGGCTGAGCTTTCCAGCTACGAAGGCAATAAAGGGGCTTACAGTAGACACAGAGGGTAGGAAGCTGTCATGTCCCGCAGCAAGGACGGAGCAGGATTTTCACAGAGAACTCAGTCATTTATCAATCATTGTCTCTTGGTTATATTTCACAGGACACTCTAATTACTCCCATTTCTAAACCACTGACCCAGTCCAGCTGATAGCTTAGTTGTATCTGTTTTAAGGTTTAACTTTCATTAACCTAAAGCATCTTGATACTTCCGGACAAAATCATATTGATTTGATCATACAGCTTTAGCAAAGAAAAAGGGAAAGACTCCACCTTTACATTCTCTGCTTCTGTGACTTAAAGTAGACATAAAGAAGTCCATCTATCCCAATGAACAATATTAGAAGTGAAATCTCTCCTAGTCTCAGTTGCGGGCCATCTTTCTAATTCACTGCATTAGCTTTTTTCTCTTCTCGTATAAACACCATGGCACTTTATTGAAAGAAACATCCAGTTGTGTTTATTTCTTTTTTTTCCAAAAACAAAAAATATGGTCAGGCTATATCGGTACCTTCTATCTCTCAGTAGCCAGTTTCTCTCCTCAGTTCTCTCTCGGTGTGTTATGCGGCTACTGTATTCAGTAGGTGTTTTCTTTTTTCCTCCTCATCCATCCGCTTTCTCCATCCTATTTTAGTTTGTAAAAGGCTGAATAACCTTTTTCACGCCCTGCTTACAGAGAGTTCTTTAAGAAAAACACCATTGATTGCAACACTTTTCAATTTACTCCCTTTCCTTTCCATCTTTTTATTTTAGTTTAGTTTTTTCTTTCAAATGAAAATATTTTTTTTCACCTTCTCAATCACTAAGCTGTCCTTCTTCCCTACCCAGTTACAACATTGTCTCTCTAACTCCAGTTTGTATTCATTTATTCTTTTATTGGCTTGTCAACCAAACTGCTTTCTTGGTGGAGAGATTTTTTGCAGTCTCCTTTTTCAAATGAATTTAGACATTTACACAATGGCTTGAAAGCAGCGCGAAAACAGTTGAATAGTGAAAATCACTGATTGAAAGCTTCTGATCGGTATCCCAGTCATGTTTCTGTTGGTCAACTTGGGAATGAGAAAAGGCTGGATTTTGGAATTGCTACATTAATGCATAATTTCATAATTTATGTTCAATCTAAGCTCCAGCTTTAAAACTCACTGCTCACCATTAAATGCGACCATAAGATAAGATATGATAACTCTTTTTATTTCATTGCACAGTCACAATTAGTACAGTAGTACAGTGAAATTGGAAAACTGTCCCACATGTTTTCCATGTTATTTTATAGGCACGTTGTCCCATGTCTATAAAATAACATAAAATAAAATGCTAAAAACAAAAAACTGGTACCCTAGTTATGCTGTCAGAAGCAACTCCTTCCGGTTCCTGTTCAATTAAAGCTAGCTTTCTTTTGATTGGCTGCCCTTCAAAATCAAAAGAATTGAACACAGCTCCACTTGCGCTCACAGCCAGACCTGTCTACCTGCGATCACCATGTAAACGATTTCCACATTTGTCAGAGCACAGAGCCACGAGTAGAAACAAAATATCCAGAATTGTGTTTAGAGAAGTCTAAAGTCTGAGCTTTTAGATCATGGACTACTTGAACATATGCTGACCTCATTATTTGAAACTTCAGCTGTGTTCAGTTCAGTCATGTGAAAAACAAAGTTTTTAAGGGACTCTATACGGTCCTGTAAATAAGTAAGTACACCCGTTTTGCTTATATAGAAATTAAAATGCTACACCACAGATGCTACAGGCCTCAGTTAGCATGTTAAAGTTCAAGAGTACAATTAGTAAAAGAATGAAGTGTGGCTTGTTTGGAAGGATTTCCAAACTAAACAGAGCATCTCAGCACAAATACTTCATACCTACAAGGTGATGATTTGGGCTTGTTTTACCGCCACATGAACTGGGCAGCTTTCGGTCATTGGGTCAACCACAAACTCCTCTAGTATACCAAAGTATTCTAGAGTGAAATGTGGGACCATCTGTCCAGCAACTAAACTTGGCTAAAGACTGGTCAAGAAACAGGACAATGATCCCAAACACAGCAGCAAATAAAATGAAATCATGACTAAAAAAAGAAAAAAAGATTCAAGGTGTTGCAATGACACAAAGTCCAGATTTTAATCTGATCGATGCTATGTTAGGCACTTAAGAGAGCTGTGCATAAAAAAGTGTGCACAAACTTTAATGAATTGCAGCAACACTGTATCACAGAGTGAGACTAAAGTTCTGCACAACAATATGAGAGACTAATAAAGTCACTAAGAAAATGATTACTTCAAGTGATTGCTGCTAAAGGTGGTCCTGCAAGCTACTGAATCAATCAGAATTACACTGATGGCTGCAAGGCAAGTGACAACAGATAGGATTCCACCAGTATGTGTTCCCAGATAACACAAAGCCACGGGCCTACAAAATAAAGAATGGAAACTAAATAAACAGTAAACATTAGAAAAATCTTTTGGTTATTTGTTTATTCTGTGATCCGAGTCTGTACTGCAATGATTTTAAATGACACAAGCGTTAGCAGTCGCCAAGGTTACACACGGACTAACAGAAAAGAAAATCATTTTAATTAGGTTCGTGCTTGTGGAAATAAATGAACATGACTGTTATTGCTTACTGTGAGTAATATTTTATAATAATACTTTCATTCATTCATGTAGACATGATAAGCTGTAAACTTTGATGACACTAAAACAGGCTTCTCTGAGTCCCATAATGCATCATGTCATCAGTGCCTCATGCTGTGGTGCATATCAAACAATCAAGGGCCAATTTAAGAGTAAAAACAGCATTTTATTGTTTTATTATATGCATGTTCTTTGTAACCTCGGAGTACACCAGATTGACACATAGGACTATAAAAAAAGAAAACCTTTTCTAACAGAAGGCATTGTTTTTATTTGTTTTGTGGAAAGCGACTAAAGTCACATAGGCTTTTACAGTAATTGCACCTGGCACCGATCGCTGTACTCTCGTTTACATAAAAGAGAAAAAATATGACACGATGATGCCCGAGTATGCCTAAATCTGCCCCTGCGGCCTGATATAGTCTGACACTGCTTGTGTTAAGCTTTGTTGTGGCTGCCGCATTTCTTTCCTGGCTTTTGCTTTCTTCTCTTTCCAGTCATGTGCCATAAAAAGCTTTGATAGTAACAGGCATCATAGATTTTGTGCGTAATAATCTCATCAAAGCACTTGAAGAAATAATCTAGGCAGCACTCTCTCCTCCCCCGTGGAGCTCAAATGAAACTTCTTCCTGGAAGTGTTGCCAGCAAATCAAAATGTGAAATGAATACTTTTATAGCTGCCCATTACATAAATCAAGTCTTTCATCAATTTTCAAAATGAAAGCCAAGCAGTGTAATGAAGAAAACTATTGTTCAATCATTTAGTGTGTAAAAATGCAACTTTCTCAAGACGATCACTTGCTGTTACTGCTGATACTGAACCAGCTGATACACTTCCCAATATCTATTTGTGAGATTAAAAGGAGCCTTATAATAAAGCATCATTTACATTATGTTTACTGACTGCAGTCTCTGAAGTCCTTGCTCAGTTTTTCTCCATATGAAAGTGGATTGCTTCATTCGGTATAATCAGTTGAAGTACTGTTGCTCTAAAACTGCCACTCCAAAATAAAAACTGCATCTGCTGCTGAATGTGTGGCTGGAAAGATTGTCAGATTAAAGCTGAAAATTCAGACTGAAGTTGACAAAACTGTCAGACATCAAGAGATGTACAAGCAAAGCTGACCCGCAGGGATTTTAATTGTAAAAGCTTTAATCCAAGACCTACATTTGTTTGCCTTGTGTAAAATGCACCACAGTCAATGATAGGTTTGTAGCTTAAACCTATTCGCTGGAACGTTGAAGACAATGTAATTACACAGCAAAGCAAGACCCGAGTAGGCAAAGTTCTTCATGTTTCTCGTGCACGGGAGAGAACCGGACAAGCGCTGTTCCTTCGCTTGACCCCAGTCGCTCTCGTCCGCCCCTCCGTAACACTGCTCTTTTATTGAGGTTACATGAATATACATAGGTTCATTAACATATGACGTATACCTACACACAAAGAGTACCTTGCCTGTGCGTTGTGTAAGCATGTGTATTTGTGTGTGTGTGTGTGTGTGTGTGTGTGTGTGTGGTCTGGAAGTCCAGCAGTTCATCTAAACAAAAGGCACTTAGACTAAAACAGATATAGATACGTTTATCCTACCATAAAACAATAAGAGAAGGTACGACCTCTCCCATGCGCCCAGAGTGCTCTGGAATGCACACAAAGTTTGCAGACTATTAAGGATCAAACCTCTACCAATCTAAAACTAATTATAAAACTCTAAGCATATATAAGTAGATATTTCTAAGCATAAATGACAATCAACAATACAAAACCTGACAGTCAATATACGGATTGTAATACTTACTGGGGTATAGAAGGCCAATATAATAGGAGATCAATCGTGGTGTTTACGTGTTTACTTACTCATTTATTCATGGAACAAAGATAATCCTGTTGAGATCAAAAGATTGCGTTTCCGAGGGAGCACTTTTAACATCAGACACAATTGATGTCAGCTACTGCAAAGGAAAGCAAGCAGGAACAATGGCTCACACAGATGGTTTATGGTGTTTGAAGACTGTCTGATCTTTGTTTTGCCCGTGACCAGGGATTAAACTGGGATTTGTAGTTCCCATAGGTGTACATTTGTGTGCGCGTAGCAGCAATGACGAAATTCTTATACATACAAAGACTTTACATTTACATTCAGAACTGTCCAGAAGGGATGATGTCGCTTCACATTAACTATAACAAAGTCCGATCTGGGTGGACATCCCTCTGCTCTGGATGTGGCAGTGTGCAAAACGACCAGCTATTGACATAAAACCTTTCAGTGAGTGCACTCTCTAGTGTATCAGTGTCGGTTGTAATGGCGCATTACTATAGATCACTGAAGGAGAGAATAGGCATGCAAATAAATAAATATGCAAAGACTAGCCTTTTTAATCGCTAAAGTGCAGTGGCATTCAATTGCATTCTGAAATACTGTGCAAAAGTCTTTAACCGCAAGTGATTTCTTTATATTTTCTTGGGAAATGGATAAAAGGTGCAGCAACATGGAGTTGATCTGCAAAGAGGCTTTTGGGAAAATCCTTTTCTATCATTCAAGATTCCCAAGTTTTAACATATATATTTTTATGCTACAATTGCAGTTTGGATATCGTTAATCACACACAGGCTGAACCAAGTTAGGACACGTTAGCCACGTTTGCTTTTAATCTGCATTTGATCAATGGGCAGGCACAGATAATAAGACTATATATGCATGTATGAATGTTGGGTTTCTCTGAATCCACTTGAATTGTGAGATTAATGTCTGTTGTGGCACCGTGTGTCACTAAAACATTTGGCTTTCAATATGGTAAAAAGTACTTGGGTAAAGAAACCATCTCCATCTCCAAACACTTAAATCTGCATGTATTGTCCTTGATGTCAGTTATTAATTATTATTTTTTTTAAAGATCCTTTTGAACATTTCAAGGATATTGAGTCTCAGCTCCAAAGACCTTCTAAGGACAGATTCTGTTGGGAGAGAAAGAAAACACTTGATATTCACAAAGTTAAGTTTCTGAAGGCCCTTTTGGCAGAAAAAATATAGAAGTATTTTCAGAAATGATGCCTGATTGCAACCAGCTTGTATGGGCGATATCCCAACTCTAGATTCCAGTCAAGAAAGATCATGTGGATTTGGGGAGTCGGGATGCTGAGAACTGTGAGGGAACAGTCATGAATCAACACTGCACTGTTAAAATACTACTTAGATACCGAAGCTGGGATAGAAGGGCAAAGTGAAGAGAGGAAAAACAATGGAAAAGAAGCCAATACATTGTTAACCAACAACAAAAGCAGGAAGTGACTGTTGGTGGTCAAGTACAGCAATTTCAGCACGCAAGGTAGGGTCTTGTAGGACCGTCAACACTCAGGGGTTACATGGCATTGTAACCTTTAGGCTTTTAAACTTTTGTTCATGCATAGGAAACTGCTTAAGCAGAGTTTAAACTTTGAATTGTAACTGCAAAGATCAAGGTACAGACACTTGAATTACTCCTTAAAAAGCCGTAACCCCAGACAGCAGCAATTACAGAAAAGGCAGCTGAATTTCTTTGAAGTCTTTTGAGGTTGATTGTTAAGGATGCCATATTCTTCTAACCTAAGAGTAATTTCCCATGGTTTTTCATTTCCTCTATGCTGGCACTTGAGTGCACTTGAATCGCATCAGGGCTGATCTGCTTCCTCCTTGAAAATGGACGGAAAACAAGAACCCATCCATCTCTCGCGAACTAGAGAGAATTTAATTATAATGTTGAGTTTTTTGAGGATGTCCTCAAAGAAACTCCCCTTCTCCATTCCTTGTCACGTCGCAAAGGAGGAAGACTTGCTCCCCTCCGCAAATGATGATGTTTATCGCGGCCTGCTACCTTCTTAATCAATGATTGCCCGTTTGGTCATCATTAATTGAGTCACTTTCTCATAGATCCCATCTAGAGACAGTCAATCACTGGTCAGACCTAATGAGTTTGTATTGTCAAAGATGTGTATAAATGGCTTCAGGTGCCACGCAAGCAGCTGGATGTCTAGTCACCGAATGGTACTAATGGGCCTATATATCAACAAGTAATCGGAAGAAGTCAGTAAACTAGTTAATAGAGCAGAGAAATAAGAATTAATGAACACTGGGTGTGCAGAAGTCGAAAGTTTTTGAAAACTTCAGTCTTAAAAAACACACAATTGTTTTTTACACAAATGCTTTGGGGAAAATGTGTTGCTAAGTTTTGCCAGGTATCTGCAAGATAAAAAAGAATTCCTTACTTTAACATATAAAGTAGCATCTATGCAGATATGAACATATCTTAAGCCATTTAAGCATCAATTTGGAACTCAGATCTTACATATGGGAATAATTCACATGCTGTTCATTTTAGAAAGCATAAATTATTTCTATTTGCATACAGTAACAGATAAAAATGTTCAGGGTCAGCATGATCAACCCTCTGAAATGTTGACCTTTTGAACTGAGCCATAGCACAAACCACTACTGTGAAATGATGTGCTTTAACTTTGTAATGCTCAAAGCTTGTAACATCAAGTTAACAGTGTGAGTTGTCTTCCAATTTACACACAGTATAATAACAAGCCTGGTAGGATGGTTTCAAAGACACTGGACAAAAGACTAGTGAGAGATGTGTCTAAAAACTAGGGATGTGCACGACTAGCCGCCTAATGGTCTATTGGACTATTGGAATGAGATTGCAGATACAGCGGTCTCTCTTAGCAATAGGGTGAGGACATCAGTCATTCAGGAGGGGTTCAGAGTAGAGCCGCTACACCTCCACATCAAAAGGAGACAGCTAAGGCTGTTGCATCATGGCTAAGGTGTTCTACCTTGGCATGTCCTACTGCAGCGGTCCCCAACCCCCGGGCCTCGGACCGGTACCGGTCCGTGAGTCTTTGGTACCGGGCCGCGAGAGTTGAGGCTCAGGTGTGAAATGTATGGTTTTCAGGATTTTTATTGGTTTTTAGCGTTATTTTGTTATCGTTTTTATCGTTAACTCGGTTTTCCTTGGTCTTTTCACGTGTGTTATGAATAAATCATCTTTTTTTTCGGTACCGGTACTAGTTTTATTTTGTTGTATTTATCCGCGACACCTTAAAGGCCGGTCCATGAAAATATTGTGGGGCATGAACCGGTCCGTGGCGCGAAAAAGGTTGGGGACCGCTGTGCTACTGTACCACGAGGAGGCCTGGCGTAGACCCGGGACATGCTGGAGAGATTCCCTCTATAGGGTGGCCTTGGAAAGACTCGATGTTTCCCCAGATAAGCTGGAGGACGTAGCAAGTAGGAGGTCTGGTCTTTCCTACTAATGCCTCCGCAAACTGACTTCAGATAACCTTAAGAAAACAGCAGGATGATCTATTGTTTTGTTATTTTACATTTGAACTTTTATTTTAGTGGCTGTCATTAAATTTCAAACAGTGTGCGTCATTCATAATGCACGGCAATGCACCACACTTTTCAGTGTTTATTAGTTTTTCAGATGTTAACTTGTCACATGTTAGTAATACATGAGCGTCTAACATGTTCTCATTTTACATTAAACATTGGTTTGTTTCAATTGTTTTTCTTTTATATTGCCTTTCTGGAGTATAAGTTGCACTGTATATAATGCACGTTGCGAGTTGAGGCACATTTAAACAGCATGATTCCTTATTTTTTTTTTAAAGTGATAAATGGTTTAAAACATCTTTGTCAAGACAGTAGTGAAGGATTTAGCCAAGTTGGGAATTGTAGTCTCAAAGAAGACTATCACTAGAGCCCTGCTCATCTTCAGGAATGGACTGAGAGGTTGAAGACTAAGAAATAATCTGTAGAAGAGACACCTTCAAACCAGACTTAAGTATGTTAAAGACAACCTGGAGAAAGAGTATAGATACCAGAACTGCATCCTTTGGTCAGATGAGATGAAACTAGAGCTATTTGGCCACAGAGATCCTGCTTATGTTTGGAGAAAGAAGTGAGAGGAATATAACCCAAACAACACTGCAGGTCCCACAATGAAACACAGTCTTGGAAATATTATTATTTAGTTACGCTGCTTTGGTGCATCTGGAAAAGGGAATGTCATCTTGTTGGAAGGAATAATGAAGAAAGGAGGATATGAGAAGATTTTGAAAGAAAAGGTGGTTTTAGTTTACTTGAAAAAGCTGTGTTAAAAATTCCTTGCTCTGTTAACAGCACTTAAGAAACACTCTTTAAAAATATGAAATTTTTGTACGAGGGACTAATAACTCTGTAGACCAAAAAGACTTAATTTAAACTGTAGTTAAGAAAAAAAATGTTGGACAAAATGGAACATAGTAATTATTGCAATGCTTTGAATTTATGTCTGAGTCATGGATGGATTGAAGATACAAGGATGGAAAAATGATAATACTAGTCAGCCAATACTGGAAATTAACAGCAAAATAAAAATGTGGCAACACAAAATTAGCCACCATTTGTTTTTTGACATCAACAAACACTCTTAAGGAACTGTTAGCCAAAAGTATCTCCATGTCTCTGTGCTCTGCCCACAGCCAGATTGTAAATTTCAAGACAAAGTCAAATTTGTTGCCATCCTCAGTCCAAAATACAGACGTGATGACTGCGCCAAGCACACGAGTGTTGGACTGCCTGTCTGTGTTTCTATTAGGCAGACCTCAAGTTGAAGAGAGAAAGCACAGTGATGCTGCAGCATGGCCTCATTTGCAGATACAGAAAGTGAAAATATAACCATAGACACAGAGGTAAAGATAGACTCTCTCCCCCTTTCTGCATAGTGAATGATGTTGGATATATGTCCTGTGCATCATAGGGCACCTGATTTTGGAACATCATGGTGAAGAGAAGGCACAAACGTTGATTTTGGGAGTTTTCAGTTGGAGTATTATCCGGTTGTTAAGTGATGATGTGACGAATCCTACTTCCGGGCCTAAAGTAGTCTGCGTTTAATATGGCTTTTGTGTTGTTAACATGTTTAATGTTTTGTATTTTCTTCTATTTAATCTCAAAAAGCTCCTAAAACAGTCAGTGATCACTGTTGACCTCCCTCGGCTTTTATTACCGCTAATCATTTATTTAAGCTCAGTTTTTAAAACCTTAGGATGTAACTACAGCCCAGCCCATGCAGCAGTATATGAATGACTAACCTCGTATTGTGGATGAATTATCTCAGTGGTTCTCCTGGCTGAAGTTTGGTCCTTTTACAGCATCCTGCCATGCGATTACATTTGTACCTGACCACCGAGAACACTCACGTTAACTTTTATCAAGTGGAAAAAAAAGTTAGCTTGTTATGCTGACATAGCTGTGTCGCTAGCGGTCACGTAGCACATCATTATATACCAGCTAGCCAAACTTCAGTAACCCTACAAACGTCACTGCTGTTTAGTTTTCTGTCTTCATTTATGTTGGAAGTGATAACAGAGCTGTACGTTTGAATTTGTTTCCAAAACCCTGCAGTCAGGACATGCTATATTGTGTTTAGATAGAAGCTACTACTTCCTGCTAACTTCTAACTCCGTTAAATGTCATAAATTCCGTTTTCATGGATGCCTGGATGTTAAACTCAATTGTTACACCTGGTAGAGCAGAACTCTGATCATTTTATTAAAGATGAAAGACTTTAGACAGTTTTTCAACTCTCAGTAATGCCATAGTGATCGTTTGATATATGGACCTGCAGCGGAGTTTAGGCCCAGACACGGCTAGTGACGTCAGACTTAACGACCGGATATCCAAATACAAAAAGGCAAGCGCAAACAATAGCTTTCAGACACCTTTTCTTGATGTCTAAATTGTGGGAAACGTGCCAGAAGAGATGCCAGCATCACAGATGATAAGCATTTCTACTAGTGAAAAGTCCCATCACTGCCTGTTTATTGGCACGGTAGAAAGTTCAAAGAAGATCAGAACCAGTTCTGTGTTGAAAAAACCTTTTTTGTTATCCAAGTAGATAACTTGGTACGTGACTCAGACGTAAAGAATGGCAGTTTTTTTTTTTTTGTTTGATTTGATAATGAAGCATGCCTTTGAATAAATAATAGCTTTAAATCCAATGAAAATTCCCTTTCTTAGCCAGCAAAGGGTATTTGCATCCATAGTGCAACTTCTGCCCTCAAAGCCCCGCAGGCAGTTTATCACTCTGACCTGTGGGTTATTACAGAGGATGGTTTTCACTGCTGCCGTTGCATCAGTTTGAGTGCAGGTGATCACTCAGTGCAAGAGGAAGGCAGCACTGCCCTCTATTTCCTAAAAGACCCTCCAACAGAAATGACCTCATTACTTCTCTTTACTCTGAGATTATAAATCAACTATGGCAACTCTAGGTGACCAGATGAGCGTTTGTTGCACATTAGTAAAAACTGGGCATCACCAACAAATAAAACAACAGGAAATAGTAGTTGATCACATGTAAGCAGTAATGTGCATGTTTTTCTCTTCCAGGCATATTATTGGAAGGCATCCTAGCAGCTCTCATGATGTGCCTCGTGGACACACATTTGTTATATTTAAATCAAGCAATTTAAAAATTTCTTACGCAGAGATCTGACCTGTTTCATATAGTAAAGGTGAAGACTGAACATTTTCTGTAATAAAAATTGATAGACTTTTACAGAGCCACAGCGGAGTCCTTGACTACCCTAATCTGAAAGTGTAGTTATAATTGTAAAAGCTTGCATAGAAAGATGAGTACTTTAGATACACACACAAAAAAATAAATAAATAAGCATGTCCAAATCCCTTTGCGGTTGTGTCAAGGAAGAGCTTGTGATGTAAAAAAAACCCCTGCCAAATCAAATATGTGGGGTACCCGCTGTGGTGACACCTTGTGAAAAAAGGAGCAGCCGAAAGTAGCTTTAGGTTAACTGGTGACACTTAATTGGAAATGACTGTGGATCTGAAATAGATAAAGCACTTTAAGTATATTGAATAAACGGCTATATAACCATATGGCTTTGGGTAAACTGTAATCTTAAGCACTTTGAAGAGCAGGAATGAGATTATATAAATGCCAGTCGGATTCCTTTAACAACAGTTTGAACCTTTGAACGTAGCTCTAAAAGTAGAGTACCGTGCAAGTCTTGAGCCACCTTTTTTTCCTGATTTGTTTTGGGATTTACGTGCAGCGATGTATTCAAATTTATGCACACATACATAGAAATGTATATAGGGAAAAAAAAGTTTGTACAATTCTAATGAGCTTGAAAGTCAATACTTGCTGTGACCACCTTTATTCTTCAACACAGTCTGAACTCTCTGGATGTTTCTGCCTTTTGTTCTGTTCTCTGTCAACATGATCCCACACTGCTTCAATAATGTTGAGGTCTGGGCTCTGTGGAGGCCAATCCATGACTGATGGTGTCACATAATCAAGTCCCAAATTTGTCAGTGTTGTCTTACCGAATTTGGTCATTGTTTGCAAACTAATTTAAATGACCTCAGACCATACGTACAAAGCAGTGATGATGCACTGGCAGTACGTGCTGTACTAGAAAATACAAACGCACATATTTAAACTCAAAGATGAGCCTATTAAAATCACATTAAATACAATGCCTTTCTTAGAAAACAACATTTGAATCTGTAAATTGACTAATGCACTGGCAACATTTATTGAATAACAGATATGAATGATATGATATGCAACTGATACCCTTTAATGCTTTCCTGATCTTATCGCTTTCATCACCATTTCTTGGCAAAAATCCCGCTCATGGAGGTTCTTCCAGTAATTGCGCTGATCGCCTTCCTGAGCTAACAGATCAGGTGCTTGTTGATATCAGCGTGGTGACGTCTTTTTCTTCTGCTCTGTTTCTCCTTCTTTTGTCTTGACTTTAATGTAAGCTTCTTTTTTTAGGCATGCTTTCACCATCATTCGATTGTCTAACTTACATGTCTTGGGGTTTTTTTATATGAAGACATTGTTCTGTGGCTATCGTCCTAAATAAGTTGTTCACGTTTTAAAATATGTTATTTTAAAATATTAATCTATTAATAATAAAATAAATGTATTATATTATATTAAATATATTAGGATTTGGTTTCGCTAAAACAGTAACAGTCACTGACTCAACATAGTCCGTGCAAAGCTACCGTTAATTCCTGAAACATGCATTTATTTTGTGTGCAAATTAAGAACAGTTCTAATGCATGTCGGGTAGTTTTGTTTTTCTAATTTTATTGTGCTTTATCATTTTTTGTTGTTGTAAGTATTTCATCTGGATTTGTTTTGCACCATAGGACCACCATAGAGGTGTCAACTACAGCAGACACTGAGGCCTCTTAATGCTGACAAGAACAGCTGATATCTCAGTTTTGATAAAAGTATTCTGAGTATTCTACCTTTATCCAGAAACAGCCCTATTGTGTGTGTGTGTTTCAGCACAGCTCACACTGTTCTTTTCCTAAATCACTTCAGAACCTGGGAATAAATCGAATAAAATGGCTGAAAAACAGCTACAAGTAAACAAGCATGTAACATATCAATCCAACCTCAAACTGTCAAGCTGCTGCTAAGCACTTTAGTGTAATACTCCTTATCGGATGGAAGCCTGATATTTATGGATTTCAGTCTTTTAGGCTCAAGAGTTTTTGCTGGCATCCCTTCCAAAGAAAAAAAAATGACAATTTAATAAAATCTTTATCGGGACACTTCGAAGTCTTGGAGGGGGGGACTATCAGCTTGTTTTTAATTTAGGAGCAAGTGTGTGCATTTCACTTTATGTAAAGACAGTGAAAATATTAGTATCATTAGATAACCCTTTAAAATCTAAACTGTGTAATAATTACCTTTTAATATTTAAATATTATGTTTCATATTTGTTTTGTTTTTTATTTGTATCATATTTGTTGCCAGGTGTTTCATCAGATTCGAGGTGTTACCTCCTTTGCACAGTATCACCTTAATGCACTTGTTGCAGGCTGCTGAGTTTCCATCTTTTGCTGTGAAGTACAGCCAGACTTTTGACCGCTTCACCTTGGGCATTTTTAATCTGTAGCTCTGCTCTTAAAGAACGTACGTAAAAAAGGCACCGAAATAAAGCACCGAAATGTGCGCTGCTTTTCAGTCTGGTTACTACCGTTTATGTCAGAACCAGTATCCAGTGCCATAATGGCACCGGATACTGGTACCCATCCCTACTCAGAAGTGCCTTGAGTTTTATAAATAATGACATAGACACTGTATAATGTCTATGCCCCATCGTCAAGGGAGAGCACGTAAAACTTAAAGACACAGAGCAGACTGTGGCAGTGACAGAGTGACTGCTTTGAAAGCCTGAAGCTACAGCTGTGTGATGATGGCAAACAGTTGAGTATGGCTTAAAGAATGAACTGATATTTTCTGCCTTTTCTGGAATATGTGGATGCTTCCTGGGAGCTGTAGAGGTGTTGTTTACCATTTCTCAATCTGTGGCTTTAGAAGCCAGTGAAACCTAGACAGACTTTCAAAAGGTGAGATATAAAACTGTAGCCCTCGGCGCAGCGAAAATATTGATTCAGTCGACAAGTTTCAAATCTCAAATCCCTCTGATTCCACGAAAATGCAAAGTTTTAATTAGAGTTCCTTTTGCCACAAGGTTCTTTGTCTCTGCCTCGCTGTGCTTTGACTCGCTGCCAGGATCCGCTGTCTGCTGTCTCAGCTCCAAGTCAAGAACAAAGTCACTGACATAAGAGTCATTTGGGTCGTGACATTGTGCGGTGCAGGAGTATTTGGGAATTTACACATTTTTTTGTTGTTTGTTTGGCTCCATACTCCACCGCACTGGATTTGAAACAGTAGTTGAGGTTGAAGTGCTTGCTCTCGGCTTTAAACGAAAGGCAATTTCAGCGAGAAGGGGACTGTATCACTGGGGTTTTTTTTGGATGGTGCAAAAAGACACTAGTATAAGGATTCCTGCATCCTCAAATATGTAAACCACAGTGTGTCGAAAACAGACCATGCCTAAATACATGCCTCTTTCCAAATTGTTTCCTTTATACATTTCAAGATCATACTCTTGAAGGACCACTTCACAGATGTTACACATGAAGTTCAGCTTCTAAAAAAGGCACATTGACTTCTCCACCTTCTTGTCAGCCCATTAGCACTTATCCATTTCCTGTTCCAAACGCGTCTTTATTGCTAAAAGCAAACAAGCTCTGAAGCTCCGCTGAGAGTTAAAAACTGTCCATATTCTTTCAACACTTTCTCACAGGTGTTAAACTCATGTGACAAATAATGTTTTCACAGGACTCTTTCTACCTTCACTGCTTCCATAGTAAGTAAGAGTGCAGCAGCAGACAATTACTGCTAATTAAATCCACTTGATTAACTGATTATCAGCTAGTGTGATCACCTTGCTGAGGTTTGCTGGTCTGGAGCATTTAGGTTTGTGTTAACACACCACCATGATCTTTCAAGGAGTTCACCCCAAGGTCAGACCATACGATGCTCAGAAAAACTGCAACTAGCCCAAGGGTGCATCTCAAAGTCTACAGGTCTCAGTTAGCATGTTGAATGTTAATGTTTGTGACAGCACAATTAGAAAAAGCTGAACATGTTTGGCTCATATGGAAGATTTGCTGTGACAAAGGAACATAGCATGGTGGAGGTTTGCAAACCACAAGACCTCTCGAGTAGCATCCTTTGGACAGACCAAACACAACATATCAGCATATCATTTGGACTTTTGCTGCAGCAGGACTTCAGCACCTTCAATTCCTTGAGTTGAGTTATGGATTTATGAGTCAATGTGAGGTCATCAGTTTGACAGCTAAAGCTTGGCCATAATTGTGTCATGTAACAGGACAATAAACTCAACCACAGCAGCAAATCTACAACAGCATGGCTGAAAAATATAGAATCACTGTGCTGCAATGGCCCAGAGTTTAAACCTCAACCTCGATTGAAATGCTGTGCATAATAAAACCCCCGCAAACCTCAATGAAGTGAAGCAACTTTGTAAAGAAGAGTGGACAAAAATTCCTCCACAACCACATGAGAGACTCATCAAATCATACAGAAAACAATTACTTCTAGTTAATGCTGCTAAAGGTAGTTCAACAAGCTACCGAATCATTGGGTATACTTATCTGTCACTGTTCAATCAAGCCTTAGCATGTTGCAGCAAACAAATGTCGTAGCAGGTTGGAGGGTTGGTACTTCATCAATTAGCAAGCAGGTAAATACTCTGGAGAATGAAGTGCAACATGCTATTAAGTTGTATTGTTGAGAGAAAATGATCTGGTATTTTTAAGAGATTAAAACTCAAACTGCTTTCTGCCTCGCAGGTTTTGACCTTTTTTTTAAAAAAAATTCTTGTTATCAAAGATAAACTGTTGTAGGAGCGATATCTGGACCTTGAAATTGTTTACACTGATTAGCCTGAGGCTTTGTGCTTTCAAACAGTGTATAGTTCCCCACACAGTTTAGCGCAGATTCAATTGGATAACATCCAGAATGAGATATCAAACTATCTCCTTTTTTTTCCTTGAAAAACCAAATGGTTCATGCATGTAAATTCATCTTTCTATCAAACATATAACATATAGGTAGAAGGCAGCTTACACTTCCTGTGTTCAGCTTGCATTTACTTTGTGGTTTGTCAGGATGCAGGAAGTCAAACAAAGCCTCCTGCAGCATTTTCCCCTTGCTCACTTATTTTTTTATTTTTAAATTGGAGGTGCCAGACTACACCACTCAGCTGCCTCTGAGTGCTTACACCTTCCCATTATTGTCTGATCTCCCTTTTTTACTTACAAGCTACTGAACACGCAGATGAGAGCGTACCTAAGTAGAAAAGGTCATTCACTCTCACTCTTCCATCACTGATTACTTCTGGCAAGGTCCGACCTCCAGCTGTCAGCGTTGATCCTGCAGTGGATGCTCCGTTTGCTCAACCCCAGGATCACTTAAGGCCACAGCTCCATTCAGAGAGACCCACTGGGAGCGTCTCTTTTCTGCACTACCTTCATTTTTGTATTACTTTCAGATGGAAGCAGGCCTCGCTGCTTGTACCCAACTGAGCCGAGATCTCTGCGTGTTTTTAAGAGCAGTGTGTTGACCGCTCTGAGAGAGAGCATTTACTTCCGAGCTGAAAACCCTTAATTTAATTCCCGACGGGATTCTGTTTAGTGCTGCGAGGTATAAAACAGTGGACAAAGTGGCCAGAGCATCAGTGCGTCGATGCTTAACGCGTACTCGGGCTTCAGTGCAGAGCTGAACGTGTGCGCCAACCTCTGCACCTGTGTGATGTTCACATTTGGCACATGATACAGGAGGTAGATGCAAGGCCTGAGGGCAAATATGGTCGAGAAGAACTGTTTTATTTTTGCCCTCTCTGCCAATTAAATGCTCAGTTTTACAAAGCGTTTACTGTATTCTAAGTGGAGATGAAGCCACATTTGTTACATTTCTACCTATTTTGGAGCACTATAAATCTCATTTTGCTCAATTATTTAAAATCTTTCAAACTTTCATTCCATGAACTATATATATACAGAAGAAACTTTATAAGGCAAGAATTGATTTGTTTTGGAGGAGATTTGGTGGATTCACGCTAATAATCGAGATAATTCCACCCCCCTCCGAGGATTGTGCGCATTGAGGAATTGTGGATTAGGACTTATCTGTGTGTTGGAAACCATCCAACTTGCTCTGGAGGAATTCATTGACCTTGGAGTAAAAGTTTGGTACAGCTTTATAGTTTCCCAGGGAGGAAGCTGACCTCCAGCCTCGACTCTGCGGGCGTCCGGCCTGAAGACACAGGAGTGAGACAATGAATCCCTTCCAGCTCCACTGATCCCGCACCCAATCTGACCCTAACCTCTGAACGTGTCTTAGAGAACAAGTCAGCGAACCAAATTTGCTAACAGTGGTTTTATCCTTGCTGTGTGTGTGTGTGTGTCTGCCTGTGTGTTTCACTGCCTTAGCAGAATCCCTGTTCAGCGGGCTGGGGCTGGGGGCGGTGGTGGGCCTCGGCCTGGGAGCGCTGCTGCTGCTCCTCGTGCTGGTGGACGTCAGCTGCTTCTTCCTGCGTCACTGCGGCCTGCTCATGTGCATCACGCGCACCCTGTGCAGCAAAAAAACAGCCACCAGCGGCAAGGGCAAAGAAATCGAGGAGGGGAAGGCCGCCTATCTGTGAGTATCCCCTTTGGTTTTCTTTGCATTGTTCTTTTTTGAAACCTTTGACTGCTTCAGTCCAAGCGTTTGATTTTGTGTAGTGACAGTATCAATTTTGCCAGCTCATGCCTGAAGAGGGAACATCTGCTGTGGGTGTATCTTTATGGCTGAGGGTTATGCTTCTTCTTCTTCTCGCTGTATAATTTTTGTGCAGTAAAGAATTGAAAGCCCTGAATGGGTGAATACAAGTCAATACAAAGATTTTCAGAAATTGGTATGAAAATATCTAACAGAGAACAAAAAAAAGCCTTTGCATTTCTCAGAAATGAACAATAAGGCCTCCTTTTTTTCAAGGATCTCGTCCCCGAGTGACTCGCTGAGCAATAACATTAGCTGTTCATGCCATGTTCATTCCTCTTATGTATACGTATATATATTTAGTCTGAATGAGAAAAGGAGATTTCTTTTTACCATTTACTGTAGGTACACCTACAACAGCCGCCCAGCCACCCTTTCAACCACAGTATGTCTTTGATTACGTCTTATTCACTTACATCAGTGCCTTTTACGATGTGCAGCAAGTTCACCTTTTAAGTATCCATTTGCATGCGTTATGTGAGCGTGCATTCGTTACATGCATGTACAACCGTGTACATTTTGTGCTGTCACGCTTTGTTTTCAGCCTTGTGTGTGTGTGTACCCGCCTTTATTTCATGCTATATGCATGCTAATAGTCCATGAGTGTTGCCACAAGCATCTCTGAAAAGCATTTTCTTTGTTTCCCCCTCATCAGACAGCATGCAATTTAGAAGCCTACCCCCGTGAAATTCATGGTACAACTGTTTTATGCAGGGTGCTAACTACATCGTGGTGCCTGTGAGATAGCACAAACAGGGTCTTAGTCACTGGCCACAGCCGTGCCTGTCAGTGTGCCAGCAGTGTCTGAGATGGAGAGAGAGGGCACATGTGAGGAGGAGGTGGAGGAGGGAGGGGTTTGAGTTCTGCTGAGTCACTAATCTCGCGACACTGGAGGGCCGACTGCCTGCCTGCCCAGACAGCACACGGAATCTACAGAGCAGCAACTCACAGAAGACTTTACACTCTGTCTGATGTGTGCATGTGACTAGTGTCACAGTCACATACAGTACAGCAGGATGATACAAAATAGTCCTAAAGGTAGTATAGTGACGATATACAGGTACATAGTGACTGATTGTTAAAATAGAGTCAGTTGGGCAATCGGGTGATTACTGCAGCAATAGCGACACTGGATTTACGTTGTCAAAGGCATACTTCAGCAGTGTAGTATCTTACTTTCATGAGGTAGAGCAAATGACGAGAGAAAAATCCAACACGATAGAAAGAGCAATCAAAAATTCTTTGTGTCTGTTTTTTAATTTACTTCAGAAAAGTCAATGTCAGTGGTTTCATGCAACTGTGTTAATTAACTGCTAAGAAATATTTCAGGTCACTTCATTCGCATCATTTGCATTATTGCAATGAATAAAATACTATCTTGCTTTTCAGGTTAACTCGATGGCTTTTTCATTAGAATAACACAAATGACTCGATTAAACTTAAAAACACTCCTCTTTTAAGTAAATCCACCTACAGAGGAGTCTTTAAAACCAACAAAATTGAGATTTCAACTGTGAGTAATAGATGAATCCTAAATTTCCTATTTTTTAGGCATCAGTGGTCATATAAATCTAAAGGTTATATTGCTGTAAATGTAATTACAAGCTTGCATGAGTGTTAATCAAGCTCAAGGCTTAAACCATAGTGTTTATAGTAATAGTGTAAAGTATTGTATTAAATAGAATTATTATGCCCAGTCACCACAGAATCTCGTGGTTTTCTCTTCAGACACATGCAGTTAAATGTGACTTGGATTCAGGGCATTCCCTTTTAATTGTTGAGTTTTATCATCTGAATTAGTCCTCCTGTGGAAAACTACCCCACAGATGTTTCTGCAACCTTTTATTTTTACATCTATTTCACACATTTTCAGTATGAGACCTGCAGCCATCGTGTAAATGTGAAAAACTTGTAGTTTTTTATGGTGACATCAAACAGCAATTGAAAGCGAGGCTTAAAAATAGTCACACATGAGGCTCGAACTCCAAAACACTGGAGGTATTTTGAAATGAAATCACTCCCCATGTGGTGCCAGGGACATTAACATGGGTCTTTTCAAAAAGTTGGCACAAACAAACTTAGTTGGAGGACTTCTTGTTATCACAAATAGCTCCAAATTACCGGCAACATTTTTGGATTTCACAGGAAATGACACCCCCACACATGGATCAACACTAACATGTATATGAAATGCTGCAGTTCATAAAAATCTAGTAGAAGCAAGCAGAGAAGTCAGAATCGCTAAAAGGCAAGTGGTTGAAATTGTCATATAAACCAAGCTACTAATTCTAAACATGGACCAATCTATGATCAGCACATTGTTATTAACTTTATTTAAAATTGACAGGGCTAATCATCAGCAAGCTTAAAATTATGCCAAAAGAACACATTTCGAATGACGGTAGTGTTGATGAAGGAGGTACTTGAGTCCATCTGACAGTACCTCAGAGATTCTACAGTACTTGTTAGAAACTTTCTGGTTGTTTGAGCACTTTTGATTGTTGTCCTGTTGCAGTCCGTGTCTCTGCAGAGAGATTGGTTTCATAACTGGCAGTGAAGATGGCCATAACTCCTTTGAACTAGTGTAGCGAGAATGGAGTAAATACCGTGGTCTGCTTTACAATGAGTCATGCCACTGAGCTGGAGACTAATAAGATAACACTTGAAATAATACAACTCCAGCTGAGTTTCCAAGATGTCAATAGTGCAAGTCTGAAGGTGCTGAGGGGTAATAAGTTGTAAAGACTAGCGAAGCGTGAGCAACAGTGTCAATAATAACATCAATGGAGAGCATCTACAGTGATAAATAGCATGGGGTGAACTTCAAATTAGGAAGGTGATGAGTGGCACAGATCAGAGTGTGTGCTGGGTGTCTGTTCTGAGGATGTGAGCTGAGGAGTGTGTGGGCTGGTTTGGAACCAAGAAGAAAATCTGGAGGGTATCGCCAGTGCACTTCTGACACAGCAGATTGTTTTTTTTAATATTCGGGGTTATAGAGGAGCCCACTCTCACTCCCGAGGCGTAACATGCCGACGTTTTGTCACGTCCCGGGGCGTTCCTGAGGAACGCAAAAGGAGACCTTCGGCGTTCTTATGGTACGCGGCGGGTTATGGCCGAAATCCAGTGCAATGACGCTCCCGCGGTAATAGACGTTCCAGCCCTAAACCTAACCTTATCCCTAGCCCTAACCATAACCTTTTTCCTGAGCTTAACCAGGACTTTAATGATGTTAAATAGCGTGTTTCTAAGTGGTTTGAAGAAAAAGAGCGAACATGTGTAGATTGAGTCCATACGGTTCTCATATTTCCTCATTTTTCCGAGGTCGTCATTTAGGAACGTGGTGGGTAGCCGAAAACGTAATATGTTGACGATTTGTCACCTAGCCTAAAATGTTACGCTTTGGGAGTGAGAACGTGTTGTATAGAGACAGTTTTCCAACCTCAATGTGGTGCTGAAGGTTAGCAGAGCGACCACGCACCCAGCAGTGCAGGGTTATTTTGAAGTTGGAGCTAGGCTAGTTCTACAAACACACGACAGAGAGTGTGTGGGTGTCTTTCTGTTATGAATCTGCGGAACACACTGGGCTGCATAGCTGCTTCAGGGAAAGTTCAAAGACTCAAGTAGTACTGTTGACTTCAAAAGTCCTCACTTCCAGTTTCAGTCTTAAGTTCTTGTCAGTGTGCTGAGATATCAATAGGACCCATATAGAGATAGAAGAGAACTGGTACACCTAATGGACCTCTAGTCTGTAGCATCAAGTCAAATGCGACTCCAGCTATACTGTTTAACCCCTTACGACCTTAAAAAGTCACTATTCAGGCAAAAGACAGAAAAAGTAAATACATGTTTATGCAGGGAAACTTAAATTGATTCATATTCTTTCTACCTGCATTTAATTTGGATTCTGTGTTCATTTTTTTCTTTCTGGAAGTTTGGTTTTTTCCTAATATTCATTGCTTGTCATAGTTGTGCAGCCAGCTCCAGTCCCATCCTGTCAGTCAGTGAACCAGAAATAGATTTGTGCCCCTGTCGGGCTCTCCAGTAACCTGCTGGCAAGAAACCCAGAGGAACAGTTTGGTATTGACTTTTAATACAAAACAACAGCTGCTGATAATCTTTTACCCAGAGACAAAAAGTCAGTGTTGAGTAAAGCTGATGATATGTCACAGTGACATTTTAAGCGTTGAGGTGGCGCAGGAGGGGCGTCTGGTGAAGTCTCTGTTTATTCAGGCTTAAGAAGTTTGAGTAGAGGCTCAGTGATAGATCTGGCTTGGAGTCGATAGACTTGAAAGTGTTTATGTATACCTGATGACTCACGGCAGGAAATATAAAACAGAATGGAAGATTACAGTTAAGGCCATGGCAGCCTGGGGATGGAGCAAGAAAGAATTTCTACAGAAGTGTCAGTCACTAAAGAAAAATCTGTCAGACATGTTAATGGTTCCACAGTGCTTAGCATCGACCATACAAAGCCTAAAATCTTAAGGACACGACAAAATTTTCAAAATGAAAAAGGCAAATTTACTGAAAAATCACCAGAAATAGCTTCTGAGTTCTAAAGCTATGACTTTGGTGACACCTTAAGTCATTAATAATATCTAATATAGCAAAACAAGAGGAACACATGAAAGTATAACTATATTTTGCATATGTAAATTTAACTTTAAGGTTTAGCTGAAGGATACTGCATTAGAGAAAATGAAGTTAAAGGTAAAGTGAATTAATCAAAGAAGAATTATTGTTACTACATTTGCTGTCATTCAAGAATACACCAGGAGTCCTAGTGCTTCACCATGTTTTTCTATAATGTATTGTTCAACGCAAGCACATTCATTTTTTTCCCTTTGTTTTCCTGTTTCAATAAAATTAAACATCATTACAGAGATCCGGAGCCTCTTGATTCTCCATTTTCTTTTGAAAGACAAGACAGTCTGTGCTATTGACATGTAGAGAGCACATAAATTTCAGATTCTGGAGCAGCAGAGTGAGGTGGATGACATTTAATTAAGTGTGAGCTCACACTACTCTTAAGTCCAGATCAAACAGAAATCTGCTTGTCTCGAGAAGCTAAAAGGCTTTGGCTGGAGCATACCTGACCGTGTAAAAATGAGAAAAAGGACATATATCTGTCTGGTCTTCGTTTCCCTACATTCTTATTCCGCAGTCGTGTAAACAAGCTCATTTCTACATCAGGTCAGGGAACAAGGCGTCTGATCCACATGTAAACAGCCAAATTGTCCATCAGCAGCTCCGTCAAAGTGCCTTTGACAAAGACTTCCACTTCTAAATTCACAGTAAGATCCCAGATGCCAACTCTAAAACAAAAAAAAAAGTTTGCTGGAAAAAAATATATATACGTGTATAGATTTTGATAAGGGTGTAAACAAACTCTCCAGGCATATACCGCAGCTAAGACTGCAAACCACCTAATTTATCACAGTGAAAAAGCAAAGATTGTAGCCTGCCTTCATGGCCTGCCATAGATGGCCATGTGCTTAATTAATGTCTGCAGAGGAAAGAACAAGTCGCCCCTGCTGCGCTTTGGTGTCACTTAGAAGCTTACAGATTACAAATACGCATCTGCATACGCACTCTGATATCACGCCAGCGCACCGTGAGCTTCACACAGCTGCTGGCTCTCGCAGCATAATCAGAGGTTTGTCAAGACCCAGTAGCAGTGCTGTTTGCCTTGTGTGCCAAACAATGTTTTGAATTGAACTTCTGATGGTGTGTGCATATTTTTGGACAAACAAGCAGTATATGCACACGAGATAGTATGTTCACAGTGATGAAAAATGACTCCAAATGGCTCTATTTCTTTTAGCATTTGGGGAAAAACTATCCACTCGATTTTTGCTTTTAACTGTGGCCACAATGTTAAATACTGCACAAGCAAAGATATCCTCGAGATCCTTGTGCCAACACAGATCTGTGTCATAGTGCTGTTGTGATAGAGGAAAATGTAACCCAACCAAGGAAAAGGGTAGGTTTACAAGATGGTAGAGAGACTTTGAAGCTGTATGGTTTGGAAATGTAGGCAGGAGGCTGAGCTGTAGGTAACAGAGCTGAACATTTTCATTGGGAGTGACCAGCATGGACAAGATTAGAATGGAGTCAGAGGGACAGCTCAGATTAAGCAGTTTGGAGACAAAGGCTGAGATGGTTTAGACATGTGCAGAGGAGGGAAGATGAAGCTCCCAGCCAGGAGGATAAGAGGAAGATCTCAGAGAAGTTTCATGGATATAGGGAAGGAGGACATGCAGAGGATTGGTGTGAAAGAGGATGCTGAGGATAGAGTGAGATGGAGACAGATGATCTGCTGTGGTGACTCTTGAAGGCAGCAGCCAAAAGACACCCCCCCCCCCACACACACACACACACACACACACACAATAAATAAATAAATAAAAATTAAAGGAGCCCTTTATGAGCAAACACTTGGAAACAGTGGGAAGGAAAAACTCCCTTTTAGAAGGAAGAAACCTCCAGAAGAACCAGGGTCGGGGAGAGTCAGCCATCTGCTGCGACCAGTTGGGGCCACGGCAGATGTATAACTATTTTTATAATTTGAATCAACATATAACATGCGAAATATTGCTTTCTCATCACACAGAGCCCCATCAATAATTATTAACGCCAACCTCAAGTAGTTCTAGAAGTTCTAGTAGTTTTATGTTTTTCATTGCACTTTTTTTGACCATTTGAATAACTAAAATGGTAAAACTATGTTAAGGAGTTTATCAAATTGCAGAGAAGGCAAAGGGCATGCCGTATGCCAACTGCAGACGCTTTAACAGTTACAGTTGCCTCCGCCAATATTTTCTCCAATATTTTTTTTAAAGAATTTCTTCTTTTTTTTTTTCCTTTTTCTTCCAAACTGTACTGATACTTTGCTTCAGTAAATGGATTCGGGATTGTTTTGATTTTGCCTCCTCACTGAAGAAACAGGAAACGTCACACAGCAAGAGCCTTCGCAGAACTTGAGGAAACCTCCCCATCTGAGTATAAGTCCAATCTAGGTTTGCATGGAGCTAATGAGACATGAAATTGGCTTCACAGTGCAGGAACTTTAACATCCACCAATCAACCAAAGGGGGAACCCCCCTCTGGCCAGTTGCAATATTTGGGCTTATTAGGTACAGTATCATGCAGGGTTACTGTTTTACGTTCATGATCTCGTTCACTGAAGAACTCTCCCGGAGCTTGGTAAAACGTCCAGCATGGCAATTTGAGGGTGATTTTGTGTTGATGTAGAGTGCCTTTTAAAATTGACAATTTAGTCGAGGAAATTCAGCGTTTACACAATGAAAACATCCAGTAATGAGAATAATAAAAGTGTCCACTGATGCACCAGATGAGATATCTCAGACCTTTGAAGAAAGAAACAATGCAAAAAATTGTTAGTTTAGTTAAATAAATACATTTCAATGACAGCAGGGATGACTGATTCATATGCAATGTTTTATTAAATGTCAATAGCTGTATAAGAACTGCATTAGTAAAACAACAAGCTGTTTCGGTCAACCCCTGCTAGCTGCAGGTTCGTATTTATTTAGAGAGTCGTGTCAGCTTCGAATTAAGTATTCTTTCAAAGGAGAAGTTCTACTCCAAGAATAATGTATGAGTCATCCGGGAAATGTTTATCATGTGGATATATCTACCATTAACAGTAATAAAAAAAGATTGTTAAAAAGCTCTAAAAAATTCAAATTATTTTTTTTATACTCAAAAGACAATATAGAGCTTTTCATTTAGAACCTTCATTTGACAGATTGTTTATGTCTCTGAGTCATGACAGACTAGCAGCGTAAAAAGTGGAACCGCTTCATGAACTCAGGAAAATGAGAATCTTTAAGGTCAAGTGTTATTAATACTGGCCTGGTACAGGTCTATAATTCCTTTCTTTGTTTGTGACTTAAACCCCCCCCCCCCCCCCCCCCCCCTTCTTTTTTCCCTCAATGTCTTGATAGAACTGGAGAAATACGCATTGAATGAAGCGCATATTAGGAGCAAGAGGCCTCTGACAATGTGAATCAATGTAAAAGCCAAAGTTCCTTATTGATCTCCTTATTAAACTTGTCTTACTTCCAAGACACGCAGGGTAAAAGAAAGGGCTGTGTAGCAGGAAGAGATGCAACTCAGTGCCACGTTCGCTTTGCATTTTCTGTAATTGTCATCTGTTTTCTCATTCTTTCTTTTATTTTTGTTTATTTGCTTTATTTTGTTCTCTCTCTTTTTTTTTATTTTGGTTGTTTGGTGTGGGCGCAAGCTACCGCTGAGAGTAAAATTGCATTTAGACATCCCTTGCTGAAATTTCAGAGCAGGGTTTTTATTCCCCAAAATGAAATGACAAAAGACAGACGCCTGTTTGATTTTACATGGGTAGCCCCCCCGTGGTTCGTATTTTTTCGGTGAATGTGTCCCTGTTGGTTTGTCAATAAGTGGTTTTTGGTTAGGCTTTAGTGTTTTAGAGGCTAGGATGAGGGGATTTGACACTGCTGATAGATATTTCTTCGAAATTTCTGTCCTCCTGGCATATGAACACATCAAAGGATACTAATTCGATTGACAGAGTGCACATAATGGCAAGAAGCCACCTGTAATGGCACAGAAGGGGGAATAATATAGCTTTTTTTCTAATAGCTACTCCCTAGTTATGGGTCATTTTGCATGTTTGAATTTGTGCAAGTCAAATTAGAATAGAAATGTGGGTCATTACGACAAAAGATATTAGAAAATGCTACTATTTAGGTCTCATTATGTTGCAGCATTACTTTATTCTGACCCACTACCTGTATTAACCGCACTTGGATAAAGCCAGATCAGCCAAATGCAGATGAAAGCTCTCATATATCATATTGCTTGAAGCACAAGCTGGTTGGATTTTCATCATACTGATGCATATTAGCATAAAGATAAAGCTGTGATGTCCTTCTGCTGCATTACTCAAAACAAAACTCGTGGAAGATTAGATGAACAAGCGTGCCTGAAACAGGGCTGTGAGTAAGGCAAATAGCCCGTGCCTATTTCCTTTTCTGTCCGTCTCAAAATGAGTCAGACTTGCACCATATTGAAGATGTGCGAGCTCTGAAGTTATTGCAGTCCAAAAAAAGTTGATTCTGTTCATCTGGACGTAGGGTTTTCAGCGGGAGAAATGTTTCCTCGCTCATCCAAGTGACTTCTTCAGTCTCAGCTGAATACAAGTTTCCCCAACTTGCATAGCACGGAGTCTGGGACCAGTTGCAAGTAGTTATGACAACCAACTTTAAGGTTGAGTGTGCAGCACCTTCAAGCTCTGGAGACTCATTTTTAAGCTGCAGATTTGCACTGGTCTTGGTAGAATGGTGGTTATTAATGAAATGAACTAGCTGTATCTTTGTTTATAAATTTATAAAAAAAAAATTATGAAGTTTGTCCCCTTCAGTCTTGCATAAGCGAGTATAACACCTTTGTGCAGTGGAAAACTGACTCAATCTTATTGTTGGTTTATCCCTGTCTTAGTGCACCAGTGTCGATGTAAAGATGGCAGACTAAGTGGTCTCAGACTTTGTCCCTATCTTTAAAGCAAATGTTTCAGACACAGGGTATTGTTGTATAGTTGTATTCCATCATTAGTTGCAAGTGGTTGCTGACATATGTGAATATGATTGCCACATCTCCATTTACGCCGGCCTAAAGACTAGTCACTGAGAAGCTGGCATCCACCAGGTTGCTATAGAAGAGTATGTATTCCATGAGCGGTTGGCAAATGGTTTCTGGAGTTTACTGAGTCATGAGCAATGATTTTGTTCACCAACAAGTTGCAAGGAAGATGACAACTTGGTTGCAAACACTAGCAAACTATTTGCCAAGTGGAAGCAAGAATGTGAAAGTGAAACTAGAGAGCTTTTGCTTTCAAAGTAAAAGTTGCACCTTCTGAAATATGTTGGATGCAAAGTGCAAATGACAGTGGCAATCTACTTGGGGCCAAAGAAATTGCACTGAAGTTTTTGGTGCAGCAAACTCTTTGCAACCAGTTTTGTCCAAGGCGCATCAGCCAGCAACCTCCTGCGGTTACTTGCAGCCGTTTGGGTAATACATATTATTTACTTGGGACTATTTGTCAGATGGTCACTGATCGGGCTGCAGACCTGTGTAACTCTGGTGTTATAGGGTTCATCTTAGGCCTAGCCAAAGCCACATTTCCTGCTGTATGTGCAATATGAGGTTGAGGCTTACATGTGGTGTTTTTTGGGGGGGAATGTCAGTCAGAAAAAGTATGCCATTAGGGAGGGGAAACCTAAAGAAATTGACTTGTTAGAAACAGCGTAAGATAATAAGGATTTTTAATAATAACGTAAAAGAAAATTTGGGTTCTAAATAAGGATAACAGGATGATTATGGTGAATAAAATTAATTTCAATCAGTGGCATTCTTTTAAAGTATTCTTTCAGGACCAAAGCCAATCGATCGATCTACATTGCTATTCCTGAACATACATAGTATGGCTTAGTTGGGAATCACTGAACTATCACAGATTGCTGAAACCAACAAATACTTTAGTGTCTATGTACCATATGTGTGCACTGATTTCTTTAAAAACGTAAGTGGATGCCATTTGTCCTTGGTGAACAGATGGAGAAAGTCCTGTAAAAAGCCTGCTAAGTCATGTTGCTTATAATTATTCATGCCTCATCTCCATCCTCATCAAACATCTAGAGCACTGAAAACAAACACAAGCTGACAAATTGATCAGCTCTCCAACCATCCAGACCAAACACAGGCAAAATAGGAATAATTTGGCTTTCTCTAACCCCTTGTGAAGCCCCGTGGAGGCTGTTATATTTAATATTCCTGCTGCCTTTTCTCTTCAATTAAATTTAGCTTTATTAATCCCAAAGGAGGCAATTCATTCACACACCGAAGGGTCTATAAGGTGGAGTTCAATGCTGTTAGGCACACATTTTTTGAAGAAAACCATTAAGCCTAAACTCTCTTACGGCAGTAATTCAGCTCTGCTTTATGTACAATTTATCGTGCGCCTGTTCACAATAATGGTATGTATGCTTTAAGTTCTTGTAATGACCAAGCTTTGAAGTGCACAAACTGCGTATTTCACTTCCACGTTGTGCATTTCTCTGTCTCTGCAGGAAGCTACCGCTGAAGGAAGAAAATGGAAGAGAGGTTCTCAAGCCGGATACGATTGAAATCAAAGTGCACAGTGACAACAGCATCCACACAAAGCCCGACGACAGCAAAGCGTAAAAGGGTCGGTCCTCCCGCCACCAAAAGAACATTCGGATCACAAGACCAAAACCCAGAGAAACTACAACACTGGAAAATAGTGGAGTAAAATACCATATCTGTTTATAGCAATGCCCCAGAGAAAGGCATGTGTAAATACAAAAAATAATAGAGAGAAAATAGAAAGGAAGAAAGTGTCAACCTTTTAGACACCCTGAGTGATTAATGTATCATGTTCTTACAAACATGGCATCAGTGGAAAGCTCTTGTTGATCAATGATTGTATATTATTTTCTGCCTTAAGTATTATTTCTCAGATTCTGTTTTTTTGTTTGTTTGTTTGTTTATTTGTCTGTTTTACACCCCACATGGGATTTTCATGCAGTTGAAAGGTATTTCTAGCACTCTCCTCTTTGATGTCTCTCAAAAAAGACAGTCACAAGCGGAGGCATAAGCTGGTATGCTGGTGTGCCCCAAATATCTCAATGCTAATGCTTTTTTTTGTCTTTGTAAGAGCAATGCATGGGCTGACCTTCACTGCAGGATGTCACAGTGTTTTAAGCCTGTTTCCATGCCCGAGTGTTACTCTACAACATCCTTTTTATGCCTGTGATAGCCAAGCTAGGTGCCTAGCTTACAAAGGCAAATTCTCAGTCATTGTACTTTAAGCTAGCAGGCTTCGCTAGCACACGGTAAAGAAGTCCTTAAAAGCTCTGACGCTTTATTGTCTAAAGAAAACTCTTATGTGATGCATTAGTTCTTGGTTGCATTTCTACCTGAAACAATATTAATTTTTTCCAGAAGACTTTAGGCCTAATATTTGGTTTGGTTTGATTTCAGAAGGGCTTTTGCGACTCTTTATAGGTACCCAACAGTATCCAAAAATCACAAGAAGGAAGAGTGTGTTGCAGTCTATGAAGTATACAGTACAAAAACCACACATGTGCATTGATGTCACTGTTAGCAAAGCCTTTTAAATTGACGCCGAATATTGTTGGCGCTCTTCAGGCGTCTCACTCTCTAACAATGTGCGCATAAGAATGTTTTATTCATCAGCTGCATACACCGTAATGTGTCGTATATTGTTGCCAGAGGTTAGCCGCACTGCAAGTCAATTTACGCTTTGGTATACAATGAGTAATGAAAAAATTATGTTAATGTGTTGAAAGGCGTCCCCGTGAGTGCCCTGACCAGTAATCTTTGCTATCTGTAAAAGCAGAAGTAGCAGCAAGGTACCACTCAAGGCATGGGAACAAAAGAGAAAAGGTATGCTCGAGAGGAATAAATCAACATGTACGTCATGTCTGTTTTAAATGATAAACTTTGGTTTCTTTGATTATTCTTGCCTCAGATTGGCCTCTGATGCAGTTTTTCTTTCTTTGGTCTGGTCACTATTCTCTCTGATGTTGTCACGTGTTGTACATAGGTGAAAAAAAAGAGTATTTTACAAAGCTTTTATGTAAATATACCCTAAAGGATGTGTCCTTTTTTCCAAATGCAAAAGGCTTGGCTTTTTCTTTTCTTTTTTTTGTGAACACTCCTTGGATGAAAAGCTGTTGGCTGTTTTTTTTACTTTTCTTCTTCTTTTTTTTTTCCCTTTTGTTGTGTTTTGGTCCAAAGTTCAGTGATGGTGTAATATTGTTTTTTCCTAGTCATTTGCTTTCCCTTAAGAAAAACCCATGTCCTGAGGCTATTTCACGCATTTCAATGGAGGCAGTAATTACGGCATTAGTGTGCCTTCTCTTTTTTTTTTTCTTTTCTTTTTAACCCCCCCCCCCCTCCTCCTCCTCCTTGTGGCCCAAAGTCGCTGTAGCAGTGTAGACCAACAAATGAACTTTTGCTCACAGCTTAGCTGCTTTGTGCCACAGAATGTGTCATAAGATTGAATTGTATTGTGATGCTGTGGTTTCTGGGAAACGTAGTCATAGGATTGTGGGTTCTAATCACCGACACTGGACAGGAACGGACGTGTGCAACTACCTAGTACAACTAGATGTCAGGTCGAGGCTGTTGAGTGGTTTGATGGCATCACATGAATCATTACATGACTGTGTGTGCGCACATGTATGTGTGCATACATCCATGGGTGCGTGACTACACTCGTCTACATGAATCTGGTTGCATGTATGTCCGCTGAATGTATCTGCACGTACTGTAAGTTAATCTGTTTGTATGTTTGCGAGGATGTGTTCCCATTTTTACTGTTTTTTTTTTTTTCAATTTTCCACAATAAGAGTCTCCAGATTCCAAACCTTACACTACATTAAAGAGTTAAATGCTATTCTGGCATTTATTATATTTATTTTTTAATGTTGTTACCTATTTATAATAAAGTGCAAGTACACTTTCCATCTCCATGGTGCACCATGTGGCAAGCGAAGGTGATGATGACCACATGCCAAGTGTGAATGTCAGAGTGCTCTAAGTGCACGGGGCGTTTCCTTTTTAAAACATTTTTTTAAACCGTGGTGCGAGTTGGCGAGAGCTCTCACGCTGAGTTCCGGGGTGTGCTCTGATAGTTAAAACCTGATTATGTAGCTCTCGACAGTGATTAATTCCCTAGGCTGCAGCACTCCTTCCATGTGTCTGCCAGCCCCCCTCCTGTCCTCCCCACCCGCCCCCCTCTCCGCCACTGTTCCCTGCCTCTCAGACTCCACTGGTTTTTATCTCAGACTTACGTAGTGCTGGCTTTGTTTTCTCACAGCGAGCCCTTGTACCTGCATATCTCTAAAGGATGGTCCTGCCATGGAGTGGTTCCGCTGCCTGTTACGATCACTGTAAATATGGGAGCACAGTGCCTGGGGGCTACACGATTTGTACATGTTCTTTTGTATTTGAATATGAGTCTAAACCCACCCCCCACCCCTGTCCTTCTTCTCCGGTCCCTCCTCTCCTCCCCTCTCTCGTCCTCCTTTCCTCTCTGTCTCCTCCATCATCCATCGGCCCTTTTTTCTGCAAAAGGGGGGTTAAAAAACAGGTGTGTTTGAGCTCAGTGTACAGTATGTGTCCTCTTTGTCCCCATGCTCCCCGTGTCCCTTGGACTGTCCCCGCTGAGTGTGCTTTGTGCAGGAGGTGGGAACTATTGATGTCTCTCTGTACGTACCTGTGGAACACTTGTGACTCCTATCATTGGCCGCTGTAAATAAACATGTCCTGGTAGAAGACAGCGAGACGTTGTCGTTCCTGATCTCACTTTTTTCTTTCTACCGACTTTCCATCTTACATGTGGGTGTCCAAAAAAACTTTAAAAGCAAACATTTTTATTTATACAGTAGTTTATCCCTTTAGCCCACAAAGCCACAGGTAAGTTTAGCATAATGAAAAGGTCATTTTTCAAAACTAGCACCTCCAAGGCTTAAATCAGTGAAAAAATTAAATTACACTATTTCCTAGACAAGTGCTGTGGTTCCCTACCTTGACATTTTGCTGTGACAAGACTCCAGAAAAGGATGTAACATCTTTGTGACATAACACGAATTTAAAAGAAAAGTTGTAGGCCAGCCTTTGTGAAACTCATTTTAAACCAGTTTCAAATGTTAACATTATGATACGTTAGCATATACACTCACTGGTCACTGTATTAGATACACCTGTTCAACTGCTTGTTAATACAAATATCTAATCAGCCAATCACATGGCAGCAGATCGGTGCATTTAGGCATGTAAACAAGGTACAGATGATCTGCTGAAGTTAAAACAAAGCATCAGAATGGGAAAGAAAGGTGATTTAAGTGACTTTAATCTTGGCACAGTTGTTTTTGCCAGACAGCTGTGAGTGTTTCTGAGTGTCTCAAAAAATGCTGAGCCACTGGCGCAACCATGTCTAGTGTTTACAAAGAAGGCTTTGATAATGAAATTACCCAGTAAGCAGCAGTTCTCTCCTGACAAAGATGTCTTGTTAATGTTCACACTGGCTCATCATAACTCAACAAAAGAAGATTGGAAAACGTTGCCTCATCTGGTGAGTCTCAGTTTCTGCTGTTACATTTGGTCTGGTGAGCATTTGGCATAAACAACATGAAAGCATGAATCCATCCTGCCTTGTATCAGTAGTTGAGGTTGTTGGTGGTGGTGTAACAGTGTGTGGTATATTTTTTGAATACTTTACCGTGTTTGTACCAACTGGTCATTGTTTAAATGCCAAAGACTGAGGATTGTTGCTGACAATGTCCATCCCTTTATGACCATAGTGTACCCATCTTCTGATGGCGGCTTCCAGCAGGATACCAGACCATGTCAACAAGCTCAGATCATTTCAGACTGGTTTTATGAACATGACATTGAAGTCACTGCACTCTTTGAGACGTGGTCCACCATAGTTCAGCTGGCTTTCTGCTCTGAGCTGGTAGATAGAGAGGGGGACCTACTTGCAATTTTTATGGTACAATTTTTGACTGTATTAAATTAAAAAGTGATTTATCTCGATATTCCAAACCCTTTGTGTGAATTAGACCTGAGTCCAAGCAGTAAAGAAAGCCTGCAAAAATTAAAAAAGAAAATGTAATGAACAATGAAAAACATAAACCCATCATTAGTTGAAGCATTAATCTAAATTTGGTTGTAAATCTCGGTTGCAGTTTCTCACATTTTTAGCTTGCACAGGTTCTTAATGAGGTAATGTAACACTGACCACCATGCAGTCAAAGGACACAGATACTGGGCGAACCTTTCTTTATAATCCTCTCCAGCGTAATGGGTTACACTTTAGTCTGGTCCAGTTGTGATAAAAGCAGACTGCTCCACAAAGACACAACTTTAATAGCTTTTAATTTTTTCCCTGCGTTCTAGTTGACGGAGCTCTTTTTTTTTCAGTTTTTTCCTTTTTTTCAGAGAACGGAGTGCTATTCTCATCAAGGTCATTCCTAATCCTTCATTACACCCGCTTTAAAGGCAGCAACTGTGTTGCATCCAAATCTGGCCTCTCTTCCACGAAACAGAAGAAGTGCTTTAATGATAAAAACCAGAGCGACTGAGGAGCTTTGCTCAAAGGAGGAATTAAAACAATTCTGAATAGCACGGAGGAGCCACAGTGTTCCTTAACAAAGCTGCCCCCTCTTCAGCGCTCATTTGAAGTCAGCAGATAACGTTTCTCAGACGTCTCCCTCCTACAAGAGGGAGGGAGGGAAGCAGCGGGCTGCCTGTTGGATCCTGGCTGCAAGGGTCTCTGTTAACAAGGGGAACAAACTTCAACTTCATCTCCCACAGGGGCTCAAAGGAAGTCTGCACATCAAACACTGAGCCTCATTTGGATGAGGAGATGCAGAGAGGAGCGATATTGGCCCCTCTCGGGGGGGTGCAGTGGAGGAGGGTGGGAACGAGCTGAACAATCACAAGAGAAGAAAAGACACTTTCCTTCCTTTCGTCACATGGTGGACTGGCTGGCAGTCTTCTGCGGGTTCTTTTTAGTTTTGCTAGACAGGAAGTTTGGCAAACAACAGAAGGGATGGACCACTCACAAACACACACATAAGCACACTGTGTTTAAAGGACATTCAACACAGCAGGGAAGTCAGGCAAAATGTGAAAAGATAGCAGAGTAAGCCCTCAGGTAATATTTCTCCCTCTAATCTTTCCGTTTGCAGAGAGTCCCACGACACTGTGCGCAGACAGCACCTTAATCCCAACTATGAGAGAAGTTAGAGAAGTGAAAGAAATCTCCATGCCATTGTTCAAGTTTTCTCTCTCAGACACTCACAAGCACACATGCACTTAAACGCCTCCTCTCACATGCTTGCACAGAGAATTCCATCATGAGGCGTGCTCACAGGTCATTTTTGAAACTTCCCCAAATTCTTAGCCGCATGGGCAAATCCAGCAGAGAGATTCTTGGCAGGTACAACCCTCCGCTTCCTTAATCTGCTTTATTTCAGACTCTCCCCGCAGAGGTCCATCTCTCCTAATTTGTCAGGAGAGGAGATGGGAAGAGAACGGTAGGTCTGTGAGTATACTGGAGGTGTACTAATTGTCATTCAAGAGTTAGGATACAATAAATCTGCAACGGCACTTTCCTCAAAGAGAAAAAGTAAAACACGAGAGTTTGAAAGTTGAAACTTTGTAGAACTTGCGACTAGGTGGAGCGGTGATATAAGGTTTCCTTAAGGAGGGATCATGAGATTTCGTCCACTGTTTGGCATCTTTCTAAGCCAGATGTTTACCCTCAGTCAGGTGACGTTTTCTTTCATGTTTACTTTGATAGAATGGAAAAGCCCAAAATTAACTTTTGAACATGAATTTAGCGGCAAACAACACTGTTATTTAAAGATATAGTGGTTTCCTCAGGAGAATCACAGTCCCTCTCTTTAAAACTCTTCATCCTACTTTTAGTCTATTGAGAGCCAAGACTAAAAACATGTAACTAAAAGTAAGCAGAAGTATGGAATATTAAGTATATTTATTAGTGCCGCCAGCGTTAATCTTGTTAAAATGACGTTAATGCCATAACCGCATAACGAGACTAACGAGACTAATATTTATGTTGTATACCTGTTTGTTCGTTTAATTGAGTATGTGCGGTTGTTGTTTCACTTTGCTCCTGTGCTTTCTGTTTGGCTCCTCTGCTGTGTTGACCAGACAGATGACGAAACAGAGCACAAGAGTGCTGCAAAAACAAAAGTCGTGACTGGGCTCAACATCAGTTATCTCTGCAGTTGTCTTGCATAGCAAGGCAAACACAGAGCAGTGATTGTGTCTCGACTGGTATATTTATAGATTTTGTAAGGAGGAGGTGTGGTTCACAGACCCATTTCACTTTAAAATAATTGTGCACCAGTGGTTCCAAATTTACTATTCACTAGCCAACTAATGCATTTAAACCAAACATGGGATAATCCTCTCACATGCATTTTATTTGTATTATTTTATTTTTTATGTCAGTGAACCTAAATTTGCAACTAAAGCATTTGAATAAAAATATATATTTAATGTCAGATGCATAAAGTTTTTGTTGATCACCAAAATGAGACGGTGTTGAGGAAAACAAAGAACACTGAAAAATCATGTTCGGCAACACAAATCAATAGATTAAAGGTCATAACTATGGATCCTGTGGGTCTTGTGGGTTGTTAACCCTAATGCAATAAGCAGGACGATATTCTTTAGCCTTTATTTACTATAAATTTAGAGAAATGCTTATTCTATTAGAATAATGAAGTCATTACATCAGACTGGGACTGATGTTTACTCACTCGAACCATAATGTAAATTGACTGCAATGATATATGTTTATCTCTTGTCCAATTCTTATTTATCCCTCATATTTATTTACATATCTGTAAGTTAACATTCTTATGACTGTTTTTTTTATCTTATATTTATTCTAGTTGCACACATTAGGATCATGTGTATGTAACGTACATAGTGCAGTATTAACAATAAAATTCATTGTTCTTGTTTGAAAGAATTGACTTCCCTCTTCCACTTAAAATCCTGAGCAGAAGAGAAATTATCTCTATTACAGAAAAAAAGCTTTCTGTACAAACTGGCATTGGTGCAAAAAAAAAAAACCCCAATAAATACATTTAGCCATGATTTTTTACAGAATATAACTTGAAGATGAATATTGTTTTGACAGTTCGTAGGTTTAGAAACTGACTGGTAGCTGGAGCACGTGGTAAAAGCGTACCATGAAGGATGGATACAAATATTTAATGCTGGGAGCAAAGCAAGCACCTTGAGAATTGCATGGAGGATTGAAAAGGTGAGAAAACTTGGAGGCACGCCATGTTTTGGTGCAAAGAAGATGTGTTTGACTTTTCAGCAGATTCGTGTATCTGGGACTGAGGTTTCTCTGTAATTCCTTCATAAGCACTTCTACCAGTCATTTCAGCAAAGAAGCTTCACTTAGCATTTCTATGGAAGCCATTACATGCCTATACCGTCATTGACTTGAAGAGGGGGGAACAGAGATGAATATGCCATAACACGACTGCTTGCATTCACACCTGTCAGACTCAATATAACCTTATTAAATGGCGCAAAGGGGAGCAGGTAGGCAGTGAATTCTCAGCGCTTTCAAGAACTCGCTGATTTATGCTTTATAAATTCAAGATGAGGTCACATCACCTGCTGAAGCTTTTAAAATCGGCTTTCAGGGTGGAAACAGTGCACTCAAAATAAGATGGAGTGGAATTGGGAACATAAATTGCAGTGGGAGAAAATGAAGCGGCCCAAACTCTATTTTTCTTATTAAAAGCAACTAAACATCAGGCAATAAAGTAGCCCTCATGTTGTCTCTTTCTTTGTCCCGACAAGCCAGCTCTGGGGGGAACCGAGAAACAATCCAGATGACAAATGAGAGCTTTATGGCTGTTCGCATCGCGGACTCAATGTTCAAGGGCACGCTGGGAGGATTTTCCAAGGGAATAGGCCTAAATTACTTCAGGTTGTAACTCTTTCAAACTGATGCAGCGCCTTAAAAAAGAGAAACACAGCGGTGCGTTGAGCTCAGGTGAGAAAGGCGTTTTGATATTCGGAGCAGACACAGATTAATGCATTAGGACGGAAATCGTGAAGAAGTCACGTATCCTGGTCACTTTATCTCTCTGTGCTGTGATGCGGGTCTCTTTCATTATAAAGCTTGGCGCTACTTACTTAGGAAGCATAATTGAGTCTGTGCATATATATCCAAGTGGTGAGAAAAGGCTTTTAGAGCCAGATGACAGAAAGCTTTCCTCACACAATAAAAAACTTCCAGAGAAACACTTGAGTTTCTTTGCTTAGATGAAGGAAGTCATGGGGGGATTATATGCCAGAATCTTATTAGTAAGCGTTTATGTTTCTTAATGTTGTAAAGGATCCATTAAATCTATCTTTAGGCATAGGTCTTATAAGCAATATCTTTAGAGAATATTTTACTACCAGTTAAGATACCTGAACTCATCCACTTAAGGCAACAACTCATCCCTAGCTCAGAGTGGACAATTCAGAGTTTACCAGCTAAGAAGCTTGACTACAAACTTGAAGGTGTTAATTCTCCACCCAATCTTTTCTCACTTGACTATGCTCCACCTCAGTTTCAGTACATAACGGATTTGTAAATGAATAAGATTACAGATTCGCGTGGTGGAAATGAGCTTTATCCCATTGTATCTAGGCTCACCGTCAGAGATGGGATGAGGAGGTAAGGTTTTTGGGAGGGATGCGGAGCAGAGCTGCTTTGAGGTGGTTCAGGGATACGATTAAAATGCCTCCCAGGTGAGGTGTTTCGGGCATGTCTAACTGGGCGGGGACCTGGGGCAGACGAACGCAATCTGGAAAAATTATGTTTCTCAGTTACCTCACAATCCCCCTGGAAGCGCTCGAGGCAGTAACTGAGGGGAGGGAGCATCTGGACATCTCTGCTTTAGACTTCTATCCCCAAAAAAACAGACCCAGATTCGCAGTAGAAAGTGGAAGGATGAATTTTAGGAATCTCCTCCTTTCTAAAATGAAAATACAATACGCAATACTGAAAAACGGCTGCCGCTTGTGGAGTTTAAAGAAAATATTCACCCTTGGATAATCTTACACAATTAGGCATCATCAATTAGTGATGCTCTGTGCAGTATTTTACAATAAAATGTTGTAATTGCTTTCATTTGCAGAAGCAGCTGTGCTGGTAAAGCAGTGATATGGCTTTTATCTACATTTGGCCATGGCATAAATGTGAGTAATAGAACAACAGCACCAAGCATGAAATTGACAGAAGGGCATAATAGCTGCTCTAAGAATAACAGCGACTAATAACAACCACATCAACTACTGTATTTTTACACGGGAAAATTATCTGATTTTACTATAAAAGATACAGCGTCAACTGTTTTTACCAAAATTGCATTGGAGACTGAGCAATTCTGCTTTATTTCTATCAGGCCTTGTCACTAGCTACAGTAGCTAATGTTATGCTAACTGTCAACAAAAGAGCAATTAGCTAATAGCAGTGCTGAAGCATTAAGTTTTCCTCTTTTCAGACGGCTATAAAAACAGAAACTTACCAAGAAACTTTTAAAATTTGAAAGTCAGTAAAGTCTGCACTGCACTAAATTCCTCGAGTCCTTTCAGAGTTGTTTAAGAGTGCATTAACCACAAAGCTTGATTAAAGACAGCTAATGTCAGCTAATCATGGTAATTCGTTGCTTTTGGGATTAATGAGCTCACACACGGCTCTCCAGTGAAACATGTATCATCTAGAAAAAGTGCCTTGATTTGAGCTTGCTGACGTGTAGTTTTTTGAGATAATCCCATGTGCTCAAAGTTAATAAATGTGAAGATATTTTTTTAATCTACTATAGATTTTTCCCAGGGAAAAAGTGCTTCCAATGCCAAATAAGATTCAGTCCTAACTGAGACCCAGAGGAGCTTTCAATTAACCATACCATTCTTCACTAAAAAACCTGAGGTATGACTCACCACGCGCTGTAGTACAAAGTGGCATACATCAGCTGGCCTCCTCTGTGGCAAAGGGAGGGGTGCTGATCACATATTATCACACATATCACAGATAATTATTCTTTTTTTAACCTTTATGTATTTCTGTATATTTCATTAGTTCATAATCACTTGGAGTCAGTTTTTTGAAGCTACTACCCTGGCCTCAGAGATGATGATGTCAATCAGTGGGAAATTTATTATAGATAAAGATGAACCACTAATGACTTCAGTGATTTCACAATTTTTCAATGTCATCACATCAGTGTGACATTTGTGCTTTAGAGAATACGTCATCACAGCGAGATTATCATGACATTTTCTTGAACAAACACTGAGGATATATGTCTTTTAATAATTTTAGTAGATAATGACTTACATTATCATCATGTTATATGTTTCATTTGTCCAATATTTTGGTTTATGAACTGAAAAATGCTGTCAGTGTCTGCTTTAAACTTTGTGTTTAATCTAAACAGCAACAACCAGGACCAGCATCATTGGGAAATTAATTACATTTTTTTTTAAAGTGGGGAATTTATGGACATTTCCAGTGTCATATTCTTTTGCATGATTTGTAATTCAAAATAATCCTTATTTATCTTATGCCAGGCTTTGGAGAAGCCCTTCACTTCATGAGTTTTAGCTCCTATCCCTATAAAGCCACCCTCCTTATAAGATTAAAATTTCTTCTGATCAGCTGTTCTTTTAGAAACAAAAGGCTTAAACAGCAGCTGAGTGGGGCTGCTGAGCTCACAGACCAAACATTGTTGACCGTATTAGGATATTCAACCTCACTGTCATTGTCCTCAGGCACGAGTACAAAATCAAGTCCTTAGAGTACTTCAAGCAGAAGCCTTAGCTTTTGGCTTAAAGGTGTTCTCCCCCTCTGCAACCCGTACTCACCTTGCAGTGGCAGTGCAAGAGTCTCTGGATGTTGCCAAGGCTTAACTGACAATTGTCTATACCTGACAGGGTGGGAATAAAGGCATGCCTGAGGTTTGCTTTTGGGAGATACCACTTCTTGCTTTTTTATGTAAGGTTATTAATTAATTTAAAAAAACAAAAAACAAACAATGTTTCTACAAGGTCTTGTGGTAGTCTTAAATTATGTAATGGCTGTTGTAACATAGGTATTATTTTCATACAAGCCGAAATCCTCATTTGAATTTTGGTCATGTTTTACATCAGGATAAACCACTGTAACACTATGTACAACCATGTGAAAGAGAGTACACCCCATAATTTTCTGTGTGATTTTATAAGTTTTCAAATCACTGTGGTGGAAATTTGGCTCAGTCTTCTTTGCAATATTGGTTCATATACAGCTTTCTTAAGTTAATATGTCAATAAGGTTAAGGCCTGTTGCATAGGCCAGGCTTTAGCTGTAAGACAGATGCCTCACATTTGACTCTAGAATACTTTGGTACCCATGTCATGTGCATGTAAAACAAGCCCAAATCATCACTCCTCCACCACTGTGATTTGACAGTTGATATGAAGTGTTTGCACTGATATACTGTGTGGTTTTCTCCAAATGTGCATTGTGAGCAAACATCTCTCCAAAAGACATTGTTCCACAAGTCTTGCAGTTTGTTCAGATACAACGTTATGCAGTATGACCAACTCTTCCAAACAAGCCATACTTGTTCAGTCTTTTTCTAATTGCACTGTCATGAGCTGTATCATTTAAAATGCTACCTGAGGCCAACAGAGCCTGAGATGCAGCTCTTAAATTTTTTATCAAGTTTCTCTGAGCATTATGGGATGGATTTCCCGGGATGTCTGCTACACACACCTGAATTCTCCAGCAAACTGCCAAAACATTTATTGCACTGTTCACATTTAGTTTATTATTTGCTCAAAACTAAGGTCTGAGAAACATTAGCAGGTGGTTGAGGTTAGCATTCAGCCCAAATAGCAATTCATAATGTACCGTTTTAATCAAACTAAAGCAAAGGACTAAAAGAAGCTTTAGCCAACTTCAAGTAAAACTAAAGCATCTGTTTTTTGTCATTAATGAAGTGTCATTAATGAAGTGTATTGCACCAGCTGCTCATCTCTATTATCAGTTGGCGTTTTCCTAAAGTTAGCAAGCCAGTTTACTCAATGGCTTTCGAAAACTGCTGAGGGATTGTAGTTTAATATAAGAGACCCAGCTGCAGGTGATTTAAATCAGAAGCCCTGGAAAACACAAAAGAATCTTTCCACTCAAGTATTTCAATTTACATTGATGTGTTATATATTTTGCTCATGCTCCTATCAGCTTGCGATGAGTGGTTTAGTGTTTTACTCGAGAACACTTTACATCCAGGCAATGTTGGGGGATTTGACATGTGACTTTTCAATTATGATGCTATCTCTCGTAGCGCTAAGCCATGCTGCTTTGGCCACATATCAGCAGGGCATGTGTTACTGTTTCCCTTAAAGCCCATATAGATTATTACCATTTGCAGAAAGCACCATGCATAACTGAGCAGAGCCTAAGGATAAAATTCTCAGCCAATAATTGAGTGCATGGCAGGGTAAATGTCAAACTATTTGCAAGCCATTCGTGAGCTGCGGTATTCTTCTCTATTAGCCTAATGTGCCAGAGTTACTCCTCTCGGCTTTGTGCAAATTCATATTGGATTTTTATTAAAACTCAAACCAACATTAATAGATGTGCCTCTGGGGTAGCTTTAAAAATCAATTTGCTAAACAGCACAAAATTACCCCCATAAGCATCTCCTTGGACCACATTACCCGTCGAAGGTGATTCTCATTCCGATGTGAGTAAACTTTGCCTCATTGACCAAGAGATTCCCCTCACTTTTGACTCTAGAGCCATGTGCTCCCTCATTACTGTAACAACCCAAACAGACAAACGGGATCCTGAGCACACTGCTGACAGGAAACTCAGAATGCAGATCCTGCCTGTCAAATGGCCCTCCGGCGATTCCTGTTGCTAATGAAGTGAAATATTCTGGCATCTGAATCTGAAATAGAGCTGTATATTTGGACACATGAATATGAATACAATCAGCTAGACTTGGCTCATTAATGAAGCGGGGAGAGAGACCAGCAGACAGGATTAATTAATTACAGAGTGACATTTATGGATAATAACCTTCTGGTGGATATCACGGCTAATGAATATGCATAAGACTATCAAAGGGGAGGCATCCAGCAAAGATGAAATGTCTATATTCAGATCCATGATCTGGTTGCTGCCTCGTTGTCTGAATCAGCAGCGTAGTATCGTCATTTCAGAGCATGTGATGTTTTGAATGATTGCTCACAACTAGCCAGTACGAGTGAGTTGTCACTTCTACAGTGGTGACTTTGGGGTTAAGGAAATTCAGGAATAATTGATGGTGAGATCCCACAGCACAGCGGTAGAGTTGGGTTTTTGCAAAGCAGATAGTTTGTCTTGAATATAATGGTGTCATAGCAGAAACAGCACACTGTAAACCAAACAGCAGCTGAAGCAGCGTGGATGTTTTCAAGCGCACATGTTATATTATGCATTGCTGTGTCATTAAGGGAGTAGTGTAGTTAAGGCTGACCTCATATTTTCAGCTTCTTGATAAACTGATGCACTGTGATATGGAAATAATTTGCATGACAAGCATAGTTAACAGTCAGAAGCTGCTTGTTGAGCAATATTGGAGAGTCAGGGTTTCTTTGTTGATGTGATGAAGTTCCTGGTTGAATCATGTGTGTACTTTACCACTTATTCTCTGTATGTCCCAGAAGAAACATTCGCTGTCATCTGTTATCTGTCGAAAACCAACAAAATTTAAAAAAAACATACAAAAAAAATGAAATTTACTGTAATCAATTTAATGAGATTACAGTTTTAAGAGTGTAACAGGGTGAGGATGAAGTCAAGGTTTACTGTACTTGACCAAATGAGCCTTTGGCTCCACAGAACTAAGGGAGCAGCTGGTGCAACACATTTGCATATACTCTGCAGAGTCTCTCAGCATATCACTTGGCTTACCAACATGTTGAAATTTAGGATACTTCTCAATCAGTGCCAAGCCAGTTGCATCAGAGTCTAAGTGATTAATTGGTGAGCCAGTATCGGCCCATATCAGCTATTTACCAGCCTGTCTGTACTGGAATTTGTAATGGCTGGTAAATGAAAATGTAAAAGGTAAAGAAGAAAAACACCCTTCAGCCATTTCAGGCACTTTGAAACTTCCCTGTTGGCAACATGTGTTTGGAAATCCACAAAAACAACAACAAGTTGAACCGAGCAGTTGGACAGAGATTAATAAATGTGTAAATTAATAACTGTACAAATATAACTGCAAATATTACTGAAATCTATTTCTGTTTTGTGAGTCTGACAAAAAAAAGTATCACCTGATTTATCAGAATATCCGACTTTTAAATAATCACATATCAATATCAGTCTTAAAAAACATATGCCATTTGGGCTCTATTTTGCAATAGCTTAGCCTAGAACCACTTCATATGTGTGAAGGCTATAGTGTAGCACAGACAGAGCCGTGCCTACATACAGTGGATGTTTTGAAGGCTAGAAGTTAAACTTGTAGCTGTTCTAAACATTTTAATACTGTCTGATTGCATATGAAAATTATCCCTTTTAGCACCTTTCAAACTCTTTGTTTTGGTTTTACAGCGCATAGACACTCTTGCAGTTTTCCTCTGTGTCATTTTCCAATGCAGTTGGCAGCTGTTTTCATTATACACTATATGCCACCTGCCAAGCACCAGTGTATTAGAACTGTTCTCATACTAAGGTTTAGTTCAGCAGGAAATCCACTCAGGGAACTCAGAGATTTTTGTCAGCAGTATTGATATCAAGGCAAATAAGCATGAGCTCACATGCAGACCTACTGTATAGCTATCCAGTTCTGAGCCTATTTCTTTGCAGGAATCTTTATACTAACTTAGCGTGTCAGTCAAGCTATTGACTGACATGTTTTCCCACCACCTCTAAGGTTTACAGGGGATTGTCTGAAAAAAAGAAAATATCCAGGGAGATGGAGGTCCCTAGGTGAAAATTCTTTTTGATGCCAGAGGTCAGAGGAGAATGGTCAGACTGTTTCAAGCTGATAGGAAGGCAACAGTAATTCAGATAACTGGTGATTACAGCCAAGTATGCAGAAGAGCATCTCTGAACACACCACACATTGAATCTTGAAACATGTGGGCTATAGCAGCAGAAGACCACACCGTGTTCCACTGAGAACAGGAAAGCTAAGAGATGAAAAAAGGAAAATAAGGCTGCAATGCAAACAGGATAAGAACATTGAAAAACTGTTACCTGGTCTGATTAGTGTGAATTTCTGCTGCAGAATTTAATATAAATAACATGAAACCATGAGTCCATATTGTTTTTTTTATTGTATTAATGCTCCAGGCTGTTAGTGGGATTTAAATAAGCTCCAACTGAGCTTGTTTAAACAATGTAGTATTGTTTTTGAGCGCATCCATCTCTTTATGACCACAGTGTGCCCATCTTCTGATGGCTTTTTCCAGCAAGTTAATGCAAAACAGAGGTAAAAGGTAAAATACATAAAAGAGATAAAAGACGACTAAGTTTTTGACTTACCTTGAAGTTAGTGTAAAGTGTAGAAGTAAATTTAAATCGAATTTGATATACAAAGAGGTGTTTACAAAGGTTTTAAAGCTAGTTATGTAGCTATTTGGTGGTTACGTGTTTTGATATTTACATGTTTACACATTTGAATGTTTAGACATGCATGTTCAAACCAGTAATAAGTATGTGTTATATCTACCTGGTTGTTTTCCCTGTTTTGATCTGAGTATATTTCCTGGCTTCTGAAAGGCCAGTGAAGTATTCATGAGGGCGGCACACAGGAAGTGTGAGTTGTTGTTGCTGTGTGCTGAGAGTAAAGAGGCTGCTAAAAAGTTATCCGTCTCCATCTTGCTGTTCCTAATTATTCAGAGAGATTCCAAACCATCTAGTGAACCCTCACGTTACATTAGTATGAGTGCAGCCAAGTTACATCAGAGAGAAAGCTTAAGATATATATATGAGATAATTCCATCAGCTGGTGACTGTAGGACATCTACCACTCCTGCCAATAAACTCCGGAAGTCAATCATCTGCTTTAAAACGACCAAACCAGAAAGAGAAAGCCAATCATGTTGTTGTGCTGGAATAACCTATTTCCCATTCATTTACTTCCCATTCATCTACATAAGTCCTTACGTAGATGGCCTGGTAGGCATGTTTCTTAAAAGTTTACCCTATCATTTCACAGCTTGTGTTAGCCACAATCTAGGATGCCTATACAACGATTTAAAACAGACAGCCAGAATTGCTATACAGGCATACAATATGTGAAGTAAATGTAAGTGCTGAGACTGAATTAATTTCAAAAGGATTTGCTTTCAAGCACTTTCTGAATGTCACTCGAGTAAAGGGAATGATTAGAGGTCTCTGCCATAATCAGTCTTCCTTCTTGCTGCTAGGCAACAATGAAAATGTTTAATGGTGGATGTAGCTAGGGGTGCACAACGGTAGAAAAAGCATGCTCGACTTTTATTAACTTTTAAGCAACGGTTTAATCAGCTGAACGGCATTAAAAGGTGGAGTTTAGTGCATGAACCGGGGAACAGCACTTCCACTAATGCATTTCTGCCACTGTACAGGACATAATTAAGCATCACGGAGAGGCAACACCTTGTCAGTGCAGCAGATGGTAGATAAGAGCATGAAAATAGTCATTAGGAACAAGGAGCTACTGTTGTTTTCATTATATGTTAGACAGTTTTCATAGCATTGGTCTTAAGTGCATTTCCTGACTGAACATGAACATGTTACTGAGCTAGGTCAAACTAATTAAGAAGGTGTAATCAATTGGATTGCATAATATGGCTGTATTAACATACAGTCAACCCATACAAGAACGTGTAGGGGAATAATCAGCATCCTGAAGGTCAACTTAATTACTGTAAGAGGGATCTTTTGCCATAATATCCAGACTGAAGCTGACAGGAGGCTAAATTTAAAACTCAAGTAAAGGGACGAAATGGTTTCAGTGTCCACACAGATGACCTTCCACAAATGATGATTGATACTCCTGCCCTTATCTCATTGTCTCCTTCCTCTGCTGTATCAATCACTTACAAGGAATAATATGAAAAGATGTCCATTGTTCTTTTTGTTGGCTAGAGGTTAACCGGGGGGATATGCATCAAAGTGAACAAAACATACATTATCAGGCAAAAAGGGATTACTATATCAGAAAATTGTGTTGTTGTTGTTTTTTTCTTTGTTACTTACATTACTTATAGGCAGTATTTCACAGTAATGCATTTTCAAACTTGAGTGCAATGTATTCGCAGACAGTGGCACACCCACACCTACTCCAGACCTCTCTGTGTGGAGTTTGTGCCCTGTCTCTTGCCCTTTGACAGCCATGTTTAGACTCTGGCATCCCCACAACCCTGATTTGGATAAGCGGTTAAGAAAATAGCTGGATTGATGTAACACCCACCTACTGTATATATTAAGTGACAGAACTTTCCTCTTGCCTTTAGATGAGCTTCATTCCTTCATGGCTGTGAGCTGTGGGAGATTTGCTGATCTGATCAAAGGAAACGCATCTAGTTCTTTGAGAGATGAAGGACTTTAAAATCTGCTCTACACCTTGTACTCCTCTGAAGGCTCAGTGATATTTTAATGTGAGGATCAGGTGGGCCGTGGACAGCTTTCTCACTTTATCCTGCTGAGAAATGACTCATGCAGCAGCTTCTTTGTCTTTGCTTGATTGCCAGCATGGCACTCGATGGCATTCCTGTCCAGGTTTGTAAAGACAGGATGTAATATTTCTGCAGATAGTTAACTGATATTACTGACATTTTAGTCTTTGCTGCGGTAGCTCCATAAGCACTGAGATTAAATCACAGGTAGGTAATCCAAATTGTCTCATTCCTACTCAAATAGCTTTATCTTTGAATTTTGCAGTGACTATGGAATAATTCAAAAAGAGCCTAAGAAACACAGATGAATGCTAATTTGTAGCTAACTACAAATCTCTGAATACCTAATGTTCTGCCTCTCTTCTCTTTCCCCTCACCCCAAATGGTTGCAGCAGATGGCTGCCCTCCCTGAGCCTGAGTCTGCCTGAGGTGCGTGGCACTGAAATGAATGAAATGTTCACTCACTTTTTATTCTTGGGTAATGATTACTTTAGGACTTCCTCCGAATCAGAATTCTTGACAAATAGGGTTCGCCAGTTCACTGTCACAATTCAACTATCATTTGGATCTGTTGTCTTCATGGTCCCTGTTTTATTTCTTCACTTTTATTTGTTTATAGAATTATTTTCTTCTGGTGCATCCAGTGTTCAGATCTAGTGTTATTCTTCTTGTTTTAGGGTTTTATCTTTGCACTACTGTCTGTTTTACTAAATAAAAGTTCTCATGTATCTTGTTGTGGCTTTGCTATTTGGTTATATTGTGGTCGCTTGTCCTGCCATCATTACTTTCAAGCATGTCTCTTAGTCTTTGTCTAGGTCTTGGTCTGCTCAAAGTAAATTTCCTCAGGCTGTGTGTATGTATGGCTATGTGCCAATTTCTCCTTACCCACCAATTTGTTATAAACACTGTGCTTAAAGGGCACCAACTGTGCATGCATCCTCTAAGCAGACTAAAAAGTACAATAAAAAAGCAGCCTAGTGCTTCTTGCTATCTACAGCTGTCAGTGTACACATGCATAAGGGAGAATTTTTTTAATTTGGCTGGAATGTTGGGATCAGGACTAGCATGTAGAGAGATATGCAGTATCATAATGTTGCATTAAACTGACCTTTCTTTATTCTCTCAAGCCAGAATACAAGATGCACAAGATTCAAAAGCAGCTGTACTAACATGTATGCAAATCTAGATATTGCATACTTGATTGCAGTAAATGGTAAATGGACTGATTCTTATATAGCGCTTTTCTACTCTCCCGGAGTACTCAAAGCGCTCTATACAACAGTGACCTAATGTAATGATCAATGCTAGATGACGCTTCCTACTACCTGCTGCTGTCTCTCAGAGAGACTTTTGGGTGACAAAGTTCCTAAAACAAGACACATGAGTGCAGTACATGTTTTGGTGCCATAAATGAATGGTGTAGTGGTTAGTACTGCTGCATCACTGCTCACACGTTCTGGGTTTCTGGTGAGGGTAATTTCAGTTGCTCTGGTTTTCTTTAAAAATCTAGACATGGATGATAGGTGTAGATATGAGCATCATGGTTATTAGTCTCTCTGAGGTTACCCTGTGATGGAGTGGTGAAATTAATTCAAACTGAAAGGAGATACTTCTTTATTCTCAGTCTGAACTGCTATGGTCATGGTGAAAAAGAAAGGGTTGATACCTTATTTTTTCATAAATCAGGACACAATGCAATAAAATAAAATAATTCAAATACAACTTCCGATATTTTGTTATTCATTATTACATTAAATGTCTATCAGATACTAAACCAAACTACAAGAGTGTCTCACATCTGCCAAAAAAAACAAAACAAAATTTGGGGAAAATATTCTTTGGACTGCGAACCGAAAGCTGAACTTTTTGGAAGGTTTGAGTTGTGTTACAGCTGTCAGAAAACTAACACAGCACTTCATAAAGAAAACATCATACCAACAGTCATACACGAATTCTGTTCTCTATGTCATCATTTCATGCCCTGAAGCTCAAGAGCACTTAGGTAATGCATTGGGACAATGATCAGAACCAGCACACACCAGCAAGTCCATCTCCGAATGGCTAAAATAACCAAAACACAAAGTGTTGTTTTTTGGTTTTTGGTCTAACTAGGCGTGACCTAGTTAAACATTAGAACTAAGGTAGAGTGTACTTTCTTTTTCACACGACTGTATATGACAGTATAACACAAACCTTGGATGAAACATATGTATAGCAGTGTAAATAGTGCATGGATAGGTCACACTATAAGAGCCCTGGCTTTATGCTGACATTTATTCTATTGTATTTCAGTTTTATCTGTTTACTGCAGTGCATCTGTGTCTGTATCTTTAATTAAATTAAGAAAGTGAAAATATCAAAATTATACCTTAGACTCACCAGTATAAAGGTCAAATTTTGTTGCAGTTTCAGTTCAATTGCAAAAGTTGGTTTTTATAATAACCGAACGATACAGTGCATTACTACTTATTGTCTGATTTTGTGAGCAAAACATTGTGGTAACCAGACTGTGGTGCTCAATTCCTGTTAATGAATTTTAAATTGTAGCAAGTGTCACATTTCATCATTGTTGTTATCATGTCATAACTTCCCCAAACACCAGCTATTTGGCTTTATTATATGTATTTTTTTCTGCTTCCTTCCTTTGTCTTACTAATTCCCACTGTGTAATATATGCTGTTACTGAAATTATCTGCTCACAAGCAGCAAGAAACATGCTAATCTTTCCTACCTTCTGATTATGAAAAACTGATTATATTTGCATCTTTTTGAAAGCATTATCTCACTGAGCATGGGCAGACTTTCCTGCATCATTTTACAGATGATACCTGACCTGTTTTTGGACTTGTTATTGCTATTGACTCAGCCGCATTAACCCATCAACACAGCAATTTGCCCTCAAATATTATCTAATTATACACTGCACATCTGAGCGTCAACCTTGCCCGTGTGACATTTGTGGCGTGTCATTAACATATCTGTTCAATTTCATTCTGTGATTCATATTGGTGTCAGTGTCTGTCCCCTGAGTCCTCGCCTACAGCCAACCTATCTGTGTGGCAAGAAAGATGACGCCCATCACCTTTTAGCGCGCAGCAAAGGTGAAATGACATTTGAATACTGTGCCAAATGTGAGTGCAGTCTCCACTCATGCGCTGCTGTCAGGAGTGATCACTGTTATTTCAGCTGCCTGTCCAAAGAGGGTTCTGATGGCTTACCCATTTCGCTGCGTTAAGGTAGTGAAGATAGGAGCCCTGCATTTGGCCTGGCTCGGCAAATCTGATTAGAGGGGCTGTAATAGCAGGTTGTGTCAGAGAAAGCACTATAGTGTATGAGCAGAGGACAAAGCAAACACACCGGCCATCTTTCCTTCCCTTTGCTCTCTCTTCAAAACAACAACAAAGTGTATTATGGAGTATCATGCTGTCACCTTGGGATGTGATGGGAAATAGAATGGACTACTCAATAGACCGCTAAATTAACTTACTTTAATTTTGGAGACCATAGAGTCCAGAAAGCCAGAACAAAACACACACACACACACACACACACACACACACACACACACACACACATACACACACACACAGATGTGCACACATCCATTACTTTATATGTTATATGGATCCTGAATCAAAATGAGATGTCCACCCTCTGAAAAGGTGACAGATGCACTACATAAACAGAAATAGCTTTATGTCTCTAAATTCCTATGAATCATTCAGGTGCAGCCAACTAAGTGGAGACTGAGCCACTCTCCCTTCTATGCCTTATAGGTTTCAACCAGAGTTTTATTGTTAAATACTAACAGTCTATTTCCCAGCATAGTTAAAGATTCACAGCAAATGTGACGTAAAATTAAGGAAGAAAATGTTGTACTTGCAATCATTCTTTGCTATAATCCAGGACTGCAGAAATATTTTATCATTGTATGCTTGGTAGCAAATATTTATTCTGGTGTCTTGTCAAATAATCCTTAATTATGTTATAGTGGGCCTTTTTTAAAGCTCCACGAGTCATCCACTGTCTGAAACAAGATGTTTTAGCTCTTTTCACCCTCCCTTTAAGCCACCTTTTTCCTGATTGGCTGCCCCTCGCAAGCAGGTTTGGCAGGCCAGACTTCAGTATTGACAACCGATGGTTAACAGAGAGTACTTGTGCATACCCTGATCTAATTACTGGAAACTGATCATCAGTATATTTAAGTGTGCATATGACAGAAAAATGAGGAAAAGTAATGTCTTCTGCTTCTACTAGGTCAATTGTTGTAATTGCTTTAAACAATGCAATGTCCTTATTAAAGAACAAAGCAACCTTACACATTCATGCTGACAAGAATTAAAGCTTTCGAGCTAAATGTGTTTTCCAGTGCTGCAGTGTGGGGAAGCACTGATGCATGTGGAACATCTGTCATCTCTTTCACACTTTATTTCCGAGGGACTCCTGAGGTAATGGTGCCAGTGGTATTTCTAATACATGTTTAACACCATATACGACGGAGAATTCAATAGAAATAATGGCTGATGAGTCACTGACTGATAATATTCTTTAAAACCAAGTGCAGATATTGGAGGCAGCAGTAGCTCTTTCATAATGTAGATGATTAAATCCACCTTGTTAACTTTACATTTTAGGCTCTTGATACTCCTTAGTGAACCCTATATAAGCTCCTGCTGCTTGGAAATATGAAGCTATATTCTCACTGCAAGAGAACAGGCTCTGCTCCAGCTCCAATTGCCATTCAGATGATTGTTGGATCTGCATACAGTATATCTGCTACAGGATATAAAGCTGCATAAAAAGGTTTGTGAAGGATTTATATCTGCATAAATTTGCCCTTAATGTGTCCTTAAATCATATATTTGAGAGAAAAATAGAGAAATTGGGTTAACTTGGTTATATGTTTAATTTAATTTAATTTATTTAATGTAAGGAGGACTGTAGTAATATAGAAGCCTCTTGGTTTTTGAATTAAGGCATTTTCAGTCCCATTGCCATAGTTGTATAACATTAGGCATCTAGCTTAGTTTGCCTTTACAAATATTTGTGAAAGAACAGGTCGTTCTTAAAGGTGTATTTAGTAGTTACTTGCTATCAGGTGCTCTCTCTCCTTTTTCATCTCCACCTTATTCTCTTCCTCTACATCTTCATCCTCATCTCTTGAACTGAAGTCAGAGCTCTAACACACACAAACGTGCCTAAACATGCTTTTTTATTCCTGATATTGTCACAGTTACTTGCTGTCATCCGATTAGACATGTCTCCGAACAGCTGACAAAAGTCAGCTAAAAAACAATAACTGGTTTTAGGAGATTAACACTATGTCACATTTGCAATTTTTATGCATTTATTTTTCACATATCGTATTAGAGTTTATCCACTGTCTGAGTCTGACAACGCTGGATCCACTTCAAAGAAAGTTTCACTAACACTGGCTAACAGCAGCTAACAGCAGCTAACAGCAGCTAACAGCAGCGCTTATTGATTGAAAAGTCCTCAACAACTTACTTCAGTATCGCTGTCATTGGACAGACGTGAGCTTCACTGATGTTGGACTCCTTTCACAAAGACATATATAGAATACATGATGTATATATTTATATATTGTAATATATGTATACCTACTTGCAGAGTAAATAGGCATACACTCTTCTTAAAGGCATATTGATAGTTGCGGTAAAGAGCAGTAACTGGAAGTTGTATTATTGCAAAGTGATACAGCAACTCAGCCAAGTGGCAGACTGCATAGTTATATTTTCAAATTTCCTTTGGTGGAACAATTTGGGCGCTCAGGAGATTTGCCTTATTGCCATGCATCATCCTCTTTATGTTGAGATTCAATTCATGGAGAGATATCCTGATATTTTCTCCTTGAATTTGCTGATAGGGTGTGATGTGATTTTTTTTCTATAGTGTTTTTTTCTTTCTTAAAATATAATTTTATTATTGTTATTATTAACCTTTATTTAACCAGGAAAATCCCATTGAGATTAAAAACCTCTTTTTCAAGTGAGACCTGGCCAAGATAGGCAGCAGCAGGTGTCTCACAGTTACAGAAATTACTCAAACACAGGCAGCAACAACACACATGCAACAATAACTGAAAGAATACAAATAAAATAAAATAAAATTCAATAAAATTCAAATAAAAATAAATAAACAAATAAATTAAAAAAAACAGTTAAAATGACAATCAATCTAATTGAAACAGTTGCATGTTATGGACTTGGCCTCAAGGATTCGTAGTTTAGATTTAAAAGCACTTAATGAAATAAATTCAGTCATTTTCCTTCTGCAGTTTGTTCCAAGCCGAGGGTGCTAAATGGACAAAAGCTCTTTTACCAACTTCAGTTCGGGCAAATGGAACAGAAAGCAACAAGTAACCATGCGGACGAAGAGAATACCGACCAGCATGTTTCATTACAAGCAGGGAACATAGATAAGATTGCCTTATATATAAAACTGTATAAATGAGAGTTCCTCTGACTTACCAAAGCAGGCCGTCCTACCTGAGAGTATAACTCACAGTGGTGAGTCTGAGATTTACGGTTAGTGATGAACCTCAGAGAAGCATGATACACAGAATCAACCATTCGAAGACATTGAGCAGAAGCATTCATATGTAGAATATCACCAAAATCCAGCACAGGCAAAAATGTTGCAGCAACAGCAAGCCGCTTCTTTTTATTAAAAGAGAAACAACTTATTTTGAAAATAAAATCTCAGTTTTAACTTCAGGTTTTTCACAAGATTCTCTACATGTGGTTTGAAGGTAAGCGAGTCATCAATTAAAATTCCCAGATATTTATAGGTATGAACCAACTATTTTATTACCTTCAAGAGTGGTTACTGATGGGATTGTTTGGGCTCGTCTCCTTGATTTGGAAAACAACATTGCTTCTGACTGCATCACTGCCATGCACACAATTGTTGTTCAGTATTAACCTGATTATGGACTTAAAAACATTAACATTAGCCACTGATGCAATATGCTTGTTCCATCCATTTCTCCCGTATATCCATTTCATGGTCACAGGATTGCTGGAGCATTTCTGAGCTATCACAGGGTGAAAGACCCTGAAAATGTTGTCAGTCTATCACCATGTATACGCATCGCTTCACTGTAAGAGGCCTTTAGTTGCTTACGAGTTACAATAGGTTCCTTTGTGACCTTTCAAGCCACACTTCTTCAGGGTTGTTTGTTGGTCAATCACTCCTCAAAAAGACAACAATGGGCTTGAATTTTCTTCCATTTGTACCACTTTGTCTGACTGTGGATTGGCGAGGTTCACACTCTTTAAAGGTAGTTTTAAGACCTCTTGGAGCACTAACAGAGTCAAGAACACTTCCTCAAAACCTCAGAACTCTGCATTGCCTGTGCCATCCATGATTCACTCTATTAAACACTTTTTGAAAATCAGGGTTTGACTAATTGCTGTTCTCTGAAAAAAAACAATTCCATCATGATTGAAAATTATGCAATCGATTGAAAACTTCAGACTTTTATTTCACCCTTAAATTACCAGCTGATCTTAGAGGCTAAAAATATACTTTCTACTTGGCTTGTTGTGCTGAGTAATGACAGATTCTAAGATTTTCATTTCATTTCACTAAATGGGTTCTCCAGGTCTGTTTGTAGGAGTTGTGTTTAGAGATGTCCTGTCTTTATTGTATTTGATAAACTAGCAATAATGTGGCAAAGGAGTCACCCCAACACTAAAAGGTTACTTTAGTCATCATTGTTTGGAACACATTTCTTATTTTTGGACTTTTTTTAAAACTTTTGTGTCTTGTGATCCTCTATCATAACCCTGCCTCATCAAAGTGAGCGGGATGCATGTTAAATAGACATGAGAGTAGAAATGCCCGCTGGATATAAAAGGTAGACTGTCACTGCCATGCAGAGTTTTGTTTTTCATTATTGTTCTTGTTTTTTTTTTTATTCAGCCAACAGATCCTCACTGTTTCCTGGTCCGTTCCTCATTGTTGTGCCTTGTCAGAGTTGTGATGCAAGATCATTCCTCCTTTGAAATGTCAAAGTAATGTTAATGTTAAGTGAGCACCTGCAGCTGTACAGTTAAACCCTCAAAGCAATCTCTCTTTGCTTTTATGTATATAGTAGGTCTGTGTGCAGCCCAGCTTAAAAAAACACACCCATAAATTCAGGACAGTTGTATGATACAAGGATATAAGACATCAGTTTGGAGGTGGTTAAAGGCATAGTTTGGCATTTTAGGAAATATTTGCTTCAGAACACTCATCTTGACGTGAGGATAAATGACACTTTCAAGTCTGTTTGGTGAATATGAAGCAGGAGTCAGCATCTGTCACTGTCGGTATATAATTCAGTCCCCTGCAATCCTGAATTGAATGGATGCATGTATATCTGCACTTGGAACAATCTCTGTTAACCAAATAAAGCAATTTGGGTGTTAGATGGTGGTGTTCTTTTGTGATTTTAAAAAGGATTTTGATTGTTTCAGCGTTCACTGTGTTGTCTATCCTGTCAATTTTGATTCGTGCTGTATTTTACAAATAGATATACAGTCATGTGAAGAAGATAGCTTTCAAAGGACTCTTTGCCATCCTGTGAAAAACTAGTAAATATACCCTTACTGCTTCCAGAGAAATTAAGTAGGTAAGTTGCAGCTGGGCACTGCAAATCATATGCACTTGATTAGCTGACAATCAACAAGTGTTAACACCAGTATAAAAGCTGAAGGTTTGGTAGTTTTATGGTCTCATGGAATGACGTCCGAGCAAATTCACACAAAAGTCTGACCACATAAAACACAGAGAAGGTACAAAAAAAAAAAAAACCCAAAAAGAGCTACCTCTCAGACTCTACAGGCCTGAGATAGCATGTTAATGTTAAAGTTCATGAAAGTACAGTTAGAGAAAGACTGAGAAAGTATGGTTTGAAAGTAAGCCTGGCCTAAACTAGGTCATGCAGCAGGACTATTATCCCACGCTCAGTAGCAAATCTACATCAGAATGTGTGAAAACAGAAAGACTTAAAGTGTTACAATGGCCCAGTCAAAGTCAACACCTCCACCTGACTGAATGCTGTGATGGGACTGTAAGATAACTGTGTATAGACTAATGCCTGCTAATCTCAATACAATAAAGCAATTATGTAAAGGAATGTGGGCCAAAATTCCTCCACAATTATAGGAGAGGATGATAAAGTTATAAAGCAAATGATTACTTTAGGTTATTGCTCCTAAAGTGTCACCTACAAGTTATGGGGTATACTTAGATTTTTCCTAGGGCTATATAGAATCATTTGGAGCTTCTTTTTTCCACAGTACTGTATATCTTATCAAATGAAAGTTACTCCTGTTTGTTTCCCCCTTAATAAGCCATTTTGTGTTGTTTCGTGTTGTTTTATGTGTCTTGCTGTAAGGTGAAATGATTGAGAAACACCCCCTGTGTATCTGTCTCTTTCACCTTAGTCTTTATCTCTCAATCTGTGTTGCTCTCCCAATCTTAACAGGTGCCTATTCTCCCTTTACCACTTCCTGTCCTTTCATATGCTGTCAGATAGGGGTCGAGCCTGGGGCTTTACTTTGACTTCGAGCTTCTCTTTCTTCATAAGAACTTTTGCTTTTTTTCTGAAGGTCGAGTTTTATTTACTATTCTGACCCAGCTTAGCTCGGCATGCTAAATCATATGCTCTGTCTCATTGTGTGTAGGCTTGCTTCCTAAAATGCTCCTGTCTTATCAGCAAACTGAGTTTCGGGATTCAACCTGCCTTTGTTGTATGTAGGCAAACTAATAGAATAAGGTGGTCATGGCCAAACTGGATATTACGTCCTTTAAATCGAAGGACTCTAAAGCAGCTTTTACATCTTATAAAAGTTTAATTATATTGCTCCTAGCTGTCTTTTTGCCTGCGGTAATCTCTGTCCACTTTTTATGTCGTCTGTTCACATTTGGACATTACCCTTGTGGTATTTTGCTATTATTAATGATGGACTGGAATAAGAACCCCCATTAAAATCCATTTTTAATGCCCTGCATGTTAGCTTTGGACAGCCATTGTAAAAATACTTTGTTTAATTGAATGTTAGAAAAGGAGAGTTGTGAAAAGGTAAAGGCAAATGGTTGGTTTTCTGGCATATTTGGACATGCAAACAGCTGATCCCTGTTGAACCCGTGTCTGCAGATAAAAGTGATAGCTCTTTTGTTGTAAGTAGTGACACCCCTGGCCTCAGAAGCTGGCATTCACTCTTTTAGCAGAAATAATTTGTGGTAGGTATTTTGCATAATTGTCCAGCAGTCTCTGACACCAGTTTGCTGAAATGTTTGACCATTCTTCATTGCATAATTCTGTCAGATGCAAAATGTTTCAGGGTTTCCTTACTGTCCTGCTTGTTTCAAATCCTCCCACAACATTTCTTTTTCTTCACACGGCAATTGCATAAGCCTCCCTTTTCTTCGTTCTGAGCCATTCCTTAGTGGATTCGTTAGTGTGCTTAGGAACATAATCCTGTTGAAAGATGCACTTCAGGCTCAAATTCTACTTTAGGACAAATAGCTTCACATTATGGTGATATGATGTAAAATAAAAAGTTGAATCAGTGCTGCATGGTGTCCAGTCCCTGAGGCAGTAAACAAACCTCAAACCAGAACATTTCTGCCACAGGTAGTAAAAGGCTTTTCTCCTGAAAAGCTGTCTTTGGTCTGTGCTAAATATGTCTACTATATATATGTGAACTATAAATTTGACTTGTGATGACTTGTTCCAAATGCCCTGATCTTTACCCCCACCCCCCATTTCCCTACAATGTGCAAAATGTGATTTTAGTACAAGGATTTACTAAAATATGTGCAAATGCACATGGAAGTACAGTATATAAGCTAAAAATAGAGTTTGTACAATCCTAAAAATCTTGTAGGTCAATATTTAATATGAGCATCTCTATTCTTCAACACAGTCTGAACTCTTTTAGGCAGCTTTCTTGTTATTTCTTTAAGTAGTCTTCATGAATAGTTCTCCAGGCTTCTTGAAGGACATTCAAGGCTCTTCTTTGGATGTTTCTGCCTTTTGTTCTGTTCTCTGTCAACATGATCCCTTTTTCTGAACTGCCAGTGTATTTGGTTGGCTCAAACCATGGCAGAGCATGGTCTGAGTGAGTGAAAACAAATAGCTGTACACACTCACTGTTGTACCTCCCCTCTACATCCCGACGACGATTTAAACCAAGAATTTCAAATTTGGATTAATCACTTCATCGCCTTTTGCCACTGATTTTCAGTCAAGCTCTTGCAAATGTTTCATACCTCAGCCCTTTCTCCCTGTTTCCCTTTCCTTAATGGCTTTTAACAGCCACCCTTCCACTAAAACAATTTCTGTGGAGTTTTCAGTGAACAGATGCATTAAAGAAGGGCCAGATTTATCTCCCAGGTCCTGGTTCAGGTCTTTGCTGCATTTTTCTTATTTCTTAAGAACATGACTTTCAGATACGGTTCATCTGCTCATCTGTTCTAGGCCTGGCACTTTTTCTTATGTCCTTCAATTGTCCAGTGTCCTCAGATGTTTTAAGGGCACAGGCTTTCATGCTAATAGCTCTTTGAGAATCACCTTGTTCCAAAAATACTATATTATGCCTGTCAAATATTCGACATTTTTCATACATTCAACTAAATAAATGGGAATTGTGTGTTTTTGTGACATGCTGCTAATAACAATGTGCCTAAAGCTACAATTTAAAGTTATTTTTCTGCTAGGTTGTCTGTTACGTGTAGAAGCAACACTGGTTCGTCCCTTCAGTTAGGTGCCTTTTGAATCCTTGAACGATTTATAGGTCACCGTTTCGTGAAGAAAAAATTCCCCTGAAAATGGCCAGGTACAAAGACTGGACTGAAAAAAAGGTGATGTCCAAAATAAATGTTTGAAAGACTTTGAAAGAACTATTGCTCAAGATCACTTTACAAGAAAAATGAAATGAAGCTCCTCTTTCCTGCCTCCTCATCTGGAATCATCTGTAGTCCTTTAAAGAATATAAAATGTTTACTTGCTGTAACAATTTCCACATGATGTGAACTTCTACTTCTTCACATGACTGTAGTTCTGACTTCCAGCATCGTATGTATCTGATTAATCTGTACTATTTATGGCATGTAGAAGATGTGCAGAAAAGCAAAGGTGTGCATCGCCAGCCAATATTTTTTAACTTCCATAAGCAAACATTTACACATTGCTAAAACCACATTTGACCATGACACCTTTTTCTAAATAACCCCCTCGAGCAACCAAGTCATCAAATCAGCCTAAAACATCTGCTTCAGCTGGCTGCCAAACAGTGCGTGCTGAGGTGAATGCACGCTTGCATGCCCATCTTTTTCATGTTGTCCAGTAGTGTCCTGTCAGAGATGCTACCCTTTCTGGCTCATTTTCTCGCCCGATCCCCACGCCTAGCTGCTTCCTATGCCTCTAGGTAAGGCAGCAACCTGCCAAGCCACCCTGGGGTCACACATGGTCATGGCTAATGTGACAAAGCCAGCTGCTCACTGCTGCCCGACCAGCCTCTCACCAGCTGTGATTGGATGTCAGGGGTCGCCCAGTTGGCCTGCGGGAAACCCAGGTCGGATCAGCCATGTCCTCTACACAGATAAGTGAGCTGAACTGTGCTGCTAACTTTAAATAAGCCCCTGTACAAAACCAGAACATGAGAATTAGATTTTATTAGTTGAATACAGAAAAGTTCATTTGTGTGATCTGAGTTTGCCACATGAAAGCATATCAGAGGAGAAAATATGGTAAGGAGTGGAGACTGAAAGGCAAGGGCAGCTTTGTAAGAGGAGCAAATGAGAAAAAAGCAAAGTGAAGAGAGAGATAGCCTTCTGACAGTTGGAACAAGTTTTCTTTCAAAGTAGGTGTCTGCTATTAATATCTCATAACTTCATGTTAATTGTTTTCCCTTTTCAGTGTGTTGGTGAATCAGTGACTTTATGGACTTTCTCACCTTTTCTAATTGTATTATTTATTTTTATCTAATATATTTATTTGGTCTCATTGTAAAGGAGCAAATAAATCAAATCAAATCAAATCACTTTTATTGTCACATCACATGTGCAGGTACACTGGTACAGTACATGCGAGTGAAATTCTTGTGTGCGAGCTTCACAAGCAGCAGAGTTGTGCAAAAATACAATAACATAAAACAAGCAAAATATAAGAATGGCTAAATCTGAGACTAATAAATATATGTACAATATATAATAGTATATGCATTACTGGATGTGTATACTAAATATGTTTTTCTACGTGTGTGTGTGTGTATACATATTTTACAAATTAAATAGAGTAAGCAATAAAATAAAATATATAAAATATACAGAGGTTTGTAGTTGGATATTGTGCAAAACAGTGGCATTAATGTACAGTCTGGAGTGCATAATGGTGAAGTTTCAGTAGTGGAGGTGAGGTGTCTATGAAGTGTTCAGCAGTCTGATGGCCTGGTGGAAAAAGCTGTCTCTCAGTCTGCTGGTACGGGACCGGATGCTGCAGAACCTCCTTCCTGATGGAAGTAGTCTGAACAGTTTATGGCTGGGGTGACTGGAGTCCTTGATGATCCTCCCCATATAGTAAATCACTACAGACTATATAAATATAGTCTGTAGTAATGGTAGTCTGTGCATCTATCCTAGAGCGAGAGGCACTGGTTCCAATTTTCATGGCTGATTCCAGTTCCCCTGTTTTTGTAAAGTCTAACCTCATGTAATTATTAACTTGGTTTAACAAAAAAAAAAAAAACATAAATAAAAAAAGACTGAGTAGTATTTATTTTCACACTTTCCAAAGAAGTGTCTATGCCTCTCATTCAAGTCTTGAAATCCAGCTGAACAGTTGGCAGTCAGTGACACATATGCAACGCTGTAATTACACTTTCAAAAATCCTACTTGGTTGTGGTGCTTCTACGCTGTGTTGAACTTCTAGCATAAACACTACAAAACATAGCCGTAGCTTCTGTGCCTGAGAAGTGACGCCAATGCGAATTTTCCAATAGAATTCTGTTGGAATGTTCTAGATTCCCGAGAATTCTGAAAGAACTCTGATGAACTAAAATCACCTATACACCCAAATATAGCTTCACTACAGTGAAGTGTCAATATAAGTATGTTTTTCAAAGTTCACAAGTAGCTCTTTTAAACTATGTATGATCAAGATTTGTACATTTGCACATTTCATCATCTATTTATTTTATTATCTTTTCATGCCTTCTCTTCTAGCACTGCTCTTCTCTTCCCTCATATTCACCTCATCCTTTTCCTGCTCACTTCAAGCCTCATTTTCTAAACTGAAGTCAGGGCTCTAACACATGAAAAATGTGCATTAACATGCTTATTTACTGATTTTCAGTTGATCAGACATGCCACCCTCTGGTCTCTGGACAGCTTATAAGAGCTGGCTAAACAACAACAGCTGGTCACAATTTTCCTCTGATGAAAAAAAAATCACATTGATTATTCAATCAATCAATCATTTGTTTTTTTGTCCATAAAAACACACAACATATAAACCATAATAAAAATTATTTGAAGTCACTAAGTGACAGCATTAGATCTGCTTTGAAGAAAGTTTCAGTAACGCTGGCTAACAGCAGCTAACAGTGGCAAAAACAGCGGGGCTTAATGACTGGAAAGTTCTAGAAATCATCAACAATTCCCCTTAGTATTGTTGTTAGCGGACAGAAGTGAGCTACACTGACTCATCAACTCATATCAGACTCCTTTCACAATGTTTTAAAGCCTCCTCCAGAGGAAATAGTTATTTATGCTTCACACATGCCATTAAGAGATAAACAGTAGCTAAAAGTTAGCCATGCTAGCGCTGACAGTCTACACTCACTAGATGGCAGGCAGAGGTGAGTCAAGGGTAAAAACTAGGGGTGGGTTTTGATAATCGATTTTCCAATTAAAATCGATTTTTAGCTTGAATAAAGCAATACTGATTCATTAAATCCTGAATTGATTTTTAAATATAAATGTATTTTTCCAGAAATGCCAGAATCTCAGGTTAAACTTCACAGAAGTATTTCACCAACCACCAAACAGCTAAAACAGTAAATGAGAGGAGGATAACGGATTCCACACAAAGACGTAACACAAAGTGCGGACCTGACGGCACGTACACTGACATGCCGTCAGGGCTGAAAGTCGACATCTCACAGATTCTGAAGCTGCAGGTTTTGTCACTCTCTGACCAAAATTGACTGAACCAGCAGCAAAAGGAGATCAAAAACTACGCCTCACATTTGATAAACATCGTCATTAATTTGCTCTTACTTTTGCTGTTTTCCTTCCACCACGATAAAATCACACTTGCACAGCGCTTTCTCTCTCTCTCAGTATACTTCAAGAACAGTTTCCCATCTCAAATCTCTGTTTTCTGCATTATTTGCTTGATTATGCACCAGTCTACCATTGTGTATGGTGCTGTCGACTGCTGCTTTTTAAAAAAAAAAAAAAAAAAAAATTGCTTCTGACAAGAAAGCCTAATATCTGCTGTTTAATTCTGAAGAAATTTAAACTTTTTAAAATTATGCCAAATTGGAAAACGCTTAACTGTGTCTCTAATAAAACCTCTGTAACTTTGCTCTGCTTCACTTCAGCAGCATCAGGTAATGTTCATATGTTGATTCATGGTTTTCTTCCGTTTTCACCCATTTCCAAACAATATGCAGAAGCATAGTGAAACCTCAGTAGACCATATATTTTTTTATATGTGTTTAAGAATGAACTGGGTGTGTCGGTCAAAGATGGTCAGTTACACTACTACTTGTTTCTTGCCTGAAATCAAAACAGCAGAGGGTGTAACACTGTAGCTCGTGGCGCTGTGGTGTCCCTAACACCTGGAAGTCCTTCTGCAGAGCTTTGAAAATGAGAGCACAACATGTGGCTGCTCTTACAGATATTCAGTCAAAGCTCTTTGCACATTGCATTTTGTTTCATTTCTTGCATTGATAAACATGTTTAGATGACATATTGCTACCAAGAGAAACAATCACAGTTGTTGTGGTCTGCGTTGCAGCAGCCTGTAATTACATTTCTGGAAAGGTGCAGGTCAAGCTAAGGGGCAGGCTAATTGGATATATCCGGGGCTGATTAGCCGTTCACCAGTCATAGTTGGTCAGCTGAAACGCATCAAATTCTTAATCCATGGAGAGGCGGTGAATTATTATTACATTGCAAATAATAATTCAAGACACATTTGTTTCTCTAGGCACAATTCTGATATTAGCGTTTAGAGTTGCTAGCTGTGGATGGTGAAGAGTTTTTCCTCCACTTAAAGTCCTGATATATTACCCCATTTAAACTCTAAATGAACACTATTAGGTTACCTTCTTTCAGTGCTAAATTAAGTCTGACTGGTGTTCAATTAAAGACCAGCTCAGAGTTTAATGTGATATGGTACAGTGCACAGTGATAGGGGGGAGGGGGGGGGGGGGGGGTTGAATTTGGTCATCTTTATTTGGAGAAAGCTTCATTGAATACTTAATAACACCTGTAATTACCCTATAGATCTTTGTGGTAGTTAACGCTAACCTTATGACCCACTAGTTTCACTTTGTCTCCTGGAAAACTTGCAGACCTGGAAATTGTCTTCGTCAGGATTCCCCATCGGGCGCTGACAATCAGTATAGAAAACAATAGGCAATAGGCAAACAACCCCAGCTGCCTTGGATGCCACTTTCAAAACAATCAGCCGCAACAAAAGCAAGAGAAAGGCCCCTCACCGGCACTAATTGTTAATAAGGGGTTTTGGCATAATTGATTTTTCTTTCATTCAGTTCCCAATTTGCTCCTGTTGCGATGTCATTTGTATCCCCCGGGTGCAATCTAACATTTCTGTTTGGACTCACAAATGCTTTTGCAACAAACAGCCCTGAGGAAGAGGAAGAGGACGGGGGAGTGAGGCGGGAGCATGAAGTTGCTTGTGAACCTAGCCAGATGCATTTCATATGGAAATGTCAAGATGCCTCGGAGAGTTGTAGACTCTTGGTGGGACCGTGGTGCAGTCTTATGTTGCACTGAGCGTGGCAGAATCAGCACGGATTCAGGCGTTGTTCTGTACTTCCAAATTAAAACGCCACTACAGGTTGTTACTTTAAATTAGGTTAGGATTAGTTGGCGACAGCGTTCGATATCAGCCGCCTGGGGTTGTTGCAAGTCTTAAAAGCCCATGATATGCATAATATGTGGTTATCAGTTCCTTGTTCTAATATTTTATCTTAATGGTGTGCAGCGGGAAATTGCGGTTTTGCATTAATGAGCTTCTACAAACACAGACGTGGAATGCTGTGAAATAATTGAATACAAAGGCACATTTAGAGGCAGTAAGGGAAACAAAAGTTACATTACATGGCAACTCCCTCATTTAGATGAAAGATTTCATATCCTTTGAGGTTCACTCACGTCCACTTTTGACCCACTCACAATCAAATGAGACGTGTACCCTTTAATGTTAATTAGCTGAATTGGGATTTTTTTGCCTTCCGTCTTCGAAAAGAGGGTTTTAGAAGAAAGGATTTTTTTTATTTTATGTTATTTTCCTTCGGTAAGAAAAGTCTGAAAAAGGTAGCAGCAAGGGTTTTCCTAAGGGTATAAAAGTAAGCCGGATTCTTCTATAAACCTGTGTTGAATTTGCTTGAATTCTTTGATAGCGCTGCAGCAGATAAGGCACTGCAAGTTATCTTTGAGCTGCCACATATAAACAAGCACGGCTATACTATCTACCCTTGCTTTAGTTTATCTCGTATCACATGAAAGTGTTACTGTAAAAAAAAAATGAATTATTGCTCAAATCTGTTATTTTTCCCATGATCTCAGCTATACGTATCCATTTTTGACTGTATCCCTCACATCTGTTAATTGAAAATACCATTAAAGAGATATACTGTGTATCAGAGAAGAGAAAGGAGGGTTATCTGTGTTACTATGATACATAAAAGTGCTCCAATATATATGTTTCCCCCATAGCTGCCCATAGGTCTGTGGCTTTTAGTGATTTCCTTTCTGTCAGCTGAAACTCTCTTAAATCACGCTCCATGCTGGAGGCAGTGCACTGCGGTGAAACTATACTGAAGCGCAGTATGAGGTTTTGAAATATATTATTAACCTATGGATAAATTTGACTTATGATGCTAGGTAGGCAGCGCTTGAATCGTTTGGTGAGTTATTCATCTGAATCGTGCTCTGTAATTACAATAAACGCTAATTACTATTGCAATTATCACACTATCAGATAATTTAATTGAGTCCTCAAATAAATAGGACTGTTCGCGGTGTCATAAATTAAATGAGTGCTTTGTATTGGTGGACCACTTTTTATTTCTACAGTAATTATTCTGCCCTGGATCATGTCATATGAGACACTAGGATACAGTGTTGTGAATAATTATTTACCCCCTTCCTGATTTCTTATGGGATTTCTTTTGCATAATTGTCACATTTGCATGTTTCAGATAATCAAATGAATTTTAATATTAGACAAAGATTAACAGAGTAAATACAAAATACAGTTTATACATGATGGTTTCATTTATTAAGGGCAAAAAATAACCAGACCTACCTGGCCCTGTGTAAAGAAGAGTGGCCTACCAAAATTACTCACAGAGCGCACTCATCAGGAGGTCAAGAAAGAACCCAGAGGCCACACTTGGCTCAGTTAAGGTCAGAGTACATGATTTAACAATAAGAAAGAGACTGGAGAAAAATGGCATCCATTGGATAGTTCCAAGGAGAAAACCACTGCAGACTAAATAATATATCATGATTTTGGAGTTTTTTCCAAGACTTTATGGAAAATATTCTGTTGACTGATGAGACAAAAGATGGACTTTTTGGAAGGTTTCAGTCCAGTTACATCAACATAAAACTACCACAGCTTTCCATAAAAACGACACAATAGCAACAGTCAAACATGGTGGTGGTAGTGTGATGTCTTTGCTGTTTCAGAATCTGGATGACTAGCAGTAATTTGTTGAACCGCAAATTCTGCTCTCTGCCAGAAAATCCTGAAGGAGAATGTCCTGTCATTAGTTTGTGCACTGAAGCTCAAGAGCACTTGGGTTCTGCATCAAGACAATGATCCAAAACACACCAACAAGTCCATCTCTGAAAGGCTAAAAAAAACCCCAAAATGATAGTTTTGAAGTGACCCAGTTCAAGTCTGGACCTTAATCAGATTGAGATGCACTCCCTACAGTGCTTTTGTTGATCACTGTAAGCCCTGTGTTCCTTTTTTGTTTGTTTAGCAGCCTTCTAGCTACTTAGCTATGACCAGCAAAGGGGGGGTCAAAATGAAGTTATAATAATGCAAACTGGCACAGAAACTACTTTGTTACCCGCTGCCAACCAACATTCTCTTTATTGAAAGTCATTTCATATGATGTTTATCTAAACTTAACAAAATTAACCATTTCCTTTTTGTTTTTTTGATTTTGAGGGAAGCAGTCATGTGTAGAAGATTATCACATTTTTATGTATTTTAAATATTACATATAATAATTTTGTCCAGAATTACTGAACCAGTGTAGGTGTTTTTTTTTTTTTTTTAGGTAAAAATTACACTTTTCTTTGGTTTGGGTTACAAAGCCACATGTACTGAGGCTGTTAGTGAGTGAGGGATGCTACCCATATACATCCACTGGTCAGTTTATTAGGTATACCTTCCTAGCACTCCCTTTTTGTCTTCAGAACTGCCTTAGTTCTTCACAGTTTAGATTCAACAATGTCCTGAAAACATTCCTTATTGGTGCTGGTCCAAAATGCATTATGCAGCTACTGCACATTTGTCGGCTGAATTTCCAGTTCCAACACATCCCAAAGGTTTTCTGCTGGAGATCTGTAGACTGTGGAGATTATTTGAGTACAGGGAACAAATTGCCATATTCAAGAAACAAATCTGAGATTATTTGAGATTTGTGAAATGGTGCTGGAAGCAGCCATAAGAAGATGGGTACACTGTCGTTGGGCTTGCTCACAATGTGTTACTTGCGCTCTCAACATTTCTGCCCGTGCACGTTCAACTCTTTCTCTACACGTTATATTTGTGCTACAAAACCAGCCAATCACAGACTTGGATGCAAAAAAAATCTGATTGGCTGTTTTGGTCTCCAATCAGCTCGAAATGACAAAATGCAATATCCCAGGATCCATTTCGTCCAAAACTCAAACGAGGCAGTGGCGAAGGAACACAGAGTGGTGGAGTTTGAAATATTACTCTTTCTGGGTCACAAAATAAACTTTTAAGATATTTTCATGCGAGAATGGTGCTGTGTAAACTTTAAATTTCTGCTCGATTTATCAAGACATCACATATTTGCAAAAGTGCTCTAATGTTTTCGGAGGTGCCTGTTACCCACCAGCGATTAGCCAATTGATCATGATCAACTCTGGGCTGGACCGATTACAATACATCCGTATTGAGGGGAAAAGGAACGCGATTTGTCCTGGACTTCAGCTAGAATGAAAAAAAGACACAAAGCTGGAGTTATTCTGTCTTCACGCTGTCAGCTGCCTCTTAGCAAGGGAGTGTGAACCTTAAGGTGTGAAACAGCTGTGTACTGCCTTTGTTCCTGGAGAAGGTATTTAACTGAGAGCCATGCTAGGCTCAGTGAGAACTCTGCTGACCGTCTGTCCCGCGGTCATGGGGGCTCCACAAGCTTGTTTGTATGTCTTTGTGTGCTTGGATTAAAGAATGTTAGCTGCCGCTCACCACTCGTCTGCAGGCTTTATTTAAGTGGAAAAACTTCCACAACAAAATGGCGACGAGGATGGGATGGTCCGTGTGGTCGCTGAACAACGGTTCCGTGGATGGGCTGATCACCCCTGAGGAAAAAGGTACCTTTGTCCTACCAGCTGTTGAAGCAAAGGAAATGGAGGAGTCACGGAGCCGTGTGTTTTAGCCACCACAGAGACTATCGACTTTGAGGGGACTTCTGCAGATGGGTGAGTTGTAGCTAACTTGTATACAGTCATGGAGAGTTTTTTGTCTGGTCGAGGGGGGGAACGCTGGCCGACTCTGGAGTTCGAGTCTCCGGGAGGAAAATCCTGGCGGTTTGAGGCCCCAGGCTTGTGTTGGGTACGGTCCATCACAAGGACAGTGGCTCGAGTGCGCTGTTGGGGAGAAGCCGGCCCAGACCTGTGTTCAGTCCAAGTACTTCACAGGGACAGCGGTTTGGGTACACTGTCGGGAAAAATCCTGGGGTTAGAGTCCCCAGGCTTGTGTTCGGTTCCGGTGTTGTGCAAAAGAAAAGCAGTCTTCTGCCAGAGTAATTGCAAAACACCGGTCCATCACAGGGAACGGTGGTTCGAGTCCACCGTTGATAATCATTTCTGCGTACTACAGTGCGTGAAATGACGGTATTTTAGCACTTTTCTGCCGGTAAGGGAAGAAGGCCATTGCAGAGGATGCTCTGAATGTAAAGGGAAACTGGATCCAGTAAAGCGGCAGGCCTTCCACCAGGCGGCCAGAGACAAAACTCAATGCGTGACTGTATGGTAAGAATTGAGTAAATGTGTAGTGTGTAAGATTGCAGAGAATGGTTGTGTGGGAAATGTTGATGTGTGTGTAAAAACAGTGAGAAATTGGGTTACAAAATGTTGGAAATGGGGAACAAAAACAAGAAGAAAAAAAAAAGAGAGAGAGGAGTGTAGAAATGTGTGTAACAGTTGTTTCCAACTAGAGGGAGAAGGTGGTACTGCAGGCCACCAGCTCCCCTAGGGTGGACACACGAAAATTTCTTTTTAGCAGAATTGTTGATAAAAATAAACAAAACAAAAAATAGGAAGAGGGTTTGGTGTGTTTCGACGTAGAACAACTACAATCTCTCTGGGTTTTTAAGAAAGGGGAGTTCAGCACCAGAGAGGGGAGATGTGTTGTTTTAAGCAATGAGAAGAATGATCAAAATGTCTCAGTGTGTCACTTGCAGGTGAAGAGCAGACCTGGATCAATTTTTCACGTGCAGCAGTCGGAAGAAAATTATAGGTTAACATCATTAGAAACACTCAAGCCAAGTTTTGGCTGAATTGTTTTACAGCTTAACTTCCATATGTTTGTCACCCTGAGAACACAAGCTCCAAAAATCTCTCCCTGAAGACTAGAAATGCAGTTCCAGAACAACGAGATGCATCTCAAGAGCTCACAGCAGTATCCTGAGCAGTGAAGAAAAGGTCCAGCAGCAGCAGCTGTGCAAGACAGCGACAGCAAGGAGAAAAATGGTATCATCATGACTGGATGGATGGATGTGCATTTCCAACGAGCTGCACCTTCACTGTGTGTGAATGGACTTTTGAAAAGACTGCTTGAGTTGGACATTTGCCACTTTCGGCGCAAAAATGGCAAAATGAGACCGTGGAAAACAGGACAAAGCTGAAAGACAACTGACTCACTGGACTGCTGCAAGGGGGAGAGATGAGATGAGACCACAGTCAAAGGAGAAGGGGACAACATGGAGGAAGGCTGTTGTAGTGTGGGAATAAAATTTGGGTTTAGGAAACTGGGAAGAAAAAAATGACTGCCTTGCGTGGAGAATTGAAAAGTGTCTGGAGCACCGCAAAGAGGAGAGGTACACAAAAATTACACAAACAGAAAAATGCATTAATCCTACTAACACAAACACACATGCAATGAAGCTCATGAAGACCAAATAGCATTTTAAGCATTTCTGTTACCATCATCTTGTCCGGTTAGCTTAGTAGGTTAAGAAGTGATACATAGACTAGTGAACTAGTATTATTTTTGGGGAAGGATGATTGAATCAGCGGTGAACAGAATGCTGCGGGAGGGTCAGATGAGTGGGGACTAATAGATTATTGAGTTTCTGGTTTCTGATGTGTGAGGGAGGTCTTATCATGACACACATCTGGGTACATGGGGAAAACAAAAACTCATTTTCTAATAGAATATTGCTGTTGTGTGAGGTGTGTGACTGGTGGATGAAAGTTTTGGGGATTTACTTGGCTGATGCATTTTCTTTTGGTACCACTTTGAACCTGCCAATTAGTTTTGTTTTTTCATCATTCTAACAGAGTATGCTTAGACAAGTCCTAAAACTAGGCCTTCATATTTTTTTGATTTTTAACAGTGCACTGAGATTTTTGTTTGGCAATTTTCTCTTTTTCAAGCAGGCCTGCAAGATTGGAATCGAAAGCGCTACACAACATGTTGATCAATCGCAAGTGAGCTTCTCCAAAATTAAAATGTGCTCGGGAGAAAGCCACTTATTTGGGACAATCAGAAAACAAGTCCCTGTCAAAAAGGATTCAGCGAGGTAATCCAGTCTAAATTCTTTTTTTTCTTTTTGTGAAATGACGTCATTGCTGGCAGTAGAAACTTATTGCGTCACGAGAGGTTCTACTGTCAGCAAATAAAAATGGGAACTGACTGGACTGACAAAAGCTTTGACTAAGTTGACACCAGTATGCAAGATTGCACCTCCACCCAGAGTGACAAAAGGGTGGATGTATGTATGTTTCTTTTTACAGGAGCAGAAAGGTGACAGCAACATCCTGGGTTGCATGAGCTTTTGAGCCGTGCTGACTTAACCTTTTAATTGCCACTTTCTGTGTCTTTGTGAATTTACCAGGGGTGTGTTATTCATGACCTTGTATTGTTTACAGTGCAGAGGTCACTGTGAGAAAGTGTGCATACAGACGCACTGCGCTAACATCTACATCACTTTTACCACAGCAGAGGGCTAATCATATGATCTAATCACATGATTTACAGCAGGACACACCACTGGCTAATGTTTTATCTTACGACAGGGCCTGGAGTGAAGCTACTTTAGGGGAGAATCCCTGGGAATTTTTAAGAGACAATGCACAACTTTATTGTGCATGTCTAATTGTGTTAAGCTGACATAGGGCAAAAGAGGGTTTTTCCGGGGGAGCTTTCATTTTTAAATTGCAGGAACCGTGACATGAGGGATATGGAAGGATTGACTGAGGCGCAGATGCAAACTATGACTAGGAGAGAACGCTTCAAGTGGACCAGTGAGAAGCAGGGACCATCTCCAGGACAACTGACAAACGACAGTGGGCTGCACCACTGGTGTAATGTTATGTGCACGTTGAGAATTTTAGCATCTCCTAGTGGTTAGCTGGGAGACTGCGGGCAAGTGATTTTTTCTGTGATTTGGATTGTATTCCTCCCTATTGGATGTTTAGGATCACATGAGTGGGGTAATACAGGAAGCTGTTTCCTATTGGATGATTAGAGTCACCTGAGGGGGGTAATGCAGGAAGCCATTTTAGTATTGGGGATTTGCACAATGAGGTGTATCAGAAGTCTCCCTGTTTAATCCTTCAACATCCACCTGTGTTATGCCATGGAGAAGCTTTGTTTGTAAGTTTGAATTATGTTTCATCTTTATGAGTAGTGAGTGATGTATATTTTATTGATTTATGCATATTTGGAGAGATTTATATATAAATACCTAAATCTGTTCGCCATGTGAAGCAAATGCATAATTCTTCATTGAGCATATTTATTTTTTGTATTTTTGTAGTTTCACAAGTTCTGGGAAAGCACTGTAAGATGTACATTGATGAAGACAAACAAGTAAACAGCCCTCAACTTTACTTTCACGTCTGACTCATCATTCAACGCTTTCAGTGCCTACGGCATATGTTTAGCTATCTGTCACTTCGTGTACCAGAACCACGCACGCAGCGGACAGAATAGTGAAAAAACAGCATTACACCAGGGACAACACAGCAAGTCTGGATAGCAGAGACCGCTACCACCCATTAATCTACCCGCGTCGTTTAGTTGTACCTTACATGCCAAATAGTCAATATGGACAATAAGCAAGATACAGAAGATCAACAGAAGACTAGATCTCCAGGAACATCTGTGAAGTCATATGTGACCAGATCTGTCGCTAGTTCTTCTAACAGCTCCTGCAAGTCTTCAGCAAGCCTAGCTGCGGCTAAAGCACGCGCAAGAGCTGAAGCAGTGCGTGCTCGCTCCACCTTTGTCAAAAAAGAAACTGAACTCATGGTGGAAAAAGCCCAGTTGAGAGTAGAAGAGGCACGCATGGAGGCTGCTCTGGCCACACTGAAGCAAGAGAAAGAAGTTGCAGCGGCTTTAGCTGAGGCAGAGGTTTTGGAATCAGCTGCAGCAGAACTCGGCTCTAAACAAGATCTCAGGGCAGTGGACATCATGGGAATTCCCCCTGATTCCACAGAAAAAAGAACAAATGATTATGTTGAGTGTCACTCCAGAATGCACTCTAATCAGCTGTCGTTGCCCGGCCTTGAGTCCCACATTACCTCCAGTCGGCCACGCGATTACTCTCATGCTCCACCACTCCAGGACAACAAACTGAATCCCATTCATACAGCCATTGATAGACTGAGCTCCACTCCAGCTTGTGTCAAGAGCCATACTACCTCTGAAGAAAATGGTATGAAGCATCCACCTGCCCAGAATTACCCTGGGATTTATCCATGTAGTGTCACCCCCCTGCAGGAACCTCAACCATACACACATCCACTTAGAATGCAAGCAACGCAGCCCTCTGCTCTGAACCATACCGGTATTAATGACTTTGCTGTCTACATGGCTCGTCGGGAACTTGTGACATCCGGGATGACAAAGTTTGATGATCGTCCAGAGAATTATTGGGGCTGGAAGTCTACCTTCATGAACATCATCGAGGGGCTGAAACTCACCTGCAATGAAGAGCTCGACCTTCTCACTAGATGGTTAGGTCCTCAATCATCTGAGCAAGTCAGGAGAATCAGAGCTGTTCATGTCAATGACCCTGCTGCAGGGCTCAGGATGGCGTGGATGCGACTTGAAGAGAACTATGGGTCTCCTGAAATAATTGAGAAAGCTCTGCTGGACAAACTTGAGAGATTTCCTAAGATCAGCAACAGGGACCCTCTCAACCTGAGAGAGCTTGGTGACTTGTTAAGGGAGTTGGAGTCAGCAAAGTTAGAAGGTTGTTTGCCTGGGCTCGCCTATCTGGATACCTCTCGCGGCATTAACCCAATAGTGGAGAAACTGCCGTATGGCCTTCAAGAAAAATGGATGACACAAGGCAGTGCGTTCAAGCAGCAAAACCAAGGCCAGTTTCCACCATTCTCATTCTTCACTGACTTTGTCTGCAAAGAAGCCCGTACTCGTAATGATCCAAGTTTTGCATTTGGCTCATTTGGGATGACAACAGTGAAACCAGAAAACACACCTAAAAGGTACACGCATTCAAGGAGCCAGGTCTCATCCAACAAAACAGAGATTACATCAACATCTGCCATCAAGCCCACAGAGTCAGTTAGCAGTAAGTTGGATGTGGACAGACAGTGTCCGATTCACAAAAAACCCCACCCTCTCAAGCGGTGTAGGGGCTTCCGAGCTAAGACACTAGATGAACGCAAAACATTTCTGCGAGATAGTAGAGTTTGTTTCAGATGCTGCTCCTCAACTGAACACGTTGCTAAAGACTGCAAAACAATCATTCACTGTAAAGAGTGTAACAGTGACAAGCACGTCACAGCGCTTCATCCAGGACCAGCTCCATGGGCTGTCAAAGACCCTGAGGATGAGCATGGCGGGGAGGAAAATGAAGCGGCTTCTCCAGACATAATCTCCAAATGCACAGAAGTGTGTGGAATTGCCAATAACTCTCGCTCTTGCTCTAAAATCTGCCTCATAAAAGTGCATCCTAGAGGACAACCAGAAAGATCTATAAAACTCTATGCCGTACTTGATGACCAGAGCAATAGGTCTCTCGCTCGGTCCAAATTCTTTGACCTGTTTGGCCTCAAGGGTACTGGTTCTCCTTACACGCTGCGCACATGTGCTGGAGTCACTGAGTTATCTGGCCGAAGAGGAGTTGGATTTGTGGCTCAGCCATTGGATGGACATCTCAGCATTCCACTTCCCACACTTATTGAGTGTAGCCATATCCCAGATGATAGGTCAGAAATACCTACTCCTGATGTAGTCAACCACCACCCACACCTAAAGTCTATCACTCATCTCATCCCTGAACTTGATCCAAACGCACAAATTCTCCTTCTGCTGGGTCGGGATGTATTACAAGTCCATAAAGTGAGAGACCAACGCAACGGGCCCAATAATGCACCCTATGCCCAAAGGCTGGACCTTGGCTGGGTCGTAGTTGGAGACGTCTGTTTGGGTGCAGCTCACAAGCCGAAAGCAGTTAATGTCTACCGGACTAACGTTCTGGAGAATGGGCGTCACTCTCATTTCAGTCCATGTCCCAACCACCTAGTTGTGAAAGAGAAGCTTACAACAAGGACAGGCATAAGACCTCTCAACTCTCAAACCATGTCACACTTTCATCCTATGGACAGTCTGTTTCAGAACTCTGATGATCATTCACTTGGCAACAAAATCTTTGAAAGAACAGAGAATGACAATGAAGTTGCCCCATCTATTGAGGACAAACGGTTCATTCGGTTGATGGATAATGAGATGTTCATAGATGATGCTAACAGTTGGGTAGCTCCCCTGCCCTTTCGCATGCCAAGACCACGGCTGCCTAACAACAGAGAACAAGCTCTGACTCGTTTCACCAGCCTCTGCAAAACTTTAGAAAGGAAGCCTGAGATGAGGAGACATTTTCTGGCTTTCATGCAGAATATCTTTGAGCGAGATCATGCTGAACCAGCTCCAGCACTCAACGATGGAGATGAATGCTGGTACCTTCCCAGTTTTGGCGTCTATCATCCACGCAAGCCTGGCCAGATCCGAGTTGTGTTTGATTCAAGCGCTTCTTATCTTGGCATCTCTTTGAACGATGTGCTGTTGACAGGGCCAGACTTAAATAACAGTCTGCTGGGAGTACTAATGCGGTTTAGGCATGAACAAGTAGCCATCACAGCAGATATTGAGCAGATGTTTCACAGCTTTGTTGTCAGGGAAGACCACAGGAACTTCCTCAGATTTCTGTGGTTCAGAGACAATGACATCACAAAGGAAGTTGTGGAATATCGTATGAGAGTCCATGTGTTTGGCAACCGCCCCTCTCCAGCTGTTGCTACTTATGGGCTCCGGAGAGCAGCGTTACATGGAGAGAGCGAGTTTGGGGAAGAGGCAAAGGAGTTCATACACAGGAACTTCTACGTTGATGATGCACTTAAGTCACTGTCATCTGCAACAGCAGCTATCAGTCTTCTCAAGGCAGCCCAAGGCATGCTTGCCATCTCCAACTTGAGACTTCATAAAATAGCATCCAATTGCCTAACTGTCATGCAGGCTTTCCCATCAACAGATCATGCAAAAGACTTGAAAAATCTCGACCTGGACGAAGATTCACCTCCTTTGCAGCGAAGTCTTGGATTAAGCTGGGACCTAGTGAATGACACTTTTACATTCCGTGTTGCCAGGAGTGAGAAGCCATTCACCCGAAGAGGAGTTCTTGCAACTATCAATAGTTTGTTTGATCCGCTTGGTCTCGTAGCTCCCATTACTATTCAAGGAAAGCTCTTGTTGCGGCAGCTCACTCGTGACAGCAGTGACTGGGATGCTCCCCTCCCCTCTGAAAAGGCAACAGAGTGGATTACCTGGAGGGATTCATTGCAGGATTTGGAACAGTTTGCAATTCCCCGAGCCTACATTGCTACATCTCTGTCCACTGCACAACGTACAGAGATCCACATCTTCTCAGATGCTTCCACCAAGGCCATTGCAGCTGTGGCATATCTCAAAGTGGAAGATGTGGAAGGTAAATGTCATGTTGGTTTCATAATGGGGAAAGCCAAGTTAGCCCCTGTGCCACTCCACACTATTCCCAGGCTGGAATTAGGTGCTGCTGTTCTGGCAGTGGAAATTGCTGAGCTGCTTGTGAAAGAGCTGGACATTAGTCTTGATAGTCTGAAGTTCTATACTGACAGCAAGGTGGTGCTGGGGTATATTTACAATGAAAGCAGGAGATTTTATGTATATGTCAGCAACAGAGTGGAACGGATAAGGAAGTTCTCGTGCCCTGAACAGTGGCAATATGTCCACACTGATGAAAACCCTGCAGATGTTGCCACCAGGTCAGTGCCTCCAGCTCATCTCTTAAGCACCAACTGGCTTACAGGTCCACGTTTTCTGAGACATTCTGGGGACATAGACTCAGGTAAAGAAACATCCTATGACCTTATTGATCCAGACTCTGATACAGAGGTCAGAAGCCACATCACTACTGTTGCAAACCCCCATAGGAGTATGGGGTCGCACCGATTTGAAAGATTCTCCATGTGGCAACCCCTTGTCAGAGCTGTGGCCTCCCTAATCCACATCGTCCAATCCTTCAAGTCTGAGAAGGATAGCAATGGGCAAGATTGCAAAGGTTGGCATCACTGTTTGAAGCCACACAAAATGGATACACTGTTGCAAGCAAAGTATACCATTATTGGATGTGTACAAAGGGAGACATACCAAGTGGAAGTGTCTTGTTTGGAGAAAGGGGAAGTAATTCCCAAAAACAGTCCTCTGAGGAAGCTCAGCCCAATTCTTGATGATAGCAAACTTTTAAGAGTTGGTGGGCGGCTCCAGCATGCTTCAATAGAGACACAGGAAAAACATCCTCTCATCATTCCTGGCCGCAGCCACGTAGCTACTCTACTTGTAAACTACTACCATGAGCGGGTTCACCACCAAGGCAGAGTTTTTACCGAGGGAGCTGTCCGCACGGCTGGCATCTGGATTGTAGGGGCAAAGAAATGTATCTCCAGAAACCTACGCAAGTGTGTTACGTGCAACAAACTTCGTGGTAGACCCGCAGAGCAGAAGATGGCAAATCTTCCACCTGATCGTCTCAGCACTGAACCCCCATTTACAAATGTGGGTCTGGATGTATTCGGCCCCTGGAATGTCTCCACCCGTCGCACCCGAGGTGGTGCAGCAAACTCTAAAAGGTGGGCAGTACTCTTCACGTGTTTAAGTGTTCGTGCTGTGCATATCGAGCTCATAGAGTCAATGGACACATCGAGCTTCATTAATGCTCTACGGCGGTTCTTTGCTATGCGTGGTCCTGTGAAGATGATCCGCTCTGACTGTGGCACAAACTTTAAGGGAGCTTGCAGAGAACTTAAAGTTCTCCTACGAGATGAAACCAACATCTCAAGGTACCTCAGTGAGGAAGGATGCACATGGCTGTTCAACCCACCTCATTCTTCCCATATGGGAGGAGTGTGGGAAAGAATGATTGGGGTTTCGAGACGGATTCTTGACTCTATGCTTTCTCGGATCAGTCCCTCACATCTCACTCATGAAGTGCTATCAACCCTTATGGCTGAAGTTGGAGCGATAATAAATGCAAGGCCTCTTGCTCCCATCTCGAGTGATCCAGATTCACCATTTCTTCTGACTCCAGTGATGATCTTGACACAGAAGGTCTGCACCCCTCTTGCTCCTCCAGGATCATTTGAAGCTACAGATATGTATCGTCAGCAGTGGAAACGTGTCCAGCACTTGGCGAATACATTTTGGGAGAGATGGAGGCGAGAATATCTCTCTACTCTTCAAAGTCGAAGCAAGTGGCAAAATAGTCAGCCCAATGTCAAGGAAGGGGACTTGGTGTTGCTCAAAGACCCTCAGGTAAAAAGAAATCAGTGGCCAATGGCTCTTGTCACCAAGGCTTACCCAGACAGCGATGGAAAGGTCAGGAAACTCGAACTGAAGGTCACAAAAGGAGGTACCGTTAAGACCTTCTTTAGACCAGTAACCGAAGTAGTGATACTTTTGTCTGTCTGATTATCTACCATGGACACTCAATGTGTTGTTTTCTTTAGTAGATTGGACCGCTAAGAAATTGATAGTGGTATTGTGTTCAATACCAGGCGGGGAGTGTAATGTTATGTGCACGTTGAGAATTTTAGCATCTCCTAGTGGTTAGCTGGGAGACTGCGGGCAAGTGATTTTTTCTGTGATTTGGATTGTATTCCTCCCTATTGGATGTTTAGGATCACATGAGTGGGGTAATACAGGAAGCTGTTTCCTATTGGATGATTAGAGTCACCTGAGGGGGGTAATGCAGGAAGCCATTTTAGTATTGGGGATTTGCACAATGAGGTGTATCAGAAGTCTCCCTGTTTAATCCTTCAACATCCACCTGTGTTATGCCATGGAGAAGCTTTGTTTGTAAGTTTGAATTATGTTTCATCTTTATGAGTAGTGAGTGATGTATATTTTATTGATTTATGCATATTTGGAGAGATTTATATATAAATACCTAAATCTGTTCGCCATGTGAAGCAAATGCATAATTCTTCATTGAGCATATTTATTTTTTGTATTTTTGTAGTTTCACAAGTTCTGGGAAAGCACTGTAAGATGTACATTGATGAAGACAAACAAGTAAACAGCCCTCAACTTTACTTTCACGTCTGACTCATCATTCAACGCTTTCAGTGCCTACGGCATATGTTTAGCTATCTGTCACTTCGTGTACCAGAACCACGCACGCAGCGGACAGAATAACTGGGCTTCCAAAGGATTGTCATGAGGAGATTTTGAACAGCAAAATCTTAAAAATAAAATGAAAGAGTTTCGCCGTTGATGCTGAGGAAGACAACTAAGGTGTACGACGTGCTCTGCCTTAAATCTACAGCCGCGTTGGAACAGAAATCGATGGATGGAGAGAGCGTGCCAAGCTCCAAAAGTGACAGCGCAAGGAAGATCAGCATTGAAATTATGACTCTGTAAATGGCACAGACACCAGGAGCCATGACTGTGACTGAGAATGACCACCTAATGCTGCTTCACTTTGCCATGCAAAGTACTTTGACACTCTGGAGAAGACCTTTCCTCTGTATCATTGTTGTTTCCATTTGCATGTGGGAGCTTAGATTGTGGGGAAGATTAAAAGATGAACAAAAGGGTGGTGGGAGAACAGTGAAGTGAGGATAGGGCTTTGGAGCGTGATGTCACGGGGGTGGGCGTGGAAAGGATTTTGGCCTGATCCGCCATGTTCGGGGTCTAAGCGCAAGCGACGAAGGAGCGAAAGCACAGCCATGGTTCGTACTTGCTGTGTGGTCGGCTGCAATGTTCGATCTTATGATCGGCACGGGAATAAGCTTGGGTTGTCTTTTTATGCTTTCCCAAGCTGGAAGCAACATCAAGGAGCTCAAGTATCGGATGTTACCAAACGAAGGCGTCGAGCCTGGATAGCAGCCGTGAGACGAGCTGATATCAAGTTCGTACAGAACGACCATCTAATTTAAAGGCTCTTGCTCAAACGTACTCGCACTACAAGGGTACACACACCATGAAATACCTGATCGGAATTACTCCACAAGGTGCAATTTCGTTCATTTCTAAGGGGTGGGGGGCCGTGCATCAGCTAAACACATCACAGAGCAATGTGGCATACTTAACAAGCTGTTACCAGGGGATGTAGTTTTGACAGAGGCTTTGACATCAGAAATGCGGTGGGAATGATGTGTGCGGAGGTTAAGATCCCAGCATGTTGTGTTTTGGTTAACATGTGCCCCAGTGTGGTAGTGAAACCAGTCACACATGAGACTTGTTCTTGTTAATTAATGATTGTGAAAACTTTGAGTATGTCTCTGAAGAAATAGTACTAGGAAAACCTTTTTTGTTATGTGTAATTGTATGAACACACTGACATTACATTGTGTAACCATTTCTGTATCTGTATACTATAAATGACAGTTTATCATTGCTTTGAACTCTGTGTTTCACTAAAATGACATTATAATAAAAGCCAGGTAATGACAAAGATCTGCATTTGACGCTTTATTTTACACTTTGACAATTGTTACAAAATAGCCAAATCTTGCACCCAGCCGTTTGTAAATTGTATGTGCGCCTCCAGTGACTTGTAATTACGAAACTGGTTCGCTGTGTAGGCGCTTACTCCACAAACAAGATACGTGAAGATATCGGGGTAGGACAGTGGCGCTAAGTCGTCTGGGTCTTTACTCCACTGCCGTATTTCATATAGGTCCAGATTTGCAATGCACTCTATTTTTTTTCAAGTACCGCTGCTTCGCCTCTGGACGCAATCGGTCTCTATACCGTCCGTTTTCTTTGGAGCTGCTCTTAAGCATGATTCTTGTCGTCGTCGTTCCAACACAGTGTCTGTTTTGATTCGTAGACCCCGAACATGGCGCCGCGCTCCCACAATGCATTGAGGCGTGACGTCAACTCCAAAGCCCTATACACAGTGTGAAACTCCTTTAAGTGTACAATAATGTTGATGTGATATACAGAATGTCAGGAAAGAAATTCTGGTTTTAATGTGATTCTTGATTTAAGAATCAAAGGGTGGGATTGTATAGGAATTCCTTTTACCTAGGTATTAATCACATTATGTTATTGTATTAACATGTCTGACACTCATACTTAAGACAAATGGTGGGGGTGTAGTAAGGATGTTGGGGGAAACAGGAACTCCAGAGGGCCAGTCTTTTGTCTCTTCGAGGACTCTGGGAAGTAGCAAGGGAGTGTGAACCTTAAGGTGTGAAACAGCTGTGTACTGCCCTTGTTCCTGGAGAAGGTATTTAACTGAGAGCCATGCTAGGCTCAGGGAAACTCTGCTGACCGTCTGTCCCGCGGCCATGCAGAGGCTCCACAAGCTTGTTTGTATGTCTTTGTGTGCTTGGATTAAAGAATGTTAGCTGCCGCTCACCGCTCGTCTGCAGGCTTTATTTAAGTGGAAAAACTTCCACAACAGATCTTCTTTCATCAACTGGTTAAAAATATTATATAATTCTCCAACAGCTTGTGTCAGAACAAATGACCAGACATGCTCCAGCTTCTGTCTCCTGAGGGGCACCAGGCAGGGATGCCCACTCTCCCCTTCACTGTTTGCAATTTTTATTGAGCCACTAGCAGCAGCAATTAGACAGAATTCAGCAATTAAGGGCATAAAATGCAAGAACGTGGAACATAAAATCAGCCTTTATGCGGATGATGTGTTACTCTTTCTCCAAAATTCACAAACCAATATCTCTGGGGTGATTGAATTGATAAACTCTTTTGCAAGAATATCAGATTACTCAATTAACTGGTCAAAATCTACAGTCCTTCCGATTAATTGCTCCTTCCATAATTCCTCTTCTACTCCACTGCAATCGGGAAATATAAAATATTTAGGTATTAATATTTCTCCCAAGCTTGCAGATCTAACTAAATTAAACCATATCCCACTTTTAAAGAAAGTAGAAGGTGATCTGGCTAGATGGAAATGTCTACCCATATCACTCATGGGAAGGGTTGCTGCTATAAAAATGATGGTATTACCAAAAATAAATTATTTATTCTCAATGATCCCAACTAAACCGCCGCAAGATTGGTTCAGATCTCTAGATTCATATATGTCCAAATTCCTTTGGAAAAATAAGCCCCCACGTATAAGCTTAAAAATACTACAAAACACCAAGGATAAAGGAGGATTAGAACTACCTAACTTTCAGCACTACTTCTTAGCCAACAGGCTTCAGTTTATCTCAGGATGGCTAAAACATACCCTCGTAGATGAACCTTGGCTAGATGTAGAACAAGCACTTTGCAATAATCTAGAGATTCAGATCTACCATTTATCAGCTCAAACATCCAACGACATGAATGCTTCAAAAGCGTCAACATCAGCTCTTCTCTGACAGCATGGTGGGAATTTCTGAAATTGACAGAGTCTTCATTAATCCCATGCAAACGCACACCTATCAGGAACAACCCTGACATATTACAAAACAATAATATGATAAACGTTTCAGATTGGAGTGGTAAAGGAATCAAATATGTAGAACATATACTAGAAGGAACAGAATTTATTTCATTTGACAGACTAGTTACACAATATGGGATCAACAAGAAAAGATTTTTAGAATATCAACAAATTAAATCCATAGTAAAAAAGAAATTTAAACCCGGTCAAGTTGAACTACAAACACCACCAAGTGTGGTTCAATTTCTTACTCTTAAAACCCCCAAATTACTATCCAAAATATACAGAATGCTTTCTAAAACAGATGAATCAATATCACTTCCTATTGCAAAATGGGAAGCGGATTTATCAGTTAACTTAGACCGAAACTTCTGGTCTCAGATATGCTTAAAAACCTTTCATCTAATCAGAAATCCCAGTCTTCAATTAATTCAATACAAAATACTGCATAGAGTGCACTATACAGGTCATCGGATGTTCAAGATGGGCTTTACGTCTACCAACAACTGCTCACACTGCCAAACCAATTCACCGGACAATTATATCCACGCTCTTTGGTTCTGTCCACCAGTTCAGAAGTTTTGGCGCGAGATATGTGAAGACTTATCAAAGTGTCTGAAATGTAACATTCCAACTTCCCCTTTAGTGTGTTTGTTGGGCAGCTTAGATAATGTCACTACAGAAAAGAATATAGCCCATATGGTTTTCACTGCCCTATGCATAGCCAAGAAAACAGTCCTCATGAACTGGAAAAATAAAAATAATCAATTGCTCTGGGCTCCTTTAATCAGCTCCATCACCTAGTGGGGGTGGGGGGTCATAGTTTGGTCCCTTCACTGTTGTGATTGGTGTGGGGGTAGGGACAGGCTTAGGGCGTCGGGGGGTTCCCCAGGAGCATCTTCCTTGGGGGGCTCAACCCGAGGTAGCGGTCATGGCCAATTAGGGGCTCTGTTAGCTCTTAGGTGACGGTTTCCTCGTGGCTGAGTGCAGCGGGGCTAGGGGAGGGTCTGTGCTGACGGATGTGGGTTACTGACCTGGTAGCCTGGCTGCCCCTGGGTGGGTCCGGGACGGGTGTGAGGTTCTGGGGGCGCTCCGGCTCTGGCCTGGGGCCCTGGCCGGGCCTCGGGGGCTTGGGTCCTGGTTGGTGTGTTGCCGGGGTTGTGGGCGGGTGGGTGTATGGGGGCCCAGGTGCGTCGAGCCACCTGGGGGGCTCTTCAACTGGTGGGGGAGGTTGTCACATCTTTCTCCCTTTTCTTTCCCCCAGTCAAGTCTGTCCCGTATTCAGCAAGTGAAAATAAAATAAACAATTACAGGTGAATCAAATGGACCATTACGGCAAAGCTGGGATGGTCAATTTGGTAAAGTAAATCCGTTGGACATCTTTCTTCGCCTTTAGACAATAATTCTGATGGCAAAAGAGCCAAACGGGACAGGCAAAAAAAAAAAAAAAAAAAAGAAATGTTGAGAGCACAAGCAACACATTGCGAACAAGCGCAAATGCAAAAACTGAGCGAGAGGGGCTGCTTTTGTGTGTGTGTGTGGATAATAGCAAACACTGAAATACATTTTTTCCACGCAGCAATGAATTCTTTTCACTCAAATTTAGCTTTTTTTCGCTCAAAATAAATTTCTCCTCAAAATGCAACACTTGCACCTGCAAATTTTTTTCACGTGCGCTCAGAATAGTGGCACAAAAATAACGCCATAGATATGGGCCAGGATCCATGCTTTCATGTTGTTTGCATCAGTTTCTTGCCCTATCATTCTAATGTTGCAGCAGACACAGAGAAGCAGAAACACGTCCTGTAAGATGTTTTAATGTGCATACATGCAGCTGTTGTATTGCTTTTAGTCCCTTTTCAACTCTCTGCTGAGAATTTCAGGTCTAATTCAAGCCGTAAATCTACAAAAGAATCACTGAATCTCTGTAAGTACATTGTACATTTGCAGAAAGAACTTAAGTAGGGCTGCAGTGAACACAGGGGAGCACAAAATGTTTCCAATAATGAATGTGTTTTGGAGAACTTAAAGACGGGTCAAAGAGCAACTTATTTCTCTTTTTCCGCGGCAAGCTTTTTGCAAATTCATGAATAATCATAACAATGAGTGCAAATCGACCTCTCTCTAACTCCAAAAATAAAAGAGTACCATTAAAAAGATGTATTTTTCATGTGCCGATCTCCCGGGAGCTCGTTACTTGCTCACACCCTGCAAGATGGAGGTCAACAGCCAGTTTTGGAAAACGGTGCACCCTGCGGTGAGCTTATTTTTGCCAAACCTCTCTTCCACTTCTTTTCTTTTCTCTTTGCTATACTTTTGTTTTAACCAATTGCCAATTGTAATAAGCAACACAAAAGTCTCACTAGGGAAAACGTATCACTGTTACCAGTTAGTTGGCGACACATTTTGTTTCATCGTTTGCATTTAAAGAGATAATTAACTGATAGGATTCATCCAAAAAGTACATAATTTCACGGGAGAAATTACACACAATTGTGCACAAGAGCATTGAAAAAATATATGTACAAATGTTATCAGAACATAATAAACCATTTTCCAGGTTTAAATACAGCCTTGGATGAACGGCAACATATGAAATATAACACTGTCTTTATTTATTGAACAAGCATTAAGCTGAAATGCAGAAGCATAGTGTGCAAAACTCAGTACAACCCAAAATGTAATACTGTGTAAAACCATTTTTAGAAGCAGTAGCTTGTAGTAATTGTGTTGTGCTTGGGATCATTGTTCTGCTGGATGACTCAAAGCTTTAGCAGTCATGTAAGCAGCAGGTGGCCTCATATTTGACTCTAGAATACTTTGGTATATAAAGGGACTTTCGTATTCATGGTCAACTCAGTGACTGCAGGGTTACCAGGTCATATGGCTGCAAAACAAGCCCAAATCATGACCCCTCCACCACCATGCATAACAGTATGTATGAGTTGTTTGTGCTGATATGCTCTGATTGGTTTTCTCTAAACATGGTTCTGTATAATATAGCCAGACAACTTCACTTTGGTCTTGTTTATTCAAAGGACATTGTTCCAGATGACTTGTGGTTTGCTCATTAGTTATGTGCGACACCACTGATTTCCTTTCCGATCCGATACCAAGTAAAATTCAGGGTGGTATTGACGATACTGATCCGATACCGATACTTTGTACAAACACCAGTGTTGGGAAGGTTACTTTTAAAATGTATTCCATTACAGAATACAGAATACATGCCCCAAAATGTATTCTGTAACGTATTCCGTTACGTTACTCAATGAGAGTAACGTATTCTGAATACTTTGGATTACTTAATATATTATCATGCTGTTTACAACTACGTGAATGTACTATTGCTGTGATTATTACTGTTACTGAAGGTCCGCGGCTCCGAACCGTAGTAAAGGGACCTCTGGCTAATACGGTGGGTTCTGTGTCGGCCGAAAACTAGCTTTACTTTGTTGTCTGGGTCAGCTTTGCTAGCGAGAGACAGAGAGAGGCGTTCAAAGGCTGCTCCAACGGAACTTATTGTTTTTGGAGGAAAACACGAACACGGTGTACAGTCGAGTCTTAATAGCTTACTTACAACTGGGCTCGTCAGGCACTCTTCTTGGCTGCAGTGGTTATTATTATATTTACATGCTTCCAGCTCCCGTTTTTGTTCGATGACAGCTCGTACTTTTCGACTCTCCTTTTTCTCCCACCTTGCTCACAGACACATAACGTGTATGGCAGTCCATTCTCCCTGCAGCACGAACTACACTGCCCATGAGGCTACATTCTTTAGAGCTATACCTGTAGCATTCTGCCTATTAGCTTAGCACAACAACAGGCGCTCTCTCACCCAGGAAACACGCAGAGAGAAAGCGTCACCCTGTAACCATGGCAACCGTAACGCTGCCGCCTGGAACAACAGAACATAGCTGTCAAACAAAACCCAAACAGTCCTGACCCGCGACAATATGAAACAGAGAAGTACTGCCGTGTAATCCATTTATTTCAACAAAGTAACTGTATTCTAAATACCACCTTTTTAAACGGTAACTGTAACGGAATACAGTTACTCATATTTTGTATTTTAAATACGTAACGGCGGTACATGTATTCCGTTACTCCCCAACACTGACAAACACATAATGTTTCATTGTATTTCAAATTATAGCTTCATAATGATTACAGCACATCAGACTACTTATTGCTTAATTATGTAGAATTATCATATAGAAATAAAAAAAACTTTAGTTGTGCGCTATTTGAACACGTTGCCTGCCTGCAGCACTAAAAGACTCCGTGAGAGACGTCCGTCTCGCCCTAGCAGCACCTGTCCCTCTCCTCCTCTTCAGTTTGTCTCAACATAAGCTCGTCATATTCTGTGATATGATTTACTCTGAGGTGTTTGACGAGGTTAGTGGTGTTGCCACAACACCTCACTGTCTTGCCACATGTATTGCAAACCACGTCTTGGCTGTTTGTGGGGGTAAAATACATCCACTTATGACTCCATTTACGCTCAGCCATTGTTGTGAGTGAGCACGCCAAGGGGCTGCGACAGCCGTATTTCGCATATGACTATGAAAGGGGGAAAAGGAAGTAGTTCCTTCCAAGTTAGACGATGCTATAGCTTCTTTCCACTGTGTTCCTGATAGTGATAAACTGCAAATTTACCCCAAATTACTAAAATATCAATATTTTAATATGAGAATCGATTCTAGAACATAAATAACTGGTATCAGAGGAAACAATATTTCAATATCGATCCGCACATCACTATTGCTCATGCTGTCACTTTCTTTTTAGATAGAAGAAGCTGTCATCTGGCAACCCTTCCAAACAAGCCATAACTCTTTTTCTAATTAAAATATCTTTAACATTTAATATGTTAGTGTCTTAAGTGGCAATGGAAATTGTATTTATAGAGAGCATATTTCATTATACATAAACACAATGCACTTAATACAGAAGACAAAAACATCCGGTGTAGGTTTACAAGGTGGTGAAAACAGCAAAAAATAAAACGTGGGTCTGATTCTAGGAACATTTAAACAAGCTGATAAGCTGAGAGGTCTGATTGGGTAATAAACTTGAATGTTTTCCTCTCTATGATGATGGACTTTGGTCATTTGAATTTAATTTCATTATTTTAAATACATTTACAGCCCCTCCCACACATTGGAATTCTCCAGACCACCAAATTGCCAAAACCTCTGCTTTTAAAGACGTGCATTCTGGCGATCATTTAATAATGTTGCATGTGGCTGCTACTGAGCCTTATGGAAGCGGTGAGGGTGTACTTAGTTTTACACACACTGCTTCTGCATTTTGGCTCACTGTTTGTTAAATAAATAAGGACTCTGCATAATACTGCGGTTCATTTTTTTGACATGCTAAAGACCAGATGGTATTAATTATTTATTATGTCCTGATACATAAAACCTTACAGTCACTTTACCATCGCTGTATATTATCAAAACTGTCTGCCTGTTGTAGCGCAGAACTCAGCAAAGCTAAATTATCTTCAGTCTGTTGGGGTAAACCATTCAGATTATCTGTCCCCCCCTCCCATTACATTTCTGGATGAAATTATTGCATATTTTAAATATTTATGGTCAATAGGATTTTCTTTAAATGAAACACAGTTTTAATGTATTTAATATGCTATTAATGCTATTCGTATAATTTTAGGGAATGCATTAACTGTACTGGATTTCATTAGTGTTTACTTGCACAAGATTCAAATGGCACTTGACTGTTTATTCTAACCCTGCAGTTAAGCTCGCTGAAAAATATCTATACAGAACATGACTTGATTGTTTATGACCAATTAAACCACATCCAAGACAACTGAACAAACTCCATCTGCTGATAAAGGCCTGGAGATCTGCTGCCGCAAGAAGAAAATGTTGTCAGACGGAATTCAAGTTGTCTGTCTGTGCTGCCAGGGATTTGCAGGAGATAATCTGCACACCAATTGGACATGACGCAGGAGACGCAGACACACATGGTTAAAACAAACTTTGCTGCATTTGAGTGGTTTCTTTAGAGTGGGATTTTAGCGTGAAGTCAAAAAGTAGACTATCAAATTAAAAGGTTAAGTCACATAAGCTTTTTTATAAGCTGTCAAGGAGCTAATCTTACGTGAACACAAACAGTGAATATCTTAAAGAGAATTTGGTAATGAGTCCACATCACCACTCCAGTGCAGCTTTTCCCAAATCACTCAAGAAGTGCAAAAGAGAGGAGACAACAGTGTACTGCATGTCTTAGTGTCTGCTTTTCGGGCCTGACAAAAACAAACCTTTTTAACCTTCAAAGTTTTGTTTCTTTGAAAGTGATTTTATAACTCTTCACCTGCCTCATCTGCTGGAGTCCACAAATATAAGAATATGTAAATTACCTCCCACCTCATCCTACCAATGCGTGCCTGCAGCCGCATCTCATTCTCTCCCTTTGCATCTCTGAGCCTCAGTCGCAAATTTATTAGCTACATGTAGGGAGACAGAGCATCCGTCCACACTGCTGAAGTCTGCGTTTCATTAAACGATGAGAGGGAACCCATTGCTCAATTTGTAAATCAGGGAGGACTGGAACAAAGAGCGAGCAGACTTTCTGTCAGGTGAGGGAGGAGAAAAAGTCACAGCTTGCATCAAAAAAAATCCATAAGGGCTGGAGAACCTTGAAAAATTAAGTTAGTCATGGCAAACAAACCAAGCAAACTAAAGAAGGTGAGATCTGATCACCCTTTATTATGAACTGAACATTATTTAAACACAACAGCCTGCCTGAGTATGCTTGCTGACTGTGTCCTTACATCTTCTGATGGCTTCTTCCAGCAACCTCAAACTTGTTCCTTGAACATGAAAACGAGTTCACTGTAAATGGTATTTGTATAGCGCTTTTACTAGTCCCGCCTAGGGACCCCAAAGCGCTTTACACGTCCAGTCATCCACCCATTCACTCTCACATTCACACACTGGTGGAGGCAGCTACAGTTGTAGCCACAGCTGCCCTGGGGCAGACTGACAGAAGCGAGGCTGCCATATCGCGCCATCGGCCCTTCTGGCCAACACCAGTAGGCGGTAGGTGAAGTGTCTTGCCCAAGGACACAACGACCGAGACTGTCCGAGCCGGGGCTCGAACCGGCAACCTTCCGATTACAAGGCGAACTCCCAACTCTTGAGCCACGATCGCCCCAATAGTACTCAGATGGCCTTCGCAGTCACCAGATCTCAATCTAGTAGAGCACCTTTGGGATGTGGAGGAACAGGAGATTCACATCATGGATGAGCAGCTGACAAAACTGTTTGATGCTTTTGTGACATATGGACCAAAATCTCTGAGGACTGAGGAGTCTGTGTCAAGAAGAATTAAGACAACTCTACAAGCAAAAACATGTCCACTAGGGAAGCAGCTAGTGAGTGTGCATGTCATTTGTTATAGAATTGCCTATTTAAATAGCAGCTAATGAAATCCAGAAATTAACACATTCTGATCAGAACAGCTAGCAAAGTTTTCCTTTTTTGTTTTCTTTTCCACTGAGCACGTGCAGTGGGCGCAAGTGGACAGAATATGCCATTTGTCATGTCTGTGTTTTAAGACATCGCACTGACTCACACTAGTAAACAGTCGTTTGTATAATAAATACATACTGAATGACAATAAGTGACAATATATCCTTTTATAATTACAGTGGTCAGTTGTCTCAGTGCAAAGGCTAGATAGTGCTTGGCCTGTGTGGGCGAAAGGGGAAGCTGACTCACTGGATACTGAAAAGTTGCTGTGTGACTCTCAGCAGGAGTTGTGATTTCCGATGGATTATACACCACTTCACACTCTCCAGCAGCTCATTTTGAAGTGCACGTATGTGTGCGCACGCATCACTGTGGAAAACACTTAAATGTTGCGATGAGATAATGAATCGTTAGGAGGGACGAGGAAGGAATCTAAACGACTTCAAGATGTAGTAAACAAACTGCATGGTCGTGGTTGCCAGGTGACAGCGGTTGGCTAATCAAGGTTTCTTCCTGCTTTCCTTGCAGATAAACACATTAGGGCTCCAAGTTCCCCCCTTCGTTTAAAGGGCTCCTCTTTCGTCACTAACAGTGTATTGTGTATTCATTACCTGTACTCAGGCATCAGAGTCCCCTTCCAGAAGTTAGGCATTAAATAGTTTTAGCTCCAGGAAACATTAGCTGGATTGGGAAGCTTTGTTTATACCTCCCTGTTTGAAATGGTGTAAAATGAATGGATTAGATGCAGCTAATGAAGCTCTTGACTTCTTCCCCCCCACATTGCCCTCCTCAGGTTTCATTAGCACCCCAAGACCATGTCACTGTTGACTATACTTGCAGTGCCTGAGCATTCATTAAGGGGAAATTCAGATGCTATTTTCTGGGAAATTGTCAGAACAGATGGAAGACACAGATTGAAGGACATTCAAAGCTCTTCTTTGGATGTTTCTGCCTTTTGTTCTGTTCTCTGTCAACATGGTCCCACACTGCTTCAATAATGTTGAGGTCCAGGCTCTGGGGAGGCCAATCCATAACTGATGGTGTTCTGCTGTGTGCTTTTACTGCATTGACATAGTGTTTGGAATCATTGTCATGCTGAAAAATGAAGCTGTGTCCAATCAGATTCCTTTCCAGATGGTATTACCTGGTGGATCAAAATCAGATGGTACTTTTTTTTGTTCACAATTCCATTAGTTTTGACAAGATCTCCAATGCCACTGGCTGAAATGCAGCTCCAAACCATGACAGAGCTTCCAAATGGCTATTGATACTCCCTCCTACCTCTCTCCTGACCTCCTCCACACATACTGACAAAGATTTGATCACTCTATCAGTGCAGTTCTTGTGTAACTGTCCACACAGATTTACTCTTACTGTACTTTGCATTTGCAAAGTTTTCAAAATTGTAATTTCATTTATAGCACAATGGGCAATGGTGACAGTTTCTAAACTCTTGAACAGATGCGATGCTAAATCAATTTATGGATACAGGAAACCAAAGTTACAATTAGCACAGTTATCCATATACCTGGCTTCAAGTAAAAACCCTGATATCATTGTTTAAACTGCTGTGATCCTAAGCTGAATCAACGCAACAGGTTTAGCTCACATGTTTCATGGCCTGCCTGTTGAAGACGTCACCATAGTCTCTGGGGACAGTTATTGGGCAGCCGCCATCTTCGGTGTTGCTGAACTCTCCCACAGATTTATATTCAGGATTCTTTGAGAGCCTTGTCTCTGCTTATAATGTCTCTGGTTTTGTCCTCCAGAGACGCCTCAGGGTAGCTCTGAGATTTCTCCGCCTAACTTCATTGCATCTCGTTTGAACAATGAAATGCAGTTGCTATAGCAACTCAGCAGACTGGTGACAGCTGGCCAAAGTAAGTTTAACCTGGAGTCACCTCTCTAAAGAGCCACGAAAGAGAGCAGTGGCAGGACTGTCTCATGAACAGGGGATTCTTTCTGCTTGTGAGAGCCACCCTTTAGGAGGATGAATGAATCAATAAATCTTTTTAGATTAAATTGCTTCTGAAAAACATTCCCCTGCTGAACCAAAACATCTATTGACAATACAAATTCAGAACCTTTTGAAGGATCGCTCAGCATTATACTCAGGGGAGCAACCGCAGAGTGTACGGGAGCAATTCTGAGAAAACAGCTCACTTGTTTAAGGCAAAACTGGGATTTCACAGGAGACCAAATTAAACAAATTAATGTTTTTTTTTGTCTTTCAACACAGTGACAGGCCTGGCATTATCAAAACGATGAATGTGCTGCTCCTTCAGTGTTTTCATAAGGAATGACTTGAGACCGCAGAAAAACTATTTATCCTCAATATTTCAGACATATTGGACTGATTGTTATCTGCAGCGTTCGAGTTTTCAATAAAAAAGGAGGCATTATTTGTGCAATCTGCAGAAAGCGCAGTCATGTCAGGCATGACAGTACAGATGATCCGGCCACTACTGCTCAGATGTTTAGAATCAGTTTGCAAATGAGCCAATTAAGTAACATGAAATACACAATGCTGCTGTACGAACAAATCCATCCAAAGCCATCCCTTTCACAGCCATCGCAGTCCATTCACTTCTCATTACAGCTTTAGTGGTCATCCTACTTTTTAGTGCAGAGAAACCACTGTGTATCTTTGCCTATGTCTGAGCTAAGGTGAGCTTCCTTTTCCTCTGACCTAGAAGCTAAACATATATGTGTTGTTTTTTTTTTCTTTTTGCCTTGGTGGTGATCTGCAGAGCTAGTAAGGCCCAAGCCAGGGCTTAGCCTTTCTGTGTTCCATTACTGAAAATGGGTGATCCTATTACATCGCTGGTAATCTCGACAGGGCCAGACAGGACGCAGGGGATATCCCATCCACCCCTTCGTCTCCTCGGGCCACTGCGGACAAGCATTGCCCAGTGACCTTCTGGAGTTTATTTCAAAACAGCTGAGTTGCTGTGGTGGGCTGCACGGGAAACACATTCAAAGTTGATGCAATGTGTTGTGAATGAAGAGGCTGTTCTGCTGCTAAAATGTCACATAAACAGTATGCTTTCTAAAGGATGTGCTTGGAGTTTTTAAGCTGCCTCGATTTCACTGGAATGCTATTTCTCACTGCTGTGTGGAGATACCTCAGTAGGACAATCATCAGCTATGAGCTATCCTCATAATGAAGCATAATTGCATATTTATCAGGATTCATAATGTAATAATTACATTCTTGTTCAGTATTGATACATTTAAAAGCATGATATAAAAATATAGGCACTGTAAAAGCAACAATCTGAAAATAATTTTTGTAAGTAGTTTGCTCCTCGTAGTGCTGTGTTTGTCACTTTGGAAACGGTTGGATTAGAAAAATGTCCAAAAATAAATTTATTTCCCATCATACAGCTATTTAACTAGTGTTTATTCAGAAATCATGTTTAACCACTAATTTTAGTGGTTATATATCACTGTATCTAATAATACACATGTACAATCCAGGTGTTAGTACTGACAGTGTAATGGAGCACATTGCCCTCAGAGTATATCACCATAAGTATTATCAAAAGTTAACGCATTTGTTTGAAGGTGACCTGTATTTTATTTATTGGGCCTTTTCAGCTTTGGATAGATACAGTGGAGAAAGGACAGGGAAGCGGGGCAGACATGCAGCAAAGACCCATGGGTCGGATTCGAACCCAGGTTGGCCGTTCTCAGCCGTACGGCATGTGGTCACCTGCTCAGCGCATTGAGCTAAACTAGTGCCCTAGGTGTCCTGTCTTTTATGCAGTATGTATAACTACAGTGACTGGTTCCTGTGTTGAAGCCTTGCTTTCACATTAGAACCAGAAGTGACCGTGTTTGGATGAAAATGCAGAATGATATGTTTTCAGCTAATGCTAGCAAGTATGGTTAATAACAAACTTGGTTTTGTAAGTTTAACTTACAAAATAAAATCCTCATTATTCAGTTCCCAAATCTGGAATATAGATTAATGTGATAGTCTGTTAGATAAATTAACCTCATAGTGATCCATATAACTGTTCTCTAACATAAGGTGAAATAGTTCTCACACTGTACGCAAAAACAGTCCCAGTAATGCAAAATGTAAACTTTTTAAACAGGTGAGGTTTTTGCATATTAATGCTTTAAACTTGGCTGTTTTAACATGGGAGTTACATAGTAGTCCAGCCTCAAACGGCCATATGAGGAACACACTTCCACATTGGCTTCCTGTTTTTGCTGGTGGCTTTTCTGTTGTTCCATATTCTGGGTGACCTGCAGCTCAGTACCTTATCTGAATGTAGATACACAGAGAGTTTCTGTGTTGACCTAAGGCTTTTGAGGAGGATCAACCTAGATACAGTGGTTCTCATATATTTAAAACTAATGAAATGTACTGTAATGAGGTCATTTCAAATGGCTCTAACTCTCTAACTGCTAATATTAGGTGCACCTACTCAACTGCTCATTAGCACAAATATCTAATGAGCCAGTCAGACAGTAGAAACTCAGTACATTTTAGGCATGTGTACATCGTCTTTGTCTTAAGTTCAAACTGAAAAGTCAAAAACTGATTTAAATGATTTTGAGCCCGTGATGGCTGTTTCACTTCAGAAACTGCTGACCTGCTGGGATTTTCCCACACAAACATCTTCAGCGTTTACAGGGAATGGTCTGAAGAACAGAAAATATCCAGTGAGTGGCAGCTGTTTGGGTGAAAAGGTCAGAGGAGAATGGCCAGACTGCTTAAAGCTGATCTAAAGGCAATAGTACCTCAAAAAATCTCACAACAAACGTATGCAGAAGCGCAACTCCGAATGCACAACCCATCAAAACTTGCAGATATGCAAATACAGGAAACTGCGGCTAAAAATTACATAGCCTCGCCAAAATTGGCCAATAGAAGATTGGGAAACCATTGCCTGATCTAATGAAAATTTCAGTTGCTCCAACACTCAGATGGTAGGTCCTAAACAACATGAAGGCATGGATCCACACTGCTTCGTATGAGTGGTTCTGGCTGACGGTGTGTTGGTATGGTTATCTTGACACATTTTGGGCCTGTTAAGACTAACCAAAGATCATTTAAATGCCACAGGTTAACTTGTTGCTGACCATGTCCATCCTTTATTCTTTATTACTCTGAGTTAAGATCATCTGAAATTGGTTTCTTAAACATGACAAGGATTCACTGGACACTAAAAATTGTCCAGTGAGTGTACTAATAGGTCAGTCACAGAAGTCACAGCAATACAGTTATTATTTCATATTTTCAGCACATTGCCAGTGTTAACAATAGTGTATCGGGATATTTTTAATGCACTCCCTATAGAGACTGAACAGATCACATCGTAGCACTATTTAATTCCTCCTGCTTATAGTGTCAAGCATGTGATTTATCTTGAAAGCTGGGAATAGTATTTAGTATTTGAAATATACTAAAAAATAAAACCAGTGCCAAGTGATTCCATGAATCCTACTACTTACTGTACTGTACCAGATGGCATCAGAAAACCAAATGTGGCGTTAGTCATATCAGTTTTAGCAGCTTCAGAACACAAGCCAGGTCGTGAGATTTTAGTGACGATGAAAATGATCTTGCTTTTAGTTTTAATTAATATTTTGTTGCTTTATTTTCGTGTGTGTGTGTGCGTATGTTTATAAGCTGTGATTTCAATCCAATACAAGTGAAAATCATTTTCTAATCCGATGCATTAGTGTGTTTTGCAATTTGCTTTGATCCAATTTGGGTGCGCTTGCTTTTTTGAGAAACCATCCTCATATGCTGGAAAGAAAAAGGCTTATAAAAATCTTTAATCAAAGATAATGGCTTTGAATGTCACTCGTGGGGAACTGAGTCTTGTTTATTCCAACTCCAACTCCTCAGGCACCTATAAATTATAGATAGAAGGTGCTTTAACATTGTGATTTCATTATTTGTATTTTTGTAATCGCAGCAAAATGCTATAATCCTTAAGCAGCTTGCAAGAAATAAATGAGGTGTTTATTTTAGCGAGCTCTTCATCTCGCCTTTTCTTATTACTTTTGCATTAGCAATTCCTTATCGCCCTATCAGTCTGGCAGGCTCGGCTCGTTCAGTTGGATTTCTCGTGTAATTATTATCACATCTCGTCCAACAAGCTCTCTGAGAGGCACACAGGGGCTGGATTGTTGTGATAGCAGTCTGCCTTGCCTGTCAACCCCCCCCCCCCCTCCCCCCCCCACACACACACTCTGTGATTATTGGGTGCATTTGTGTTTTCATGGCAATATCGAATGGCCCTATATCAAAACAGTAGATTTAAACCTACAGCAAAGAAATAAGGAGTCACGTGCAGCACGAAAACTGTCACTGACATATGCAAACATTTACTGCTTAAACTGCCAGAACAGAAAGCGTTGCTAGTCATGCCTCGTAATCTCTGATGTCATCCCAGTGAGCGGCACAACTCCACAGGGAATCATTTAGAATCACTGGGAGAGAAGACTTTGATACTAAGTAGGATGATGTTTTTTTATGAATGCAAGAGCGTTCCCCGGGCTGCGGTGTTAATGTGGAATCAAAAGCTCCCGGATTCCTCCGACCGAAGGAGTGGCACAGAAAGAAGTTTGCCGGTTTGTTTTGTTGTTGGCAAGAGCAGTGGGTGCTCGCAAATGTTAATCATCCAATCAAAGAGCGCAGGTACAATTTCAACAATTCTTTAAATTGACTTCCATGTTGCATATGCTGATTTCTGCGAATTTACATCGAGCTGGCTGCCAAAGTAAACCACGTTGCCTTTCTGCTCTGCCTGTCATTCAAATCAAATTTAAAAGGAAAAAAAGAAACTAATTTGTGCTTCGAGTATTACCTATAGCCCGGGTCTGCATGGGGAATAAAAGCAAGCATCTAACAACGCACAGTGTGGATTTGATGGCAACTGAAAAACCTAACTGGCACCCAGTGGTTTGGCCTCCCTCATGTAAGTCATATTATTAGCCAGTTCAGTGGACTGGTTAATGATATAGAGGTCTATTACACTCATGTCTGTAAACAGAGGCACATGTTGCTGGTGCCAGAAATCTGTCCATCACAAGTTTGCCTTTATAACTGTTGTCTCCTTAAAGAACTGTGAGCTTGTTTCCACAAATAAAGGAACATAATGGAAGAAATTTGGATCACCGTCTCTCCAATGTCTAACACAACAATGAGAGAGCTGAGCTAGCTGGTCTATCTATGTACCTTCAGCTTAGTGGGTGGCAGCTGTAAGAACAAGATTGCAGACACAGTTGGCTAAAATTAGTTTCCTTCAAGCACTGTACTCAGACTTGAGCCCCTGGTCCTTGGCATCCAAAGGTGGCAGTTGAGGTGGTCCAGGCATCTGTCTAGGATGCCCCCAGGACAGCGAGGCATTTCAGGCATGTCCTACTGGGAGGAGGCCCCTGGGCAGACCCAGGACACTGTGGGGAGATTATGTCTCCTGGGTGGTTTAAACGCTCGTCATCCCCCAGGAGGGGCTCGAGGAGGTGGCTGGGCAGAGAGATCTGGGCATCTCTGTTTGAAGTTCAGCACCCAAACTTGGATAAGGAGTAGGAGATGGATGGATAAATGAAGAATTTCCCTCAGAAGGATGTGAAAAAAAATGGCTTTGCTTCTTTGTAATTGGGCAACATTCAAAACCGTGTTCTGTCTTATTAAAGTTATTACAGTGACCAAAAATGTAATTATAAACTAAAATCAGGAATGGAAAAAAACATTTTAATTAACTAAAAGCAATTAAAATAAAAATGTGACTTTAGAAAAATCTACCTGATGTGAAATGATTTAACAATTTGGTCAAATTTGTCACTGCAATAATTATTCTGATGAGAAAATGTTTACTGAGACTGGGACGTCGATATGATTGTGAGTTAATTGCTTTCACAACGTGTTGTGTTTGCTTGTCATATCTATTCTGAACTTCTTCTGTGACACATTGAACACACACGGACACGACTGTATTATTATAAAAGCAAAAAAGCTAGACAAAGAAAAACTAACTAGCCTAAAAAAAAGACTCCCAGGGGAAAAATATATTTATTAATAGGTTTTATGCAAAATGTCAGTGGTTAGGATGCTCAAAGAAGGACACTTTGATGAAGGTAGGTTTAGAAATTTTTCTGGTAGAAGAAAAAGTGAATTTCTGCTAATGTTTTGTGCAAAATGTTGTTATGGCACTCACCCTTATTTTCCCACTATGAATTTTTGAAATATTTATGGATGGCAGTCAAAGATTATAATAGATTCTAATATTTATCAAATTCAGGGCCTTAATTTCTCCCATTGCCTTTCATTTTCCTCATAAAATATCTTTTATCTGTAAAACTATGCTTAACTAAAGACAAAAAACTAGAAAACAAAACAAATATATAAAAAAAAAAATGCTCTACTATTACCCTTAAAAGTAAATACTGCTCAGATAACAAGCGCTTCTTTTTGCATTTTATGTTAGCATTTTTATTTTATTTTATGTCAGCCAGCTATGCTTTGGCTGCCGTACATAAATATGAGTATTTCAAAGATTCATATTCAGGAACTGATAGGAAACATTAGAAAATTTGGATAAAATATTAACTTAATTATGTGTTCTTTCAGAAAAAGTTCAATTGGAATTGCTTCATGGTGCCATACCTGGAGAATATCATGCTGAATTTGAATGTTTTTCTTAATATTCAAGCTTTAATATCTGTCACTCTATTCACCTGATTTGCAGTGTTTTAATGAATATGAATGTGCCGTGTACATGAGAAGCAAGAAACTGCTTCTCCTGTACAAAATTGTAGTTTTTAAAGTGCTTTGAAGTGACTGTTGTTGTGATTTCGTACCATATATATAAAACTGAATTAAACTGAATTGCATTGATCAGGTCTCTAAATATATTTTGATGTCTTTAAACACCCGCCATTCGATATTAAATACACCCCTGGAAGTCCATATTAGTAGAACCACAGTACCAGAGGTTTACCTTAAAATCTATGAATGAGCTGTCTGAAGAAGCTGATGAGATAAAGGAATCTTGAAATGGTCTCTAGAAAAATGTCTAAAAAGAAATCCATGGTAACGCTCTCAAATATATTTTGAGATAACCAGTGACAGCAGGGATCTGAATTTTTTGCATTATTGCTATTAAGGATTTTCTGAGATGGTCAGATGGTCATCTCATGATTATGACATGAGATGACGTGGCTTGACCCCTGCTGTACAACCACACGGGGTGAAGTGTTTTAAATGGAGATTATCTGAAACTGTTTAGTAAGATGTAGGAAAGCTGCTCTTACGTGAGGCCACATTAAATTACTTTATTCTTGTTTTTCGGTTTTGTGTTTGATTTCTATCTTCAAACTCATGACACTCTCTTTGATGCCACAGAACTATCCACATACTGTTCCTTCAAGGTTACACCTACTCAGTTTCTCTTATTTGTAACATGTATATTTTCTTTCTATCAGCTCGCTGTCTTTACAAATCATCATTCCTACATTTAAAGTCCCTGCTCTCTGCTCCTGAACGCATCTTAACATATCCTCCATCATTGTCTTCATCGACCGTCAGCCTGTGTCATAATGAGTGAAAACTGAAGACCCCAAATGGAGACTCAAAGACAGGCAGATGTCCAATAAAGCAATCTTTAGCTGAAAGGAAAACAGAGTAACAGAGACCATAAAGACTATGGAACGGGAACCATGATAATGCAATAAATGAACTAAGACCAACTGAGGGAATAAATACAGAAAGTGATGAGTGCATAGAGGAGACATCGCAGGAAACACACAGCTGAACTAAATCTACTAATGAGACACTGGAGGTAAATAAATAAGGCACAAGGATTTTGTAAGAAGGACTTACAAAATAACTCAGGAACAACCAAACAAGGGGACGTCACTGACAGAGACTAAGCTATACATGGAGGACACCAGGGACAATGATTAAACTGACTTTAACAAAATCACAAAGCACTTTTAGCAGAAAACTAGGAACATAAACCACCTCTCAAAATAAAAAAAATAAAAAAAGATTATTGAATAGACAAAATTCAAAACTCTGGGTCAACTTTCAGGGACCATGACTCCGTGCAGGCCAACAGCACCATAGGTGACCATCGTTAACCCCGACCAATCTGCTATGGAAATCAATCAGTCATTTATGTTTGATTTGCCAAATATTTTATACTGAATGCTTTTATTTCCTCATATAAACTTCTAAAATGTATCTGGGCATGCAACACTCCCTTTGTTATGCTCTTGTTTGTCTATCTCTAATCAGCTCTCTGTATAAATTGCCCTTCCTGCATCCTGTATTTGGGTCACCACCCTTACACTCCACATATGACATATTACATAGACACAGAGCACTTCGATCTCGCTCTGCAGGCCTACTTGTTGTTCCTAGAGTATTTAAAAGCAGAATGGGAGGGAGAGCCTTCAGTTTTCAGGCCCCTCTTCTGTGGAACCAGCTTCCAGTTTGGATTCAGGAGACAGACACTATCTCTACTTTCAAGATTAGGCTTAAAACTTTCCTTTTTGCTAAAGCATATAGTTAGGGCTGGACCAGGTGACCCTGAATCCTCCCTTAGTTATGCTGCAATAGACGTAGGCTGCCGGGGGATTCCCATGATGCATTGAGTTTTTCCTTTCCAGTCACCTTTCTCACTCACTATGTATTAACAGACCTCTCTGTGTTGAATCATATCTGTTATTAACCTCTGTCTCTCTTCCACAGCATGTCTTTTATCCTGTCTTCCTTCTCTCACCCCAACCGGTCACAGCAGATGGCCCCGCCCCTCCCTGAGCCTGGTTCTGCCGGAGGTTTCTTCCTGTTAAAAGGGAGTTTTTCCTTCCCACTGTCGCCAAAGTGCTTGCTCATAGGGGGTCATATGATTGTTGGGTTTTTCTCTGTATCTATGAAGCGCCTTGAGGCGACTTTTGTTGTGATTTGGCACTATATAAATAAAATTGAATTGAATTGAATTGAATATGACATACATAATGATTGCAGTAGTGAAGTAGGTCACAGATTGTGTATCCAATAGGAAGCGTAAAATCACCTCAAAAGCAAACAGCAACCCTCACATGTAGAAAAACAGCAAAGCTGCCATTATACTCCTAAGTGTCCCATTTACCATACAGTAAAAAGTACAAATAAATAAAAATGACTCTACTTAAGAGGTATTTATAAAAAATAATATTAAAGTGACATGACAAGATCTACCCAGTGAAAGAAAGTACTCTTTAATACTTTAAGTTGATTAAGTTTCATAATGCTTTTTCATTTATCCCCATAATTGAAATTCACTTAGGAGGAGAAAAAAGGAAAAATAAAAGTATATTACATTTATTCCCCTGAAAGAACATGTACACCCTCCTGTGCAAAAAACTCACCAGAAAGTAGCTTTTTAAAAGCAGATTTCCAGCAAGTTCTCCTAAATGTAATATCGTGCCCTGGGGCATTTCAGTGTAAATGCCTTTGTAAAGACTACTTTCATGCCACTTTTGCTTTATTAGACAGTTCACAGTATAAAAAAGTTGAAAAGAGCAAAAGTAACAAGCAATAAAAGGTCCAGGCTGGTTTTAAAGTCAGAAAACCTATTTTTACATGGTAGCGAACGACAGCGCTGTCCACAAGTTCTCCTTTTAGAGAAATTTCTATGTCTGTGCCAGAGTAAAGGACTCGTGTAATAAGTCAATTTAATAAGTTCTTAAACACTGGAGCTCTTTCTAAAAGCGACACAACATAAAATATCTTCAGCTGCTTTCAATTTACACTATACTTTATTGTGGTTTGCATGCCTTGTTCAATATGTAGGGCCATTTTAAAAATGGTATCCTTCACAATGGAGGCCATACATCACCACTGCCTCATTTTTAATCCCAGGTGACTGAAACATCTGTCAGCTTGACTGAATGTCGATAGAGCGGTACAGCAGGCAGGGAGGAAGTGGAGGACGTAATGCAGATCGAGCCAGGACTGATGACTATGAGACAGGCAGAACGCCATCTAGATACGATAAGTATCGCTCAAGAGCAGGTTTATGTGTGCGGGATACACGTGGAAACTTAATGTAATGCATAAATAAATAGTCGCTTTTTCCCACCTGATGGATGCTTTTATCCGTGACAGTATCATGGCTGCTGTAAGTATTAAGGCTGCATCAATAGGCATTTGAAAGATAGGGAGATGCTCTATCTGATAATGGTATTTGGGGTATTTTGAACCAGCAGATGGTCTACTGAAAGATGTGGAACGTGTTGGAGGAGCCCCCCCCACGGTGCGATTTGAGGGCAGCTGTACAACAGACGCTTGGGAAAATCTGCCTTTCTGCGTCTTTAACGGACGACATTATCAAAGATTCACAGAGCCTAATTAAACACGTACAGCCTGTGTTGAGTCCCACAGCACATTTCTTAGTAATGACACATAGACCTAATTAATTTTCAGTTTGCTGGATTTTGATTTTAGCTCTGAGGCTCTTTAGTTCATCAGCTGCCCTCCTCCATGCTCGAGGCACCAGCATTAGGGTCCACAATTTGATGGTTATTGCTGAAAATCTTCTAACCTCTTGTTTAACTCACTTGCCTGGTTTCACACTTTGTGATTTCTTGCATATGTTCAGATCCTGTGTTAAGTAAACTTGATCTGTATAGTGGTGAAAGACTAGATTTCACTTTAAGGTTATTGCTGCATGCCCTCGAAATTACTGTAGATTTATTCTTTCCCCATCAGATCATATTTGTTATGGATGATTCAGCACTGTATGTGCTCAGTACCCAAGGAAGTCGAGTGACCTTTACAGCGAGGTAAAGAGTGTGTGGAAGTCCCAGTGGTAGGTGAATGTGTAGTGCATAGAGTTGGAGTTGCAGCAGGCTATACCCAGAACCTTTTCTAAGCTTAAAGCTGCCCTGTGAGAGGGATTTTTGTATGCATGGTTGCTCTAAATAGTTATTTTAAAAAGCCCTATTCAAGAGTCCAATACTTCTTAAGAATACCCAGTAATTTCTAGTTATTAATTCAGCGCCATGTTTGTAATTTGTAAAGAAAGATTTCCACTGCAATCGATCTACCGCATTTCAGCAAAAGCAGAGGTCTCTATTGAAAAGTCCTGTTACTCCTGTTTGAATCCCGGTGATAATGGTCTTGTTTTTTCTTGCTTTCAAAGATTTTTTTCTTCTCCATGTCTTTCTTTCCTGCAGAAGAATTACAGAGGCTGCATTAGCAGGTATACACGACAGTCCAAAGAGCATTTACCAATTTGTGGAGACTCTTTCAGATTCAAATCCAGCAGAAGGCCAACATTTCAAAGAGCGATGATGCCATCATTACAGGTTCTTGTAGTGCTTTTGTTGAGTTTTGATTTGTGTCTTTGATTCTGCTGTTCTTAATGTCTACAGTGTTTCGTTGCCTTTGCCTCCCTCTGTTTGGTGTGTTACTCTTCTTGTGTTCTTTCCTTTTTCATTTGTGTATTTTTGTTATTTGCTTTTCCTTGAATGTGTTGACCTCCTCTCATATTCTCCTGTCTGTGATTCCCTGATTATTGGTAAATGGGAAACGGACTGGTTCTTATATAAAGCTTGAACCCTCAAAGCCCTTTATACAACATGCCTCAGTCACGCATTCACAACTGTCCTGTCACTGTAAAGGCTAGAACAACTCAGAAACATCCTAACTGTCACCAAACAAAGACTAAGGCAGGGTCTGGCTATAGCTGCTGATAAACCTACAACACAAAGATGAAACAGTTAACTTGTTTGTTTGGTTTCGTGTGACTCTGTGCAGTGTTTTATGAGGTGACATGTCTGCCGGTAAATAACTTCATCTCATTTATATTATACAAGAAGACAAAAAAATACAAGCTCGTATAAAGTAAATAACAAATGACCATTAGTCCATTATCCTCACTGCAGTGATAAATCATATTTGTTACTGTGCCGTGAAAGCCTGTAAACCAGAGGTATGGTCCTCCCATCTGCTCTAATACAAACTGTGCTGCAGGCTTTTACATTTGTCACTAATTAACACTCACACACCTGCCATGTGTCTGAACACTACGTCTTTATACAGTAAATTCTTCTGGTCGCACTGCCCAATGTAAATGTCATAAAACCAATTGGCTTGTCCGTTTGATGAAACACCGAAGAGAGATGATGAGAGATGATGTTAAAATTCAAATTGCAGTCCTCTGCATTGTTCCAACCTGCACTACCTTACAGTATCTCCAACCACTTGCATAATTGATTAATATCAGTAATAGCTAATACATTATGGATAATAATAGTAGAATCGTAATTGGGAATGAAGAGGCCTTCAGCAGTTTCTCTCATTCATCTGTCAGTGCAAAGGATTTAGAAGGCTGTGGGTACAAAGAATCCAGAGCACCTGTCATGTCATATTTAATAAGGAAAAATGGCATTTTAAAGGTTATTCTCTGGTTAATGGTTTCTTATTTTAGCTGTGCAAAGAATGACTTTTTCAAAGTTTAGCGCTCATAACTGATAACGATACATCACATGCTCACTGCCGCTTTGTTTGTCACCCTTTGGTTGTAATGGGTTGATCTATTTTTGTTTGCAAACAGAAAACATTTCTCAGAGATTGTGGTCCATATTAACACCATGACTTCTTGCAGTTCCTGCACACCCCTGACAATAAATCTCCTGTTGCTTCAATGAGCTGTGCATAAACATTGCGTGTAGCCATGTCACCCATTGTGCAATCCCATTTTCAAACTGAGTGTTTTGACAATCTTAGCTTTTTGAAAGCATCCATGAGTAGTGGGAGGGATGGTGTAGTGGTTTACACATTTGCCTAACAAGCAAAAGGTTTGATCCCAGGAGGAGACATGATTCTCTTGGTGGTGCTGAATCAGAAAGGGCATCTAGTGTAAAAATCTGCCAAATAAAACATGCGGAGCGAAGCGCTATGGTGACCCCTTTTAATAAGGGGGGCCTTTATAGCTGACTGAGAAACAGAGGATACTGCAAGCAGTGACATATTAGTAACTATGACTTTAAGCTAAAGACTGAGACTATAAACGAATCAGGAAAGTTTTTTACTGGGACCATAAATACATTGAGAAGTAGTTGCAGTAGTAATCCTGCGGGCTATTAAAACAAATTCATGTTTAAGGAACATTTACATTAGCTTCACTTTCAACACTTGAAATAAACCTACGTTCATCTTGTATGTCGAGGTTTGGTGCAGTCATATTTGGAAAGGAAGTGATGGACTAGGTGAAACTGTGAATTTGCCTTCAGAAAGTTGTGCCTAAGCGCTGCAGCCAACAAAAGAAAAATATTTTACAAAAACTTCTGGTTTGTGCGCACTTTTTTAAGTTTTACTACCACAGGGCCAGTAGTTATCCAGTGTTTGTAGAGAAATATGACAAACTATATGCATCTTGGCAATTTACTAGCAACCAAAGCACTGGGAGGTTTTTTTTTGGTACACCTCATTCTTTTGCAACCAATTTCCAGCAAGAAACCTCCAAGAACCACTGCCGAACAGACAAGAAATATACATTTTTCACCAAGGAAACCATTTAATTGTGCAACTCTAGATTAATATGTACATGACATCACAAGAGAAACCTCAATAGAGTCTATGGTTGCAACAATTCCCCGAATTGTTGATGCAAGGCATGGATCCATGCCATCATGATTTATGCTGAACTCTGATTCTATCATCATGAGCTATTAAGGGTCATCAAACCATTTATCAGTTTTGCAACCAAGAATTGACCAATTATGTTGAGCCCACTGTAGCCTCAGTTTTCTGTCCTCAGCTAACAGGATTCAGACCTCATGTGATTTTCCGCTGCAGTCACCCATCTGCTTTAGAGTTCAGAGATGCGCTTATGCATACCTTGAATATCTCAAAGATATTGGAGTTACTGCTGCTTTTTCTTTTACCTTAAACCAGCCTGTCTATTCTTCTCTGACTCTTAAAGTATTTTCCACCTCGAACTTGAAATGCTTAAACTGACCTCTCTAGAAACACGGACCATGCCACATTGAATATTACAAAATTCTTTCATTCCTGTTTTGACCCTCACTTTTTACTTCAGTGAATCCATTTCAACCATGTCTACATACCTTGATTCACTGGCTTTAATCTTTGTACATGATATGTGCATATAAATAGCCCAAATCTTAAGGCGAGCGATAATATTTTGGGGATTTCTCTAGTGATGTTTGAGCAGGCCTTGGTGTTTGTGGTTGAATTTATTTGAGGATCTTGCATCTTTTAATTTTTATAAGCAAACTTTTAATTGATATACATTTGTAACCAGTGCTGGGAACAGGAAGCCCTGAAACATTGGCTGTTGTCCCCAGACGCTAAGTGATGCAAAAAGTAATAACATATAAGTTATTTGCTTATTTGTTAAGCATTATTCCAAAAAAGAAAAGAAAAAATAAAAGACTAAGCATTTGTGAATGAAGAAGCCATTTTCTTATTGATTTATATGAAATCAGATGATTTATATGGAAGTTAAACTGAGCTCCACGTTGAGGCCATGTTAGCAGTGCATGAAATCTTAGCATTAATAGGGTTGTAGGAAGTTTGCACAGTCCTGAGGGTTAAAGATTCGAATGAAAAACCAAACACTGCTGTTTTTTCTTTGAAGTCACTTTCCAGCAAAAGCCCTGGCAAACCAGAACAGCAGTACCGCCTTATTAGAAATCCAAACAGGACTGCTGCTCAGTGCCCCGCGTACTATATAAAAGTTGTTAAAAATTCCAATAACGATGAGGGGAAACGCTGCCTGGATGTTTAAGTAGCTGACCTGGACAGGCACCTGCATCTATTCCTGTCTTCTTTTGCCTAATTAAGATACAGATGTCGGTTAATGAGAGAGGACGCCGCTAATGAGCGATGCTAAATCCAATGGGTCACACTTGGCAATGCCACGTGTGCTGCTTTTGATCACTCTGGCTAGTGTCTCTCTGCCTCTGGAATTATGCAGGTATTATACTGAGCCCAGGCTGTTTACTTAATTATTTATTTATTCATTGTTTGGCTTGTTTCATTTTCCTCCCCTGGCTGATTTTTTTGCATTTTTTTGTTTTGTTTTCACAGGTAGCCCCATTTCTGTCAGTTTATAGTTTTAAAGCACAGCTATTTGCTTTTTTTCAGACCATTTAAAATCATTACTTTTTTTCACCAGAACTCTTTCTCCCCGCACCCTCCCTGAACCGCAGTCGAGCAGCTTCATACAGGACAGGACAGAAAAACTCATTTCACCTCTCACACACAACATTGGAATTAAATGACTTTTCTTTTTTTTCTTTTTTTTGCCTTTTAAAGTGTGGAACTTTTTATGGCAATCCTCCAGTCTTTTTGACTATTCATTGCTTTTTTATGAAAAACAGTAAAGTTGATGTAAGTATAACATTAAATTGCCTGTAAATATATGCGTAAATGCTGGCAACAGGAAAGCCCGCTGCTTCTGAGCTGGAAAAATAGGGAAATCATTTGTAGGGAAAATAGAAGAACTTTTTTTTTAGAAATGTGTTTGCACACTTTCCTGCATCCCAGCCTTTTTTCCTCACTTGACTAAACTGTGAGATGGCATAACGATTCACATGGCATCCTCTGAAATGTGCACACAGCTCCCACCATGCCGGAGAGTTCTAGCTAATCCAAGACCTTCATAAAGCATGTGTTGGGCCTTAGCGACACATCTGTCATTCTGACGCCTGCTAGCATGGTCTGGACTGTCGGTTTCTAATCCATCTGTGCTCTGCAGAGACAGTCTGCTGCCAACTGGATCTTTGCTAAGCCTTTGGAGAAGCCAACTGAATGGCAGCTACTGCCAACTCGCTGAAAGTTTTTATTTATATCTAGCCGTCTATTTGACCGTTGCTGAATTTTCTTTTTCTAATTTTTCCTTGTTCCTAAGACTTGCCTGGTTAAGTGAGTGTGTTGACAAATGTTTTCTCTGATCAATCAGATGCTTGTGCTTTTTTTTGCTTTGATGTTGCTAGGCGAACAGGAGGCCATGAAAAGGCCATGGAAAGAGGGTAAATTTAATCCCAAGCACCAAAGGCAGAATAAGACCAATGACTTTGATCTCCCTCATGCAAAAACCCCAGTAATTTTCCACTGCAGTGCCACCGTGCTCGTAATATTGGATTAAAAACCACCTCTTTTCTTCTGCTGTCCACTCATGTATGGCCTTAGGTGCGGACGAGGTCTGTCTGGGACGCTTCAGCAAACTGCACAATAGAGATAGAGAGGGAGAGAAAAAAAGGCAAGCAATTTTTTGACATATCTCCCTCAGTGCCAGGGTGAGGCAATTTCAGCACAACACGAGCGTAGAACTCGAATAGGCACGGTTTGTTGATGGGCAACCTGTTAGCGATATCGCACCTGTTTACACGTGTCAAGCCAAGTGGTATGTTTACAGATAAATAATGTAATAGAAGGACAGATGTAAGGATTTGTGTGTGGATTCCCTTAGGCTTAAGAGGGCCAAATTGGTAGTGAGTTTTCTAAAAGGCAGTGCAGGCGGTTTTCCAAAACAATCAGAGGTCAAGAAGCTCATCCACACACCACAGTCACTCAGATTCCAGAGAAAGAGCGCTGTCTCAGTTATGCAACAGGGAAGTTAGAAGTGTGGAGTTCAGATAATGAGTCATTACCAAAAATTAACAGCCGTGGTGATGAGCGCTCTAATAGCAGACGATGGATCCAGTAATGGGCTTTCAAAAGTTCATATTCCCACCCCCCATCTCATCCTCAGAACTAGTCTTCCAGTGAGTTCAGAGGACACAGTTATGCGGTTCTTCTTGTTGGAGGTTATCCCCTAAAGGGAAAGTTCTTGTCTCTTCTTCTCTGAATACACAGTTAGTAGGGTTTACCTACACGTGTCTTTTTACTTCTGTTAAATTTCTTGCGGTGGATGTAGTGACTTCTTCTTTTTCTTCTTACTTCATCTCACCTCATCCCTAGTATCCTCCTCTGTCACACCGAACCTTTTCATATCCTCCTTCACTACATCCATGAATCTTCCCTGTGGCCTTATTATTTTCTTCCTGCCTGGCAGCTCCATCATCAGCACCCTCTGTACAATATATCCACTATCCCTCCTCTGCACACGTCCAGACCACCTCTGCCTCGTTTCTCTAACTTTGTGTCCAAACTACTCAACCTGGGCTCTTCCTCTGACGTACTCATTTCTAATCTTGTCCATCCTGGTCACTCCCAATGAATCTTAACACCTTCAACTCGCCCTCCTGTCTTTTTGTCAGTATCACCGTCTCCAAGCCGTAAATCACAGCAGGTCTCACTATCATCTTTTACACCTTTCCTTTCACTCTTGCTGCTCTCCCTCTGTCACCCCTGAAGCTTGTATACACCCACGTTCTCTCTTGTGCTCTCTTCTTCATCTCTCTTGTGCACTGTCCATTACTTGGTTGACCCCAGCTATATAATCTCATCTACCTTCAACTCAGTCACACATGTTTTCTGACTTGCTTCTACTGACTTTCATTCCTGTTCCCTCCAGAGCATACCTCCACCTCTCTACTGTCTTTTCCAACTGCTCCATACTCTCACTACAGAACACAATGTATCTGCAAACATCATAGTTTGACCTCATCTGTCAGCCTGTCCATCACCACTTTAGACAACAAGGGGATCAGAGTTGATTCCTAATGTTATCCCACCTTGAATCCATCTGTCAACTGCCCTCACACACTTCTTTGCCATCCATGACTTCCTCATGCATTACCATAGTTCCTCTCTTGGTCCAAAAAAATAAAACTTTTTCCTTCTAGGTTACTTGTTTCTATCCATTCAGGTCCACTTTGTTAATACAGAATGGGAAAACGAAAAATAAAAAAGAATTACACCAAACAAAGCAAGGTGAATAGTTTTTAAAGACGAAATATAAAGGTGAAATCAAAACTGGTCAAAAACAGCCAAATTATTCCCTTGACTCCAGAGGGTTAATAAACTGAAGTAGTCATGTAGAGAAGACTGGGCCTGAATTCTTCTCCAACAATGGGAGAGAAAGATAAAGTCAGTGTACTTAGTTTGTCGCACACTGTCTGTATTTTGTTGTGTGTCTTGATGACTAAAACCTTAAAATTGAATGAGGGGATGCTTTGTTTCTTTAATTGTTGTTTAAAAAAAGATGCACATAATTTCAGAAGGCAGACATGTTATTATACTGTGTGATCCACTGAAATAATACCAATGCTGCCCTGATGCATAGCATACTCTTTAGACTGTCTACTGTGGACTGTGGTGCTGCAGCAGTTGCTTTTCAGAGATCCACAGAGAAAATGACAAAGATTGCCTTTCAGAGAAGAAGAGATTGAGAAGCTTAACCTCTGACACAGCAGAGGCACAGAGAGCTGAGCAATCTCTCTTCGGGGTGAGCAGCTTTCCTTGTTTTTAGTGCCGAATAGAAGATTCTAGGTGACGGAAACGCATGCGAAGGAGGAATGAATAGCAAAAGTCAAAAAATATGTGGCAATGAAAGAGAGAGAGAGGAAATTGGTGTTGCAGAGTCTGAGACAGTGAGGTGAGAGGGCTGAGGCAGCGAGTGCAGCAGAGACAGAGATCAGGTCATATTGCATCAATGTATGGACAGTGAAGAGGGAAGGAAGTGTCAGACGGCCATCAGGAACGCCCTGAAGGAGCCTTACTCCCAAAGCTAAGAGACTGTCAACACTTGGTGTGCTGTGTTGGCCTATTCACAGAAGGACAACAGGGAGCACTCACCAAGCAAATAAAAATTTCTCATACTTATGCGTGTGTGCCAATGTTTGCTGAGAATCCCCAGGCGTTCTCACACCAACATGTGTGCACACGTACATTTATATGTGTGCCACCCTCACTCACATTTACACGAATGTGAGATCAAGTTTGTTTACTGCTTCATGCGAAGCTCAGTGTGGGATTAATTATAAATGCGAAGTGGAGTTAATGAATGAGGATTTTAAAAAAAAAATTATTTTAGAAAGTAGCTCCCATGTTGGGATTAGATTGCTCTTTAAATCCTAACACAATGCTGCAAATGATTAATACAATAGTTTTATGTTAATTCATACGTGCATTGCCCATAATGCATCCCTTCATCCTCCAAATTGCATTTTCAGATGTTACATTTCACTTTGATGTTTTTTCATTTTAAATTTATTGTGCATTCATTTGTGTTCATTGTTACTGGCCAACAACCACAAACTGGCTCTAATTAAAGAAACATGTAAGCAATGGAATATTTAATAGTTTCAAATCTATTCGCTGAATACTTTTTAATTTCTTGTGTGGTTTTCCCCTAAAATATAGTAAAGGCTCTACCACGCTACAGTAAAAACAAGATGACAGCCTCCTTGTGACTTGGAAAAATTGGTTGGTTCCGAGTGATGGCAATGATTTTATCCAGTCTGCACCAATAAGTGGAACTTGTCTACAACATGTGTCGACACAACTGGTTGGACTCTGCTTATATTATATAAAAGCAAGGAAGCCGGGGGACTACCTGTGTCTTTTTGCAGTTAAATTGCCATCTTGCAGCAATTGCATCGATTTCTGTTCATGCAGACAACAGCAGATTTGCACTTTTCTCTTAATTTTTCACAGTTAATGACCATAATATCATAAACAGATTAGAGTTAATTGCCAACTTGATCCCATTTGATTGCAAACTGACGCTGGGCAGTATTTACCTTTAAGGAAATAGTGCTGTCTTTTGTGTATGAACATTATGTATTTTGTAGGTCCTGGATAAAAGATATTGATTTGTTAATTACTCAGAGCAGAGCTGCTGCTATTCCACATTGAAAGGAGGCAATTGAGGTGGTTTGGCCATCTAGCTAGGATGCTTCCTGGACACCTCCTAGGTGAGGTATTCTGGGCATATCCTATTGGGAGGAGGTCCCAGGACAGGTCCAGGACTCGCTGAAAAGACTATCTCTTGACATGGTTGGGGATCATTCCAGTGTCCCCCCAGATGAGCTGGAGGAGGTGGCTAGGATGAGGGAAGTCTGTGTTTCTCTGCTCAGACAGCTGTCCCTGCGAGCTGAACCCAGATGAGAGCCAGTACATAGTTGGTTGATGGATGGCAGTAAAAAAAACCTCTTTAAATAGCATATATATATATATATATATATATATAGCATTATTATCACTATAACCTCAGTTTAATTTATTGACTTTCAAGGAGAGGTCAGATATCAAACATGAAATGATATTTTAAAATTTCATATAGTACTTTCTATACATACTATACTAAATGTTGAAAATACACCCCTTCCCAACACAACCCCAAAGTGAATGGTGTCTGCTTCTGGTATCAAATCGGGACCTTTCACATCAGTTAATGGGTAAACCACTACAATAGAAAACAATGAGCAAAATGTATTTACTTACTTTTAAGTATCACAAAGTGCTTCACAACCAACATGCTAAACTCAACGATACTGTTGACCATAATATCCTATTAGAGCGATTAGAACATGCTGTAGGTATTACAGGTATTGCACTGCAGTGGTTTGTATCATATCTATCTAATAGACTCCAATTTGTGCATGTAAATGGAGAGTCCTCTTCACACACTGAGGTTAATTATGGAGTTCCACAGGGTTCAGTGCTAGGACCAATTCTGTTTACATTATACATGCTTCCCCTAGGCAGCATCATTAGAAGACATAGCATACATTTTCACTGCTATGCAGATGACACCCAGCTCTATCTGTCCATGAAGCCAGATAACACACACCAATTAGTTAAACTGCAGGAATGTCTTAAAGACATAAAGACTTGGATGGCCACTAACTTTCTGCTTCTTAACTCAGATAAAACTGAGGTCATTGTACTCGGCGCTGAAAAGCTTAGAAATATGGTATCTAACCAGATTCTTACTCTGGATGGCATTACCTTGGCCTCCAGTAACACTGTGAGGAACCTTGGAGTCATTTTTGACCAGGATATGTCCTTCAACGCACATATTAAATAAATATGTAAGACTGCGTTCTTCCATTTGCGCAACATCTATAAAGTTAGAAATATCCTGTCTCAGAGTGACGCTGAAAAACTAGTTCATGCATTTATTACTTCCAGGCTGGACGACTGTGATTCATTAATATCAGGATGTCCAAAAAACTAACTGAAAAGCCTTCAGTTAATCCTAAATGCTGCAGCAAGAGTACTGACAGGGACTAGAAAGAGAGAGCAGATTTCTCCTGTTTTGGCTTCCTGTTAAATCCAGAATTGAATTCAAAATCCTGCTCCTCACAAACAAGGTCTTAAATAATCAGGCCCCATCTTATCTTAATGACCTTGTAGTACCATATTACCCTTTTAGAGCACTTCGCTCTCGCTCTGCAGGCCTACTTGTTGTTCCTAGAGTATTTAAAAGTAGAATGGGAAGGAGAGCCTTCAGTTTTCAGGCCCCTCTTCTGTGGAACCAGCTTCCAGTTTGGATTCGGGAGACAGACACTATCTCTACTTTCAAGATTAGGCTTAAAACTTTCCTTTTTGCTAAAGCATACAGTTAGGGCTGGACCAGGTGACCCTGAATCCTCCCTTAGTTATGCTGCAATAGATGTAGGCTGCCGGGGGATTCCCATGATGCATTGAGTTTTTCCTTTCCAGTCACCTTTCTCACTCACCATGTGTTAACAGACCTCTCTGCATTGAATCATACCTGTTATTAATCTCTGTCTCTCTTCCACAGCATGTCTTTATCCTGTCTTCCTTCTCTCACTCCAACCAATCACAGCAGATGGCCGCCCCTCCCTGAGCCTGGTTCTGCCGGAGGTTTCTTCCTGTTAAAAGAGTTTTTCCTTCCCACTGTCGCCAAAGTGCTTGCTCATAGGGGGTCATATGATTGTTGGGTTTTTCTCTGTATCTATGAAGCGCCTTGAGGCGACATTTGTTGTGATTTGCCGCTATATAAATAAAATTGAATTGAATTGAATTAAAAACATAAAGATGAAGAGTTTAAAAAGATCCCCAGCTCAGACTTGCCAATGTTGCAAAACCTCTGATAGCTTTAGTTCTCAGTTTTGTATTATGCATAGCCTTGATCACATGACCTCAGAGATGTACTGATGTAAAGCTCACTTGTGTATGACAGTGCCTTTTCATGCAGCTACTCTAAGAGTAAAAAAGCACAGAATCTTAAACTGGACTCTGAACAGCAAAATCAATAACAGTATTATTGAATGCATGTCAAAGACACTTCTGCCCTGGATTCTCTTTTCAGATGAGTAACTGAAAACCTTTTTTGCGCCACGGACCGGTTTATGCCCGACAATATTTTCACGGACTGGCCTTTAAGGTGTCGTGATAAATACAACAAAATAAAACTAGTACCGGTACCGAAGAAAATACGATTTATTCATAACACAGGTGAAAAGACCCAGGAAAACTGAGTTAACGATAAAAACGATAACAAAATAACGCTGAAAACCGATAAAAACCCTGAAAACCATACATTTCACACCTGAGCCTCAACTCTCGCGGCCCGGTACCAAACGACTCACGGACCGGTACCGGTCCGAGGCCCGGGGGTTGGGGACCACTGACTTAGACTAAACATTATTATCTTAGATCTTTTTGCATTATTATTTTCTACTTGAATAGAGCTAACATTTAATTCTCTCAATTCATTTGGGCTCTTTTCAATATTATTACTTTTTTACTAAATATAAAATGCTATGAGATGTTTAAAAAGAAAAACAGAAAATTTGCAAAACTTCTAATTAAGACATGTTTGGATTTATATTTATTAGCATTTATTTAACTGAAATTCCCAAATCCTTGCCTTTCTGTGACAGGATAACTCAAAGAAATATGCAAGTGTAAGTCTAAACATGCAAACCTTGTGCTGTACAGGCATCTAGGATAAATTCTGAGTGTTACTTTCTCTGTGAAAAATAGATTTGAAGAGTCCATGCTTTGTTTTTAATCAATCTTTTTTTCCACAGATGTTTCCAATCCCACCAACACCAGATCTGGCCCCATTGGTCATCGAGGTTAGCTTGGTCCAGATTTTGCTTTCAGTATGGATTCCTTCGGACTGCTTCCATCATTAGTCATTTGAATAAATCTATATAGTCCACTGGAGTCATGCATTTGGAGAAAGGAAGGGAAAAAAATAAAGAGTCGGGAGTGTTTTGATGTTTTAACTCAGCTGCCTTTTTTCTTCACCGGAGACGGATTGGCAATGACGAGAAGCAATTTGTTGGCAAGCAGCAGGTGGCTGGGTTAATTGCCCACGGTGCTGGTTGCAAAGAAAGTGTCTTGCTGAGTGTGGAGTGCCTTCTGCACTGGCAGCGCTCGAGTCCGGATAAAGAACAGCAGTAAGCATATTGTCATCTCCCACCTCGCCACCCTAATCAGTACTGCTATGCACCCCTATTGTTCAACTGAACTGGCTCCCTTCCCAGGGGAATTCTCTCTTTCTCTTTCCCTCTCTATCCTTTTTTCTTCTTCCCTAGCAGTGCCACCCACCACCCACATCCTCTTCTTTTCAGTGCCTTTCATCTCCAAATTCTCTTCCTTTCTCTGCCTCTCTGTTACTAATGCCGCTCGATGTCCCTCCCTCCCCCCTCTTTAGCATTGAACTCCTTTTCTCCAGATCAATCTCTGCGTCTCCCTCTCTGCTTATTACCTTTCCTCCTTCATCTTTTTGCTCTCTGCACCTTTCCCTTATTTCCTGTTTTGTCTACCCCACCTCGCTTCTGCCCTTTCTTCCTGTATCCCCCCCCCCCCCCCCCCCCATCCCCTTCTCTCTGTCCTTTCTTTTGGTTCCCAGAGGAGCAGGATATTGATGTAAACACACACAGAGCTCTCAGTGGTTCTTAAGCTTCTCTGACCGATCTGCAGGCCTCCCTCCATTGTCCCAGCAACTGTAGGAAGAGACTTGATTTCCAATAGGCTTATCCCACCAGTCCTCGCTGTGCCATGTCCATAAAAAGATGGTGAGGGGCTTGATTAGATGGCTGTGAAGCTTTGCTGGACTGAGCATGCCTGGCTGTCAGTGTCACAGCTCCACCGTGGTAATGGATCAAAGAGATGTGGGTGTCGGGTGAGAGGCAGCGCTGTAATTAAGTGTTTGAGACCCTGCTAGCAAAAATAGAAGTGGAACTAAAAGGTTATTATGCCAATGACAGCTGAGGAGAGTGGCAAAACCTCTCAAAATTTGATGAAATCAAGTGAAACTCTGAACGCCAATTATGCACTGTGGACGTGAATAATGTGGCGATTGTAGTTCCCCAACACAAAGTCATTATGGGATGTGAAGACAACATCTTCAAGTGTTCAGATCTGACAAATGGACCATGTTCTAACCATTAAGCAAGACTACTGGTAATTGAAACAACTTAGTAGCATGGCTCACATGGTTCAAGCAGTTTAAAGAGTAAAACTCAGCCTGTAATCTGTGATCTTAGCACCAGCTCACATCAGCTGACAAAATCTAAACTGAAAATCTGGTGCAAAAGAAAAAGACTGAGAAACCTCTAGTCCAGAGATATATGACTCTATTAGATTTAAGTCATGACTGCCTCTTATTTTTTTCATGCTTAATATCTCACAACTGCATAAGAGTAGCAGTCCAGATTTGTCTAGAAAGCTGCTTACAAGCAAGCAATAACTCCCAGGGCTCGAAAATGAAGCCACTAAAGAAGTCCCTAGACCAGTGTCTTGAACGGCCACTGAAGGCCAGCTCCAGTGGCAAATACACTTGCATTCCTAAGACAGGTTGACAGAAGAAATAACCATTTACTAACGTGGCTATTTTGACTGACAGGTGCATGCTGATACAACTTGATGACAGGCTATATGACATCCAGCAGACAGCTTGAGTTACTGAACTGGGCCACTGACAAATAGTACAACTTGTCATGTAATTCTACTAACAGACTTTCAAATGAGGTCTGTGCTCCAGTTTTGTTAAGAGATATTCTTATCTTTTTTTTTACCAATTCCAGTTTTCATAGCATATACAAACAAAAATCAACTTTCCTTCAACACAAAATATTATTTTGATAATAAAACTTATCAAACATTACAATTTCTCTAAAATGGCAGTGAATTTAAACAAGGAAAAAAAACTCTAGTACAGATAATTAATTGAAAATATGTTGCTGTATATCCACACTTACCTGGCATATTTTCCCTTGGCAAACAAAAGCAGGTGCTTTTAAACAGATTTATGTAACAAGAGATGTCAGGTACATAATTTTCTTATAACGTCACTGGATAACAGGACATCAGCCCTTTTTTCTTTTTCACTCTCCATAATCCTTACTCCAGATATTTTGCTCATACCGAGGCTCGTACTGAGACTGCTGGCTTGTGGCTGTCAGTTATAGTTGAAGACGTTACCATCAGATGACCTGTGCTGCTGTGCATAATGTAGAGCATGCATGAAACAGATCAGCTGATAAACTGACGTACCTGAGGCTGACCTGCCAGTTGCCAGTCTGGGCTGAAAATGCTGGAATCAGTCGAATTCAGTCCCCAGCCGGTTGATTGGGGCATTTTAATAAATAGCATTCCACTTGCCATTTTACCATGTTACTCACACTCTGTCTACTACAGTTAGCAAGATACTGAATAGCGAATTGGTCCTGATGCGTTTATAGAGTTTGAAACTTAAAGAGAAAAGGTGCTGGTATGGATATGTATGAATGGGTGAATGAGGCATGTTTAGCACTGCTTAAGCAGGGTAGAAAAACTACTATATCCTATAGGAACCAGTCCATTTACCATTTAATGGCCAGCATCACGATGGATATAGTTACCTCTTATTTAGAACTTAATTTGATTACATTTGGATAGCAGACTGGACCAGAGGACCAACAGTGATACTGCACAAGAAGGGGATAACCAGACCCCACTTTAAGAGGAAGCTCAGATCTTTCAATGTCTGCAGCAAGACGCTGGAGATCTTCTACCAGGCTGTGGTAGCGGATGCCATTTACTTTGCTACTTTTAGTGCTTGCAGCATAAGTGCCATGGATGCCAGCAGGATGAACAAACTAATCCACAAGGCTCGAACCATCATTCACCAGAATCCGGAGGCATTTGAGTCAGTGTGGGACAGGAGGACACTGAACAATCTGCTCTCCATTATGGACAACCCATTGCACCATAGTACACTACACTCCCTCAGCCTTATTCAACCCTGCTGCCATGAAGAACGCTTCAGGACATCATTCCTACAGTTCTCTATAAAACTGTAAAACAACTCTCCTTTTTGTGAACACACCTGCCAGAACATAAGATTCCCCACACATTTCTGTGACAAACCTTCTTGCTGCTGTTTTGAGATTTAGAGTGTGCATGTTATTTATTAATGCCATTCATACTATTTTTTGCACACTATCAGTCTTATCTTTTTCCCCTTAACTTTATATCTTTATTTCTTATTTTGTCAATGCTATATATAAAATTTTGCACTACCTCATGTAGGAAGGCCTTCAGCATGTGTCTGTTTTTAATAATGTAGTTTTTATTTCAGATTGTACTATTTCTATCTTTAATCTTTTTGTTGCTAATGTAACAGTCATTTATCTTATGGGATCAACAAAGTAACCAGCTACCTAGTTAGCTAGCTAGCTAGCTGCCAATCTAGCTAGCTGTCTAAATATGTGATACGTACAGAGCATATAAGGTTAGATAGCTAACAAAGATGTACTGTTAGTAAACAATGTGCCTACTAAACTATGTTATCACTAAATCTGTGTATAATATTTAAATGCACTGTAACGTTTTTTTTAATAGTTTCTCCATTATACTTGGAAAAAAATACACTCTTTGTTTCCACTGTAATTTAGACAACTCTTCGATCTCAGCCTGAATTCAAAATGAAGCTCTGTGAGAATCAGAGTCCTCTGCATCCTGAATGCATTTGTATGGTTGCTCTTATCCCCAATGGGATAGTGGGGGTGAAACTTTGGATAAGCAAGTCTGCTCCCTATGACTCGGAGTCAGTCTGAGGAATGTCTGCTCCTGTCTTTTTTTGTATTGTACAACACATCCAGCACTGCAGGAAGCTGCAGATACTTGCCAGCCCTACCTGTGTTTGCTTTTTATCAAGGGACCAATGTAATGCTACATCCTGCTTCTGACTGTATATAAAGTGTCGACTGGAAATGCGTTTCTGCACGCCTGCACAATGACATTTCTTTTCGCAGCAGATGGGATCTGTGTTTGTATTGATGTTGTTTATGTGTCTCTGTGTGTCTGTGTGTGTGCATGTGTTGTTGTTTTTTTAACTCAACACTTTGTCTATGTATTTTTCTCCCTAACCTTTCTCTTCAAAGTGGCATGAAAGGCAGCCGTCATGGTTGATGATCAAAGAGCAACAACCAAAGCGCTGGCTCTCTCTGTTGTGCTGCTGTCATTTTCACTCCTTTAAACAACAAAACAACAGAGCCCTTCAAAACTCACGGACACTGTTGATGAACAGGCAGTAACTTTACACGGTCGACTCGGGAGATCTTGGCCAGGTTTTTGCTTATTTTAGTGGGGTTTTTATGCGAACCTGTCACAAAGTTTTAGTTGACATAACTGATCCTGTGACAAAGAGCGTAGTCATTCAAAGGCCTATGCATGTTTTACCAAGGATGTGGAAAAACAGTGCATGTTAAAAGTCTAGTCTAGTAATGATTAAGTTGGTTGTTAGTCATGGGGATGGAGTTGTTTGCATAAAGCATAAATCTCCTCCTGAGATGTGTAAGACTTTATTTGGAGCTGTATTGTGCTTCCTCCTGAGATGTTGCAAGTTGATTTGCAAGCGTATTTATATTCTAAGTTTCTTTTCTTCTATGAACCACTTCAGTTCAATACAATTTAATTGTTTAGGCACTAAATCACAACAATAGTCACCTCAAGGCGCTTTATATTGAGATATATAAGACTCTCCAGTAACAGAGAGACAGCCCCAACAGTCAAATGACCCCCTATGAGCAAGCACTTGGCGACAGTGGGAAAGAAAAACTCCCTTTTGACAGCAGAACCAGGCTCAGGAAGGGGCAGCCATCTTCTGTGACTGGTTGGGGTGAGTAGAGAAAGACAGGACAAGTTAATCCTAAAAAGGTTTTATGATTTTAACACCAGGTTTACTTCGACTTCAAAAAAGTTCTTACTAACCCAAAAAACCAGCGCTACAATAAGAACAACTGTTTCCACAGGATAGTAAAAAATCAAGACCAAGATTTGCAAAAAAAACAAAATGCTTCAACGGAATAGCTACACGGTAACATCCTGGAGCTTTAACCTTGTCAAACAAGCGCATTGGCCAAATCACACCGGTCTTTCCTTCTCAACATTCATCTCAACCCCACTGAGATAAAAAAATGCAGTCAACTGATCTTCACTTGATATTTTCAATGCTGAAATACTGTAGATTACAAGTACCTAATAATTTGTGGTCTCAAACATTTCTTTATCAATTGATAAATGCCATTCTACACAGGTAAGGATAATGTCTAGGTCAGTTTAAGATGTACTGTGCTGTGCTAATGCAACCTGTTACACCGAGCGGATATCAGTGTGGCTGTCAGCGGTGACCGTCGATGGATGTGGATTGTTGCAGTGGTGAACACGAACCGTCCATACAGAGAGAAGCCGGGGCCTGTCAGGGATGCATCAGAGAGGGATTGTTTAGCTCTGACGAGGGACATGGAGGATAGAGACATGCTTGAAAGGTTGAGGTATTGAATTTTACTTCCTGACAGCTGAGTGACCTTTCAGCTCTCAAGGGGGACGAGACAGAGATGGATTTCGCAGTCGCCCTCCTTCCTCTCCGCTGCTCCTCCCACAGGGTTAAGAATTAATGCTCCTTTCTACCTCTCTGCTGAGCAAGGAGACTAAGGCCGAACTGCATTGCCAAGCACCTGAGCAGAGCACGGTGGCACACGAGGATCGAGGTTATTCTCATGCGAACTCCAGCACTTAAAAGAGAAACCTGCGAATTAGCCCGACACAAGAATGACTCATCTCGCTCATGTGTATGGCAGCAGCTGCTGAGAGGAGCCTGGCACTGTGCTGAACCTGGTCAGTTCAAGGGGAAAAAAAGCCTGCACCTGCACAATAAATTCTACCCTGCTCTCGCCGATGCGCCGTTTCCCTCTTCACACCTCAGAAGAGCCGCTATTCATAAATATATGCAGCATGACTGGGCCAGATCCCGTGATAATGCACGGAATACAAGGTGCTTCTCTTCTTATTTGGCGCCTTCGGGCAGAATTTACAGTCTCACATCCCCCTCTCTTTGGCTGGAAGGTGAAAGTTACAAATCACAGCTTCATCTGACGGCCTCTCTAACTCTCCACAGGATTGCCCAGTGTCTTTAGGAGATACGCGATAAGAATGCACCTCAATGAGCTGACTTGTTTTATCTCAGCTGAAACACATCTCTTCCTTAAGCTGACAGAATGAGCTCTGAGCATCTTTTTTTTCCTTTCTCCTCAGCCTTAGAGTTCACAACTTCTTGGCTTTGCCAGTGCTGCGATGTGGAGCTGCTTAGGCGTCACGTTCCGACGGCCATCATGGCAGAATGACCAAGTGCTGAAAATAATAGAGCTGAAATGATGATGAGTGATTTCATTCTCCATCTATCTTTCAAGACATTGCACGCAGGCAGCCAATGGCATGGCACCTCTCTGTGCCCCATTACTCCAACCAGCCAATGAAGCATCTTCATTTAGGGCCTCATTGATCGCCCCTTTACTCACGCTTTGTGGAAATACACAGACGTGAGCCAGGTTAAATGCCAGTGCATCAAGAGGCACTTTGCTGGAGGACAAAAACCAGCCAGTGGAACATTTGCAGAAAATCTCAGTTCATAATGTGCTTGTGCATTTTCACGGGTGATATAACTAACTGGCAGATCTTTGGGGTCAGCATTGAAGATTGGATGTCTTGCTCGGGGACACTTCAGCAGGACTGATGCTTGCCAACCAGGCAAGGGTCTGAGCCCAGATCATCCAGCTGCTCTCACTGAGCCGCCGCACTGCTGCAGTATTTTTGCAGCATTCACTGAGAGCATTCACTGTAAATTCTTCATGAGCATGTCAAAATGTTATTCTGAAAAAGCACTTCTGTACTTCATAACTTGTTATTTGTTTGACGATCATGCCTGCTGAAATATTTGTTGTGTATGAAAGGGCTTGTCTCACTCAGTGTGGAAAAAATAATATCCTCAAATGCAAAAGTAACAGGGTTTTAAGAAAAGTGTCATTTTGTTTTGTTCTTTTTGTTTTGAGGAATGATCTTAGTTTAAGGTGAAACACAAACATTTGACATTTATCCTGCATGAAAAAGTTATCGAGTTGGACTGCATTTCCCTTCTTTTATTGTAAATCTCAGGCATATAGCTGTGGCTGTGATCAAGGGAGATCCACCAAACTGCAGATCAAACCTTCTGTTTGTGAGGGGCAGCCAATAAGAAAAAAGTTGGTGTGGCTTTAAGGGAGATGAGGGTTGTTAAGAGATATATTCTAAAACACTTCTTCAGCAGAGAATCAGAGAGGAGAAACACACAGATTTTCTTGCTAGCAAGGGCAGCCTAGAGTGAGACTCAGAGACCCGCACTGAGGACTGCCCTGGTCCTTTATTTATACACTTCAGTGAGCGTTTGTTCCATACATTGAAGTGTGTGTGTGTGTGTGTGTGTGTGTGTGTGTGTGTGGTGGGGGGTCAGAGTGTGACCCCATAAAGACTTCCCTAAAACTGCTGGTCTGGAAAGTACAGCAGTTCATCAAACCAAAACCACTTAGACTGGAAACAGATATAACTACGTTAATCCTACCGTAAAACAATAAAACAAGGTACGACCTTTTCCCATGCTCCTAGGATGTGGGGGTGAAAGCCAGAACACCCTGGAATGTTACAGACTTCCTAGGATGAGACATCCTTTCAATAAACACAAATGGTTACATGTAGTATTCTACCATATACAAACTTATATCATTAAAAGATTATACTGACTACTAAGTACAATTTTCCATTGACAAGGGTGAATCGAGAGGCTGCACCAAAAGTCCAGTGTAAGAAAAATGGGACTACATTGAACTGTGAATTTATGAAATAAAATAAAATTATGCATAATATGAACCTCAGCAGCAACATCTGCAGGCAAGAGAAGGCAGGTTAACCTGTGTAAGTGTGGAGGACAACAGGGGTCATGGCTGGGACCTCAAAACAATTTAATGCACTTTTTTCTGTTAATAGAGATTTCTTTTAATAATCTGTTTTTTTATTTGTTTTATTATCATTATTATTATTATTATTAATAATAATAATAATAATAATAATAATAATAATAATAAACTGTATTTATAAAGCACACTTAAAACCAAGGGTATGCCAAGGTGCTTAACAAGTAACATAGAGAATAAAAGGAAGATAATATAAATAGGACCAAAGCAAGTGCTAGGTATGCAAGAAGATAGCTGTCACTGATACATAGGAAAACAGCAGATACAGAACAAACAAGGAATTAAATTAGCATAAAAGTGCATAATATAAAATCATGAGAGAAATGTTAACTAGAGGGAAAGGCAAGATTGAATAAGTGGGTTTTTAGTAGTGATTTAAACAGTGCAATAGAATCAGAGGCGCGGATATCAAGAGGAAGTGTCCAAGTACGCCTGGAGCTGGGAGAGAACTAGTCTCTCCAGGATCTTGGACAAGAACGAACAGTCAGAGTTTCTTTTTTTAAGAATCAGATGGACTACAGCATACTTAAAAGCCAAAGGAACACAGCCCGAGAGCAAGGAAAAGTTCATAAGAAATAGGATACTAGGTCAAATTACATCAAAACAGTCCTTAGCTATCTCAAGCAATGACCTGCCCCAGGAACTTTATCCTGTTCTTGGAGAACTCACACTTGTCGTTCAATGTTACTCCAGCCTCCTGCAGTCGAACCAGTGCTTTTCGAAGTCTCTCATCATGCTCTGCTTGTGACGTCCCCCAGATAAGAACATCATCCATCTGGCAGAGGACTCCTTCTAAGCCCTTAAGAATGCGTGCCATCCGTTTCTGGAAGTGTTCTGGGGCTGATGAGATTCCAAAGCACAGACGATTATAACAATACTGACCAAAAGGTGTACTAAAGGTCATGAGCAAAGAAGAGTCCCTGGATAAGGGAATCTGCCAAAATCTTGCATTGGCATCCAGCTTTGAAAACACTTTGCTCCTGCAAGCTGTCCAAGTGGGTGTTCTACTGAAGGGAGTGGATGTTTCTCTCTCATGACATATTTGTTTAGTTCAGTGAGATCGCTGCATATTCTCGCTTTGCCTGTGCGCTTAGGAACCACCACCATAGGCACGCACCAATCAGTGGGCTCCTCCACCTTGGAAATGACACCCTGCTGCTCCGTCCTGTTCAGCTCTTCTTTAACCTTTGGTAAGAGTGGAAGAGAGATTTGCGTAGAGGTCGAGAGGGAAAACGGCTGTGCCTCTGGTTTCAGAACAATATTGTACTCCCCCTCCATTTTGCCTAAGCCGCTGAAAAGCTTGGGGAATTCTTGTTTGACAGCATCAATAGAGTCTGCCACTGCAGCATGCCCGCTCAGCAGCGGTGTGCATAAGCCCTGTACGACATAAATGTCTTCTTTGGTTTTGTGGTTGTTCTTGCTGAGAGTGGCTGTGAACATGCCTTTTACCTTTAGACGTGTTCCTCCTGGGCCCTGCAGAACCCTTTTGGGCTTATCCAATCTCCCCAACTGATGCTGTGTGTAGAAAGTCTCTGGGACTGCTGTGACATCTGCTCCGGTGTCGATTTTAAAGAGTGTGTTGCATTTGTCCACATGTATCTCTGTTACCCATGGACTCTCTTTGGTGTCCGCAGAGAGGAAACCCAAGAAAGCGACCTCATCATCTGTATCGCTGTTCTCTGAAACTGTTGCAGCATTGACTTCACACAGTTTTTTGTTTCTGCACATCCTGGCAAAATGTCCTTTTTTCTTACAGTAATTACATGCGGCTTCCCTCACGGGGCATTGTTGAAGATTGTGACCTTTTATGTCTCCACATCTTCTGCATTGTGTCTTTTTTTCTTTCCGTGTTTTGGCTGTGGTTTGTTTATGTAGCGGTGTCAGCTGCTTGGGACGTGCCCCTTCTTGCCGTTTAGCATGGACGATCAGTTGTGAGTTGGTAATATCCATTTTAAAGTTAGTGCTTAGCATCTCTTGTTGCTTCTTTACAAGCTCACTTTGTCGGGCTCTGTTAAGCGCTTTCTCTAGCATTAGTTCTGGATCCATTTGTAGCTGTTCTGACAATCGCTTGTCTTTCAGACCCACAACAAATCTGTCTCGCACCATTTCATCATGCAAAGTCCCGTATCTACAATGTTCTACCAGACAATGCAGTGCAGTATGGAACCTGTCAACTGACTCACCCGTCTCTTGTTGGCACTGGTTTAACTTCGCTCGCTCAAATATGATGTTTCTTCGGGCTACAAAGTGAGCATCCAACCTCCTTTTAATGGTCTCATAATCGCTCGCCTCTTCGGGAGTCAGGTGCAGGGATACCAATATGTCCTCTGCCTCCTTGCCCATAGTGTAGATAAGGGCGTTCACTTGATTTTCGTCCACTTGCATCTCCAATCCAGACGCGATGCGAAATCTGTCAAAAGGCTTTATCCATTTGGTCCAGTCGTCGGACCTAAAAGTGAACTTCACCGGCGGGGTGACTTGAAACTGACTCATGACATCACGTCTCTTTTCGCGCAGCTCCTCTATGGCTGACCTTTAACCTGTTACCAACGCCGAAACCTTTCACTTATGCCCAACTAATGTTTCCAGTTGTCTTCTGACACCATGTTCCGTTATTTGAGGTTATGGATGTTATTTAACTGGAGACATAACTCACAGACACACGAGATGCGCCATTACTCCAATGAGTGTCCTTTATTATTTTTCCTCCCCCCACAACAACCCAGCAGAAATATTCCTACCTCTTAACATTTACCTGATACTACAAAGCCAACACTGAGAGTAGGTTCTAGGGCAATTCATTTCATTAGGGGCAACAGTATCAAGGACAGAAGAAAATAACGATAGCAAGGTATTAGCACAGTCATTAGCCGAGCGAAATGAACAACAGTCGGGAGTGACTTTCAATTCAATTCAATTCAATTTTATTTATATAGCGGCAAATCACAACAAAAGTCGCCTCAAGGCGCTTCATAGATACAGAGAAAAACCCAACAATCATATGACCCCCTATGAGCAAGCACTTTGGCGACAGTGGGAAGGAAAAACTCCCTTTTAACAGGAAGAAACCTCCGGCAGAACCAGGCTCAGGGAGGTGCGGCCATCTGCTGCGACCGGTTGGGGTGAGAGAAGGAAGACAGGATAAAAGACATGCTGTGGAAGACAGAGATTAATAACAGATATGATTCAATACAGAGAGGTCTGTTAATACATAGTGAGTGAGAAAGGTGACTGGAAAGGAAAAACTCAATGCATCATGGGAATCCCCCGGCAGCCTACGTCTATTGCAGCATAACTAAGGGAGGATTCAGGATCACCTGGTCCAGCCCTAACTATATGCTTTAGCAAAAAGGAAAGTTTTAAGCCTAATCTTAAAAGTAGAGATAGTGTCTGTCTCCCGAATCCAAACTGGAAGCTGGTTCCACAGAAGAGGGGCCTGAAAACTGAAGGCTCTCCCTCCCATTCTACTTTTAAATACTCTAGGAACAACAAGTAGGCCTGCAGAGCGGGAGCGAAGTGCTCTAATAGGGTGATATGGTACTACAAGGTCATTAAGATAAGATGGGGCCTGATTATTTAAGACCTTGTGACGGATGCAGAATCCAAGAAAGACATAGAGAAGTTTGACACCGCTTCAGCATTGATTACATGTAGTGGGCGAAGGGGAGCCGCAGGATGCAGTTCAGTACTGCATAAGCCAGTATCAGATATAACTGGGAAATGACACGAGCTCCCAGCGTCACTTATATCCTTGATACAAATGTCCAGACCATATGAAAAAAACAAGTCCAAACTATGTCCTTTAACATGGGTTGGGTCATTAACCCACTGAACCAGGTTAAAAGAGTCAGTTAAAGTAAGGGTCATCCTTACAGCAAGTGTGTATGTTAAAATCACTAACAATGAGAACACAACCATATTTAAAAAGAACGGAACCTAGGAGATCAGCAAAGTCCATGATAAAACATTTGCTATATTTAGGCGCTCGGTAAACCACCATGCAGAGTGTGGTCGTGGATGCAGTCATCTCCAATAACTGGACTTCAAAACTAGAGTAGGTAGGTGAGGGTAGCTGCCGAACTGCATATGAATTTTTAAAAACCGAGGCTACGCCGCCACCCCTACCAGTAAGCCTTGGTGAGCTAAAAGCGACACAATCTGATGGAAGAAGTTCAGAAAAATGGATGTACTCACCAGGATGAATCCAGGTTTCAGTCAGGATTAAAGCATCAACCCCATTAGTGAAGAGGAAGTCATTTAAGAGAAAGGTCTTATTGACCAGCGACCTGACATTAAGCAATGCCATCCATTTTTTGACAGGAAACATAAATCGCTCAAATGAACAGTAAGAACAACACTGCGGTAGCCCACTCAATCTTCAGATCTACTCCACTTGACTGCATGTGTGTGATTAATTTATGTAAATTGACAGAATAGCTTAGTGTAAACTATCTGTGGACATATCATTAAAAAAATCAAATTTTATTTAGTCTTATTAAAAGTTACCAAATTCCATGTATTTATTATTTTACCCCATTTCATGATTAATCACGATTTTTAGACATATTATATCTTAGCTGGTGAATACATGCTAAGTGCAGTGGCGTTAAGATAACCTTTGCTTTCACATCACAAATAAACAATTTTGGGTAAGCTGCATCTGAGCAGACCACAAGACCTTTGGAGCAATGTCCTTTGAACAGACCAGATTAAACTGGAAATCTTTGCCCATAATGCACAGTACAACATTTGGAGAAAACCAACCACACCATATCAGCACAAACAAATAATACCTACTGTGAAGCACAGTGGTGAAGATTTGGGCTTCTTTTTCAGCTGCTGGACCTGAGGCCTTTGACAACTGGACAACTCAACTATTGTTGCTAACCCTGTCCCTTTATGACCACAGTGCAACCAGCAGGATAACACACCATGTCACAAAGCTCATCTCAAACTGGTCTCTTAAACATGACAATGAGTTCACTGTATTCAGATGGCCTCCACAGTCACCAGACCTCAGTCCAACAGAGCACCTTTGGGATGTGGTGGAACATTAGTTTCATATCAACAGTGTGATACTATTATGTGAATATGGACCAAAATCTCTGAGGAATATTTCCAGCACCTTGTTAAATTAAGACTGTTCTGAAGGCAAAAGGGGGTCTGACCAAGTACCTAACAAAGTTCCCAGTGAGTATACTAATATATCAGTCACAGAGGACAGTATTGAACAGTACAATTATTTGCATTTCACATTTTCAGCATGTTTTGGTGTTAATAACACTTCCTATAGTTCCTATAACAACTATAACGAATGGCCTATAACGAACTAAATATCGGTGCACTTCTTCCACTACACATTGTTCAGTTCCTCCTGCTCACACTGGGAATATTACACAGTATTTGAAATAAGACAATGTTAACAATGATATGAATCCTCCTACTTACAGCACCAGATGGCATAATTACAAGAACACAAAATGCGGTTTTAGTCATATCAACATCAGAACACAATTCAGGTTGTGAGCATCGTTGGGATGTGGACGAACAGGAGTTTAAAACCAACCATGTGATGTCATCATGTGAATATTGTTGAATTTATGCCACAAGGAAAATTCCAGTGACAAAGGCAAAAGATGTACCTAATAAACTGGCTAGTGAGTGCATAAGTTTTATATACAGACCATGAAAGACATGCTCAGGCAATGCGTTTATCAGGCAGCCACCCACACATACTAGTGTAGAGCAAGTGCAGAAGTCAGACGTTGCTTAGTTGTCTCACAATGTCATCATAGATAAATCTCCTGAAAGAATGGATTACTGCTACTTATTAACAAACATTCAGACTATATGTTGCATGATGTTTTAGTTCACATAACAGCGGCCCTCATTTATAGGCAGTTTTAGTGTAGACATCTGCTTTTTATAATTATTCTTTTGCAATGAAATGCAATTAAAAGCTGCTTTTTTCTTCCCCTCTATGTACATTTTTTGCAATTCTCCACAAAATCCATAAAAAATACCAAAAACAGCAATGTTTTTCTCAGTATGCTGTTTGTAACACTCACGCCTGCGCTCTTCTCACTGAAGATGTTAATCTTTAAACATGGATTGCTGATAGTTTCATTTTTCAAAAAAAAAAAAAAAAGCTGTGTAATTTAGTGAAACAGCTGGGTACCTTTGATTTTACCAAGTGCTTCTGAAACAGGCATAAATGGTGCATTTGTTGTGGACTATTTTCAGCAGTTGAATAATACACATGTGCACTGGAGTACTTGTAGTGCAGTAATTCTAAACCTTTTGTGGCTTGTGACCCCTTTAACATCAGTTGAATACCTATGAGTGGTAGGGAGTTTGAGAAGAGTGGATTTTGTGTTTGTTTTTATCAGTTTTATTTAAATGATTCCTACTACCTGCATATTTTAAGCTATCCAGTGATTCACACAATGAAAGCCATTGTCAGAGGTAGGTTTGAAGATGTGAAATTGATTTCTAAGTGACAGAAAAGTTGTTCCTGTTTTGACCACCAGACGTGGATGTTGGGACCGTGTATAGCGGGGCTCCATATCCAGGTACTGAAACATTAAACCTGGGGAAATCTTTAATTGTAGAAGGATGGTGTGTGTTCGTTTGAGTGAAAACAAACTACTCCACAGTGTCTTTGTGTGCTCAGGGTAAATGAGGAACATAACCACATCTTTGTAGATTTAATTTATGATTCCACATAACACAATGTGTATTAAATGAACACTGAATGATTTACATGTAATATTAGTGTTTTATTACTTTTTTAATAATGTAATAATAGTGATCTCATACACCATTATTATTAGACATTATATATATTTTTAAACCTGCTGCTGCTGTAAAACCACTTCATTAGTTAATAAAAATTTTCATTTATGTAAGACTACAAAGAAATATGTAGTTGAATGACAGAAATTATCAAATGATGAAGATTTAGTTTGACAATGAAAACTTTTAAAGGTTTTGACACAAATAAATCCCGTGTGTCAAAAACAGCATTTTGACAGTTTACTTGTAGATGTTATATACTTTTTATATACGTATTTACACTATTAAAGTATATTTACAGTATTAAAATAGAATTGATCACTTTTCTCTATAAAAAAATATTGCATATGTGTGAAATTATCCTGCATTTGTGACTGTTTAGGGTCTTACTATCTAGAGAAAAAGTCTTATTTTACTTTTGATGTGTTGATTCAGTCTGTTGTAATTTTATTGATATTTCCTGTATTTAAAAATAACTTTAAAACTCTGCAAAATTCAAGTTTGGTCTTTTATATTTGGTAGTGTGGTTTTGTCTTGGGAATGGAACCACACTACAGCTGGAAGTGGAGAACAGAACCATAGAGACCAGTGACATTAGATATTATGGTGATTAATTCAGCCACAGGAGACTTGTGGGAGATGTGGGAAAGGGTTGCAAAGATGCGCAGCTACTGTAGGATTTATATACCAAGTTGATGTGTCGCATGGTATTAGCTGAGCTGTGGTTGGTATTGAGATCAGCAGATCTGCTGGGATTGTGAGTTTACATTAGTGTCCTTCCATAATTTATCAGAGCATTCTTCTATCAGAAAAATCACAAGGACATTAACATGTTAAACATCTTGGCTGCACAGCGAAGATAAATATGCACATTAAAAGATGGCACACATTCAACAACAAAAACCTGCATTATGTGGTAATTAATTGATGAGAGTACTTCAGCTTGTAGAGGGTTTTTCATCCACTTATCCTTTCCACTGAATTGTATGCCTCTATGTCTTTATTCTCTGCTGTTATTGTCAGACATAGTAGGATCTAATGACAATACAAGGATACAAAGATGGCCCTGAACAGCTAGAAACAAGACTGTTGCTCGCATCAAGTAAAATACCGCCTCAATATACCACCATGCCCTCAAAGTAACCTACCAACCCCTCTGTGACCTGCTCCTCCCCACAGTTTTGACGGCCACTTTACTCACACCATGAAACATGTCCAATGAAAGGTTAAAAGGAGAGGGCAGGAAGATTGACAGACTGTGTCTGTTAGAGAGGAAAGAGGAGGAACTGAAAATGTTTCGGTCGTGTGTTTGTTTGTGCAGTGCGGTGGATATCGTTTCAGAGGAAGCTCGCCGTGAGCCCAGTTTCCCACTGGTTCAGAGAGTCTGTGTCATGACCCTGTCTTTGTTGTCTCCTTCAGTGTGAGCTCATGCTCGACCCATCTGCCGTTCAGTCGTGTTAGATAATTTTTATCTATCATCCACTTCTTTCTGTCTACCTGCTTTTCTGTGTCGTAGTCCTGCCTATTGCCTCTCATGCATCTGGAGCATAGCGGGTTTCAACATGCTGTGTTGTTTATTAAGACTGCTGAGTTATGTAATGAATAAGTCATTCGCTATATATAATTTAATGCATTTGTTCTGTCTCTCATTTCTTGCAGGTTTTCTGAAAACTCAAGATTCTTATTGTCTTTTCTTTGGACTTACTGATTTTTTAATTAATTCCACACAATGATTAAATCCCCCCCCCCCCTCCCAAAAATAAACCAGAAATTTACTGTAAACAAAATCTGCTTATTACACTTTTTAAATTCCCCAGTTGAGTTTTCTGCGGCTCCCAGGAGCAATATTTGGAAAAAAGAGAAACAGCTATGATTAATAAAAGTTATATCTGGTTGTCAGGAAAGCTTACACTAAGGCTTCAGTCAAAAAGGCCAGACCACTGGTTGTAGGGGAAGAATGTGTATTCTGTGAGAAATTAAGTGCTACAGCCTCCAGTCATTGGGTGAACATGTAAAGTATCTCTCAAAAGTGAGTACACCCCTCACATTTTTGTAAATATTTTATTGTATCTTTTCATGGGACAACACTGAAGCTATGACACTGTGATACAATGTAAAGTAGTCAGTGTACAGCTTGTATAACAGTGTAAATTTGCTGTCACCTGAAAATAACTCAACATACAGCCATTAATGTCTAAACTGCTGGCATCAAAAGTGAGTACACCTGTAGGTGAAAATGTCCAAACTGTGCCCAACGTGTCAATAATTTGTGTGGCAACCATTATTTTCCAACACAGCCTTAACTCTGTTGGTTCACTAGAGCTTCACAGGGTGCCACTGCAATCCTCTTCCACTCCTTCAAGATGACATCATGCAGCTGGCGGATGTTAGAGACCTTGCGCTCCTCCGCCTTCCATTTGAGGATGCCCCACAGATGCTCAATAGGGTTCAAGTCTGGAGACATGCTTGGCCAGTCAAGTACCTTTATCCTCAGTTTATTTAGCAAGGCACAGGTCTTTTTGGAGGTGTATTTCAAAGTGTCATATCTTCAATGTTGTCTCGTGAAAAGATATAACAAAATATTTACAAAAATGTGAGGGGTGTACTCACTTTTGTGAGATACTGTATATTCTGAGAAGAGAAAGGCCTGTTCCTGGTGTGACTGCATCTGAATATATATTTATCTCTGTGAACCATCACTCTTTTTCAAGTTTTGTTACAGCTTGGAGAGTAAATGGTGAGAATTTGCAGATAGAGCAGTATTTTCCATGCTATCTCAGGGTGACCCCAGTGGCCAAAGCAGTCCAAAGAAGGTTTTTGGTGTAGCAACTTCTAAACAACGGATTTCACCATAAAATAACAAACAGATTGTTCTTGACAGCTTATATCAGCCTAACAAGCCTCTTCTGTGTAAAACATAACAGTAGCAAATGTAAATATTGTTATACTAAATGTTTAACAGTGATTTTGTTGGCTGAGGTTTGTAGTTTGAAGATACACTTGCTAATAATATATCAGTTTACAGCTTGCACAGATCAGTTTTTTGTTGCCAGTATGAGTGAAGTGCTTGCACTCTCTAGCCCCGGAATCTTTTACAATTAACTTGGCAGCAGCTTTGTGACGTTCTGTTTTTTCCTGTCTCATTTCCCCTTATCTAATGATTGAGAATGAGTTTGAGTTGGGTGTCTGTCTGCTGTCCACTGATGAAGCTGCAGCTGCTGCTTGTCTAATTAGGAACATTCAAAGAAATCCTCAAAGACAGCGCTAAATGGGTCCAGAGTTAATAACGGCAGACTTATTTTGATAATGATAGCAAGTAACTTTGACGAGAGCTTGAGATAGTCACATTTTCAGTTATGCAAATCCCATCAGCATTGAAGTCATTAGGCTGCACTGGTAGAGGAGCAGCTTTTCAGAAACAGTCAGCTGCACAGCTTCCGGTTTAAAGAATTTTGTATTTATTAGCATATCCTTAGATAAGTGATGTTTGCAAGTAAAAAACAAAAATTATATTCACTATATCACACTTGAGAAGCTTGACTTCATGTTTATCTCTGAGACGTGGCAGCGTGAGAATGAAGTCTCACATCTCTTAGAGCTTTGTCCCGCTGACTGCTCATTTCTCTGTGCACCTCGGATATCTGGATGAGGAGGTGGAACAGCTGTAATTTTTAAAAATACTTTTTTATGCCAGATGATTTCTTCAAGCTGTTACAACTCTTTTGAGATGCTTATGATAAAAATTGGAAGAGAACAGCCCATATACGGCATTTTAATTTATCGTCCACCTGGGTCTGCTGCGTCTTTTTTGTCAGACCTACAAGACTTTTTAACTTCCACTATTAAAATGGGCAAGGTTATCATTGTTGGAGACTTCAACATTCATGTGGATGACTCAACAAACAGCACCACTAAGGAGTTCCTGAGCATTATGGACTCTTTCAACTTTGTTCAGCATGTAGCAGGGCCTACTCATACGGCTGGGCACACTCTGGACTTGGTCTTCACCTATGGTGTTTCCCTTGACCACATGAATTTAAATGAAGTTGTTTTTAGTGACCACAAGTCAGTCTCTTTTACTGTATCTGTTAATTCAGAGTCCCATCCTCAAGGTTCTACTAGGCGCAGGCGCTTTATTGATGACTCTGTCATTTTAAAGTTTTCTTCTCTTTTTAATTTTAAAAGCTCCTCTAACGAGGTTGAGCTTCTAACTAATTCTTTTAATGAACACTGTCTTGCCATTCTAAATCAGGTTGCTCCTCTCAAAACCAGTTATTGCTCTGTTAATTCCCGGACACCATGGTCAGATAATCAGACTCGTGGTCTTCGACGCTCCTATCGAAAAGCAGAGCGTCTGTGGAAGTCCACCGGTCTGACTGTCCATCGTGAGCACTTCAAAGAACTACTTTACCTATATAATGAATCAGTCAAAGAGGCCAGATCCTCTTACTTCAATAATCTTATAAATCGTCACAAAAATAATTCAAGAATTCTATTTGATACCATCAACAGCATTGTTTCTCCTCCAACCCAGCATGCTCTGTTGCTTTCTGATGAAGATTGTAATACTTTCCTTAATTACTTTGTAAATAAGGTGATGGACTTGAAATCCAAAATTTCCTCAAATGCCTCTTCTTATGAAGATACCCCTTGCTGTCTTGGACCATTTACCTCCTTTTCTCCAATCACACTAAATGACCTAATTATAGTTTTAGGTAAAATGAAATCCTCATCATGCTCTATAGATATATTACCTCCCTCTGTCCTGTCTGGGTCTATCACCAGCATTGGTCCTACATTACTATCCATCATCAACAGTTCACTGAGGCAAGGCTGTGTCCCGTCTTATTTTAAACATGCTGAGGTAACTCCTCTGTTAAAAAAACAGAATCTTGATCCTACCTCTGCTAGTAATTACCGACCTATTTCAAAATTGTCATTTGTAAGTAAATTACTTGAAAAAATTGTTGAAAATCAGTTCAGGTCTCTATTATGTAAATTACACATCCTTGACCCTTTTCAGTCTGACTTTCAAAAGCAGCACTCTACAGAGACCGCTCTCTTAAAAGTCTATAATGATCTATTAATGGCATCTGACGCAGGGAACTGTTCTGTGATCATTTTGCTTGATCTCAGCGCTGCCTTTGACACCATCGACCACAAAATCCTACTTAACAGGCTCAAGGTTTTGGCTGGTGTATCTGGCTCTGCCCTAGACTGGTTTTCTTCATATTTATCAGACAGGACCTTTTCTGTTAGGACTGATAGGTTCTCCTCTAACACTGCTGCCCTGACCTGTGGTGTCCCACAGGGCTCAGTTTTAGGTCCATTACTATTTTCTTTTTATATGCTTCCTTTAGCTGGTATCATTCAATCTTTTAGCGACCTGTCTTATCATTTTTATGCTGATGACATTCAGCTCCATGTGTCCTTTAAGCCTCATCAGCTGGATAGGCTGTCCACCCTAGTCCAGTGCTTAACCCAGGTTTCTGATTGGCTTTCAAGCAACTACCTTGTTCTAAATACTAACAAGACCGAGACCATGATCATAGCTCCTCCTGAGCTACATTCTAAAATCAGTCAGGTTCTTGCCTCTTTCTGTCCATCTGTCAAGTCAAACATTCGAAATCTTGGTGTAATATTTGACTCTTCTCTGGGCCTTGACTCTCATGTAAAATCTTTGTCTCGTTCCTGTTTCTATCATTTAAGAAACATCTCTAAACTGCGACATATGGTTTCCTCAGCTGAATTGGAAAAACTCATTCATGCATTTGTGTCATCACGCTTAGATTACTGTAATTCCCTGTTTACTAGCTTGGATAAATCATCTCTTTCTCGCCTCCAAGCCATACAAAACGCAGCAGCCAGACTACTAACTCGCTCTACCAAGCGTGTTCACATTACTCCCATCTTATATTCTTTACATTGGCTCCCAATAGAGTTTAGAATTCGCTTTAAAATTCTTGTTTTAACATACAGAGCACTAAATGGCTCCAGATTACTTATCCATGCTTCTTATAAAATACACTGCTGCTCGTCATCTTCGCTCACAGACTCAGAGTCTCTTAGTTGTTCCCCGTACACGACTGAAGACAAAAGGGGACAGAGCCTTTCAGTCTGTTGCACCAAGGCTGTGGAACAGTTTACCACTACAATTACGTTTGCTTGACTCTGTGGATTCTTTTAAAAAACAGTTAAAAACTCTTCTGTTCAAACAAGCCTTTTGTTGTACATATTTTATATTTTTTACATTATTTACATTTGATCTTTTACATTGTATATAATGTTTATTGATTTTATTGTTTATTTTAATATCTGTGTACAGCGCTTTGTGATTGTCTGTCTGTGAAAAGCGCTTAATAAATAAAGTTTACTTACTTACTTACTTTATTCTGTTTTTATTAAGTAAAGCAAATCAACATTTCTCAACATTAAACTTTGTCAGCCATGATCTGAGGGCACACAATGTTCCCTCAGGTGTCATTTGTTAAAAGCCTGTGGAGCCTCTCATAGGGTGAGAGGTGGAGTACACCCTGGACAGATCACCCCTCCGTCTTCTGAGAGAACCTTAAGATCAAGTGTAGCAGTACACGCATCTCTAAGAACTTCAGTTGATTTTATATACTTTTTTGAGCTTATTAGCTAATCTCTGCTACTACTTTGATATTCACTGACCTGTTAGTTAAATATGCAACAACTGTACTCACAAGCAGATGTTTTTTTATGACTGTTTAGTAACTGCATTTGAAATTCCCCAACTACTTATGTAATGCTAGCTAGAAGGTGAAGTACTGTGACCACAACTTTGTTTACATTTGCACCATGAAGGCATCGCAGGGATGGTGTGGGTGTAAGAGTGCCATGGGATGCCATTATTTTATTATTATTTTATTCCACTGTCACTGGAAGTAATGCCAGGCTGCAGGACACAAAAAATAAATTAATTCAACAATAATATACGTTTGCCTCCCTATGAGATTTAATTGGTCATTGACTGAAAGTGCTGGAAAGCATTTCCAGATAGTTCACTTTAACTCCAGGTCATAGTATAAAGCTTGGAAAGGCTGGGCGAGTTAATAAGGCAAGGAACCAAAGCACAGAAGTAAATCAATAGCTGAAAGGTAGAAGAACAACAAGAAAAAGATCAGATTGTAGAAGTCTGTCTGCCTAAGGAAGACTTTCAGACAATACATCCTAGTATTCATTTACTTTAATAGAATCCATCCACAGTAATGCTCACACTGCCTCATCTAAAAAATAAAAAATAAAAATCAGCATGAATTGCCTTTTTGTCTTTGGAAACATTAATGGTTGTTTCATTATTTTTCCAAAAGTACACTCGAATATAAAATCAAAGCAAGCAAAACAACAAAGGCTTTTGCAAAACCATATTACATAACTCTCTTCAAGATAATGACAAAATACTTTTCCGTTGTGCTGGGAGTGAAACGCAATTTTAAGAGAAAGCGGTTTATGTAAAAATCCTTTGATTTAATTTTCTCTGACTATTGTCTCACATGACGAATGGTGCTGTCTTTGTTTCTTGAACTCTCCTTTGTGACAAGTTTTCTTTTCTCCCCGAAGCCCTGAAACATCCGTAATTACATTTCCCCATCTGTCTCCTCACGCAATCCCCCATACATCACCATCAAAACAATTCCATTAACTCCCACTGCGTTAACTAAAGTGAGGGGGGGGGGGGGAGGAGGAGGAGGAGGAGTAGGGTGCATTCATAAACAAATAAGAGATGATGCCATTGAGTTGTGTGGAGGAAATGTTAGATGAGGTTAATCCCTTGAATCCATTTGCTCAGAGATGTTTTGAAAGAGATGCTAGCGTAGAAAGGGAAGAACAATCCACAGGCTGTGTTTCAACCTCTGCTCCCTCCTCCTTATTTGTCTGTCTTTGTCTCTATGCCCCTGGCGCCAGTGAAATTCCCCCACAAGATGGTGAGTTGTAAAGCAACAAGCACAAGGGAAGTAATTACGGTGAGCTTAAAGCGCGGATGTGTTCAAATGAGTAGGAAAAAATAAGTTGATTGAACAACAGACCCAATAATGACCAAATTGTTCCAGACACTGATGGGAATCTCTTGACAAATTACTGTTAAAGTTTGTAAGCGGGCAGAGACACTCACACAGAAGTATACACATACAAAGTAAACGAGCTAAACTCATTGACGAGAAGAGCATCAATCCCTTGCAGATGCACTGAAATGTGAAAATTGGAATGAAAAAAATAACCTTTCTTTCAGATTTCCTCATTGTTTTGTTTTGCTTTCCACAATATTTGCATCTAGTTTTATTGCATCATTAGTTTGTCACCTACTTTAAAGAAATAGCTGCACATTTTTGAATAATGCGCATTGCAGCATTAGTCACTTTGTTAGGGGAACCTGTTCAATTGCTTGTTAATGAAAATATCTAATCAACCAATCACGTGGCAGTAGCACAATGCATTTAGGCATGTAAACACAGTAAAGGCAAACGACATTGTTGTTGAAGCCAGATAAATAGATAGATAATTTTTAAAATAAAGTACCAAATCAGAATATCACTTATCAAGGTGGTTTTTTGTAAGGTAAAGGCTCCACAATAATAGAGAGAATCACTGTACTTGGCCTCCACAGTCACCAGATCTTAATCAAATAGAGCACCTTTGGTATGTGGTTTGTGGGAAACAGTTGAATAATTAAAGGGAGACACATATATCACCTAAACCATGTATGTATGTACCTAGTAACCACCTATCACAATGGAAAAATGTGTATTCTGCATTCCACGTTTCCAGTTGGGGTTAGGGTTAGGGTCTGGGTTAGGGAGGGTCTGTTACATTACTCAGTGAGAGTAACGTATTCTGAATACTTTGGATTACTTAACCCTTTAAGACCTACCATAGAACCAAGTCCGCCAGAGCTTATCTTTATATTTTTACATGCTGTAGTGCCATTTTTGGGAATTTATTTTTGGGATTTCAAGTTGCTATACATCAATACAACCATTATAGTCCAAATTTTAACAATATGTATGCATTAAGTCAATAACTACATAAATTGCAAAAAAGTGCAATAAACAACAAAAAAAATTAAAATTCGTTTGTTTTTGGGTTTTTTTACATATATTTCTAGTTGAGAAATTTAAGAGGTTTATCCCTCAAAACTGTAAATACAAAAAAGTTGCACAAAATAGTTTCCAACAGTAGGAAATTTATTTTGAGTGTCTTCATAGTTTTATCTATCGATACACCAATTTTTATATACTGCAGGAAAAACGAAAATAAATATTATAATGCAAATTTGCAAAAAAAAAAAAAAAACAGCATGTGCATCAAAATAAACTATTTCCAGCAGTGCAATTTGAGTTCTAAGCATCCCAGAAACAATACAGAAAAGCATGAAGTCAAACCTGACTTTTAAAAACTCCAGTATAGGCTTATAAGCCCCCTAAGGTAAAAAAAAAAACAACTACATTTTCCGAGAAAATGACGTCACTTACGATTTTGGGCAGGTAATGGCGGACATATGATAGTTCACGCTGACGTCTATTCCAATGTAGGAAGTGTTATGAACAACTGATCAGATTGTCAAAGCGTGTTTCTGGAATATTATGCTTTTGTTGCTGCAACTGCTTTTTGTGCAGTTTTTGCAAAGCTATATGTGGAAGGAAACCGTGACTTAGGACAAGCTGATGGCATAACATGTAAGTACAACTCCACCGGTTTCATATGCAAAAATAATTATTGCCCTAGCTTACCTGGTTCCGGTTCTACAGGGACTTAAAAATAGTTACGCAAAACCGAGCGTGCCCGCTCCGACCGGTTTTAAAGGGTTAATATATTATCATGCTTTTTACAACTACATGAATGTACTATGGCTATGTGATTTATTACTATTACTGAAGGTTACTCGCCATACCAATACCAACCAGATTTTTTAAAATCTTAATATAAAATGAGTAACAGTACACTGTAAAACCTAATAAGTTCACAGAACTCAAAAATTGTTGTGTAACAGATTACACAACAATTTTTGAGTGACATTTTTAAAAGTTTTAAGTTTAACTAAAATAAAAATTATATTTGCAGTTGCCTTAAATTACCTCAATGTTAACTCATAAATGTTGATATTCCTCAACTTATAATTATGGAGTAATAAACTCAAAATGTTCAATATTATTCAACTTAATTAAGGTGTGAAATACACTCAAAATATTTTACATATTGCAACTCATACGATGTGGGAATTAAACTCAAACTTTTTCATATTTTCTAACTTATAATATGGGAAATAACACTTAAAATCTTCAATATTTTTAAAATACTGTGGGAAATACACTTACAAATAATTCTAAACTGTTTGCCCAGTAAATTATAATCAGCTAAAAGTGTTAGAAGACATGAAAGTAAAAACACTAACAATTTAACAACTTTTTATTAAACACAATGTGCTTTTAAAAAGGCACAAACAGAGCTCACTCATAAAAAAGTGCTTCATAAATAAAACAAGAGAAAAAGACTTCAAGGGTCTCCATCTCAATTCTAAAATTCAATAACATTTTCAGTATTAACAGCAATTGAAGCTATTAGAACATTGAGGCATTTAACACTTACTGTACCTTGACAGCTGCAGCTCACTTTCTTTTTTAAAAATACATAAAAAACAGTACTGGTTTCCACTGCTGTACTTATAGTTTCAATTTTCAATTTCAATTTTATTTATATAGCGCCAAATCACAACAAATGTCGCCTCAAGGCGCTTCATAGATACAGAGAAAAACCCAACAATCATATGACCCCCTATGAGCAGCACTTTGGCGACAGTGGGAAGGAAAAACTCCCTTTTAACAGGAAGAAACCTCCGGCAGAACCAGGCTCAGGGAGGGGCGGCCATCTGCTGCGACCGGTTGGGGTGAGAGAAGGAAGACAGGATAAAAGACATGGTGTGGAAGAGAGACAGAGGTTAATAACAGATATGATTCAATACAGAGAGGTCTGTTAATACATAGTGAGTGAGAAAGGTGACTGGAAAGGAAAAACTCAATGCATCATGGGAATCCCCCGGCAGCCTACATCTATTGCAGCATAACTAAGGGAGGATTCAGGGTCACCTGGTCCAGCCCTAACTATATGCTTTAGCAAAAGGGAAAGTTTGAAGCCTAATCTTGAAAGTAGAGATAGTGTCTGTCTCCCGAATCCAAACTGGAAGCTGGTTCCACAGAAGAGGGGCCTGAAAACTGAAGGCTCTCCCTCCCATTCTACTTTTAAATACTCTAGGAACAACAAGTAGGCCTGCAGAGCGGGAGCGAAGTGCTCTAATAGGGTGATATGGTACTACAAGGTCATTAAGATAAGATGGGGCCTGATTATTTAAGACCTTGTATGTGAGGTCTTAAATAGGGAACAAACATCAAGGCAGTGCATTTATGTATTAGGCAACAGAACATTAAACATGAATAGTGCATGAACTGAACAGTCATTCATCTTAAATGTGAGGTAGAAAAGCCAAATGATTAGGAAAAAAACAAACAAAAAAAGCTTCCTCAATACTCAGCTCAACAAGTAGTCCATTCTGAGTGATTCACTCATTGAACAAATCATTCTTCAGCGTCAGTAGACGCCCTTTCAGTGGTTTGTTGTCCTCAAGGCACATCATAACCTTCTGGATAAATGTGAATGTAAGCTCAAGTTTCTTTGGGTATTGTAGGTCTAGTGCATAGATGTACCCAAAGAGCAGGAGAAATGACTCAGCCAGATTTGTGGGACCATTCACAAGTATTTCATCCTCAACGACAATGCAGATGCTTTCGGGACTGAAGATGGCCGAATCAGTAGTGTCATCCGTGACAATTGTCAGCAGAGCCACAGGAGTGTCAGTGAAGTCTGGACCATCTGCTGACTGCAAAACAAAAATAATACAAGAATGAGTTCAGCCCCACAAGGACACAAATCATGCTATTGATTAGAGGTGTGAATCTTCATAAGTCGCACGTTTCTTTTAGGATTATAATGTCAACGATTTAATTTGATATGGCGATACATCATGATGCATTACAATAATCTTATTTTGGGTTTGGTTTCAAAACATATGTTTAAATAAATGTTTTCAATAATAAATATATGCCAAGATATTTGTTTTTGTTATTTACCATGTGTGTTGGCTGTGTGAAGTTACACAAAGGACATATAAAACAACCACATGCTCCTTCAGTTGCATCAACTCTATGTGAATCATTATGTGATCTTGACAGATGAGCTTTCATTGCCTCGAATGATGGAAAAGTACAAATGCAACTGTCATAGAGACATGGCAGGGGGGACACAGTCGTGAATATTCGGTTTGCAATACAGTGTAGTGCCAAAATAATTGTCCCCGAGTATTTGAAGTTGCAGAACACAACTTGCATTTCCACTCCATTGGGCCAACTTCACCCCTGCAATTAAAATATTTGCAATTAAAGTCAAAACCATTTCAGCCCTGTTTGCACTTTTGGCTTTTCAAAATGCACTGTTTACATGCATTGTACTTAAAATGCGTGTAAATTTTTAAATTAGGTGGAACATAATTATGCCAACAAGTTCACACAGTAATTTAATTTTGTCTGTTCTGTTGCAAAAAAAAATCTAAAAATTTTGAATAATTCAGGGCAAAATTCTCTAGTTTCTTTGTATTTATTTTTTATTTAAATTAGGACACAAATTATAAAACTCACCCACTGACAACTGGTGAAATGTTGACTCTCTGTAGCGCTCTTTGCAGTCTGATATCTGTAAACAATATGTGCACAAAGACGACTTATTAATGTTCAAAAACATTTTTTGCACAGCACACACACGTAGTCAGCTGATCTCATCTGATGCAGATCTGCTCCTTGATCAAGTGACATTTGTCCGGATTTTTGGCACCAGTGACGTCGAATCAGCACCGCAGCTGGATGGCCCGATTTACATACCCAGCACAGCTGATACTCACCACAATAATTTACTAAGATTATATGCACTCCTGTTATTAAGTCCAGTTCAGTCTGTTAATGTTAACCGTTTCAAACTAATGTTAATAGGTGTGTTGCTAAGCTTAATAACTTAAATAACAAACTTGAAATTTACCCGTCCTATTTTCCCCTTTGTTTTTTCTCTGTGCTTTGTGTTTGCGCGTGCGCAGTGTGAGAAACTGCGGTGACACCCTCACAACGGTCGCGAGGATTTCAAACAGGTTTGAAATCCTCATTACAGGTTAGGGAGTATTTGTGATCCGCACAGTCTGCATCAATGATTCTTTCTTAGCCTGGGAGCAGAACGCGGCTCTTTATTTTCATTTCATTTCAATTTATCTAGCAAAGATCGATAGGGTCTGGCTTAAAGGTGTCAAGGAGGCGCCTCAGTCTGGCTGGTTGAGCCTTGTCGAATTAGCGCGAAGAATTTAGCTGAACTTCGTTCGTAGCACCGAGTTCGACCAGTGTGTAATGTTAGGCTGAATCAGGCGATGCATTTTTCCGCAAGCCTTGACTTGTAGAGCTCGCTTAGTGGAATACCCCTCTAAACTGTTAAAAGGATTTCGAGATTATCTCACAACCACACATTTGAGACTACGAAAAAAATACAAACATGTGCCTAATTACCATCATGCTAACACACTCATGTTGTTTATTATTGTTCGCTTCATGCTAGCACACACACATAGCTCAACAGCATAAACTACTGACTGTGTAACAGGGACACTTACTGAAATAAGTATACTCACAATACGCACGTGCATTACCGGCGGATACGACAACCGGTAGAAACGGACAGTAGAAAGTTTTAGTAGAAAGTTCAAACGCATGGAACTAGAACTGCCACCGTCAATTTCCCGGGCAAGAATACAATGCATTATGGGAAATGTTGCCCCCCACGGAAAACCGCCAAAACGTTACACCGTACTAATTTGAAATATCATTACGTATTTGTCACATTCGAAAACTTCTAAAATTACAATTACTTGGATTCAAATTTATTTATAACAAACATTCACTGTGCACAAAGTACGACTATATTTCCAGTAAAAAATAAAAAAGAATGTTTATCGAAATTAAATTTAAACAAAACAAAAACACGTTAGACTTACCAAATTTAGGGCAGTTGATGAAAAAAAAATGGTGGTGGTCGTGGTGAGTTGAAGTTGCGGACTCTTAATCCACACGGGCTGGCCAAATCTTCCCCGCATCAAGGTAAATTCAAGATGGCTGACTCAGCTTTCCTGAGGGAGCGACAAGACTCCACCCACCAGAACGTCACTAATATATGCTTCTTAAACTTTTTGAGCGTTCCAAACAAATTAGCTAAAAAATATTGAGCCCTATTCAATTAAAGTTGCATAAAAGCCAACAGAGCTCAATACTTTATAGTTTGCTCAACTACAAAACAACATTTGAGTGTTATGAGCTTATTAGTTATGAGCTAGAACAACTGTTAGGGATTACAGTGTAGGTGGACATTAGGTAAGGCTGCACTTTTAGCAGCAATCTCGTGTAGAAAACTATTCCGCATGTATATAAAACAGGTCTGCTGCTCCGAACCGTAGTAAAGGGACCTCTGGCTAATACGTCAGGTTCCGTGTCGGGCTCGTAGCTGAAAACTAGCTTTACTTTGTTGTCTGGGTCAACTTTGCTAGCAGAGACAGAGAGAGGCGTTGAACGGCTGCTTCAACGGAACTTATTGTTTCGGAGGAAAACATGAGCACAGTGTACAGTCGAGTCTTAATAGCTTACTTACAGCTGGACTACACTGCCCATGAGGCTACATTCTTTAGGGCAATGTCTTTAAAACTCTCCCTACTGCCTTCATATTAAATAATTTTTTGAACAATAATTTAAAAAAAATATTTCTTCACGTCATTATGTGGGCCGCAAATAGAGCTGACATGTGCCGCAAGATTGAGACACAGGCATTAGAGCCTCTTAATGCGTGTTTTGTTTGGGTTTCAACCGGTGTGGAATTACCAAAAATAGAGAGGGGACAGCCTAACATATGAAACAGGAAAAGACCACCGTGTAATCCCTTTATTTCAACAAAGTAACTGTATTGTGAATACCACCTTTTTAAATTGTAACGGAATACAGTTACTCATATTTTGTATTTTAAATACGTAACGGCGGTACATGTATTCTGTTACTGCCCAACACTGCTTATTTCTACACCAAATGGCTATGTATGAACCGCACATTCATAAATATTCACATTCTGATGAACACAACAAAGAGCTTAGGGTTCAGTATACCGTCAGGATACCGTCAGGGGGCTGCCACCCAGCATTTTCTGTTTATTTTGTATTTTTGATTTCTTAGGTTATATTGAGTTCCTGTGTTGTTGTTATTAGTTAGGATTTAGTTGAGTTTTAGTCTAGTTTGTGTTTCACCTGTGTCTCCTTGTTTATGAATCTTTTTCTGTTTGTCATGTATTATCTCCTCGTCTATGTAGGTTCTCCTTGTGTCTCTTTCCTCTGCGTCCCTCTTCCTCTCTCGCTCCCTTTCTCTGACTTTTGTGTCAAGCTGCAAGTCCCAGTTCATGTCTCTCCACGATTCCGGTTTTATTTTGAAAGTCTTGTGTTTCCATGTTCAGTGTGTTTAGTTTTGCTTCCCCTATGGCATCTTGTTTATTTGTGTCAGCTGTGTTCCCCCAGGTGTTTCTACTTCCCTCATTACCCTTCTGTGTATTTAAGTCTTCTGTCTTCCTCTGTTCAGTGTTGGTGTGTCTGTTTTTCTCCCTCCATGTCATGTTAGGTTTTTAGGTATTGTTTATGCTTTATGTTTTTTTTTTTAATATTGTTTCTTGTATTCACCTGCTCAGGATCATGTTCATATGTCTTTGTCATAGTTTTCATAGTTTCCCAGTTTAGGTTTTAGTTTTCACCCCAGTTTGCTGTGACTACCACACCAAGGCCTGTGCTGCTAGAAAAAGCTCATCTGCATTACATCAGGTGTTGTGCTGTTGATTGAAGACCTCTACACCACAGTGGTGCATGTGCTAGCACAGAAGCCCTCTGCTAGCTAGCCACCATGACCTGAGCTTCTGGCTGGAGCATTACTTGCCATCCTAGGTCTGTGCAGCCTATTTAATTCAGCATCAACAATCATTGTGTGTTTTGGATAATGACTTTTTAATAACTTTACTTTGCTTATTGGCTGTGGGGGACTTTGGGACACTCAATTTTTCTAAGATGAGCACATTTAACAGTGTCCTCATTCTGCGAAACATGGTCCCCAGATCTACATGCGTCACTGCTGCTGTACATCCTGTGCAATTTCCAGTGTATTTGGAACAGGACATGAATTTATCATTTACACTTTTTCACTTTTATCATTTACACTTACACATTTACTTTGTACGATTACAAAATTAGTTATGAAAAATTCTGCTTTGTTTCAACATTTCACAAGTCAAAATCTGTAAGTAATGTTACAAAGCAGAGACTTCTGATTGTCTTACTAGTGCTCTTATCTGGTAATGTGAAACTTAACCCAGCCCTGAGCTGCAATGTAGCCAGACACCATCTGAATTTAAATCCTCACCTGGGCTGAAGATAGTTCATCTTAATGTGTGCAGTTTGTTACCCAAGATGGATATGATCAAGATTTGGGTTCAGTCAACAGATGCAGATATTGTCCTCATTTCTGAAACTTGGTTGTCTAAATATATATCTGATGAACATATTAGCATGGCTGGATGCAATATCTATCGTACCGATAGGCTTAAGAAAGGTGGTGGTGCTGCTTATGTTAAGTAAAAAATTGATACTACAATAGTTCTATCAGAATCCATTTACAAACAATTGGAATTTTTGGCTCTGAATGTGAATATTGCAAAGGATCTTTGCATAACAGTTGCTTGTTGCTATCGACCTCCTTCTGCCTCCACAGAAGCTCTGCGTTCTTTAAACCTTTTGCTGTCCAGACTAAATTATGGGGAGCTTGTTCTAGCTGGTGACTTTAACTGCGATTGGCTCAAACCTCTTTCAGATGATTTTAAATCTTTTTGTGACTCTATCAATCTTACCCAGCTGGTCAGTTTACCCACTCGGCCAAATCTCAAAAGCCCTGAAAAGTCTATTTTGATTGACTTGATTTTGACAAATGTTCCTCATAAATTTTCATCCTTGGGTGTCTTTTGTAACGACTTAAGTGACCACTGTGTTGCTGTTATTAGAAATACTAAAGTGCCCAAGTCACAACATCGTATTATTTTTTTTTAAAAGAACTCTTAAACATTTTAATGAACAAGCATTTTATCATTTGTCAAACTATGACTGGAAGAAAATAGGATTGATCCCTGATGTAGAATTAGCGTGGGCATTCTTTTGGGATGGGTTTATGCAAATTGTGAATAAACATGCTCTATTAAGGAGATGTAGGATAAAAGGTTGTGAAAACCCCTGGTTCTTCCCAGAGCTGGCAGCAAGTAAAAGCTCCCATGCTCTACCCACCTATGTTTTTAAGGATTCTGTTCCTGTTTATGATAGGAAGGAGATTACGAATTGCTTTACCAAGCACTTTATATCTTCTGGCTCTTTGTTTGACTCTCTGAACCCAGTCTCTGTAAAATCTGGCACAAACCGGTGTACACTGGTCAGCCATTTAACTTTGTTCCTTTCTCTGTGCAGGAGGTCTGTAAAGCTCTTAAAGTGTTATATCCTAGAAAATCTCCACGGCCAGACTTACTAGATCCTTACTTCATGAAACTGGCAGCTGATTTTGTGGCAGAGCCTCTCACAACACTTTTCAACTTCACACTGGATACAAATGAAATTCCCTCAGTATGGAAATCAGCTTTTGTTGTTCCTCTATTAAAAGGGGGCGACCCAGCAGTGTTAACTAAGTTAAAGGAGTTTTTACACACCAATGCCATTTTATCTGAATATCAATTAGGCTTTAGGAAGGATCACAGTACTATAACAGCTGCAATGAGAGTGGTAAATGATATTACTATTGCACTTGATAAGAAACAACACTGTGCATTCCTTTTTATTGATTTGTCAAAAGCATTTGACACTGTTGATTATTGTATTTTAAAACTTAGACTCTTCCAGTCAGGACTCTGTGAGAGAGCAGTGGCATGGTTCTCAAACTACGTCAGTAATAGGTCTCAGTGCATAAAATCTGACGGTCTATGTTCTGCCTTTGCCACAGGGTTGTGTATTAGGTCCACTTCTATTTATCATTTACATAAACAGTCTTTGTCTAAATGTGCCAGATGCAAACTTGCACTTCTATGCTGATGATACAGTTATTTACAGCTGTGGTCAACTCTTGTCCAAGCCATTGACTCCTTGCAGAAAGCCTTTTTTGCTGTCCAGCACTCATTACTTCAGCTTAAACTTGTTCTCAACGCAGACAAAACAAAGCTGATGTTGTTTTCTAAATCAAGAAAATGGGCCCAAAACAATCCCATCAGTAACCACTCTACAAGGTAATAAAATAGAGTTGGTTCACACCTATAAATATCTGGGAATCTTAATTGATGACTCGCTCAATTCAAACCACATGTAGAGAATCTTGTGAAAAATCTGAAGTTAAAACTGAGATTTTGTTTCTCAAAACTTATTTCAAAATAAGTTGTTTCTCTTTTAATAAAAAGAAGCGGCTTGCTGTTGCTGCAACATTTTTGCCTGTGCTGGATTATGGAGATATTCTGTATACGAATGCTTCTGCTCAATGTCTTCGAATGGTTGATTCTGTGTATCATGCTTCTCTGAGGTTCATCACTAATCGTAAATCTCAGACTCACCACTGTGAGTTATACTCTCAGGTAGGATGGCCTGCTTTGGTAAGTCGGAGGAACTCTCATTTATACAGTTTTATATATAAGGCAATACTTGGGTTGCTGCCTTCTTATATATGTTCCCTGCGTGAACATATATGAAACATGCTGGTCAGTATTCTCTTAGTCCATATGGTTAGGCTGCTGTTCCATTTCCCCGAACTGAATTTGGTAAAAGAGCTTTTGTCCATTTAGCACCCTTGGCTTGGAACAAACTGCAGAACGAATGGAAAATGACGGAATTCATTTCATGAAGTGCTTTTAAATCTGAACTACGAATCCTTGAGGCCAAGTCCATAACATGCAACTGTTTAGTGATGTGTCGGTCGCAAACGAAATGGCTCTTAGAGCTGACTCTTTGAAGTGAACGACTCGAGCCGGCTCCTTATTGGGAGCAGTGTTGTTTTTGTTTTTTCTTTCTCTCACCCTCTCTCTCGCACTTTTTTCCGCTTCACTCCGCATGCGAGCCTTGTGCTTGCACTGGGAAGAAGGGGGAGGGGTGGTAGTTACATTCGTTGTAGCACAGGAACAGAGCGGGAGGGAAAGAGAGAGAGAAAGAGAGCCAGGGACAACAACGTCACATTAGAAAGGTATAGTAATCATCCACAACTATTTTCAGTTGCGGATGATAAAGAATTCAGAAAGTTTATTCATGCAGGTCCATATGACAGAGAATGTGCATCTTTTTGTTTTGCATATTTTAATTTATATTTAATTGTGTTGTGCTTTGCAGTGTTTTGTGTTGTTTCACTTTAAATTTGCTTAAAAGGAAAAAGCTGAATTTAAATAGTTAAAAGTTGAAATGTAAATAGTTGTTTTTTTGTATTATATGATTTATTAATCAAAAGCCCTGATTTTATGTGGAGTGAAAAGTATACTTATACTTATGGTTGCCCCTAGACAAAACGCATACAAACTCAGAAGCAGGTACAAACTCCAAAACACAACGGAGGTGCTCCACGATGCTAGGGGCAATGTTGACCTTTTGTTACCTAGTGGCTACACAAGCCAAGAAGTACCAACGACCGGATTTGGTGTGTGATAGTAACAGGTAAATGAAAAAAAAAAAAAAATTAATTATTTGACTATACATGAGTGCTTGTGTATAAATATACAAACAATACACCTATGCTTTCAATTGTGTAATTTAAGTGATCTAGGGTAGCTCTGTTTTGGAAGGTCAGTTAACGCTAGAAATGTGTTTGTACATGCTTTGTCTCTAGGGGCCACCGTATATATTTGTATGTAAACATATAAATAAAACCACTTGTTTGTTTTTTGGTTTTTCTTTTTGTTTTTTTTTTAACATTAGTAACTTTTTTTTTTGTGCATAATTTCATATTGTTTTCATAATTAATTAAAGCAACAAAAAAACCTGAAGAGCCGGTTGGGAGCTGAAAGAGCCGGTTCTCCAAAAAGAACCGGAATTCCCATCACTACAACTGTTTTTCAATTAGATTGATTGTCATTTTAACTGATTTTTTTTTTTATTTGAATTTTACTAAATGTTATTTTATTTTATTTTTTTATTTTGTCATTTATTTTTGCGTGTCTTGTTGCTGCCTGTGTTTAATTGAGTAATTTCTATAACTGTGAGACACTTGCTGCTGCCTATCTTGGCCATGTTTCCCTTGAAAAAGAGGTTTTTAATCTCAATGGGATCTTCCTGGTTAAAGGTTAAATTTAAAAAAAAAAAAAAAAAAAAAAAACCAAAAACAACTTGATTTGTATTCCATGTTTTTCGGCCAAATAAATGGCTTGCTTTTTGTTACACCATAGTTTTTGTCTCTTCCGTGTCTACTTTTGGGTCTGCACCACAAACACACTGGCCGTCACAGATACCTTGGGATGCAGACTGGAGCGACTAGGATTGAAACCACCAACTTTCTGACTAGTAGATGACCTGCTCGACCTCCAGACCTACAGCCTGGAACATGTTAGCTTTAGTGCTAAGACACAACTGTTGTTTTGTTTTGGGGGTTTTTTCCTGTTGTTGTTTGCTTGTTTTTTTGTTTGTTTTGTTTGTGGTGTTTGTTTTTTAAGAAAACCCTTTTGGAAATGGAGAAGGTTTGCTTTTCTGAGCTTGAAAAAGCTATACTGCCACCGGGCTAGTAGTTAGCATGTATTTGTAGACGAACGTGAAAAATTGCAGTAACAAAGTGCTAACAACCAAAGTGAAAAAGTTTCTGGTGCAGCACCTTTTTTGCAACAATTTCACCCAGGGACAGCTAATAACCACATAAGCTAATAAATGCAAACATGTTTTTATTCAATTCAATTCAATTCAATTTTATTTATATAGTGCCAAATCACAACAAATGTCGCCTCAAGGCGCTTCATAGATACAGAGAAAAGCCCAACAATCATATGACCCCCTATGAGCAAGCACTTTGGCGACAGTGGGAAGGAAAAACTCCCTTTTAACAGGAAGAAACCTCCAGCAGAACCAGGCTCAGGGAGGGGCGGCCATCTGCTGCGACCGGTTGGGGTGAGAGAAGGAAGACAGGATAAAAGACATGCTGTGGAAGAGAGACAGAGGTTAATAACAGATATGATTCAATGCAGAGAGGTCTGTTAACACATAGTGAGTGAGAAAGGTGACTGGAAAGGAAAAACTCAATGCATCATGGGAATCCCCCGGCAGCCTACATCTATTGCAGCATAACTAAGGGAGGATTCAGGGTCACCTGGTCCAGCCCTAACTATATGCTTTAGCAAAAAGGAAAGTTTTAAGCCTAATCTTAAAAGTAGAGATAGTGTCTGTCTCCTGAATCCAAACTGGAAGCTGGTTCCACAGAAGAGGGGCCTGAAAACTGAAGGCTCTCCCTCCCATTCTACTTTTAAATACTCTAGGAACAACAAGTAGGCCTGCAGAGTGGGAGCGAAGTGCTCTAATAGGGTGATATGGTACTACAAGGTCATTAAGATAAGATGGGGCCTGATTATTTAAGACCTTGTATGTGAGGAGCAGGATTTTGAATTCAATTCTGGATTTAACAGGAAGCCAATGAAGGGAAGCCAAAACAGGAGAAATATGCTCTCTCTTTCTAGTCCCTGTCAGTACTCTTGCTGCAGCATTTTGGATTAACTGAAGGCTTTTCAGTGAGTTTTTTGGACATCCTGATAATAATGAATTGTAGTAGTCCAGCCTGGAAGTAATAAATGCATGAACTAGTTTTTCAGCGTCACTCTGAGACAGGATATTTCTAATTTTAGAGATGTTGCGCAAATGGAAGAACGCAGTCTTACATATTTGTTTAATATGTGCGTTGAAGGACATATCCTGGTCAAAAATGACTCCAAGGTTCCTCACAGTGTTACTGGAGGCCAAGGTAATGCCATCCAGAGTAAGAATCTGGTTAGATACCATATTTCTAAGCTTTTCAGCGCCGAGTACAATGACCTCAGTTTTATCTGAGTTAAGAAGCAGAAAGTTAGTGGCCATCCAAGTCTTTATGTCTTTAAGACATTCCTGCAGTTTAACTAATTGGTGTGTGTTATCTGGCTTTATGGACAGATAGAGCTGGGTGTCATCTGCATAGCAGTGAAAATGTATGCTATGTCTTCTAATGATGCTGCCTAGGGGAAGCATGTATAATGTAAACAGAATTGGTCCTAGCACTGAACCCTGTGGAACTCCATAATTAACCTCAGTGTGTGAAGAGGACTCTCCATTTACATGCACAAATTGGAGTCTATTAGATAGATATGATACAAACCACTGCAGTGCAATACCTGTAATACCTACAGCATGTTCTAATCACCCTAATAGGATATTATGGTCAACAGTATTGAATGCTGCACTAAGGTCAAGAAGGACAAGCACAGAGATGAGTCCACTGTCAGAGGCCATAAGAAGATCATTTGTAACCTTCACTAAAGCTGTTTCTGTGCTGTGATGAACTCTGAAACCTGACTGAAACTCTTCAAATAAACCATTCCTCTGCAGATGATCTGTTAGCTGTTTGACAACTACTCTTTCAAGGATTTTTGATATGAAAGGAAGGTTGGAGATTGGCCTATAATTAGCTAAGACTGCTGGGTCTAGAGATGGCTTTTTGAGTAAAGGTTTAACTGCAGCCACCTTGAAGGCCTGTGGTACATAGCCGATTATTAGAGATAGGTTGATCATATATAAGATCGAAGAATTAATCAATGGCAGGACTTCTTTGAGCAGTTTTGTAGGAATGGGGTCTAAAAGACACGTTGATGGTTTGGAGGAAGTAATTATTGAAGTTAACTCAGAACGATCGATTGGAGAAAAAGAGTCTAACTTAACATCAATGGAACTAAGAGTAGCTGTAGATAATATTACATCTGTGGGATGATTATTCGTAATTTTTTCTCTAATGATAAAAATTTTATTTGTGAAGAAGTTCATGAAGTCATCACTAGTTAACGTTAAAGGGATGGTTGGCTCAAAAGAGCTCTGACTTTTTATCAGCCTGGCTACAGTGCTGAAGAGAAACCTGGGGTTGTTCTTATTTTCTTCAATCAGTGATGAGTAGTAAGCTGTTCTGGCTTTGCGGAGGGCTTTCTTATAAAGCAACAAACTATTTCTCCAGGCTAAATGATGATCCTCTAAATTTGTGACACGCCATTTCCTCTCCAGATTACGAGTCATCTGCTTTAGGGTACGTGTTTGAGAATTATACCACGGGGTCAGGTACTTCTGATTAGAGACCTTAGTTTTCACTGGAGCTACAGTATCCAGAGTCGTACGTAGTGAGGAGGTGAAATTATTAACAAGATAATCGACCTCTGTTGGGGTAGCGTTCAGATAGCTGCTCTGCTCTGTGTTGGTACAGGGCATTGACGATGATAACAGTGGCTGGATTATATTCTTAAACTTAGTTACAGCGCTTTCAGAAAGACATCTACTTTGATAAAGTCCACTCTCCACTGCTGCGTAATCAATTATTGTAAATGTAAATGTTATCAAGAAATGATCAGACAGGAGAGGGTTTTCAGGAAACACTGTTAAATGTTCAGTTTCTATGCCATATGTTAAAACAAGATCTAGAGTGTGATTAAAGTGGTGGGTGGATTCTTTTACATTTTGAGAGAAACCAATTGAGTCTAACAACAGATTAAATGCCATGTTGAGGCTGTCATTTTTAGCATCAACATGGATGTTAAAATCACCCACAATAATTATTTTATCTGAGCTCAGAACTAAATTAGATATAAAGTCTGAGAAATCAGACAGAAACTCTGTGTAAGTGTAACGGAGGGAAGGTGATGTTTTTTCAGTGTTCGTTTAAAGGAGGGGAAACCTTCCTCCGAAACGGATAGAGCAGTGGAGCCGCCAAGGGAAAGCACAAAGCTTTAAAACTGTATAATTAAAATATAATTTATTAGATTTAAATAGTTAAAAGTGTAAAATGAATTAAAACAACCCTGGCCAGGGAACAACACAATAAAATAAATAAAACACAACATTAAAATCCGGTGGCGTCCGCCACGATATAAAAGTCACTAGAAAGTTAAAAAATCCAGCGGAGCGGTGCAGGAGGGGAACCCGGCGGCGTCCTCGCCTTCCTTCCCACGTTCTGCGCCCCAGTGCGCTAAAGGAGGGAGGCAGCGGCAGTTACTATTCTTTCGGACAGCTTTCAATCGTTAACAGGGGAAAGTCCAGAGACTTACCCCGGGTGGGCAGAGCTCTCAACTCCGCCCGCCGCTTCTTTATAGCTGTCACTCGGCACCGGCCCGTCTCGTCGCCTCCAATTCTCCACAGAGGCGTACTCCGGTCTCGCGTTGCTGTAGCAATCGGCCGCTCGCTCTGCATCTCTCGATTGCCGGCGCTGTATCCTCCTCTGTCTGCTTGACGCCAAGCTCCACCAGCCCTCCGGGCTTGCAGGCGGCGCCGCCGCCTGACACCACTCACTCCTGCCGTCTCTCAAGCCTCTTTCTCCAAACAGTGTTCCTCAAGCCTTCTTTTTTTGTGTGGTCTTCCAGGCCCTCTTATTGGCCTCCGGGACCTCCCAGGTGTGATTAGGTTTGTAATTAGATAGGGGCGGAGTCTTTCCAGGACAAGTCATGAAATAAATACCATAAAAAACATGCAATAAAACTCGTAAAATATAAACCAATGTACAATATTAAAATATTAAAAACGATAAAACACAGCAAAACATGCATAGTAAAAAAACCTAAAAACTTGTCCCTTTCCACCCCGTGACATCAGGCCCAGGTGGACGATAGATGATAACAAGTAAGACTGGTTTCTGAGTTTCACAGCTGGGGTGGACAATGTTAAGCATCAGGCTTTCAAATGAATTAAAAGTCTGTCTTGGTCTTTCATTAATTAATAGACTGGTGTGAAAAATTGCTGCCACACCGCCCCCTCGACCTGTGCTTCGAGATTTCTGGTAGTTAGAATGACTCGGGGGTGTTGATTCATTTAAACTAACATAATCATCCTGCTGCAACCAGGTTTCTGTAAGGCAGAGTAAATCAATTTGTTGATCAATTATTAAGTCATGTACTAACAGAGACTTGGAGGAGAGAGACCTAATATTTAATAATCCACATTTCACTGTTTTACTCTTTGGTTCAGATGTGGATACTGTATTGTTCTTTCTTTGTAAATGTTTAAGTTGTTTGTTGCTGGTTTTTAGTTTGTTTTTTGTCTTTTTGGAAGCAGACACAGTCTCTATGGAGATGGGTTTTTGGGGGGGTAGCAGGAGGAGAGAAGCTGCAGAGAGGCGTGTAAGACTGCAACTCTGCTTCCTGGTCCCAACTCTGGATAGTCATATTTTGAGGGGTTTAATAAATTTGTCCATATTTCTAGAAATGAGAGCTGCTCCATCCAAAGTGGGATGGATGCCATCTCTCCTAACAAGACCAGGTTTCCTCCAGAAGGTTTGCCAATTATCTATGAAGCCCACATCGTTTCTGGGACACCACTCAGACAGCCAGCAATTTAAGGAGAACATGCGGCTAAACATGTCACTCCTGGTCTGATTGGGGAGGGGACCAGAGAAAACTACAGAGTCCGACATTGTTTTGGCAAAGTTACACACCGATTCAATATTGATTTTAGTGACCTCCGATTGGCGTAACCGGGTGTCATTACTGCCGACGTGAATTATGTTTATAGCATGTACATGATACATCTCTTTAAGAAGGGAGAGAAAGAAATTCTGCACTGTATTAGAATAGAATAAATCTTCTCTGCTTATTCTTTTAATAGTTTCACTTAAATTTGACTTTAGATAAGACTCCCAATTGTGACACCTAATGTGCCATAAAAATATTAGCAAAGCAGAAAGGTCCTTGCATACCTGTCCAGGTGTCATTAATTCATGCAGATTATATTTCACCTTACCTGCAAGAATGATAAAGAAACAGCCTTTTTTTACAGGAGACATTTTGACTTGTCACCTTGGAAAAGCAAAGATGTTATGAAGAACATTAACACTTCCTTTGTTCTATTCAAGGGTCTCTGCAGGTCCTGATTGTGTGACAATAAGCCAGTGTGAACTGTTAAACTAAATAGATTTCAGCAAACATTCGTTTTAATTCTGTCACACCTGTGATTTTCCTTCTGTGGTATGTCAACATGTCTTCAGTGTAAAAGGCCTAAATGTCTCATGCTAATGAGATAAAGGATGTTCTGGGTAAGTACATATACACCTATGCACTTATGAGAAGTGGTCTAATTAACCTTAGAGAATAAAATCACCTGTGTGGGTGGCTCCTAGGTAACCACCAGTCAAATTATAAAATTATTAGTTACGGTGGTATTTTAGACATTTATTTTTGTTCTTTGGTCCTACAAAAAAAAAGCAGTGAGCTGTGATCAGGTTTTAAAGTAATATCGGTGATGCATTCAGGTTCCAGCAGTTTATTTTGCAAAGACTGCATTAAGGGTTCCAGAAGCCTCTTGGTGTTGTCATACTTCAAGAGCAGGCAGGACTCAAACACAGAATGCAATTTGGTGAGTTTACAGCAATGTGAAAAAACTATTTTCCCAGCTTTCAAGTGGCTTTCAAAAAAGAGAAAACAACCTCTGGACAGCCTCTCTGTACAGAATCCAAGCTGATATTCCGATAAGTTCCACTCTGACTGGACTGGAAACAGTGGGCTTTAGTTGAGACGCTAGTTGGTCTTCCTTGGTCTCTTGTGTTCTGAGGGCCTCTGGATGTCTGGAGTCTTGATCTCCTCCACACCTGCTTCATGCCCTGGAGGACGGGGCTGTGGCCCCCCCACACCCTCTAGCAGATCATTACATAAAGGAACCTTTTAAATACAAGCACGCGCATGCTCACAGGTGTACACACGGGTGCTCACACACACAAACTACACCCTTTTTGGCTCCTACCTCAAAGCATACCGTGCGCTGTCAATCTTACGTGCTGCACAATAATGTTTAGCATTTACTGTGATATTCCCATAGATCATCGTAATGTTGTTTCTTCTGCTTGTTTTCTCTTTTTTCTTTCTCAGCAGGAGATCCAGGTGATTGATATATGTATTGTTTGTCTGCTTATTTTGTTTGTTTTTTGTTTTTTATCCCATCCCTCTTCCCCGCTGTTTATCTTTCCCTTTTTCTTTCTCCCCTTTCTTTTCCCCAGTCAAGTCTGTCCCGTATTTAGCAAGTGAAAATAAAATAAACAATAAAAGGTGAATCAAATAGATCAATACAGCAAGGCTGGGATGGTCCATTTGGTAAAGTAAATCCGTTGGGCATCTTTCTTTGCCTTTAGACAATAATTCTGATGGCAAAAGAGCAAAACGGGACAGGCAAAAAAAAGGATGGCCCAGCTGCTCACACTGATGGTAGATTTGGCCACAACAGGAAGAGTAGATGGTAAACTCCCTTAAGGTCACGTTAACAATAAATAGTGTGAGAGGAGAGCGCATTTAAAGAAACCACCATGTCTCAACTGGCTGATGCTTTTATCTTTAGAGCAGAACATTATATTTTCATTTCAACAAAACATCCTCCAAAGAGGTTGGAAATTATACCTTTTCCATTTCTGACCTTCACTTGTGATGCTGCTGAGGGAATAAAACATTTTTTATTTACTTTTCAGACCTAGATTTTTAGTTGTAGAGTTACCAGTGGCAGCCACTGCAGTCACACAGTGTTCTGAAAAAGGCATCGACCACTAAAGAGAAGTAATGGACAGATAAAAAGAAACTTAGCAAAAGACAGAGTAGAAAGAAAGTAGAAGGAAATATATGCATATATATGAAATCTTAAATGTAGTACCAACCTCAGGTTATATCTGGGAAATTAGTTTTCATCAGTGTTTTTTACTTGTCAGAACATTAAGGCTGAAGAACCACGGGTAGGAAAAATAAAACACATCACTACGCCACCCACACACACTTATAAATTCACTCGTGCTCAGACGGTGAGCAAAGACTGGAGATGGATAGTTGGCTTAATATAGACAGCGTTAGACAAGGAGGGATGGGGTACAAATTGGAGACGGATGTACAGTCAGAGCCAAAATCAATAATAAAGACTTTCATTTTCAAACAAGATGAGGCGCCGGGAGTTGATGTATAGACGTGGAGCTGATGTACGGATATGGCTTCTACCCGTCCATCAGAGAAGCAGGAAACCGGACCTGCCACCTACGCGTGACAAATGACTGACAAAGCCAATGCTACATGAGTTCCATACTAGTAATCGGATCAGAGTCGAGAGAGACCAGCAGAAAACAAAAGATCGGTAGGAGACCACTTCAACTTGTTTCCTTTGCTGGAGTGTATTTGTAATTTGTTAGGCTAAAAACATATCCGTAACTTTCCTGTGCAGTATTGTAAAAGCTTTTATGGCTGCTTGCAGTTCAGTAGAATACCAAGCACAGACACATATTGTCCCCACTGAATTGTATTTATCAGGGCCTCAATATCAAAGTATTTCTAAAGAAAAAAAAAAAAGCATACGTCTTTGTGACTACAAACTTTACTAGAAAAAGTTCCATCTTTGGTTTGTAGTTCTTGGAGGACTTATACAATAAATTCAGGGAGTTTTAGAGCATTCTTTGGATTGTGTCATTTGGTTTTTTACTTTAAAGCTGAATGCACAACTGAATAAACTGCAACAGAGTCATTCCGAATATAAAGCAAACAGGGACCTTAAGGTTCCAACCAATAAGACCAGAAAGTTGTAGAAAGAGATGCTTTTGCAGAAACTTTAATACTGTGTGTGTGTGTGTGTGCGCGCGCGCGCGCGCGTTTTAATGCCAGTTCCTGCTAATCAAATGCATGTGATTGACAGCAATTGTGTCCAGTTCACTGGTGTTTTGATAATTAATTGAGTTTAATCATTTCTAATGATTAAATAGAAAGTGGTATAGTGGGTGGGTGAAGAAGGAATGCTCAGTGCATAATGGTAAGCCCTCCCAAGCAGTTTAATTGTTTTGCAGCATAACTAAGGGAGGATTGAGGGTCACCTGTTATAGCCCTCTCAGCTGTATCCAAAAGGAAGATTTTAAACCTAGTCTTAAAAGTACAGAGGATGTCCATCTCCAAAAGTTAAACTGGGAGCTGGTTCCACAGAAGAGAAGTATCCCATTTTACTTTTTAGGCTTGCTTGTAGTTTGTAATCTGAGAGCAAAGTGCTCTGTTGGGATAGTAGGATACTATGAGGTCTTTAAGTTATGACAGGGCCTGATTATTCAAGATTTAGTATGTGTGGAGAAGGAATTTAAAATACATTCTGGATTTAACAGGAAACCAATAAAAAGAAGCCAATATGGGAGATATATTTTTCCTAGCCCCAGGTATCATCGCAATGTTCTAGATATTTGAAGGCTTTTCAGAAAAACTGGAAAAAAAGGGACTGAGGCCTGAGCATGTTTAATGCTGAAGTTCATGACAGTACAATTAGAAAAAGTCTGAAGAAGGTTATAATGTGCAACACCACATCTGACAAAACTCAAACACAGCATGTCAACACCTCATCCTAAGTGTCTGGTAAGGTGGTGTAGAGGTGATGATTTGTTTGTTTTACAGACACAGGATCTGGGCACCTTACAGTCACTGAGTAGACCATGAACTCCTGTGTATGCCAAAATCTCTAGAGTTAAATGTTAGGCCATCTGTCTGACAGCTCAAGCTTTATTGAAATTGGGTCATGCAACAGGACAATGAGCCAAAGCACAGCAGCAAATCTACAACAGAATAGCTGAAAAAGAAAAGAATCAAGATGATGCAATCGGTGAGAGTCAGGGTGAGGTCAGTAAGGGTGGATGTTTTTATTGTATCTCAAATTCTTGTTGGATGTTGTCCACACAGACTTCATTGTAAGTTCATCTTGTAGCTCATTCTCTCTGAGTTGAAGCTCAGCAGACAACAACTAAATAAAACTGCCTACAGTTGCTATACTTGACCTATCGATGTGGTTCAGGACTGCATGTCTCACCTCGAAAGCAGTGACTTATGTGGGAGAAAACCAATCTCCTAAAACTTCATCAAGAGTCCCTGTGGTGGAAACACAACTTAAATTCATTTCTTCAGTAGCCTATACTTGCCGTTCTGCCTGGACGTATGCTGTGAAGGTCATCATATTTTGAGTCAAAGTTCAGTTTACTTGAACTTTGCCCACACAAGCAGGTAGAAAGTCGGCACAGGGCAGCTGACCAAGCTTCAAATGAAAAATAATGCAAGTATCCTGAAGACTGATGAACTTTAACTCATGGTGCAACAACTCTGTTTGAAGGAATTCCATTAGATATTCTTTTCTTGCCACGCTTGTAGAGCAGCATCTTCATTCAGTCTGTCTTTCTGTATTTTGTCTTTCAGTGCCAGAAGAACTGAAAAACTACATATTCTTTATATAATGCTTCTCAGAAATGTTTTACACACTAGCAGCATAGAGAATAGGCTTTTTGAGTGTGTTAATATAATTAGTTTTTGCAGTGGTTTGCCATTCTAACCCGCAAAATAAAATAAAAGCAACTATACACTACAAAAGCAGAAATGTTCATAATTAATGTGTAAAAAAAAAAAAGAAATTGGAGCTATAATGTGACCCCGGTGTTGATGCGACAGCAAGTACTTTATGTACTTAGACATGAAAACACGGCACAATTCTCCATCCTCATTTATGTCTTTATGAAGCTGCACAGCGGTGCCGATTCGTACACGTGCTGTAGTCTGTCATTTTGCGTGCGTGGGGAAGTAATTACAGGACCGCGGTCGGTTTTGTACACGGTTAATAGAGATTAATAAGATCATTTCTGCACACGGGGAAAAAATTAATGAATGTACAATGTTCTGACCTCGATGACTGCAACCTCTAACATCCCACAACCACATCAGGCCCACAAATTATATTTTTAAAAGCCCTTTTAATTTTCTGTATTTACGGAGAGGAAATTGGAGTCCATATGCATGTATACACATTTAGACAATTTAATCTGCAACCTATGACTTCTATTATTTCAACATTTTCTTCTTTATTTTCTTATTTGTTTGCGTAATTGCCTCTTTCTTCTAATTTTTCCTCATTTCTGTTTCATTATATTGAGTTACTGTTTGACTCTGCTCTGTTCTCCCTAGCATTGGGAACATGTCATCATGCTAAATTATAAACCCAAAGCCTTGCTGAAGTAAGCACAATGCGCTTACAGGAACACACTCATTTATTATACAGAGCTCCTTTATATTTGCATATGTATGTCATATTTCATTCATGCCTCACATCGCTCAGCTTATTTGAATTAAGGGAAAATATTAAGACTAAAGGTTTACTTTTAAAAACACAAACTGTCCCATTAGTTTAAATGAAAAAAAAAATAATACTTTGTCCTTATCACAATGACAAACTGTACCTACTATGCTCTTCATTATTTGTACATATGATGTTATAAGGATTTATGTTAATATATTAAAAAAAAGAGGTCAGACTATGTGCATATAGCCCCTGTGAGCCAGACTTAGGGCTCTGTATGATGTCATCAAGAGCCAATTAATCTCTCTATGAAACAGATTTGAAAATGTATTGTAGTCTGTCATTTTCTCTCAGGTGGTCTCTGGGTCGGCTGTTCAGATTTGTTTACTGTGCATCTCATTCACCTCTTTGTCAATTCTTCATCAGCGAGCAGTTTTTAAAGACCAGCTTGTGCTTCTAGTCTCTTCTAGTCTGTTTATTGTCAAGCTAGTTAGACTAGCTGCAATCACTCTCTGACGGACTGGTGAAGGTTTGCGAGTAAATGCCATCTACTCTATGAAAGAAGTGAGTCGATCTAAGTCAATCTGCACCAGGGAGCAAAAACTGTTCTGCAACATTTCTCTTTACAAGAGCATGACTCAAGTGCCAACTGGTTGTATTCTTGTTATATTCCAATTTAAAAGCAAAGTTGCTGAGCACCTATGTAATTTTGCTGTTAAATCAGTTCTGCAACAGCTCTGTCACTGTTTTTGAATGAGTTTTAGAATATCTATTTCAAATCTATGAGCTTCTGGCTGAATTCTCTGTGTAAGTAGTTAATGTGGATATATGTGTGCACAGAAGACAACAGATTTGCAATTTTCACAGATTTATTTCAGTTACATGCCAACTCAATTCAATTGCACACTGATCTGGCTCATTGCCATTTTATCGCCATCTTGAGATGCACCAACGTTTCTGTGAATTGTGAAGTAGACGGTCAATCTCTGTGAAAAACAGGAAAAACAAACATGCTCCTGTTCGCACTCCTGCAGACTTCACATTGCAGACCCGTCCACTGACTGCTCGTTAGTCTCTGGGTTGTAGATGGGGACCAACTTCTTGTCTCTGGTACCGTTACATATCATGAAGATTGCTAAGTTTGACACAAAAGTTGTTCTTTGCTGTCTGAATAAGAAATTGCAGATATGCAAGTGCACATGCTCAAAATGAGGCTTCTGGGAAGCCAACTAAAAATAGAAGCCTGCCAATATTGTAAAAAACTTAAATGTTTTTCATTTGTTTCATAGGCAAAGTCAGAGAACATTTTGATTATATACTTTAGATAAATCACCTAGAAGAGCATTGCGAACATTCAATTTTCAAATACTCCAGAGTCCCCACAGAGAAATACATGTTTTCCGTTTCTGTAACTGTAATCTTTAAAATCATATAATGTGACTTTGAAGTACAACTCAGCCATTCAGAGCACAAGCACCCTGCAAGGAAGAAAAAAGAGGTACCTCTTTAATTGCAGGTACTGTGGTTACGTTAAATGCTGTCAGCAGCATATAATTACCTGTAATCATGGTAAAGAACATCTTGAGACTTTTACAGAGTCAAAGATTATTTGCGGTGGGTCCACATTTTTCTTTAGTACAGCTTAAACATGTAAGTAAACATCAGAAAAAGATAAAGTTCCACGATGGATATTACCTATTGCTTACATATCATGAATCATTAAACCAGAACACATCCTGATAGCTTTTTTTCCCCTATATTATTACTTAATATTACTTAATGAAGTAACTTCATAATTTATAGATACTGAATTATAAGCTTTACTCAATTATACGTCGCCATTTATGAAAGGCCCTTATCTTGTGCTAAATTTGGTTTTGAGTGGATCTGTTATGAAAATGGAAAACTCATTTGTTTGACAAGGATCATGTGATTAAAAAGCGAAATTTAGAAACTAAAGCTACCTGGAGGGGGGAAACAAAGACAAAGTGATTAAAGCATGGCAAATAAGTAGTTTTACTGTATTGTCTGTCACATGTGGGTCCTGTTCCTGCTCTGCAGAATGAATCGGGTGATTCTCTCTTTGAGGTAAACTGAAGTATCTTTTTTTGCAGGCTGTGTCCATTTGGTAATCTGCTCTAGTGATGGGATTTCCGGCTCTTTTTAGAGAACCGGCTCTTTCGGCTCCGAACCAGCTCTTCAGGTTGTTTTGTTGCTTTAATTAATTTATTATTAACAATAATATAAAATTATGCACAAAAGGAATTACTAACGTAAAAAAAAGTGGTTTTATTTATACATGTTTATATATAAATATATGCAGTGGCCCCTAGAGACAAAACACGTACAAACTCCAACACACATTTCTAGCATGAACTGACCTTCCAAAGCAGAGCTACTAGATTACTTAAATTACACAATTGAAAGCATGTGTGTATTGTTTGTGTATTTATACACAGGCACTCATATATATTCAAATAATTTAAAAAAAAGTTCATTTACCTGTTACTACCACACACCAAATCCAGTCATTGGTACTTCCTGGCTTGTGTAGCCACTAGGTAACAAAAGCTGAACACTGCGCCCAGGATCCTGGAGCACTCTAAATTTTCAGCTTTTTGCTTTTACAGTTTTAAAGTGAAACAACACAAAACCCTGCAAACCACAACACAATTAAATATAAATTAAAATATGAAAACAAAAAGAACATGCATATTCTCTGTCATGTAGGCCTGCATGAATAAACTTTCTGAATCCTTTATCATCTGCAACTGAAAATAGTTGTGGATGATTACTATACCTTTCTGATGTGATGTTGTTGTCCATGACTCTCTTTCTCTCTCTCTCCCTCCCGCTCTGTTCCTGTGCTACTGCAAATGTAACTACCGCCCCTCCCCCCTCTTCTCAGCGTAAAGCACAAGGCTCGTGAGCAAAAAAAAAGTGCAAGAGAGAGGGGGAGAGACAGAAAAAAAAAACCCACGGATAAGGAGTCGTTAACGTCAAAGATCCGGCTTTAAGAGCCATTTCGTTCGCGACCGACACATCACTAATCTGCTCAAAGCTCAAGACCACAAAGGCATCAATGCTACACAAACACTCACCAGTCACCTCATTCCATACAACTACTCATCTGCTAATTAACGCAAATATTTAATCACCCAATTGTATGGCAGCAACTGTGACATGCTAAAACCACCTGCAGAGATTCAAAGATGATTTAAGTGACTTTAATTGCTGAAAAAGTGTTGTTGCCTTACAGGGTGGTCTGAATATTTCAGAAACTGCTAATCAGCTGGGATTTTCACACATGAGAATCTCTTGGGTTTACAGAGGATGCTCTGAAAAAGAGAAAATATCCAATGAGGGGCAGAAAATGCGTTGATGATGCTAGAGATCAGAGGATAATGGTCAGACTGCTTCAAGCTGATAGTAGAGCAACAGTAACTCAAATAACCACTCATTATAACCAAGTTATGAAGAGCATTTCAAGAGCAGCAGAAGACCATACCAGGTACCACTCCTGTCAGCTTAATGCGATCATAGAAGAGTGGAACAACATAGCCTGGTATCAACATGAAAATATGGATCCACCATACCTTGTATCAACAATTCAGGCTTGCGGGGGATTTTTTTTTGGGCAAATTTTGGACTGTTGAGCACATTTTAAACACCACAGGCTACCAGCTTCTTGTTGTTATTTCTGTCTATTTCTTTATGACCACATTGCTCTTATCTTCCAGCAGGATAACGCACCATGTCTCAAAGCTCAAAAAACTGATTTCTTAAACCTAATAATGAGTTCACTGTACTCCACAGTCTCCAGATCCCAAACCAACAGAGCACCTCTGGAATGTGATGGAATCCCAAACCTGCTTCATGAATGTGCAGCTGACAAATCTTCAATGACTGTGTGAAGCTGTCATATCAATATGAACCAAAATCTCTGAGGACTTTCCAGGACTTTGTTGAATCCATGCCAAGATGACTTAAGAAAGAAGTGTATATATATATATGTGTGTGTTTGAACCACGCCACCCACTTCATACATGCCTGTTGACACCTCCATATTACCACATATCACCTCCATGAAGTTCTCTAACACATTAATCCTCTCATCCCCATTCATACCCGGTGCTCCTGCTCCTTTCACAGTTCAATCTGCACTCGCTGTAATAGAGTTCACTATCACCCTCTCCCAGTGGGGCAACTCCACCTCCCAGCCAATTTCTTTTGCTATATGTTTTTGTACTGTCCCTGGATGTGAGTCATAGGTCAACAATGAGGGTATGAGGACCTCCTCCCCTCCCTAGACACACACTTTCCCCCAGCACTGCCGCACCACGTCAGGGCTCTGAGACCCTTATGCCACTTGGAGCGTTGTCCGCCTCGTGTTGGATCGTTGGAGCGCCGCAGTGTCAACAACCTCTTCATGCTTTGTGCAGGGGTGAATAACTGGGGCATCCCAGCTGAGATGTGTTTTACTTAGTGTCACGCTATGGTACTTCAGCCCCAGTGTATTCTGAAATGATAGAGCTGTTGTGCTTTAAACAAAAGACCTCCAATGCTGCTCCCTTTATATGACAATATATGAAATCTCTTGTGTTAGAGAAACAGCTCATACACTAAGCCTCCAACTGCCGGTGCCATCTCCTGTAAAATGTTTAACATGTGCTTTTTGCTTTTAGTGGATATCAAAAGGAATATAATAAATATAAATGTCCATAATAAACAAGTAATGCAACCTTTGTTACCCATCAGTGTGCACAAAGACTAAGTGCTTTTTTTAATATATTAAGCAAAAGCTTATGTGCACTTTCAACCTCTGTTTAGAAAAGACAACCCTCTTCTTAAAATGAATGACTCGTTTCCAGTTCAGTCTGCACTTCTTAACTCTTAATGACTTAATAAGAGTCCCTGTTCAGCGAATCCTGTAAAATGGTTAATGTTTTGTCTCATACAATTATTATTATGATCCCATCTATGTAGTTTAATTACTGAATAACCATTTAAGTTTTTTTTTTTTTAAGAAAAATGCTAATTTTTTTTCCAGTTTAAAATTACAAGAGCTTTTTTTTTTAAAAAAACAAAAACTTTTTTCAACCAAATAACATGTAAGATTAAAAATAAGAGTTTCTGGGGTATGTTTTAACTCCTGTTTTATTTTATTTATTTATTTTAGCCATTTTCATCTGTGTGTTTCTGATTGTTTTACTCCCTGTCTTTGTCTTTTCCCTGTGTTAAGTAATTAGCAATTCCATTGGTGTGAATGTTTCCACTTGGATATTTTTAATTTCTCTATTGACTCCTAATTTGTATTTATAGTCATGTGAAAAAGCAAATACGTAAAGAACATAAAAACTGGTCCTCAGCAGGTTCTAAAACTAGGTAAATGCAACCAACCATATTAAATAGTGCTATTATTTCTTTTACAAGAGCTGAGTCAAAATCCAGAACCAGTGTGTGAAAAATAAAGTACAACCTCGCTGCTTCCACAGGAATAAAGAGGGCCAATAGCTACCAGGTGCTGCTAATCAAATGCAGCTGATTAATTGATCATCAGCAAATGTGAGCACCTCTATAAAATCATAGGTTTTGTCATTTTGCTGGTCTGCAGCATTCAGGTGTGTGTTGACACAATGCCACCGGGAAAAGACAACAGCAGTGATCTTAGAGATCCAACTATTGCTGCCCAGCAATCTTGGAGGGATTTTAAGGTAATTTCCAAACAATCTGAAGTCCATCATTCTACACAAGTGGAAAACATTCAAGACAGCTGCCAACCTTCCCAAAAGTGGATGCCCAGCAGATTCTTCCCAGGTCAGAACTGGAAATCAGAGAAACTACAAAAAAAAAACAACCCAAAGAGCTACATCTCAGACTCTACCGTCCTCAGCTAGCATGTTAAATGTTAAAGTTCATGACAGCACATTTATAAAAAAAAAAAAAAAAAGACTGCACACATAAGGGTTGCCTTGGCAACAGGGCTTAGGTTTGCAAGCTGCATCTGGACAAACCAAGACTTTGGACAGATGAAACCAAAGCAGAGATCTTTGGACAGAATGCACAGCAGCACATGTGGTGAAAACCGAACCCAGCATATCAGCACTAACACCTCCTACCAACTGTCGGGCACGGTGGCAGAGGGGTGATGATTTGGGCTTGTTTTGCTGTTACTGAGTTGACCATGAACTCCTCTGTATACCAAAGATTAGGAGTGAAGCCATCTGACTGACAGTTAAAGCTTGGCCCAAACTGAATCGTGTAAGAGGACAATGATGCCATACACAGTAGCAAATCTGAAGCAGAATGGCTGAAAAATTAAGTGTTGCAATGCCCCAAAATCCAGAAGAACTTCAGTGAAAATCACAGTTTTAAAGAAGAGTGGAACAAAATTCCTCCTGAGACTGATAAAGTTGTATTTTACTGTTTTCTCATGCCTCTGTGTTATTTGCCTCAGTTTAGCTTAATTTTATTTTTTCTTTGTTTTAATTCATGTTATATTTTCCAGAGCCTTGTATTCTCCCCTTTTTCCAACCTTCATTAAAGTTTCTTTGTCGTTTGCCTCACTTGCTAGTATTAACAACTATGATAAGGTCCTTATTTTGATCCCACATGAATCAAAAACAGTGGATTAAAGGAAACTATTGTTAGCTTTAGACCTAAAATTCTCTAAAGACTCCCCTCGCCTCATTCAAAATCATGTGATGCAAGTGGCTTTAAGAAGGATTTACCTTAAATTTTGGGACCATTTGCGAAATTGGAACAGTATCCACAAAGTCCATCAGGACTTCTGACGATAGTAGGTCAGCCACTGATGTCACCACACTATTCACAGTGGTATACAAAACCAGGCTTTGACATGAATTCCCATTTACTCTGTTTTGGGGATGAATTTAGATGCACTTACAGACTGAAATAACATCCCAATAACATTTTTATTTGCTTCATGTCTCCGTACTAAAAGCACACTTTTAGTGAAGTGCATTTGCTTTCTTTCATTCATAAGAAGAAGGCTACCGAGAGTCTTTCTTCACATTCAAGGAGGCTCGCGTGTTGTCACCTTGGAGACTGCACAGCCGTGATTATTTATTCTCAATCATTCATTTTCCTGTCGCGCTTTCACTGAAGCTCCCACAGCTCTGTACTGCAATGTGTGTGTGCGTGTGTGTGTGTGTATGTGTGTGTGTGTACATGTGTGTGTGTGCGTGTGTGTGTGTGTGTGTGTGTGTGTGTGTGTGTGTGTGTGCGCGTGTGTGTGTGTGTGCGCGTGTGTGTGTGTGTGTGTGTGTGTGTGTGTGTGTGTGTGTGTGTGTGTGTGTGTGTGTGTGTGTGCGCGTGTGTGTGTGTGTGCGCGTGTGTGTGTGTGTGCGCGCGTGTGTGTGTGTGTGTGTGTGTGTGCGTGTGTGTGTTGGCAGTATGAAAATGTCACAGGTTGATCTGTGGGGTTAGAAGCTGCTGCATGTCTGTTCGATGGTGAGCGTGAGGTATCCTAAAGGGGCATTTCCTGATTGCAACAATCCACATGAGGAAGACAGGGCAGTCTCTAATTCATGTGTGAATCTATTATTGGCGTCTCACAAATAGTCCCGAGTTTCAAAATCAAGCAAAACTGATTTGAGTCCTTCCAGAGGGTGTGTCGGTGTGCGGAAAGGGAGCCGTGCTGATTGAAAAGATTTATTGTTGTTTTGCGAGGCGTGCTGATCAAAACCAAAGGCCATGCTGTGATGCATTAATCAAACCCAGAGTGTAGAAAGGCCTGCCGCTGATCAGAAACAAACTGATGGGTGATTCCAAATTGTAAAAAAAACTAAACCCAAACATAAATATATGTAATCGGCAGAATGGCATGCAGCCTCTTATTTGACCGTCTTCATTAAGGGTTGCCATCATGGCAGCAACATCTGTGGTGCTTGCTAATGGACCCTCTAAAGAGCAGCCTTTCAGTGTGCAGTGCAGATTTAATCCCATTAGAGTCTATATAACAACTAATGCCCCATCAGCCAAACACCCAAAAAGTCCCTCTGCTATTTTCTGAATCACATTACAGCAACTTTTTAGTTAACACGTGAACCCTCGCATCCCTGGAAAATGTGCCAAATACAAATGGGTCGGCTGTTTTCTCGGTAATGCGCATGATTAATTTTGATGTCAGTTTGATTTATTTCACACCGTGACCGGGCACCCACAAAGTACTCAGAGTTCTTCTTTTTTTTTTTCTGACAATTTATTTAGAAATCAATTTGGCTCCAATATGGAGCACAGAAATGTGACTGAACCCATTTCTTTTGCATTTGAAACAAAACACAACAAACAAATGTGTCAGTTTTACATAAAGATGGATGTAGTGTTGAATTTTAGGGGTTTTGTTTTTTGTGAAATGGGAGCTTCCACCCATCTATCCATCTGAATGCAGTTAAGGCTTAAAGTTAGAGGGCATAGCCGCATAGACTGGCAGGTGAATGCTGACGTAGGTGACTATAGTCGAGTCAGTCAAGTCAAAGTTTATTTCTACAGCACATTTTAAACAATATCAGTTGACCACAGTGCTATACAAGTTATACAAATTATGCACCAACAGTCTCAAAAGCAGCAATAAATATACAGTAAAAATCAAATAAAACAAAATAAAAGTAATTAAGATACCATGCTCAACTAGACCCAAAAATAAACAAGCATAAATAGGTTTTTAAAAGACTGAGAGATCGACAACTCTAATGTAAAAAGCTAAGTAGTTTCAAAGTTAAGGAGCCACTACTGAAAAAGCTCTATCAGCTCTGCTCTAGGAATATCCAAGAGCAGCTGGTTCATAGACCTCTGTGCTTGGGAAGGATTGTAGGATTTCAAACGTTTTAAGGGGGCGCCAAACCTTTTTAAATTGGATCCTGAAGTGGGTTGGAAGCCAGTATAAGAAGGCCAATAGAGGTATGATGTGATCATAACATTTCTGCCGGCAACACCTAGCAACTGTCTAGGCTAGAGGTAATAAAAGCATGAATTAAGCTCTCCAAGTCATGTGGCGGGTGGCTAAGTTTTCATCTTGGTTGAAAGAAGTTGGTCTTGACAGCAGAGCTAATGTTAAAGCTCAGACAAAAATCACACCAGAGACACCAAGGTTCTTTGCAATTTCTGCTTTGCTTTTGCTTCAGATTGAGGTAGTGATTTGAGTCACTAAATCTGGTGAAGGTTTTGGCAAATACTGCTGCTATCTCTTTGACTGAGCCTTTTTTTGCCGCTTGTCCAAATACAGCCATTGTGGCTCCAAAACAAACACCATGGTGTTGGCCAAAGCAGTAATATTGCCTTTAGTGCAGAGATGGAGTGCAGAAGCCATATTGATCATGATCATTGTCTCTGACTCACATAGGTAGACATGTCCATCTTTTATGTACAGTTTTTGTCTCTACAGAGAAATTTCACCCTGTCCTCTGGAAAGACTGGATAAATCTTTTAACAAACATGAACTACCTCAAACTTTTGCACAGTACAGCAAATATGCAATGATATAAAAAAGGAAACAGAATGAAACTGGTACGGCTTAACAAGATGCACAAATTCAATTGAAATCTGTAAGGAAATAATATATAGCTGCTATGTCTTATAATAATAGATTTATTATAAAGTTACAGAAAAGGTTAATCTTCAAAGTGCTGCTCTTCATATATACAAACAAATCACCCACATGGACTGAAACTTGTTACAGACACATGACAGCATGTATAATTATTTCAGAATAATTAAAAATATAATGATTATATTAAATATACTCTTTGGGGAACTTTTTTGATGACTGTTATGGCCATAACAGTTTTTCTGTGTTCTGTTGTGGTAAAATGTGGGTTTTCCTTAAAATGCAAACCACTGCCACTGTCTTTATTTACATTTATCACAGCATACAAACTTTTTTAGAATTGGGGTTGTAGCTAAATGGTAGCCTGTTGCTCAAATCACAGAAAAACAGAAAGTTTACCAAATGTTTGATAGTCATTTGCAGATATTTTGCAGGACCAAGGAACAAGACAGGATTGCAACTGTTATACACAGTTTTATTGATCAGCGCAGATGTGATTTTGTGTCTTTGAGTCCTTAGTCTTTTTAGTAATTGGGAATCTAAACAGAATATCTATTACCAAGTTGAAAAAACAAGGGAAAGGAAGAGCCAGAGTGGCAGCATCCAAGTGGTTAAGGATGGCCTCTAGTGAAAGTAATCACCAAGAGTCCTTTGAAGCAGGAGTGGTTCAGGGGCAGGGTCAGACAAGCCAAAGACTAGAAGATGTAGCTACGTGAAAAAGCCTGTAACTAGACTTCCTGTGTAGCACACGGGCTGATTGTGTTTGTGACACCATATTGCTGTTTCACAACTTCTTTCACTGGATGTTGTAGACAGCGGGAACAAATGACGGATAGGATTGCATAGTTGGAGGACTAACTCTCAGCATTTTCTAAAATACTCATCCATTCTCTAAAATAAAGCTCTTTTACAGTAAAAGTAAAATTTTTATAACTTTTTTCCCAGAAGTGAGCATTTTATGTTTGGAACAAAACCCTCTCATAAGCCCTTTCCTGTATTTCCTCACCTCGGTGCTCACGGCGAATGAGCTCTATTCTTGTCTGTCTCAGGAAGCCTCTCCACGTAGAAAGCGCGGCGCGGTCTCTTGGCAACTGGCACATTATTCTATTCTATTAGAGGCTGCAGGATTAATAATTATGGCGTTTAATCTGAAGCATGGCCAGTGTCCAGCCTGGCTCCCTCCTCGCTGGCTGTGCTGCAAAGCCTTTACGTCTTCTCAGCGGGGTCAGCTTGCGTCTCCGGTGCAGCTCCCTTTATGGAATATCAGCAGCTGGAGGGGGGAAAAGAAAACAATGAGGAAAGAGCAGGTTCTTGCTGAGAATCCAAATAAAACAATTTGCACATAACCAGGGACCTTGACTGAAATCCTCGTGAGCTGGGAGCTAATTAAAACTGGGACCTTGCACAAAAGGGATCATAAACAATGTTTATCCCCTTTTGCTCTACCTGGCGTTCCTTCTTCTTTCTCTATCTCGCCTCTTTGTCTTTGTCTGCATTCACACCAGTTTATACTGTATGACTCTCGGGGGAGTCCAGCACAGAAAAAAGAGAAAGATTTACTGATTTTTACTCTGACAAATTGGCTTAGTGGCTTACAGCAGCAACAACTGCACTCTTTGTGCTGTTGCCGCAGGGCTTTCAATCAGATGTAAATGCTCAGCACATTGACATGTCATAATTAGTGTCACAAGTTGGAGCTTCAGTATTTCGGGTTGTCTGCATGGCGCTTTGACTTACCGGATATGCATAAATTGCTGTGTTTACCACACTCTGGACCCCCACCCCACCTACCCACCCCTCCCCAAAAAATGCTGTGACACATTAAAACTTGTAAGGACTTTATTTTTGGAGTTGAGGGGGACTTCTGAAGTTATTTTCCGCTATGGGTTTTCAAACACTTTGAAGAAAATTAATCACTACAGTAGCACCAGAAGCATAAAAATGGGTCGGCTGATACAACATTGACCAACGGCTTTGGGAGAAATATTGGAGCTTTTTTTTCTCCTTCTACATAATTCAGGCCGAGACTGGTTGCACTTTGCCAAAAGAGTCTGACATTTGATGAATGCCTCGATCGAGCTGAATCCCGGTACATGGGAGAGGTGCGGAGGCTTTGCTGTAGGAAATCCTTAAGATGAATAAACGACATAATAGACATGGCATGGGCAGACATTAATATTCATTAGTGTTGTTTAGATAATGTATACCCTGCTAGGTCACAGGTGATGTTGAAATGTGTTTACCTTTAAGATATGGAGCTGTCAGCCGGAGCGGCAGTGGGTGAGCAGGAAGCAGTTCGCCGTGTTGCTGAAGGACATTTGCAGAGGATAAACAGCTTTTGATGGATACAGAGTTGCTGTCGGCTGGGATAGAACCTGCGACCTTTCTGATAAAGGAAGGTCTCTGTGCCCACTAGGCCACCCAACTGCTTTATTACTTTTTCACACAACCAAGGTCAAAAACACGAGTGTTACATTTTCAGTCTGTGTGCATGTCAAAAACAGGTAATTTTCTTTCTTTTTTTTAATAAACTTAACTTCTGCTTATTTTTTTCTCCAAACTCTACTAGAAACTATAATTTCCCCCCACTAGGGAAAATGAATAAGTCTAGGTACCTCTCCTCATTATAATTAAGTGCTTGTTTCATGTGCTTGCATCTTTTTTTTTGTTGTTTGGAGTGCACCACCAGTTCCTCATTGGCACACCCAGTGCTCAGCTACTTCTGAAAAGGGTAAAAAATAAAGAGAAGCCTTTGCAGAAACGTTGTGGAACTAGATATGGATTTACTTTTCATGTTTGGATTTTCAGGCTGGGGAAAAAATACAATTCCCTCATTCGTTCCAGGGAAATCGGTATGCCAACACAGCAGGAGTCTCAGCACGGCGAGGGTCTGGCAAAACAGGTCCACTGAAAAAACAAAAAAAAGTTGGGCCAAACCGAGCAAAGTTATTGGCGTCTGATAAGGTTTTTAAACTCACCACTTGTTACTTTCTGGACTGTCTCACAGCACACCCTCTGTTTTGTCAGATGAAAACATATTGGCTACTACACTTCACTGTTCTTTCTTCAAGTTTGAGCAGTTTTAAATAAAACCAATTCTCGTTGCTCTACTCTCTCTTCTAATTTCAGGAAAAATGCCATAATAATTACAACATGATTTTATATTCAGTCTAACTTTATTCAAGTCTCATTTAAATGTGGACAATAGTAGATAAACTTGAATAAGCTAACACTGGGGTTACAGTTTAAAAATACTGACTGCCACTGGTTACCCTCAGCTTCCTTGTTGCTGCACCGGTGAAAATCCTACGTTGCGTAATTCTTGGGTGTCCACGCCGTGCACCCTCTTGGCAAAGTGATGACAAAAAAGGCAAACAAGTTGAAACTGTAACAGGACAGCAATTAGTCTCTTACTTGACACTTTTCTCACTGTAATCCCTGGCTTTTGGTGCCAAGAGAGAAGCGCAGCATACATGACCCCAGTCGCTCTCCCCAACTTGCCCCATATAGATTCTTGTTTAGGAGATCTTGGCATCACATTTAAACACAGTACCCTTTGGAATATTTTAACCTGTGAAGAAATGTTCTGAAGAGGCCACAATCTGTAATCACCTGGCTGAGAAATTTGGGATTATACTTTCCATGTCCACGAGGATCTGCTAGGGCAGGGGTCAGCAACCTTTAAGACCCAAAGAGCCATTTGGACCTGGTTTCCACACAAAAGAAAACACTGGGAGCCGCAAATACTTTTTGACATCTAAAATGAAGATGGCACTGTATATATTGTTTTTTACCTTTATACTTTGTGTGAACAACTAAGGTGTGTTATCCATGAAGTGTTATAGAGAAAATCACATTTATTTGTGTAATTAACACATTTTGAATGATCCATGTAGCAAACAAAAACTGTTGTGAGCCGCCACCCTTATATAGCCTTTGGGCTTTTGGAGCCTTGACCTGACTAATTGGAAAAAAGCACTATGCTGCTGAAAAATGAAAAATAGATATTTGCAAAATTCTGCCTAAATGTGTATTTTACCAGGTTAATGTGTGTGGCGGGGCGGGGTCTGCAGCGCCGCTGCAGGGGAGGCGGACGCACCTGAGCGGCACCCGCAATCACGCCTCGCAGCCTTAAAGTCTGTGCTCTCTCTGCTGTTGTGTTGTTGTTGGTATATGTCGGGCTTTGAGCTGAAAAGCTACAGCCGGCTGTGTGCGTACAGCAGCCGTGTGTGAAAAGCGGTCAATAAAGAGATGTTGAAAAGCATGTTCATGGAAACATCGTCGGGTCTGCCGTGATATGTTTACAATGGAACTTCTGCTCCTGAACCTCTGCGCACAGCGTCTGCAAATCGGGGCTGTACGAAGTCACTTTCCTCTTTACGCAGGACTGTAAGCTGTCATCTGTGAGGTGTGAGCTGTGTTTGTTTTTAACATAGTTCATGGTGGAGAACAGCTGCTGACATAATGTGGATCTGAAGATCCAAATTGGCCTACCTGGGGTTGAAAGTCTCGATAAATGCATGCCGTTTCGGCGGGTACACCGGCTTCCGCGAGTGTGATGCTTATTTTGAGCGATGAAAAAATAATAAAATATAATTTTATTTTTATATTTCAATATTACAATAATCTTCCAATTTAGAACTACAAGTTAAAAAGAAATAACATAAATAAAATACACTTCAGCTAAATACTTAATTTATTTTCCCAAACCACACGGAGCTGCACTATAAGGACTAAAGAGCCGCAGGTTGCCGACCCCTGTGCTAGGGTCTTGACTCCACTGCAATTTGACCTCAACTTTGTTATATGGTGCCATTTGTGAGACATAATGGGGTGCTAATGGTTTGCTAAGGACAGTTAGCTCTAGTCTGTTAGCCCTAACCCTAACTACACACGTACCCCAGACAGTGGATGCTATATCAGTATAACAGGATCGACTACTGGGCCATTGAGTCTTCAGGTATCCATATTCACAACGGAGTACAACTGAAGCCTAGGGATCCCAGTATAACCACCACATTTGTCCCTTCACACACCACCAGTGACATCATTATACACCCATTTCTGCTCCAGGTATCTGCTGCAGTATTTTCTTGAACGATAGGTGTCACCACTCCTGGTATCTCCTGGTACAGGAGGAGAAGAAGTCAAAATCGGGGGTAAAGAAAGAGTTTTTTTCTTTTTAAACTGTTGCAAAAGCTTCCTCGGTTTAATCTGTGATAATCTGTGTTTAATCTCTGAGCATCTGCATTGATGTATCATTAAAATGGTAATATGTCCAGCAGACACAGTAGCTTGCGACTGCAGAGTTTATGTTAATTTAACGTCAGCTTTGTCTCACAGTGCAATTTGCAAGTCATAATGGGGTCCTAAGTTGCTACCATCACTCTTGACTCCAGTACTCTACAGAAAAAGGACGGTTAGCTCTAGGTATTATCATCAGCATAAAAGGACACCTTGTATTTATCTCAAATTGAGAGAATCTGATGTCCTGATATGTCTTGTACATCTGGCTTTTACCTGCTCATTTCCAGCACTGGCTTAAACGAAGACCACACAACAAGCGAATTGCAGTAATGTTGTGCCAAGAGTCCAGAGAAAGTCGTTGACACTCACTGAACCCAACGATGGGCAAAATAACTGGTGGCTTGTGAAGTGAGCGGGTACCAAGATAAGCTTTTTTTACCTTGAAGGCAAGCAACTTTAGAAACTACCAGTGAGAGTGAAGGATGGTGTTGATCAGTGATACGTGATTGGTCAGTAGGTTAGAGAATTGCCCAGACAACTGGAGCAGGGAATGACTGCTAGCGCCAAACAATGTGAGATAAGCTAATCACTTCCTGTGTGAAAACTCCTTAAATGTTGGAATTGGATAGGAATTCAGAGCAGCATTTTTTGGGGGAAACAACCAGAGGAGTCCCCTCCTGCTGGCCATCAAAAAGCACTTTTCAGGACAGGGACAGACAGTTGGATATGTTAGGCTTAGCAAACTTTGCTAAAGATATCCCACTGTAGCAAAACTGTCAGAGTTACACATACAAAAAAATGTTAATATGACCAAAAAAAAAAGTTTTTTCATATTTTGTCATTAACAGTAATTATAATTAGAGTGGGATAGTTCAGTCTGCAAAGAATGACTCTACTTCAAATTTGCACCTGTCAGTATAGACACATGGTGAAATGTCCTGAACTATAGCATGTCATTAAAAATAGCGGGCTTTTTTAGCCGTACCACACAACGTTTGCTCTACTCGCCAGACAGAGCTCCCTGCAATTTCATCCTCTTACACAAAAAAAAATTCAGAATGAAAGGATGGTGTTCTGACGTAGTAAAGGAGGATCCAGTCCACACCGCAGAGGCACAAATGGTCATAACAGAACTCCCAGTGAGGAATCTAAAAGTAGCAGCAGTGCTGAAATTGGTGCCCCGTGGCAGGGCTTTGAAGTTTCTGATTTTTACAAGCAAACTTGTGAAACTTAATGATCGTATCACCTTGCCTTGGATTCCTGTCATCGTCGAGCACAAAATGAAGCCTGCAAATATTAAAAAAGAAGCTCACATCTCCTGTACCCCATGTATTTTTAAAGACATTTTAACCAAAGATGTGAGCTGCACATGCATGCTATGCATGGTGATTAATCATATCTTTTATCCTAGCTACCTTAGGTGCAGGTGCTAATTATTTAGAAGCTCTCTGATGCAATATCTATATCTAGATAGAGGCCAATAAAAGTCAGTCTATTAATGAGATTTTTATTTAAATGTCTTCCCTGTGTGGTATGATGACAGATCTAGAAGTAGAGAGAGAGGTTTAAAAATGACCGTCGGTGGCTATTCCAACAGATTCTACCCTACCTGGTGCTGTACCACCGTAATGAGACACCCAGCGAGTAGAAAGGGAGGCAGCTGGGAGAAAGAGAGCGTAGAGCAATCTTCCACTGAGCCAAAGATCTCAGCAGCACCCTGAGAGGCTTTGCTTCTTCTGATGCTTATTAATCCCGAGAATGAAACGAGGTTAACAGCTCTGAGTGGTTCAGAAACAGCCATCATGGGTGCGGTGTGATTTTGATTCGCCAATACTGAGACTCTTGAGTTTTTACAGTTTCTGAGAGATTTGAGAGGCAAGATGGCGATGATTTTAGAGGAAAATGTGCAATTCTTTTTAAAATGACTGACAGAAGCAGATTGCATTAAAAAAAATACTTGTTCTTGGTGGGCAAAATCGCAGCAGTGCAAAAAGTCTCATTGAAAAGAAACAAAACGATCAAGAGAGGATTTTCTTTCTTCTTCCGCAGGTGTGTTTGGAACCTGATTGTGCTAATTTAGTTCTTTTTTTGTCCTTTGCATGTCTTCTTTGGTGTATTTTCAGCTGTTAAAATGTCATTTTTCTTTCTTTTTAACTTGAGCTTTAAAGTTCATGTACCACCTTGGATAAAACAAAGCACTCCCAGTTTTGAAGTGTATTTCTACATCTGCACAATCATCAGAGAAAAGCTGGATTTTTTTAAAGCCACATCAAAGAGAAGTCTTCCAAAATAATAAAAGATTTTGCTCATCATCTGCTCTCATCGTCTTGGCAATGAGAGAGGTTTTGTGGTATGCTCTGCTTGGCAATGATGAAGACTGATGGTGTTTTGTTTTCTCAGCAGAGTAAACATCAAACTGTACGAAAAACAAGGGCACAGATAATTAAACTTAAAATGAATCTGTCACGGTTCTGGGTCAGTTTCTACCCAGTATTTTGAGTTTATTATGTTTTGGTTTAATTTTGCATCAGGGATAGTTTTCTTGTTCTCTTGTTGTGTTGATGATGATGATTATGATGTTTATTATTAGAGTTTCATGTTTCTGTTTATTTGTGTTTAGGATTTGTTCTTCGGTTGTGTCTGCTTAGTATATGTCTAGTTCCATGTGTCATTTTCTGTCTGTCTCTCAGTGTGATGGTTTCTTGTTCCTGTTTTATTGTGAAGGTCTGCGTCTCATGTGAGTGTGTTCAGTTTTACCTCTCGTCTCGTTAATGACTCCCAGCTGTGTCTCCCACCTGTGTGAGATCTCCCTGTGATTCTCTGAGTGTATTTAAGTCGTGTCTTCTGTGTTTGTAGTTGCTGGTCCGTCTGTGTATCCACCATGTTTCATCTGTGTGTTCCCTGCCAGCATCATCATGTACCATCGTCTTCCTTCCTTTATGTTCGTGTTTTTGTTCATGCTCTGTAGTTTAGTTGTCCCAGTATAGTTTAGTTCTCCATTTTGCCGTTTGCCTCTCTATATTTCGTGTTCAATAAATCACCTTCACACCTTCACGACTGCCTGCGTTTGGATCCTCTTTTTCCTTTTCCACAAGGCTCTTCTCACTCGCCGTGACAGTACGGACCAGCCAGATATGGATCCAGCGGCATTCACCCCACCCACGGAGCTTCGAAAGCTCATAACGGACTCAGTGTCAAAATTAATCAACCTGTGGCTTGAGCATGAGGGAGAAGCGTTTCTCTACGTTCTGGAAGTCAGGCTACAACAGCTTATTTCCGATTATCCCTGGCTATTGGACTCACTACTTCATTCTCCACGAACTACACCATATCATAACAATGATTTCTCACCCATGGCCATAGCTTCTAAGACTGCCTGTTCTGAATGACCGTGTCCACTCCATTGTCCCATCCTCACTTCCATCCCAGTCAAATGCCAGGCCTGTAACGCTGCCCCCAGTTCAGTCAGCCACTTCACCACCTATTACGCCTCCACTACAATCGTCTCTGCTACTTACAGCTCAGTCGCCACTAGCTCAGCAGCCTACCTACTCATTCATTCAGTCATCATCCTCACAGCCTCATTACAAGCAGGGAACACACTTCATACAAACTTTAGCTGGTTCACTTAAGCTGGCCATCTCAGAGACAGTTGCTCCCTGTAGGGCCTCCCCAGAGGCTGGGTGTCAGTCACCAGCCAACTCTGGACCCCTAGAGGTCAAGATGCCAGCACCAGCAGCTTCACTAGAGGACTTTACTGAGCAGTCTCAGCCGTCATCCCCTGCTGAGAGCTCCAGTGAGTTCGCCCCTCTGCCCCTGTCCTCTGCTGGAGGACCAGAGGGACCCATTCATCCGTCTATCTCAGCTGGAGGGCCGGAGGAGCCCATCCTCAAGCCACATCAGCTGGGTGTTCGGGAGAACCCAGCCAGCCTCAAGTTTTGTCTGCTGGAGGGCCCAAGTCGCCCATCCAGCCTCACGCCACGTCTGCTGGAGGGCCCGAGTCGCCCGTCCAGCCTCACGCCTCGTCAGCTGGGGGTCCTGGAGGACCCAGCAAGCACATCCTCATGTCAGCTGACGGTCCGGGGAAGTCTGTTCAGCCGTCACCAGCTGAATCATCCCCTGCGACTTCTACACCGCCGCCTGCTGCATCCGCATCGCCGCCTGCTGCATCCGCTTCGCCGCCTGCTGCATCCGCTTCGCCGCCTGCTGCATCCGCTTCGCCGCCTGCTGCATCACCGCCTGCAGCATTGCCACTGTCAGGTTCCGCAGCCGCCCCGCTGCTGTCAGGTTCTACCTCTGTGTCTCCATCCACACCTGGTCCAGCTTCAGCTCCGCCTTCGTCCGGTCCAGCTTCTGCTCCGCCTTCGTCCGGTCCAGCTTCAGCTCCACCTTCGTCCGGTCCAGCTTCTGCTCCGCCTTCGTCCGGTCCAGCTTCAGCTCCGCCTTCGTCCGGTCCAGCTTCAGCTCCGCCTTCGTCCGGTCCAGCTTCTGCTCCGCCTTCGTCTGGTCCTGCCTCGTCTGGTCCTACGGTTGCAACACCGCCGTCAGAGCCCGCTCGGCCTGTTCTGCCTCGCCTCTGGCGGCCATTTTCCGGGCCTCTAAGTTCAGCCTCCGGAAAGAGTTCGTCGCCGCCACTGGCCTCGCAGCCGACCTCCGGACCTGCTCAGTGGCCGCCACTGCCTTCCAAGGGGTCGGCCTCCTGATTGGTTTTGCCTGCGCTGCCGCCATTGCCGTGTGCACGGTCGGCCCCCTGAACTGTTTTGGCTCTTGTGTTGTCGACCTCCGGGTCGACCCCCAGACTTTCCTGTGGACTCATGAATAGTCTTGTTTTGTGTTGACCTGTTTTTGGTTTAATCTGGACTCTTGTGCTCCTTGTTTTTTGTTTCGGACCCTCCTTCCTGGACCCCCTCCACCCGCCCTGGTCTGGTGCTCGGTTTTGTTGTTCTGTTTTCTGTTTAGGGCTGTCGGGAGCCAGCCCTTGGAGGGAGGGTACTGTCACGGTTCTGGGTCAGTTTCTACCCAGTATTTTGAGTTTATTATGTTTTGGTTTAATTTTCCATCAGGGATAGTTTTCTTGTTCTCTTGTTGTGTTGATGATGATGATTATGATGTTTATTATTAGAGTTTCATGTTTCTGTTTATTTGTGTTTAGGATTTGTTCTTCGGTTGTGTCTGCTTAGTATATGTCTAGTTCCATGTGTCATTTTCTGTCTGTCTCTCAGTGTGATGGTTTCTTGTTCCTGTCTTATTGTGAAGGTCTGCGTCTCATGTGAGTGTGTTCAGTTTTACCTCTCGTCTCGTTAATGACTCCCAGCTGTGTGAGATCTCCCTGTGATTCTCTGAGTGTATTTAAGTCGTGTCTTCTGTGTTTGTAGTTGCTGGTCCGTCTGTGTATCCACCATGTTTCATCTGTGTGTTCCCTGTTGTCATCATGTGCCATCGTCTTCCTTCCTTTATGTTCAGGTTCGTGTTCTTGTTCATGCTCTGTAGTTTAGTTGTCCCAGTATAGTTTAGTTCTCCGTTTTGCCATTTGCCTCTCTATATTTTGTGTTCAATAAATCACCTTCACACCTTCACGACTGCCTACGGTTGGATCCTCTTTTTCCTTTTCCACACGGCTCTTCTCACTTGCCGTGACAGTATCCCAATTTCTGTTTTAGGAAGTGAAGTAATTACTGCAAAGGTTCAAAATGCATGTCTGCATTAAAATAAAGTTGATGTATTTAGAATATTGAATCAGTATTATGTGCGGTTTGCTGAATGTGTCATCACTTCTTATCCTCCTCTCTTTAATTGTGCCCGTTAATCCAATCTACTTGTCATGGTCAACTCTGGGTTTATGTGTAAAAACATTATATTCAGGGTGTCAGAGTATGTTTCATGCTTTATTTTTATGCTCCAGTACGTCTTGGGTTATTTGTTTTGTTTCTTAATGCATGACATTAAGTGGAATTTCGCTCATCCAGGCGTGTCACTAACACGGCACACATTTACTGCTTCGGTAATTTGCATTTCATCCCTCTTAGATTTCTATCTGCATGACGGAAATGAAGGCCCATAATTTTATGGCTCATACATATCACTTTCTGGCCTAATCAGATTGTACAGTATGAAACATATTGAGATGTATTTTTCTGTTTTGGTTTGGTGGAGGCAGAGCTGTAGTGATTCTGCAATCAAAGCATTGTTCACTCGAGCATGTGTTCTTGGGGTCCTTCCAAACTGGCTGTTTAGTTTCAGTCATACAAGCCACAAGACCGGTATTCCCTGCTGGCAAGAGGATTGCTGAACCAACAAACCCACTTGACGGACAATGCAAATATAAAATGAAGATGGGTTTCCTTCAGAGTAAAAGAGTAAAACTTTGAGGGTAAAAACGATCTGATTTGTAATGTAGTTGTAGAAAAAAGTTGGAATCTTCCACGCAAACTGCAAGCAATTTTGGGAATCTGCTAGTGGCCAAAGCAATCACAAGGTTATCAGTGCAGTTCTGTATACCTCCTTGCAACCGCTCACCAACTAGTCAAATAATTTTTCTCTAGCCACCTGTGGTTGCAGTGGTTCACTGACTAGTCTGTAAGTTTGTTGACAGAGACTTTAGCAATCAGTTTAATGCAGCATAATGCAAAGACTGATCAGCCCGTCAGGTAATGAACCTTTTTCCTAAGCAGGGTTGCCAGCCAGTCTGAAAGTGAGCTGAGGCCTGTTTGAGGCCTTAAATCTGTTTTATTCAGGATATTTGGCTTTATTTATGACATGGACTTGAAATGAAAAAAAGAGATATAAACACCGAGTCTGAAAAGTGCTTTTTAATAACCAGGAATAATTCTAAGAAGTGACTCCAGTGGCTGTTAAATAACCCAATAAACATTTTCCTAATTAACTTGGAGACTCAATTCACTATTTTGTAGTCTTAGTTTATTGGATGTGTAACTTACAGTTGTGTAAAATATTCTTCAGTGTGTCCTACCTTGACATTGACAAGTCACTATAGTATGAGTACTGTAGGCACCCAGCAAACATGCCAACTTTAGGCTCCATGTGGGGCCACAGTCAGCAAGCCCACCCACTGGGCACGAGTACTGAAGTCAAATGTAAGTTGCACAGTGCATGGCCTAGTGCCACCAACTGGCGGGTGATTTGACGGGTCTTTACACCAGAAGCCCCAAGCTTAAACCAGGGTCTTTAACTTGCTAGGCAAATGTATACATGGCACTTTGAAACAATTAGCTAAAAAAAATCAAGTTATTCTTGAATATCATCTGATAAATTTGCCCTCTGTAGTTCTTTTGATGTAAGACTTTGATTTTACTCTGGGATGGAATCAATTGCCTGCTCTCATCTTCATACTTCTGACGGTCTATTAAAACATGTTCATATATAATATTATGTATAACAAGGTGTTTCCTTATTGTACATATTGTGCCAGGAAGAATGCCATTAGACTGTGGGGGGGGGGGGGGGTCAGCAGGCCAAACCCACATTTCTCCCACAAGGACTCCAAGTGGGTGCACCCACACAGGCAGTTGTGCCCTTTGGGGCCCCTGTATGAGTTTTCTATGGGAAGCCCACAGAAAACCCTGCCCGATCACTTACCCATTCTTCTCATTTTTAAATTGCTGCCATTTCTTTCTGTAAACATTCAGCTCATCACTTTCCCAGGAAATCTTTCCAAGTAATGACTTGAGAGCACTTAGAAGAGCTAATTGAATTAGCTTCATCGTACAATCAGCAGTGAAGTGTAGAAAAACAGAAATTTGTTAAAATAATGATGCAACGGATTATTACTTGAAGACTGACCCTCTTTAGGGAAAACTGCTTCCAGAAGGGTAATGAAATCACTGGAACTGCAGATGAAGTTATCAGACATTAATTATAGATCCCGCCGTCTTCATGGACATAGGAGGTGGTTCAGCAGCCCAAGATGGGCTTGTTTCATCCTGGAAAATGTTCAAGGACCTCTTAGAAGTCTTTTATAGGCTGCAAGTGGCCCCCAAGCGGGACTGATCTACAGTACCATGTGTCAGCGAGACCATCTGAGCACATAATTAACTCGAGGAGTTGGCCCTGCTCGCTTGCCCGTGATGGCAAGACTACAAAACTTTTCTTCAGTGCATGTTTACATAGCGATAAGGAAGATTTTATTGAAGGTGTGACACAGCCTTGCCCACAGAGGACGCAGGTAGTCTCTGCTCACACCAGAATCACACATAGCAAATGCAGAGCAGCGGATTACTGGAGCTGAAGGCAATATTGCATACGCTCTCCCCCCACCCACCCTGCGAATCCAGGAACACGTAAGTGAAATGGGGGTCACTGCACTTCTCTCTACTCACACAAAGTTCCCTTCTGTAAGCGTGCATAAGTGGGCGTGTGTGTGTGGGATGGAGAGTGAATGAAAATGCGAGGCGGGAAAATCTCTTTGCTGTCTATTTATATTTTCTTTTCAAAATCTCAGAGCAGCTTTCTCTTCCACTTTCAAGGTTGGTACAGCCTGGAAACACGGCGCCTGTTGCATTTGTGCTCATTCAGCTGCTCTATACTATTTTTTATGGACAACAACAACAGCTAACCATCATGGCAAACAACCACTAACTGCAGTGTGCACACTGTCCCCCTGTAGCACTTGATGGAAGGCGCAGGGCCCAGGATGCTTTTTTGAGAAACACCGCAACAGGCAGATGGTGATATTTGTTACGTGAATGATGCTTGGGGGGGGGGGGGGGGGGGGGGTGGGGGGGGGGGGTGATATATGAGCGCTCAGGTTTCTGCCCCATTGGCTGAGAGGAACATTTCCCCACAGTCTCACGATTAGTTTGCTGGCCTCTTCCACCCGTTGGGTGTGATTCTCCCCCTGCAGCTGTTTGTCACCACAGCGTAAAGTATCGCCCTGCAGTCGCTAGCTGCTGCACCGAAATGCATCACACGCCAAGTTTGTCAGTTGGGGAGAATATGAGCACACTCGCTGCCCGTGCACACACGGCTCCTGAGCGTTGCGACACCTTAAGCCGGCCTCGCCTGCCCACGCCAGACAAAGGCAGCTTCTTCCACAACGAGTCGTCAAATTTGCATAGAAATTGAATCTAGATCGGTAGATGGCGCCTTCACAAATGCTCCTCCTCCCTCATCCACCCTGCTTTCTGTGTCAAACACAAATAAACTCATATACAGAGTCTGCTCCTTTAAGGTCCAATCACTTCAGAACAATGAGCCCTCCTCGAGGAAGTCAGAGGCGAGGACATGATGAGAAATAGATATAGGGCGACTCGTCATGTTTACCAAAAAAAGGTGAGTGGCAGCAAGAGAGGATTTGCAATGCAGAAGTCTTCTGTATGGCATTTTAATATTCCTTTTAATATATCTGTCATTTACATGCCTTTGGAGCTCCAGCAATCTCCGGTTGTTTTATATTCATTTATTGATTATATAACTGGTTGTTTACAGTTTACGAGCCCTTAACAACACATATTCTTTCTGCTTTGTGGAGACCGAACAGAGGAGCACATCAGCAAGTCAATATTGTTTGTCATTGCTGTTCAAAACGGCTACTAGTGACTTGGAAATTCATATTGACTGTTTTCAACCAAGCTTAAAGTTTGTTTAAGCCATGCTGTAAAAAACAGTTGTTTAATGTTGTATAGGAGCGTGCAGTTTTCTATGGAACATTAGATACAGGGCTGTGTGCTCAGCCTGGCCATATTCACTCTGACACAGTCATGAAGTTTGCGGATGATACCACTGTGGTGTCTCTCGTATCGGATAATGATGAAAGAGGACGTACCAACACTTGACAAAGTGGTGCTTAGACAACAAGCTCATCCTGAACACCTGCAGTCCACAATGATGTCTTTGGTCATGCTGGAGGTCCAGAAAGACAGAACACGCTCCTCTCCTCATACACGGGGAGGCAATAGAGGGTGTGGACCGAGCTAAGATCCTGTCGTACTTCCAGATACATACGGAGAAAGAGTTAATGCCTAAAATAATTTAATATAAAAAAAGAAGTGGAATTTATTCAATACATCTCTTTTTTTAATATATGATAACAAATGCTGCTGTACTAAATGAAATCTGTCTTTGGGCTGTGAAACCACTTTAAGAAGCATACATTTTAAAGCAGATAGTGAAAAAAATGGATTTTTCTGTCATTTAATTGTTTGTTTACTTATTAATTGTTGCATTACTTTTTTACTGGAGGGAGCTCTTTATGGTAAAAATGGCCTGTATTTGTATAGCGCTTTATCAGTAGAAGAAGCTGCAAAACCTGTAAAAATACACTTGCAAGCACAAAATGTATGCTCTGCTTCACATTTGCACAGATTGGAGCCTTTGGCAGCCCAATTCTGGCCCCTGGGCTTTATGTTTGACACTGCTGCTCTACTGCATTTTGCTGTCATTTATGGTCACGCTAGTTCCTTTGTCTTTTCTCCCCACTGCTGCCTCCATCTTTGTGTAAGTAGGCGTGGAGCACAGTAGGGATAACAGAAGAGAGCATTGTGTGACAACTTAGCTTGTAATTCATCTAAAAAAAGGTGGACCAAACCCAAAACATCTGTGTAGCAGAAGACCCCATTACCCCTGTGGTGGAGACTGAGCCGGACAGCAAGCAAACAAACACAAAACTGTGTGCTCCAGTGGAGCTTGACCAGCGTTACCAGAGTGCACTCAACTTAGATAACAACTCAAGTGTTTTCAACTGAGCATACAGTAGATGAGGCGGCATTAGTTGTGACGTCACTTTAGGTTTGTGTGTGTGTGTGTGCGTGTGTGTGTGTGTGTGTGTGTGTTCTCAGGCCCCAGTGCACCAAGTTGATTAGAAAACACACAGTTGGTGCACCAATTAATCCACCTGGCACTGCTCTCTGAACTACTCTGCCCCACCTGACTTTCTGCAGCTGAGCTAAAACCTGCTACCTAATCTGAAAGTCTGATGGCAGGGAAGCTATTCCTGGGCCCTGTATTATGAAATGTATTCAGATACGCAGTATATCCTTCTGTTATCTGGCTTAACACTGGCAATCAGGATAAGTGGTCACACAAAGCTGGTTATTAGCACACTAAGCTAACCTGGGGTTTCCCCTGCACATTTGCAAGGGGTGATTGGGGTGGTGCTGGCAGCATCGGACCAATCACAGTTATGAATAAGTGTACTGTCAGCAGAGCAGATGATTTCACAAAAGAAGATAAATGGGGGGAAAATGAAGAGGTTAACCACATTATAGACTGAATGTAACACAGATGCTGCAGACGAAGCAGTGGTGTGAGTGTGTCTGAGAAGAAAAGGCCGTGTACTGCATGAACGTGTGAGCACTGTACATGTGTTGGTCAGTAAGATTAAATATTAATAAAGTCTGAGCTATTTGAAGCCAGGAAGGAAAGACAGCAAAACCAAAACAAACAAAAAATGCAGACTGTAAGTTAATGGACTTATGAATATCACAACTCTATGATTAAGACAATGGAGAATCTGATAGTGTTTCTATTCTTCCAGCCCCAGCCCTGGTGGTGTTTAAGGGTCTGAGTAATGAAGGCTGAGTCTATGTGCAAATTTGGTTACAAAGTACAAACGGGTACTCTATTTTACGAATGTATATTAATATTTTACAACTATTTTATTGCTGGTTAAGTTATATTGAAGTATCTATATTTCTCAGTGATGCTAATCAGGGGAAAAAAGTTTAAATGACATGTTTTCTAAATAAAGGAATTTAGAAAACATATCAGATCTCGATGGGGGAAAGAGTCATGCTGGAGAGCTATACTCATATGGGCTGTATAATGTGTAAGGAACAAATGGATCAACCTACACAGGACTGAATGTAAAGATGCCACATCACTGACCCACCATGAAACCAGTCATGCTGAATGATACAGGCAGAATAACATTTTCCACAGCTTCTCACAGGACACCAGTGGCAGACCTGCTTATTCTGTTATTCTATGGCAAATGCCAATCGGGCTCCACGGTGCCAGCCAGTGAGCAGTGGGCCCACTAGAGGACATCGGGCCCTCTGGCCACCCTCATGAAGTTTGTTTCTGGTTGCTTGATCAGAGACATTCAGGCCAGTGTCCTGCTGGAGATAATTTTTTAGCTCTCCTGTGGCTCTCCTCATCCTTTTGCCCAAAAGAAGCTGATATCGGTCCTACTGATGGAGTAAGGACTTTCTATGGCCTTGTCCCGTGGCAGCGCCATAGAAGCGCCATCCTACAGCATTCCCATTGTGTCAATCTACAGTTTGGGTCAATGAAAGGAAAAACATACTATGGGCTAGATCGGTCACTAAGCTAACCAGCTCAGTATGCAGCCTTTCATTTCCCTCACATCAGTATCCCTGTCCTTGTTTTGTATTCCAGTACTTTCAGATAGGCTGGTAGAAAATATTCGTTATAATATAATGCACTATATGGTTACCACTTTTGACATAAGTTCATGGAGGACTGGGTAGCTGCTCAGTGTGTGTGTGTGTGGGGGGGGGGGGGGGGGTTCAACTTTTGAAAAATGTCCTTCATCTACTACATTCGTCACACAGAACTGACAAGATTCTCCAAGCTAATGCAGGAAAAAAAGCACGACACAAAGTGTTTCATCCTCCTGTAGACCTGTCTGAAGCCACCCTGAACATTTAATACTTCTTCCTCTGTAGTGAAAAGGGTGTTTTGGAGGGAAGCTGACAAATGTCAGAAGTTGATAGCTAAACGGTGGGCCGAGTAGCGGGGGGTCTGGAGAAACAAAGCAAGAGAAAATGGCATTCTGTTGTGGAGACACTCAGCTATAGTGACAGCTACCACAGCGCGCATCATACGCTAATGGCAGGCTGCCTTGATGCAGGTGTCTGAACCTAAAGAGCACCTTTCAGTCACGTCGGCGTGTGAGAGCTCGGTCCGTTAAGAGTTGGGGGGGGTAGCAGATGGAAAGTTTTCCTCTCGCCTCGTGAATGTCGTGTGTGTGATTAGGAATGTCAGCACGGCTATTTTAGGCTGACATCTTCAGAAAAGAACTCATCAGCCTTTTGCGCCGTGATGTACGAGCGAGGAGCAGAAATTGTCCCGGTGTCAGGGAAACCTGACAAATGTCTTGCAGAGAGGAAAATCAGCCAGCTCGAGAAACTTTATGGAACATTATCTGCCAAGGACAGTTTGTTTTTGCAGTAAGGTGATGATGTACAGCTTTTGCACATCAAGCTTAGGCGTGCGTTCCTCTGGTCGTCAGGCTAAGCTGAATCTGATCCTGGTTAGATGTGATAATGGGCTGTAAAGCCCTTTCTTTCTTTTCTCTCTCTTTTTTTTTTTTTGCAACACTATGCACAAATGCCCAAACAACAACTTTTAGGCGCATCAGACAGTCATAAATAATGACTCCACGTTGTTTTCCTGCATGTAGCGCATGTGAAACACGACGCAGTGATGAAACATGTCACATCTTCTCCTTTGTGAATTGTTTCCCACAAGTACCCCTCGAAGGCCTAATTGAAAGTGGCACACGGTTTGATTTGTATTCATGAACGAGCCGTGCAGCTGTTGCCGCTCTCTTGTCAAGCTGTTGCCATTGCTGTTCATACAAACTTCACATCGGCTGTTTGGACGGACAACAGGAAGTGCCTTCCGTTTCCTCGGCAAACGCTTTACATTGCGGTTTAATTGCTACACTGTGTCGACATCATTCAGGAAGTATCGAGAGTATTCTCTACAACCGGCTGAGTTAATTGTGCATGGATGTATGTAATTTAACTGTTCTAAATATGTGAAAGTATGACTTAGCCTGAGCGATTAAATTTCACTAAGGAGGGGCTGACACGCAGCATGGCGACTCCAGTTGCTCCGAGTGGCTGAACATGCTGTAATAGGCTCCTAAATAAAAGAACAGTAATAAAAGAAAGGAAACCTTTTATTTGCCACTGAAAGAACAACCTGTGCTATACAGTATCCGCTCCAGTGCACAGGCTTTTGAATAAACCATTAAAAAAAATCACAGGTTTGTGACAGCTGAGCTTGGCAGTTATAGGACCGTGTGTGTCTCCGATTCAGCTCTGTTTCCCTCTATCGTTTTAATTAGTGGCAGACTGTGATTTTGCTCTTCTGTGACTTGGACTCTGAATACAATCCCGTAGAGCTGCCACTTAAGTGTTTCCTGGAGTGCAAAATCCACATTATGCGTTTGACAAAAGACAAGGAATGCTGTCTTTGTGGAGACTAAATGCCCTGTCTCATTATTTATGCACTTGCCTTATTGAAATCCAGAGAACTTTTACTGCAGGAGACGAGGGGGACATGCCGGAGAGGGCAGGCACTCGCCTGCCATAATGGCCTATATAAAGGTAAGTTAACAGCGGGAGATGTTTTACAGCCAGTTGAAGTGAAGAATATAAGGAGCAAATCTCATAGACCCCATGGCTTTGTGCGAACCCTTAAAATTTTACAGCCTATGAGTAGAAGTGCCACGGATGTAGCCCGTAGTACGAAGCAGGGTTGATGTGAATTCTCTCCAAAAAATGGATGGCTTTCATCGCTTTGAGCAAATTCATCCCGTGCTCCTCTGCAAACGAGCCGCCATGTTAACACTATTGACATTAATGATGTAGGCATACTGGGCCATGGAGAGGACAGCTGAGTGTGTGCCGTCGTCCCCGCGGCAGTATTCAGCGTTTGTCTCCGTAACCCAGAACTACCTACTGACAAAAGTGCCACCTCATTTCAATGCTAATGTGCCGTTATGGGTATTTTCAAAGCGTTGCTGCTGTTTATTATGATTCAGCTTACCTCAGAGGCGCTGGTTAATCCTGTAGATCCCTGCAGAGCTGCTCTGTACCAAGGGGTCATAGAGATAGTGTTTAAATAGACTCTGTTTAACGTATTATTCCAAGGGGACGACCACAGGTCTGTAAACAGCTGACAGTTTTGCAGTTTCTTCCATTTTTCCTGCACATTTAGTGTTCACAAAAGAGGCAAAGATCACAGAACTGATTGTTTCTTTATTTCTGGTGTAGCACAAAGCATCTCTGTGAGCTCTGCACCTCGTTTGCAGTCATAACCTGGAGGCTCACACTGAGCTGTCGCCGACATTGGCTCTTTGTGGGTTTGAATCAGCAAAATCAAATGTGGACACTGTGTAATAGAGGAGAAAACAATTTCAAGTGCTCTCCAGCTGTTTACTTTAATAGACATTTAGCTACTAGAAAATGTATGTAGCTGTTTACATACCAACAACTGTCTTGAGAATCAGAAAGAGATGCAACATTGAAATGGTAGCAACTGATTCTCAGCAGTGACTTTTACAGTGTCAGCCACCAGGAGGAGAGTTATAGACCCTGTGAGGTCTGAGCACGCTAGTCAAGTACCCCAACCAAATTCTATGTTCCATTTAATTCAGTTTTATTTTGTTTACATGGCAACAATTAACAACAACAATCGACTCAAGGTGCTTTATGCCCAACAACAAAGGATATATTTCTAATATGCAAGGACTTGGTGAATGTGGGAAAACTTGACTACTACATAGAGAGAGAAGGTAAAATTCAATGATATGCAGTAGTGGCAAGAGTAGGAGGAAGTGTTCAGTGCATGATGAGAAGTTCCCCACACCCTAAGGGAGGGTTCACGGTCACCTGATCCACCTCTAACTTTAAACTTTATCAACAAGGAAAGTTTTGTATCTAATCCTAAAGGTAGAGAGGGTGTTTTTCTTCTGAATCCAAACTGGGAGAGGTTTCCACAGAAAAGAGGCCTGAAAGCCAAACCCTTTGCCTCCCATTCTACTTTTAAAACTCGAGGAACCACACAAGCGATAATAGACAACTTTGCGATTAGAGAGCAAAGTGGTCTATTACGATGATATGAAATCTTCGAGCTGTGATGCAGTCTGATTAATTAAGACTTTGTATGTGAGGAGAAGGGTTTTAAATTCAGCTTTAGTTTTAACAGGATGAACTGTAGAATTCAACACAGTTGTACCATCCAAACTCAGACACCTGGGCATCAGCACTCTGCAACTGGACTACACCCAACACACTCCAGCTTGTTAGAGTAGACAGCCACATCGTCTCTACTCTGACGCTAACCACAGTGTCCCACAAGGCTGCATACTCAATCCACTCGTCTACTCACTGCTCATCTATCACTGCTCATCTATCACTGCATTCCTGTGCGTGTATAAAACATCACTGTGAAGTTTGCAAATGACATTGCAACGGTGGGGTTGATCAGTGTGAACAACAAGGAGGCTTACAGGAAGGAGGTGGAACATCTGGCTCACTGGTGTGGAGTTAACAATCTTACCCTTAACACCATGAAGAACAAGGAGCTTATTGTGGACTTACGATGATACAGTGACACATCACACGCTCCACTTAACATCTAAGGGAGTGAGGTGGCAGTGTGTCTCTTTGAGCTTCTGTGAGTCCACATCAGCGATGACCTCACTTGGCACACCAATACAATTAGCCTGATAAAGAAAACCCTCAAATGTCTCCTGAACTTTTACAGATGCACCTCTGAGAGCATCCTGATTAGCTGCATTGTACTGTGGTTTAACAGCAGCTCTACAGTGAGTTGAGAAAACTGCCCAAAACATCATTGGGACTCAGCTCCCCTCCTTTGCCAACATAGTCTGGAATCACAGTCTGAAGACTGCTCACAACATCATAAAGACTCCTCACATCCAAACCACAAACTGTTCGCTCTGGAAGGAGTGCAGGATCCTCTGCTCCCAAACCAGCAGACTGAAGAACACTTTCTTCCACACTGCTGTCAGCCTGCTAAACTCTGGTCACTGATAGCAACGCACACATATGCACACCACACAGTTTCATGCACCTCACATACACACATTGCACACTAAAACATTATACAGGTCAATACTGTACATATTGTAATTACTCTATAGGCTACTTATGTGCATGTATGATATGTGCATATGTTGTATTTACATATGTATATATAGTTTGCACTTTGAACTGGATGCCAGAGTTCCTTTCATTGTTTGAGTAATATACTTTTAAAATGACAGCAAATAAAATACAGTAGAATCAAATCTAATCCAGTCATTAAGTTATTAAAGACATATGTTGTACAATCATTCAACCCTGCAAAAAGAAGAGTTCAAAGAAATTACTAAAAGGCCCGAATTACTGTTACATTCATGCTCATGATGAGTGGATGTAATTGTCTGACCACAATTATCTGCTCAGCAGTGAAAATGAAGGCTGTGTGTTTCTTCATATAGTTAGGAAATTATCAACAATGGCTTTGACCAGGTGCCATATAAATAAAGTTGAATTGAATTGAATTTAGACAAGCTTTCTCTTCGTCATTTTCTGTAATTTTACAATCTTATTTCTTATAATTTAAGTCATACTGATACGTTTCTTTTCTATTAATTAAAGCAGCGATTCGTGATCCTACAGAATAACTAAGAACTGCCTTTAAAATTACATCTTCTTTTATATTAAGATGTCTCAGCTAAAAGTGTCCTTTAACTTCTTTGTTTGGACAGAAAAGTGAGATTTAAGAATAAATTGAGCTGTGTGTGTCCTTGCCTTAAAGCATTTGTTGTTGGGCACTGTGGTCTGACATTTTGGGGAAAACTTTTGCATTATAACAAGCAATTAACAAGGTTCCGTCCTGATTTCTTATTTTCCCACCATCATTTGTAACAAGTTCACTCTTAACAAATGTGAAGCCAAAGATGTGGCATTTTTACTTTTTTAACCTGCACCTCTATTTCAGTAGATGCATGAATCTGCATTAGCCTGCCTCACAGCAGTCACTGCTAATTTGTGATCAGTGCATTTGTTTATTTTATTTACTATTTATTTATGAGACGGGCACACAGCTGCATCTTCAGCTTGTATGTGTCTCTTTATTAATGGTCTGTATTCACAGAGGAAAAAACTCTACTTATTCCTCCTCCAGCCTCAGCGATTTGCAGTTTACTCATGAAAGGCAAAGTCAACAACAACAGAAATGCATCATTAAATATGAATGACGTGTCAGTAGGTACAGCCTTTGGTGCTGTTTATATTCACAAATGTATTTCATACTTCAGAAATCTGGAAAATAAAATAAAAAAATAAGTGAGTGGATGGTGCAGCACCCAAAAGGTCATCCAGAGGACATCACTGGCAGGAAAGTTCAGGGGAACAGCAGACCTCTAAAAGAAATCCAGCTGTTTGCTAAATCAAACTGCTTCGGTGTTTCAATGAAAAACTGGGCCCGTTAAGCACGGTTTCTAAATCCTTCTCATTTAATCTCTTTAACGGTTTCAACTGAAAGTGCATGAAGGATCTACTTTTGATGGTCTCTGCATTGGGAGCGGTTATGTAACAAGTAAAGCAGGATTCAGATAAAGAGTGCGTGAGCCACTTGAGAACTAGTGTAAACAGCCGCATTAGTCCCAATACTGGAGTTTGGCTGAATGTGCCTGTGATGGCACTTGGTCACCCGTTTGGATTCACGGCTGCACAACATTACAGTCTGCTGCAAGCACAGCATTATCATATTACAGCTGCTGCATATCCACACTGTTTAATGCTTTCCCAGGAAAAAGCTATTGATTCTGTACAGTCGCCGCAGCTTCCGAATTATCTGCTAAAATGACTAGCACATCCCACATTTTACCCCCACAGTATTCATATTATTCATAGCCTACTTTATAAAATATTGATCTGCATATCTGTTGGCAAGCTTGATAACGAAGAGCTAAAGCTTAGACGACTTAGAAGGAAACTCCCTTTAAGCTTCTACTACATCTGCAAGTGAAAAAAAATGGTGACGCCAAGGTTGCTTCTGTCTTTCATCCCATGCCATCTACCTGATCTCCTGGCTGGCTTATTGGCAGCCGGATCACGTTCGTCGAGCCCGTCAGTTTTAATCACACTTTGCTTGTAGTGTTTCCAGCAGCCAGTTGCTGCAACTGAGAGAAAACCTGGCGAAAGTAAGGGTGAGGCGAATACCAACAAGGATTTTGGTGTTCGTGATTACACATGCTGACGGGTGATCCTGGATCAGTACAGATAAAGTTACTGTAGTAGAGATCAAAGCAAGGTGTGCAAGGGGAATAAAAATGAGGCTTTCTTAATCAAATACAAATCTTAAAGTCTGTTTTTTTTTCTTTTTTTCCAGCGTAGGTCACTTTGGGTTGCAAACTCTGATTCTCTTTTCCAGCCACCAGATGGCATTGAGCAGAGAGCTGGCTTACTTTATTTCCTTGTGCTTCTCATGTGTTTTTGAGGCAGAGCCAGCATTGGCTGTTTGTAGAATTTAAGTCAGAAATAATTGGGAGAACAGTGACGTCCCGTGGGACTTCCTGTTTGGATGATTCTGAGCTGAGTATCCTGAACTGTTCTGTTATGCTTTTCATTTGTGCGGCGTGCAACCAGGTTGGCTCAAAATTTAGCTCAACAAGAAAAATTATTTAGCACATTAAAAAAAAAGACCATCTTGATTACAGTGGCCTTGTTACACTATTTCCTCTAATGCCTCAGATTGTCTGCTCTCTGTACATTTCACCCCGATTCCCCCCCCCCGTGATAACCGTGCACGGCAAAAAGAAGGACGTGGCCATCGGCAATGCGTGCACGCCTCGGGCTCTTTCACAAAGCATCAAACATTGTGACACCACGTACATATCTGCTGTTACCACACATGCTGCGCTTCTGCATGCTGCAGTTGCATGTAGCCACACTGACATCTTTTGGCTTGATGGAAAACTGTCCGGGCTTTGTGGTCATGCAGTCAGCTCCATAACTTGTTAGACAAAGGCTTCAATTTTTTGTAGTTTTGCCTCTGTATGCCATCGCAGTGGATTTCAAATCAAACAATCAAGATGTGACTGAAGTGCAGGCTTTCAGCTTTAGTTCAAGGGGTTTAACAAAAGAGTGTTTAGGAATTACTGCCATTTTTATGCACAAACCCCCATTTTCTAAGGCTCAGAAATAATTGGACAATTGACTGACAAGTAGTTTCATGAGGCCTGCTCTCCTTTTGTTTCATGCTCTACACTGTAAAGTACAAAGAGATGAAGGCCATCATTCGGCAGTGAAACCAAAGATCAACCAAAGAAACCAAAGAAAAACCTGTCAGAGAGACAGCAACAACTTTATGAGTTGCTAGATCAATAATCTTGTGCATTTTTAAAAGAATGATTGCCAGCTACAAACAAAGAAAGAGCACAGAAGACAAATAAAGTGGATGATGACAAAATAATTATTCAGTGGTTAAACAGAACAACTTCACAACATCAAACCAAGTCAAATACACTTTCAGAAAGGTAGGAGAATCATTATTAAAATCTATAAGCGATGCCTTCATGGTTGTAAATACAGAGACTTTACTCCAAGCTACAAACATCTGGTTACACTCAAGTACAATAAGACCAGATTAGACTTTACCAATAAATAAATGAATTAAAAAAATCCAAAGAGCATTCACAGTTGAAAAACAAAAAACAATTGTTTGGATACGCCAAAATGATTTAATACAAGTAAGAGCTCGTACCAGAATTATGTGAAGAGAAAAGTATGACTGCTATAGATGCCAATGTCACTGGTGTTTGATTAATTCTGATGTGTGCAGGGATATAATCTCTGCTCAGATTTAGCCAAACAGCGTAAATGCAAAATGTCTGAAACATGCTCCAAAAGCAACCCAAGAGTTCCTCAAGTCAAAGAAAGTGGATATATCTCAAGTTGATGTCCATGAGTTCATCGACTTGCCCAGCATTTTCCTCCAAATGTTAAAAACAATCCTTTAAAATGTTTAAAAATTACAAAACACTATCCAGTTACTTTTGCGTCTCTGAAAATGGCTGTTATTCTTAAACAGAATGTAATACTGTCAATAAACCCCTTAAATTAAAGCTGAAATTCTGCACTTCAATCACAATTTAATCAATCTTCATTGATTGATTGAAATCTACAAATGAGACAAACTACACCTAACTGTGCACCTAACTGCATACCCAGATTATTGTAAGCAAAGTAATTTATCACTAAAATATATACTGCGATATATAATAACTTCCACACATGGCAGATATGCTGTCTTTTATGTCTCGACATAAGAAAAATGTAAATCCTAAGTCACACACACAGATCTTGGTATGATGGAGTATAATGTGTAATCACAGTGAAGCAAGATATACTTCTGTTCTTCTGCATTTTTTACAATTTTTTGTGAAGAACGATTTGATTGTGACATCATTTTTACTGATGTCAGTCTGGACAGCTTACAGAGATTACACGGAGTGACTTATGATATCACAAACACCTTAAGCTGCTTGTTAAAGGTGGCTACATGGCTTAAAGCTTGACCCAGAGAGCCAAAGATCAGGAGCCGTGACTTTGAAGGCAAAATGTGGCTTCGAAGACCAAAAACAACGAACAAACTTTTCTGGATTCAGGAAACAGACACCCTATCTACTTTTAAGATTTGGCTTAAAGCATTCTGTTTTGATAAATCATACAGTTAGGGGAGATAAAGTGTATAGTGTTCAATTGGTTACACTGCAATAGGTGTAGACTGATAGGGGATTCCCATGATGCATTGAGTGTTTCTGCTTCTTCTTTTTTTTTCACTCCCTATGTGTTTATACAACTCTCTGCATTTAATTTCTAGTTAAACGCAGAGAGTCTTGTCTTCATCATACCCAACCAGTCCCGACTATTGGTTGCTCCTCCCTGTGCCCGGTTCTGCTGGAGGTTTCTTCCTGTTAAAAGGGAGTTTTCCCTTCCACTGTTGCCAAAGAACCTGCTCATAGGGGGTCATATTATTGTTGAAATTTTCTCTGTTTTCTTTGTATTATTGTTGGGTCTTTATCTTACAATATAAAGCACCTTGAGACAAATGTTGTTGGAAAGTGGCACAATATGAATAATACTGAATTGAACTGAAAGCTCCTGAGACCTGCTGGTGACACGAGGCTGCATCTCTGATCCAGGAAAGTAAGAAGCTTTGATTGGCTCCTGTACTGTTCAATGACTTCAAAAATGACAAGTAAATTTTAAACTACTTGCTCTTAAAAAGTTCTGTCTTCTCAAACTGAAAACATGTTTAAATGCCCCTGTTGCAGATCTCCAAATACATTAAAATGCAGCAGTACTACTTTATAAACACGGTTTGTAGACAGATATGCAAACTGAATTGTTTTCGGTGTAAATGCCTTCAGCCTACAGAGATGCACTTGTAGTGGTCGTGGGTCATAGCTGAAAGCGGCCAGTGGGGGCGCCAGTCGCCTCATTCCTCCTCTCCCCTGCTGGTAAAGAAAGCGGTGAGGAGCAGAACACGCGCAGTACGGGCATGCGCACACTGTTGTTGTGGCTGCAGCTGTCGGTTTGTGTCTGACAGCGTGAGAAATGGTGAGGACATGTAAAATAAACGTAAATAAATCCGTTGTTATGACTGGCAAACACCCGAGTGGACTTTGAGGAGTAACTTCGGAGCACATATGTGTTGGATCTCGTTAAGCTCTCCCCTCCGTATCCATGGGCTACATGGTTAATGGCTGCAGGTGCTTTACTTTGACTTTGTGCCTTTACTTATAATTCCAGGTGAGGCTCTCAGATGGAGGCGGCTGTGTGTGAGGAGGAGCGGGGAGGTCGTGAGGATGGTGAGGAGGCAGGGGCCGATGAAGCCATGCTGTGGTCCGTCCAGGAGGCTCTGGAGATGCAGACCCTGCAGATCGGAGCGTCCGCCTGCGGGGCCACGGCTGTGGTGGACGTGCTGAAGGCGCTCGGAGTAGACGTGACCCCGGAGGAAGCTGACCGCTGCGTCCAAACGCGTCTGCGGAGGAACGAGTCACCGTTGCCGGACTACCTGCTGTCCCGCAGTGAAGCTGGTGAGAACACTAAACATGGCTAAAGAGAAAGGAGAGGGGTGTGCTTGTTTTATGTTTTACGCAAAAAGTGCACATAAATGTGCAGAAAATGCCGTGTGCATTAAAGTATCCTCTGTTGTTGCTGATCATTGAGCTATGTTTAAGTATTAAGTCTAAATCGGGGGTCATACATAAGGCCTGGGGGCCAGAATCGATCCGCAAAGACTCCAGTCTGACCCATTGGGTGGTTTTGGAAAATATGAAATGTATTATAAGCTTTTCTTTGTGATAAATACTGACCCCACGCCCATTCAGATTACACCAAAATAATTTAGTAATAGATGCAGTGAAATAACAGAAAAACAACAGTTTTTCCACTGTTGACTATAGAAATCTTTTATTTTATTTTTTTACAATGCGTCCACATGAACTAACAGAAACTACAGGAGAGTCTGGGCAATGAGCTATCAAACTTTTTTCTGTAATCTTACACATTCATTTTTTCAAAGTTTAAACCCAAACCATGGTGCTGACAGGTTTCTTTCATGTCCTCCATTACTTTTTCTTTATCACGTGGAAAAACTGAGACGTACTGTTGAAATTGTATTTCTTTTTCTTATATCCAACTTTCCACTATTTTTTTTCAGACAGAGAACAATTGGATTAGTCCATTCTTCTCTGTCTGTGCATAATATATATTTTTATTGCCAGGTAACTTTCATTCTCATGAATTTTTGCCTACTGCAACAGTTATAGGGTGTAGGTCCTGTTTCACTGTGGATTCCCTAAGGGGAGGGAGAGGGAAAATAGACACACATGTTCTATAAGCACACCATAACTGCTTTTTTAACTATACATGTAACAAGCTTACTTTTGAAGGTCTGCAAATGCTCCTTTGCTGTGAGGATTTGGACAGATTTTAGATGCTTCAACTTTCCATAAAAATGAAAGCAAGCTCAGCAGACTGTCGTTAACTTGATTAAGCATATACAAGCTGATGAAACAGAAAGCCAAATGACAAGTGAATGAATTATTTCAGCACAAGCAGGCGACAGTGGCTTTAGATCGATTCTCTTGGAGTTCCTGTTTAACCTTCAAGGGCCGGGGCTCTCCAAGTGAAAGCTGCAGGCCAGTGACAGCCCTCTGGAACACTTTATGCACCCTGTAAGTGCAAAAGTGTGTGGAGAAAAAAAGGCATTTGTATGCACTTAATCCAGCCGTAGATATTGCTATGCTCTAACACTGCAAAAAAAGTTTGAAAGTGAGCGTCTTTTCCAGGCAGTGTAACAGACTAAACCTTCCCGGCGACAAGTAAGCATGGCTTCCAGACCCCTAAATAATGATTAAAATTACTAAGTTACAAGTTCAGCAAAACTAAGTTCAGCACTTAGTGCTAAAGAAAATATAAATAATATATACAAAATAAATGAAAACTATGCTTAAATAGTTGTGGGGAAGTAACATTGTCCTTGATTTTATTGTGCTGCATCGTCTGGGTGTGATGAGTCAGACAAAATGTTTTTGGGATTTCCTGAGACAGCGAGTGTTGTTGAGTTCCTCTAGAGACGGCTTTTTGCCACTGTGCAGCTGCACCACACACATAGACAGTACGTTTGTAGACTTTCCCATTGAGCAAAAGAAGCAAGTTGTTGTCTCTGCACCTCACCGTCATCTGCACCACCTCGTCCCTGCAGGCCGATTCATTCACACAGACATGAACCCCATCACCGTGGTGTCGTCTGTGGATTTACTGATGGTGTTGCTGTGGTGGATGGGGTGCAATCATGGAATAGAGCAAGGGACACGGCATACAACCTGTTAGGAGCCCATACTGAGGCTTAGGGTGGTGGAGATGTGGGGCGCACTCTAACTGTCTGAGTGCCATCTTACAGGAAGTCTTTAGCGTTAGCTGAATGTGTGTGATGTGTGCGCACTTAAACTGGTCAGAATCCCTCTTTCCATACTGGAATATGTTTTTGTGTAAACCCTAATGAGTCTTGATTCCTCTTTAATAAGAACGTAGCAACGAGTAGTTGATGCAAAACATGAGGGTCTATTTTCTTATTGTGCTTTATTAAGTTCTTCCAAGATAAGAGGAATTTTTTTTTCTTTGCTACGCCTTACTAAACAAGTCTCAGTCCTGACTGCTGACAAGTTGATGTAATAACAATGCACATGGTCCTCTGAGTTCTTGCAGAAGCGACATAGACAATTAAGAAATTTGAACAAAAGCTGTCAGCTGGAGAGATGGAATTAAACTGTGATTTGTCTTGATTGCACATCAGCTGAGCTCAGTGTTGGCCTACGTTACACATCTCACATCCCATTGAAAAATCTCTTGTAGTGCCCCTCAGTATAGTGGTGAAAACATTTGCCAAAAGGAGAAACAAACCCAGCCTGAAGAGGTCACATGCTACTGAATTCTGAGTTCCAGTTGGGGATGGTTGCTTCAAGATGGGCATCTGATGTCAAATCTGTGGATCCATCCGCTGTGGTGACCCCTTGCCAAATAAGTGAGCAGCTTAAAGGCACCTATTTAAGCTGCCCCTGCAAGCCTCTTTGCAACCCAGCTCTTCCTTCGATGTTGTTTTTTTAACTATACTATTTAATAACTGTTTTTAGTGATGCCTGCTCTATTCTGCATGGCGTTGGTGCTGGCAGTAGGGGGTCTTGCAGCTCTATATCCATCTCACATTCAAATGAAAGCGGTGATGAGGTACCAACACAGAGCAATGTTGCTAAATAAAAATTACCGCAGATGTTAAAAAAATGTCTTTTGGCTATACCTGTGCATACAGTACTGCTTTCTTTCCTTTTTCTGCTCCATGGGCTGCATAAAATGATCCCAAGGGCTGCTTTTGGTCATTTGCTTCAAGAACCCAGGGGACCGAGAAGGTTACACAGCTCAAACAGAATCGATCTAGACTATAAACCTCTGCCTGAACGGGCGAGCGTGGCTTCTGGTGTTAAAGCACTTTGAGTGGCCATTAAGACTAGAAAAGCCACATAAATGCAGTCTCTTTAGCGTTTACAATTCCCTAAAAATGTGTGTTTTCATGCAATTTAAAAGCTTCCCCCTAAATTGGCACGTATTACACTGTAAGCCGTTGGCTCAAGCTCAAAATTTCTCACTCTCGGCAAGCTGTTCCATGACATTTCAGGTAATGAAATGTTAATACATAAAGTGTGGTATAGGTGCATATCTTAATTTAGCTCCACAGACAGTAATATCTGGGGTGTCACAGATGCTAACATGGACTATAACTGCCCCGCTCTGTAATGTCTTGAACCCATAAGTGCTGCTTCCCACAAGTGTGACAGCTGGCTGCACTGCCAACCAGGCGAATTCAAAAGTACCCTATTGAATTAGACAAAGAGTTTGATGTCTCTCGCAGGAGAGGCTGTAATTGACTTTCTCGGCTCTGCTACACAGTTTTTACACTGACATTTTCAGCTTCTGAGCAGACGTGACACGTACTTTTTGTTTAACTGTTATGATTCAGATGCGATAAACGTCGGCGTCACGTTTCATCCCGCTCTTTCAGGTGCGACTCACATCCAGCTCATCCAGGGAGCGCAGGAGGCCAGCGGAGGCCAGGTGACGGGCCGATTCTTCCACCTCCACCCTCGCAGGCGAGTCAGACTGGTCCCCTGGCTCGCCCACTGGATCCGAAAAGGCGCTGTTCCCGTGGCGACCATGAACATGCAGCTGGCTGTACCCGAGGGTGAGGAGGTGCCCGACGCCTGGCACCATCAGCTCATATTCGGGGTCACATCCAACGCTGTCTTTATGACCAATCCTTTAGATGTAGGTGAGTAAGGGAAAGGAAATAGCTGCTTATAGGGAAGAGGAATCAGCTCCTCATGCTGGTGTTGGTTATTGTGCATTGTAGTAAGCGAGGGAGAGGTGCACCAGCGACTCTGCAGTGAATCCATGTTGCTGATTCGTCGAGAAGACGTGCTGCAGCGAGTGACGCCCGACTGCTCCCTGTCGGGCCTCTCGGAGAGCCAGTCCGACCCACGGTGGAAGGCCCTGGATGTCGAGGGTAAAGCAGCTGCTTGTGAAGATTTCCTTTACATTTTGCGCCCGATGTGATATTTGACACTGTTTTTCCTGTTTTCAGGTCAGGTGAGGCAGATGGCCACGGAGGAGGAAGGAGAAGAAGAAGAAGAAAACAATCAGCCCAAGATGACTCACATCAGGATCCCTGCAGCGTACAGCTCAGGCGTCACATTGTTTGCCATAAGAGAGTCAGAATTGGGACAAGAACTCCTCGATGCTCCTGAACTCCCTCTGTTGTGACCGCACTGCCACATGTGGATGGACTTAAAGCTTGAAGATCTATTTATACTATCAATAACACTTTGTATTGATCCAAATGTTTAAGATCAGCAGATTTAAATCAAAGCTCAAAGTAAACTTTGACTTTCTGTCCATTTTTCTGTGGCAATATTGATTAGAAATCACATTTTAAGAGATGTACGTGTTTGTATCTTTGTTTTAAAGACAACATTATTAAAAGCCCCCACCCTGCTCTCAGCCCTTATTTGCTAACTTTACACATCTCCATGTTAACTTCAAGATTGACTTTCAGAATTTATTGATCGCTTGCAAAAAGCAACAAATGGCACAGCTCCAGCATGTATTTCAGAGCTGTTATGTGCTTTTGTGAAGAAGCTTCTATCAGCAGGTTAATCTCCTGTGATTGCTTCCAAAGCCACATTAAAAGTGATGGAGTCGCTGCAGTCAGGGCGCTACAAATCGCTACAGTTGAGAAGGAAAAAACTGTCACACTTGCATGAAAAGTGGATTCTTTTGTATAACTTATTATGTTGCGTTTGTTATCCCAGCTTGATATGGCTGTGATCGTTCCTAAAGTTTGTCAGTGTTTCCTGAATCGTTTTTTAGAAGCTATGATCAAAATTAAAGAATTTGTGGATAAAAAGATATTTTTTAAAAAGCTTGTATTAGGTTAACATTATAGGGATGCCAATAGCATTATGTGATGGTTTGAATGTAAAGTTCAGAAGTTTGCATAAACTATCCATAAGGATGAATATCATGGTAATTTGGGGCTTTTAAGTAAACTGTTCTTTTTCCAGGGAGGAATGATTGTACAGTATACATCTTTAGTAACTTGTACAAGTTTCTCTAATCCGCACGGGCTACCAACATGCATATACATCCGCTAATATTTGGTTAAATGTCCCTAAGCAAGTTGCACCTCAGCCAGATGCTTCTGGTAGCCATCAACAATCTTCTGACATAATTCTGGGCAAATATTTCACCACTCTGGCAGAATTGGTATTGAATTGAGTTCAGTTAAAGTGGTTTGCTTCTTGGCAAAACACAAGTTTTAACCCTTGTCCACAAATTTTAAGCAGGGCTTTGGGAAGATTTTCAGAAGCTTAATGGTAGTCTGCGTTCTCTATTCAAAATGCACGTTTCATGTATTTGACATAATTTACTTGTTGGAATGCCCAGATTTCAGCCTTCTAGCAGGTCTAGAAGGAATTGAGCATAATTAATTGATGTACAGAATTAGATTTCAGGTATTTGGCGATTAGACTCCAATGGCCCAGCACAGCAGAACGTAACCCCATCTGTGAAAGAGACTAGAGCAGGACACCCCTGAAGTCTAGACGCTGGTGGTAGAAATAGATGGAGGCTTGAATGATGAGTGAGAGCCGGTGATGGGGAGGAGGTGGGTTGCAAATAGGTGTCTGCAAAGAAGAATGACAGATGTGCAGTGAGATTTGAAGTACACGGAG